>NW_022103968.1:16576052-16592657 GCF_000313985.2 Echinops telfairi
AGAGAGAGACTTCTGTATCAGAGTCAGCAAACCATAGCTCCAGGGCCCCCCAGCGAGCCACTGTCTGTGCTCACAAAGTTCTGTTGGAAGCCGGCCACACCTATCCCTGCAACTGAGCACCTTCGGCTGTGTCACACCACACAGGAACTTCAGAAAGCTCATGGGAAGATTCCGTGTTCTTTCCGTTCCATTTCTCCCCGAAGTTTCTGAAGCACCTCGAGTGACGGCAGGAGTGGAGAGTCCTTGCGCTGGAGACTCCGTGGCCCGCCCGCAAAGTCCAAATCCTCGACTAGCTGGCCCTTCCCAGACAAGCGTGGTCCAGTTCTGTATACTGCGGGGCGTGAGGATTCCGCGGGCATCAAATTCTCCGTGAAAACACGTGGGTGCGCTACTGTATTTAAATGATAGCTCAACGAAAGTCTCTGAAAAAATCCAATTTTTTTTTAAAAGGCTCTTTTACTTGTGCTTCTGGCTAACTATATTGCTGATATCCATTTGGGAAGACTTTGCCATTTGTATTTCTCTTGTCTGATCAGACAGAGACAACAAGCAGGAACTGCCCTACAGAGCAACGGAAAGCGTGTCCCAGCCTTCCTCAAGGACGTGCCATGGCTGTAGCATCCCCGAGGGCCATTCATACAGAAGACGGAGTTGAAGGAGAGCTGCAGTTCCAGGCGGCCACGAAGGAAAGGTCTATGCAGCCCACGTGATGCCCGGGTATCACAGATCTGGAGGTCATTTTAGGATATAGCTTAGGAGAGCAACACGCTTAGTTCGTATTGAAAGACTGTAGTTACTCAGGGAGAACACGTTTTAATTTCCAGGGGGCACATAATTCTATGCTAACAATCACCCTGCATTCAAGCCTTACACTGGAGGAGGGGTAATGGCCTACCACGAAGGTGCCCAATTGGCACAGGCAGTGGCAAAAGCAGCCGGCTGGCAGCTAGAAAGTGGGCAGCTCTAACCGGCCAGCAGCTTCACACAAGCCCCGGTGATCTGCCCTCACCAAGACTTTTGTTCTGTGGTTGTGAGGTGCCACCGAGTCACAGCGACCCTGAGAGACCCCGTGCACAAACAGGACACACTGTCAGGTGCTGCGCCATCTTCGCCACCCTGGCGACACACTGTCAGGTGCTGCGCCATCTTCGCCACCCTGGCGATGTTTACATGGGTCCTCACAGCCATCTTCTAGGGGAGCTGGCCCTCACGCGTTCATTGGCCCTCACTTTAGCAAGCATGAGGTCTTCCCCTCAAGGGCTGGCCCCTCCTGATAAAGTGTCTCAAGGACAAGAGGCAAAGAATCTCCCCATCTCTGCTCCTAAGGAGCATCCAGACAGATTATAGCCTTAGAAACCCTGTGGGGCAGTTCTATGACCTCGGGTCACTAGGAGTCAGAATCAAGTTGATGGCACACAGCTCTAAACCAGACCAGGGCCACCTTCCCCTCGAGCCCCGGGGAGCTGCACCTGAGTACCCTCGGCCTTGGGAACCGCTCTAGTTTGCCTGAGGGCTCCTCCTTGCTCCACTGTGCTTCTTGGTTGGGTTGGGTTTTCACCGCGCCCTCTTTGATGACCCAACTTAAGTGACAACTAGGTGGCACTTGGCATCGCCTCATTCTGGCCTGGTTGGGGTGGGGGCGGGGCTGGGGGGAGGCAGGAACAGTGAAGGCATGCCGGTGCTGGGGCGCTAATCAAATGTCCCTCTGTTTGCCCACATGGGCATCAAGCCTTAGCAAATAGACACAGGGAGAACAATACTACCTGTTCATGGAGGAAGAGGAATGGTTTCAGTCCCCCCAAACAATGAACGCTGTAATTGACTCCATCTTCCTCCTGAGAAAGCCTTCACAGGACCTGCCCCGTGCCAGGTGGTTTGGAGACAGGCAAACTGCTCGGCCTAACAAGGGGCGCTTCAGCTACGGTGCAAAGAAACAACAGCTAGGCTGGTCCCCACTACGGCTCTCCCAGTGATGTGGCCCCAGCCAGCCTTTCCACAGCGAGATAGGGATCACGAGGCTATTCAAGCCCAACAATTCCCACACCCCGGGTAGCAGGGTTTTCCAGAATTCCCCAAGGAGGAGGAGGAGGCCTCGGGTCATTGTCTCTGCCAGCCAGGCTTAGGACTTAGGCTTACTCTCTACCGAAGCTCCAAGCCCAAACTATCTGCTGGGAGCCAGGCTTACGGTGCCTTGGATCAATAGAAGAAGGGTCTGTCGGGAAAGGTGCCCGCAAGGCCAAAGGCAGCAGCTAGTTAAAGACACACAGTCTCGAACATGTTTGAGGGCGGAGAGGCAAAAGAGTCCCAATTTCCCCTACGAGATGCACATGCCCACGCACACCAACACGATTATGGGGGCCTTGCAAGGAGAACAAGCTACTATCACCAAATAAAAATGGCAGCTGACTTAATTACTTCTCAAAACATGGAGTCATGGACAAGTCCACCTGGGGCAAGTGGCTATTGGAAGGTCTCAGCAGGAAAAATGCAGATTTGAAAAGGCCCGGTGACATGGATGCAGCATGACAATAGTGCTAAGGCCACACGCAAACACGGTAGTCTAGGTAAGGGAGCCCCATAGGGGAAGCACGGGGTGGGTGGGGGGAGGGGTGGATCTAAGGAGCCCACATCACCCTATAAGGGAAGGCTCTAGAGTCAGACTTGAACGGCCCAGCACAGAGGCTTTTAAGAGCCTCCCTCCCTTCCAAGGGTCAAAGCAGAACGCTGTAGTGTGGGTGCCATTTGTTACACCAGAGGACCCTCCCACCCTCTCTCAGCCAGGCAGGCATGAACATCGTGTTCGTCTGCCCTCTCTCCACGACGGCATTCTGCTGGCATCGGGCTCAGCTCTGAGTCCACATTAGTCTGTGATTTGTTTAGCTGTCCTACGCGAGCAGGAAACAGGACACTCATCAGAAGCTAAGATCTGTCGCCTTTCCTTCCAGCAAGTGTCACATAGCAACAGGCCCCAGAGAAATCAGACATGTCAGGACAATCAGGGCAAAAGTGATATTCTTAGTTTCATGGCAAGGTTCAGAGCACCAACGGCCCCAAGGTGGAAGCGACCCAGTGTCCCCCAACAGGTAGGTGACTGGGCAAACACATCGCGGCACGCCCATGCAATGCCACGTGGAGGCACCTTGTAGCCCTCTGCATCATGCGGCGGCCAGCCACCCACGGCCCCGCGAGGCCAGACTCCACGGACACCTAAGAGAGGCCACAGCATAGGGCAGAAGGCAGCTTCCAGGCTTCCACAGGGGCGAGAACAGGGACATGCTGCAGAGTGGCGGTGGCGTTTCTGTGGGGGGGTGATGGAGACCCTTTAGGTCACACTGGTGGTGATTCACCGAACCACTTGTGGAATCCATGCCACCTTTCAAGGACATTTAAAAAACGGTAACATTGACAAATAGTATGCTGTATACATTTGACCACAAATGTGCTCTCTCTCTCTCTCTCTCTCTCTCTCTCTTTTTTAAGTGATATTCTCAGCATCAGTTGACATGAATTTGATCCGCCACAAACAACCCTGGCTGTCACACAGCCTCGTCTCCCATCACAGGTCACCATCACCCCCCCCCCATCCCCCACCTCCCCACATCAATTCTTCCTGTACAATCTTGGGTCACCCGATTTTGCTTCCAAGGCCAGATCCCTAGTGGCCACACGGGGGTCTGTGGGCCCATCCAGCCCGATGCAGAAACAGTCCCGTCAACCAGGGCTTCTCTTCCCTCCCTCCTTTTAATCATTTCAGCCACATTTCATTGCTTCCCACCTCCCTCCAGGAGTCAACCACCGCCACTACCATCACCATCCTGGTCATCACCATCTAGGCTTGAGGGGGTGGGGGTGGGGGGTAGGGGAGGCAGGAAGGGTCGAACAAGAAAAGGCACAAGAGACCTCCATCATGAGAATTCAAGCTTCAGGAACCCCTGAGAGGCCTACCTGAATTGCAATCTGGTGTTCGATCGCTTTGTACGCAGAGTAATGCGTGCTCCCGGACTGAAAATGGAGCTGTAGAAAGAAACCAAATCAAAGCGGTCTGCTTGTGTCACAAACTACAGCCAGACAACATCTTAACAGCAGTTTCTGAACAGCAGACAAACCTTCCCAGACTGAGCTGCAGACTTGGCGCTCAGTCAAGACCTGCGTCTTTCTTATTTGTTGCTATGGATAAGATGATCTTAATCATCTAAGGTACAGTTTAGATTTGGAAAAATAATAATAATAATAAGGAAGAAGCACCTATTCAGTAAGCAAAACAATAAAGGGGTGGGAGGTGGGTAGGGGTGGCCAGGAGTGAGACTCAAATGAGGAGAGAGAAAGACGGATGCCCATTAAGACACAAAGGAGGCCAGGGGGTGAGCAGAGTGCTGAAGGGAATCAACTGTGAGCTGCAGAATGGAGGCAGAGCATGACAGGGAGCGGGCAGGGGCTGGGGGGGCGGGGAGGGGGGGGAAGGTTGGCAGAGGTGAGGGTGTGAGACGCCACAAGACTGCAACAGGTAACAAGCTTCCACGTTTCAAACGCTCAGGCCCTGGCCCTCAAACACAATTCCATTTCTGGGAAAACAAATGTGTGTTGGACAGAATTCAGAGGCCACGCCAAGCCTTATACATTCCTTCAAGATGACTACCCTGTTCGTCCCAGGAGGTCTTCCGGACTGCACTCTGGTAATCCAACCGTACCCCACCCTGACACACACACACACACACACACACACACACACACACACACACGATTGTGCAGGTGCCGGATCCCAGGAACCCTAGAGGACAGAGTGGAACTGCCCCAGCGTTCCCCGGACAGAACACTTTCCTGAACCCGACCACCACATCTTTCTCCCAGGGAATGGGAATTTGAGCCATCAACCTTTCCCGTTAGCAACCATGTGCTTAACCACTGTGCCACCGGAGTCCACAACGGCCAAAGAGCCTCACGAGTTTTCTAAAGACCTCACATTGGCTAGCGGCCCTGTGCTACTCAGACCTTGCATGGCACAAGCATGAAGTCCTGCCTGGTCCCCCAGACCACCCAGCAATGAACGGATATCCAAGATGCAAGGGGTGGGCCTAGAGCCGAGTTCTCCTCCCTTGAACCTCATTTCCTAAATGAACCCCCTCTATCTTGGGGTCCTACCAAGGGAGTGAAGCAAACACCATCAGACAACGTTTTGTGCAAACCAAGCAATAATCAAGAACGAACCTCAGCGAGATCTGAAAATACACGTGAGCCTGCCACTTCCACACAGGTGGTGAAGAACGGTGACATCACTGCCAGTCCCTCCTGGTGAAGACAGTGGGCAAACCAGGGACCCACACTACAGCGAGGAATGATGACTACCGCTCCTGATGCGCATACTGTCGCTACGCGACTCTTAACAATTGTGAATGACTGCCCAAGCATCATTTAGGCTTCAAGTGAATTCTAGACCCAATTAGGATGTACCTTGATAGTCATTGTTTTTTCAAAATCCACCCTAAGAACTTTTAAACCAAGTCAAAATAAACTCAGCCCAGTAAACTCGCAGTAAACACAGTTAAAACTCAAATAGAAATTCTGCGTGTGATAAAGCCATACAGGTCCATTGTAGGGTACAGTGGATTCTGTGATTTCTATCTGTTCTACCTAAACAGATGAGATTCGGAATGTTCATGACAAAGGAATTGCGAGAGTTTCCCCACAAACACGCTGAAGCCCTCCCATAGGAATGTTGTGTGGATCCGCCAGCCCCCAACCAAAGAGAATGTTTCCAAGTTTAAGGAACAACAGAAGTGGACAAAAGAAAAGAAAAGAAAAGGGGGGGGGGGGGTGTTATCCCTCTACCATAGCAAAGTGTCAAACCACTCCCCTAAAACAGCAACCACAACAAAGAAATGAACATTGAGCAACAGAAGGTGTGCCTCCCCAAGCAAGCAAGCAAGCAAGCAAGCGCGCACACACACACACACACACACACACATCCGAAAAAGCAGCTCAGCTCAAGGGAACTAACTGCTGGGAAAAGGACGATGAATTTGAACCCTTTGTCTCCCTGACTTGTCTGAAGAAAAAAAACCTGCCAGTCCATAAACGGAGACTGCTCTAATGACTGTGACAGGTCTGGGTGGCATTAGACCACTTTGGGGCTGGGAACAGGTCAATGGCGAGTTTGGAATTCTTGGCTGGCCAGCAGCGCTTGTCTGAGGACCGCTCTCCTGCCACCCGGCCGGAGAGGCCACATGACCAAGCCAGCCATCCTTTCCGGCCAGGCCATTCTCTGCTTCTCCAAATACTTGTGCAGAGCTGCTGGGAAAACGGTCCAAGTGTTTCTTCCCACAAACCCTGCGCAGCCCGAGGCAATCTGTGCTCAGGGAAACCACAGGAATCTAGATCGTCAATTAAAATTGAGTGGACCTATGATAACTAAGTATCTGTTTTAGTTGGGGGGGAGGAACCGACAAAAACATAGAATCATAGTTTTATGAATAAATGAATACAACTGTAACTAATGCCAATTCCATTTTCACTCCCCCAGTTCCATTCTTATGCCTGAGGTTCCTTCATCACTAGCTAACCACCACCATAACCCAGGGAACAGAAGGTTGCACTTAAGACAGTAACAAGGTAGCAAAGAGAGCCTTCAGAATCTAGCAGAGAAACCAACCTACCAGACAACCTTAATGTCACACATTGTAGCACCTCCCAAACAAGTACCTAACCCAAGGATACTGTAGCACAAGACCCTCCTTGAGCCCGAAGGCCAATCTGTAACTCCCAGCCAGGAACTATTGGAGAGAGCCTGTCCGAGCCAAACCCCCCTCAGCTACAGCCGTGTGGACTTGAGCCTGTGCTTCTTTCCCCTTGGGGTTTGCATCCTCCCTTTTTCGAGAGCACACACTTTAACTGATTTTTTCCCTTCCCTGTAAAAACACAAAAATGCCTTGTCTGCCGGAACCTTGCTTTATAAGACAATGAAAAAAACACAAGGGCCCGGTACAGACCTGCACTTGAAAGTGGAGCCATCATTTAGGCCTCTCTGAACAGCTGGAAGGAAGGAGAGGCCCCAGAGATGGTTGGCCCTCTATTTTCTTGGACAATCTGGGGAGTTTAGGGGGCCCACAAGCGAGACGCAAGACAGCCAGCAAAGGCTGAGGCCTGAGTTTAAGAACCAGGCTTCCACACCTGCTCTGGGGACCTCAAGGACCCATGGCCCTTCCTGATCTCGCCAAGCAAGGTGGACAGCACACCCTCTTCCAGTGGATGCTCCCCTCCCTTGGGTGTCATAAAGAGTTCCCAAAATCCACCTGGGAGGAACTAACTGAACTGTCATTCCTTCCCAGAAACTCCCAACGTATGCGGGGCGCTTTCTTACCATGGCCGAGCCCACCCCTCCATTCCAAACACCCTCCCCGCAAGTGCCCTTGGCAAGAACCAAACCACAGCTGTGCTGGAGTTGAGCTTTTTTGAGAAAAAATATGATCTAACAATCCTCCCAAATACAAAGAGTTTGGCACAATTCTCCGGCAACTTAAACACCAGTATTTTTATGATGCACCACTTCCTTTATTACTATCTTATCTTGATTTCTCTTGTCATATTTCTCATCTGGCTCTGAATCGCATGTGTCGGATCCAAGACAAGGGCACTGTGCGGAGAAGGGAGGAAGGGGAACCACAGAACTCTCATCCTCAAAATGGACTGAAAAAAAAAGTCGAAACCCTTCATTGGTTTTTTCCAGCACGAAGTTAACTTCCAACAGGACCATGAAGGTTCATGTTCAATGCCTGCTTGTTCACTACATTTGGGAGAGGTGGAGCCCTAGCTTTTATTCTGTTCTACGAATCATGGGACTTTCTCTTTTATTAAAAAATAATAATAATAACATTCATTTCTGAGAGGCGGGTGGAGTTTTGGAATCCACTTTCCTCCTCTCTCTCCCGGTGGTACTTTGGGCTGGGGGGGGAGGGGGGGGGCTGCAGCTAACTTCAAGTTCTGCAGTTCAAAACCACCAGCTGCTCCCTGGGATAAAGATGAGGCTGCCTGCTTCCCGTAAGATGTACAGCTTCAGAAACCTTATCTAAGGTCGCTAGGAGTCCGTCAGAACTGACTTGATACCAGTGGGGTTTTAGTTCCCTTTCATTTTTATGTCACTTGGCTAAGAGATGAACACTTTTTGGTCCATCTCAAGACTTGCTGGTAGGTGTCCCTCCCCCCCTTCCCCCCCTGCAGTCCCTCATCAGGGCAAAGGTAAACAGTCTAACCACTATGGCCACAGTGCCCCAGTCCTATATAGGATGGTTGCTCTTATATGTAATAGAAAATTAACTTTTGACCAGCATCTAGGGTTCTTGCTTGCCCTTTCAAAAAAATGTGCCCCCCCCCCAGTAGGTTATGGGGCACAGGCCTCTAAACTTGCTCAGGGGGAAGTAAAACCTGAGGAGTGGTCCGCACTCCTGCAGAGAGCTAGACACGAACGCGTGTACCCTCCTCAAACAATAACCTGACAAAGGCCTCTCTCCCCTTTGCAGTTCTCCCAGAATATTCTCCACAGCAAAATGCTGGCCTCTGGCCGCAGGAACGATCTCTCCCACTGTCTCCAGTTCCATCAAATGTCTCTTTACCCTCATTAATACTTTCTTTTCTTTTCCTCAACCTGAAAGTCTCAGCTATGAGTCAGACGGCGATCATTAACTTTTACAGCTTCCACACACACGCACACCTACTCACATTTGGGGAAAGAAGTATTGACTTGCAACATTGCCTGAGACCAAAATCCTCTAAGAAGGGGGAAAAAAAAGGGCGGGGGGAATCGCTTGGAGAAAGTGCTATCTTAGTCTATAGAGGGATGCTACAATCATTGTTTTTCCACTCTGTGCTGCTATCTCTCCGGCCAAATGTTAAAAAAACAAAACACATACACAACAACAGTGGGGTTTGAACGTGGTGGTGATGGCGAGAGGCATTGCTGGGTGGGTTTCGGAGCAAAACGAGCTTTCCTTTAAAGATCAAAACCTTCCGTGATAAAGTTCTTCGACTGTGACTGTTTGGAGGGGAAAGGAAGGGCCGAGAGCTCTGGCACGGAACACATTTCCAGCATCTAAACACACACGGGCTGCGGCGCAGAGCCACGTCCGAACGCAGCAATTTTTCATTAAAAGTTGCTACACTGACACTCTTAAAATGATGCTCCATTATTACCCCACTTAGCAGTCGCCGCACCCGCAACTCATAACGAATTAATTTGCATTAATGTGGGTTTCATGTGTCCTTCCCTGGGTACGCCATTGTGATTCCGGCTTAATAAAACTGACAAGACCATAACATCGTGCCTTTCTTTCATTTCGCTTCCCCAAACAAGCCAACCCACCCAAACCCCACACAGAGCCTCTGCAGTTCTTTTGTTGGGGGTGTTTTTTTTAAGCATCTTACTAATATATTTAGTCCATCATAATTGGCCCAGCACGAAGGAATCTAGTTATCTTCTCAGTAAATATTTATAGCATCACTCTTTCCCATTCATTCTGCATTTTCTTCGAGAATCTCACTGTAGCCTACATCTGCAATTCATTGACTTTACAATTTACCACATGTTGGGATGGGAGCGGTCTTAGCTCCATTTGAATCACTACACAAATATGCAAGTGATTTATCGGTTTCATACTGAAGACGAGAAAGCGAAGGACCCCACTTTTCCCGAACATTTCTTCTGGCAGACCATGAACAATTACAGTTCGTACTAATTAAGCTCTCTCAATGTGCTGTACCCTGCTAATGCCAACCAGGCCTCAAATTTATTTTCATGATGCCAAACTTTAGCTCGTGGTTTTTAACACCTTCAGCGCTGGTCCTGCAGCCCCAACTCTGTCCCCCTGTAGACGAGGGCTGGTCGGGCTTCTCCAGGACGGAAAGGAGAAAAACAGAACGGGCTGAAGAAGCCGCCTGAAATCAGATGTGTCTAAGGGGGGGGGGGGGGACCTATGCAGAGAAATGGAAGAACACCCCGGCTGATCCCCCCACCCCCAAAGATCCCACCACCCCATCTCTGTAATGAGCTGTTAAGGGATTCATATCTGTCCCTGAGGGCTAGTACGTTTCTGCATTCCATTGATTAGAAAATAAAACCTTTCAGGCTCAGTTTTTCAGTCTGGGGTGGAAAGAGGGAAAGCCCAGTCATCTGTTAGCCACGGAGCCTCTGGGTCTCAGTCCCCACTTTGTGAGATGGTCAGTTTGTCTCACACACACACACACACACACACATACAGCTCCCCCAACTTCCCACACACACACACATAGTTTTGTTAAAAAATAAATTAAAACCTGCAGGACAGTTGGTTTTCTGGGCATCAGAATCTGAACCACGAATAGCAGCACCTCCTCACCCCGCCCCGCCCCCACAAGAACTGGTTCGGACCATCCAGGTCCCGGTGATGGCTTGAAAATTGTCTTTACTACTGAGCAAAGCTACCTTGGTTTTATTAGCCACCGCCCTGAGTCCAGCCCCACCTCCAGCACTCTTGCCCCTGATAAGAAACTCCTAAGCCCCAATTTCCATCAAACCATCCCCCCCAAGCCCAAATCTTCAACTTTTCCTGGGCTTTTCTAATCTTTGTTGGGCAAGCATTGACTCAGCCTCTTTGGGGCTCTGTGGCTCTGCTTCTCCCAGCCCCCCACTGCTGCCACCCACACATCGATTGGCCTCCCTTGCCCCAGTGTAAGCTTCCCCCTTTTTTTCCACCCTTGTCTAGTAAACTCCTTTAATCAGCTCCCCTCACTCTGCCTGACTTGCTTTAAAAAAAAAAAACCCTCAAGTTCACTAGTACACTATGCAGTGTGTATTTTTCTCCCTTCCAGCTTAGTGGAACATCATATAAATTAAAGAGCCGTCTCCCATATCAGATTTCTTTTAAGTATTCTGAGAAATATGCACAATATAGGCAATGTCGCCTTCCAAATAAAAAAAAGGGAAAGAAAGAGGGAGAAGGGAAGACGTGGGGTAAGTAGTGGCAGAGGGGGAAAAGGCAAACACCTAGAACAACTTTGCTTTTGAAAAAGGCATTTGTGCAAAGCACCGCCCCCCCCCCCTTGAATTTCCAGCCGCGAAAGTGCTCTTTTTAAAGGTGTAGATCAATGACCTAGAGGAAAAGTACAAGTCAGCGGCTAAAGGAAGGGGTGCCTGTCTCAGTCCTCTCAGAAGGCAAGGCAGGGTTCAGAGAAGGGGGGAGGCAGCGTTTATGAATGCTGTGCCCCTCCTCTCCCACCCCCACCCCCCCTACCCTCACCGCTGCCACATTGCTTATAATCAGTGAGAGAAATCTGAGCTACTGCAAGTGTCTGCGGACCTTGAATATTATAAGGCCAATGTGGCGTCAAATATCTTAACATTCATAAGTGTTATGGGCTGTAAATAAAGCCTGGGGATTTATGGCCTGGGTGGTGCTTGCCAGCAAGGGCTGAGGTACATTTCTTTCAGCAGGCCTGTCGGGGTGCAAGTTGGCCTTTGGTTGTAAAATTAACCATTTCCTTCACAAACATATTTCCATTCTGGGTCCGTGCTGGAAGATTTGCTCACACTTGTGCCAATATCCACTCCCAGAAGAGACTCCGATGGACCGCCACACACACACACACACACACATCTCAGGAAAGGAGGAGAGAGAGAAAAGCCTCCGCTCTCAGTCTCGGAGTCACCCTCCTTTTCAGAACTCAGATGTGACACCTCAAACAGCCACACATGCCGTTAAAGATATTATCTAATTCCACTGACCAAGACTGAAAAGCTTACACTGACTTCCTTAGAACGTGTTTTCTTATTGGCAAACTCCCTGGTTAAAACATACACACACATATACACACAAAATGTGTCCATCACTCCCTGCCTGGTGGCTCTTTCCCACCCCCCACCCCCCTATATAATGCCATCTACTTCCTGTGTCGGAGAGCGCATTTGCTAAATCCAGGTTGTCTCATACTTAACTGCCAATAAACTAACTTCCACATAACTTGCAGACAGCTGGGGGAAAGGTCCAGAAACGCCGGCCACACAAAAATTCACAGCTGTCCTTTCCCTTCAGGGCATTTTAATGTGATTCGAAAGGGGGGTGGGGGACGTAGGCAGTGTGAAACATCTGACAAAAAGTGAAATCCTTAGATACCTCTCGTGCACCCACTTCGTGTGTATGTTGTTGTGTGTGAAAGACCTTACTCCCAGGATCTCTCAGCCGAGAAAACTCTGCCATATACACACACACACACACACACACACACACACGTGCACGCACACACGAGCACTTCACGGGATGTAACGGAGCCATTCACACCCTGGAAAGGCTACAAGGCTGCAGCTCTAATCTCTAAAAGCGCAGCCTCTGGTGCAACTAGTAAAATGCTAGTTTTCTAAAGCAAATATTTTCCTTAATGGCGTGCAGGGTTGCGGTTATCCGGAGCTGCTAACTGAGCAGCATTCTTGCTCTGCAAAGCTGCCACGCGCACCCCCTCCCCAACCCGCACGCACCCCAAAACCTTCCTGGAACTTTCCCCCAGCTTGCAAAGAAACAGCTGACCAACTTACAACAGTGACTCTCAGTGAAAATCCCTATCAGTAAAACAACCCAAAAAAGGGAGGGGGAAAAAAAAACCAAGGTGAAAAAATTCCTGGCAAGAACCGAGATTGTTTTCCTCGGAATCTTTGCACCATCAGAGTTAGGGGCATCCGTCAAAGCCACTTCCCTCGTCCCCTGAGCAGTCAGAAGTTTCCAAAAACACTTCTTCCAGATAAAGCACTTGAGGCTCCCAACAAGCAATCTGTTTGTTTCCGGGACGGGGTGAGGGGTGGGGGGTTCAGCAGGCTTTAATGGCAGCCAACTGAAAGGCGCTGGCATATTAAATTTATAATCATTAAAACAACTTATTGGGTGAATGTTGAGCCCATAATCCATACTGCAGACATTAAACCCCAACCTATAAAGATTAGCTCGGCATTAATGTTATTGTATTGAGATTGAAATCTAAACATGCCCCCTCTATAAATATTTCGGAAGGAGATGAAAAACAATTAGCATAAATGCCAAAGACGGGCAAGAACACCTGTTCTTTTTCAGGGCGATAAGCATTTTATTGTTCTCTATTTAAAATGTAATGACCTGTGTAATTACAGTAATATTACATTGTTATGTAGAGACTTGGAATGTCACACTTTGAAAAGTGTTGTCAAAACAATCAGGGCTGAAGGTGGGGGGTGGGAGGACAGTGGGGGAAGGACCACCATTAACCCTTCACACTCCCGGGGCCGAAATCTTTTGTATTTGAAAGGATTATGTTGTTTGAGTGCGGAGAAAACAGCCAGTTTTCACAGGCCAGGAGGAGAAGTCGCCAGGCTAAACAGAACCCCAATGAATAGGCCCCTCTTGGTTTCCTTTAAATGCTGGAGTCCCCGTTCAGAAATGAATTCAAGATGCAGCTTATTTACTTGTGCAACCGAGTAGCAAGTAGCTCTGTTGGAAAGCAAATAACTTTGGGTAAAAGATGATGCAAGAGCTCTGATAATCAAGTCCTTAAAAAGAATTTCCAAACCGAACTGCTGTTTCGATACCACCATACCCTTATTTCTGAGCTAGCAAGCAGGCGAGGGGAAGTCCAAAGAAATGTAAAACTACTTTTTCCTATCAAGGTTAATATGTTAACAGTATCCGTATCTTTAAGATACAAACATCAAAATCCCAAGATCTCCTCTCTCTTTCTCTCCCTAAAAGCCATTCCTATTACTGTATCAAAGACTAAATTAATGTTTGTGCAGAAATCTCTGTCATTTTTAAAATAAAAAGTATTACGATCAGGCTTTCCGGCATCTTCCCCAATTAAGGCATTTTTCTTGAGATAATAGCCGATTTCATAATACTCCTGAATTCTTTACATTCTTAAACAGAAGAGCAGAAATCAGGATTCTAGGCTGTTTGATTTAAAGGAAGCAGCTGCTTTACAGGTAGGCTCCCCTAAATCACAGAACAGGCAGCACAAAGAGAGCCCCAAGGAGAAATTGAAAGAATAGAGCACACTGCTAATTTCTGACTTTCCATTCGGTCCTACAAAGCGTTCTCGCCAAAGCATGGGGAATGTCAGAGGAGCGCTGCAAGGACTACTATCTTGCCCGCTGATTCCTTTGGCGGCTGGAATTGCAAGCTGCTTCCAGGATGGAAGACGTCAGAAGCGATACACCACAGCTATGGCCCACGCCACTGCCACTGCTCGGCTTGCCGGCCTAAATAAATAACTTTAATTTGGAGTACAGCCTCTAACCCAAGTGACAGAAATAAAGGAGGCAGGGACATTGGTCCTCATTCAAAGACCCACACTGCCGGCTGAATTCTAAGAAATGTCTGCTTAGACTCCCATCTGATGTCACAGCCCAAGGCCACCCGCTATGTCCACAATTAAAATCAACTAGGCTCCCTCGTTCCTCTAATGCCCTCAGATGGGACTGGATTGAGTGGAGAGTCTTCCTTTTGCGTACCCGGAAATCATTTGCCTTTTACAATTTCCCTCTTTGCTGATTATGGCAAAACACAGCCGCTCCCCTTTGGGGAGATGGTATGGGCCAGGTGGCAAGTGGGCACACAGGGACTTTAGAAAGTCAAGAAAGTCAACAGGCCTGCCATCAAGACCCAGTATTCAGGTGGGTCTTTGGATGCCTAAGGGGATTTTTAAAGATAAATACCCACCCACCTTCCAGTGTGGAGGGGAGGATGACATTCTTTGGGGCTACTCTGGAACATGGTTGGGTTGAGTTAGGACCCTATCCTACCAGATCTGAGTCTAAAGCTCTCAGCCTAGGATGCCCACAAGCTCCCAAGGAAAACACAAAGGTAACCGGCTGGCGCTTCCTCTCCAGCTGCAGCCCCCAACAGCCTGGCGCTGAGGCATGAAGGAACTGGCCCTGCAGGCTTAAGGCAGGGCTGAAACATTCTCCCAGCTCCCCAAGCATGCCAGAGCCAGGGCAAAGACAGGAGGGGCAAATAATCACTTCTCTTTCCTTGACATAAAAAAATGATCAGCCTGGCGTGCCCTTGCCCTTTTGCCAGCACCACTCCCTCAAAAAAAAAAAAATTGAACCTGATAGTTAATATTTTAATGCTGAAAAACACTTGTAGATCGGATCGACTCCCATTCGGCAAGCTCGGGCCATTAGCACAGCGTCCACAGCTGCTGAACAGTGGGTGCTTTCTTTCAAATTGCTATCTCAAGTTACCCCGAAAGAAAGAAAACAAAAGCGGTGTGTGTAAATACAGGGTAGGGGGACCAGACCAGAGAAGGTGCAAAATGACAATCCCGGGGAAGTTGTGCAGAAAAGGCTGGCAGTTAGGGGATTCCTAAATCAGCCTTCTTAGATTAGAAGCCAGTGGGATGGGGGGAGGGGTCCAGGGCAAGGGCAGGGTGCAGAGGCCGGTTAGGGAGGGGTTGAGTCTTATTAACAAATGTCAGGGTGGGTGTGGGGCCCATACTCCAAGAAGGGATACCACCACCACCCTGACCCTGGTAACCCACACTGCCCCAGGGCCCCCAAAGTTGGAAGGCTGGCAATCAGCACAGCACACTGAGGCAGAGGGCCTCCCGGCCTTCCTCACTCCCTGCCTTTATCCTCAACGATCCCAATCCCAAGCCCACGGAGGGCTTTCCCATAAACTGGCGTTGGCAGACCCTGCATTGCACCCAAGGCACTAAAATTCCCTAGAAATCCACTGACTCCTCTCGGAGGCCATCTCGACCCAGCGCGCGAGCGCGTGTATACACCACACACACACACACACACACACACACACACACAAACACACACACACCAGCACTGGGCTCTCCACCCCACACAGCTCCGGCGCCCCGCACAGCCCTGGAGAGCCCGCACCCAGCACCCAGCTCGCTAGACAACTAAGCCCGCCATGGCACCCACGGGGCTCGCGGCCTGCGCGACGGCCAAAAGAAAGGCAGCCCAGAGCTCGCAAGTTTGCTGTGGGGCCAGTCTGGGAAGTGTGACCTTCCAGGGAATGGGAGTGGAGGGCTGCAAGCCAGAGATCGCGACTGGAAGGCAAAACAAATACAGCGTGGGACAGAGCCGAGGCGCTCGCCCCGGGCCGCGGAGTCCGCGCGCTCGCGGGGTCTCTGGTTTACCGCCTGCAGCAAAGCCACTACGCAGCCTGCGCGCGCGGCGGCGGGCGCACCGGTCCCTGGCGGCGGCAGCCAAGGGGTTAACCGGGAAAAGCCCTAGACGCCGCCACAGAAGAGGGAAGGAAGAGAGAGGGAGAAGAAAGAACTACACAGTCGTCTTCCCAGGGCGCAGAAACAAACAGCACCACCAAGGGGGAGGGAGGGGGCCCAGAGCGCAAAAAAAAGTTCTGCTGATTTGTCTCCCCCACCACCACCACCACTAACACCACCACCACCACCACCAATGCCCGGCTTGGAAAGAAAGGGCTCCCCAACATCCCGAGGCAGCAAACTGAAAGCAAGAACATGGCGAAGTGCAAACAAATCCAGTCCACAAAAGGCAGAAAAGTTTGGAGAGTTTCGGGCAGCCTGGGCCACGAGCGGGGGAGGGGAGGGGGGGAGGAGCGGGCGGAGGGGGGAAAAATGAGGACC
>NW_022103968.1:16593112-16595115 GCF_000313985.2 Echinops telfairi
AACTTTCGGAGCGCGGCGGCGGCCGTCTTTCCGCCTTTCCCGGAGGGGAGGAGGTGGGGAGGCAGGCGAGGGGCGAACGCCACGGCGAGGGGGGCGCAGGGCAGGAGCGGCACCCCCCGGGGTGGGGGTACGGGGGGAGAGAAAAACAGGGTTAAAGTGGGTGCAAATGGAGGCTCCGCGCGCCCCGCGCCCGCCCGGCCCGCGCGCTCAGCGGCCCCCGGGCCCCGCGTGTCCCCGCGCCCGTGGCCAGCCCGGAGCGGCGCGGAGGCCGCCCGCCCGAGAGGCTTCTCCTACCTCGGAATCGGAGGAGCTGTTTTGATTCGTTTCTGATTCGTTGACTAGAGACGACTTGACATCGGCTAAATCCCTTTCTGCCGAGGAGTTTTCGGAGCTCTTTTCCTCCTGCTCGCCCTCGTCTTTGAAGGAGATCAGTTCGTCGTTGGCGCCTAGGTCATCTCCCCCACCGCCGTTCAGCTGCGGCATTTTTGTTCACCCACCAGCAGCAATTTTGGAAGAAAAATGGAGGAAGAAAAGCCAAGAGAAAAAAAAAACACCCCCCAAAAAAAGTTTGGCCCCCCCAAAAAATATTGCAAGAAAAAGGCGAGCCCAAGGTGAACTTTTTCTCCCCCTTGCTTTGGGGTCTTTTTCTCCTGGGGAGGGGAAAAGAGGGAGGAGGGGAGGGGAAGGGGAGAATCTTCTGCACGCGTGAGTTTGGGTTTCTTTTTTCTCTCGTTCCCAAGGATCCGATCAATGTGCAAAAAAATAATAAATAAAAAAGGGGGTAGAAAAACACACACCAACAACAACAAGAAGTCAGATATAAAGAGCAGAGGGGGGGGCGCCGAAGATACAGGAGGAGCTCGTGCCGTTCGGATTTGAGTGAGTTGAAGTTAGACTGAGAGCTTTTCAGTTCAAAGGCGGCGCTGATTGACAGATAGAAAAAGGGGGATCGAAATCCGGAGGAACGGAGTAGTCTGGGAGCGGAGATTATTGACAGGGCGAGAGGAACACACTCGCCTTAATGAGATGCCGGGGGCGGGGCCGTTCCGGTGACGTGTGCATAAATAAACAGCCGGGGTGGGCGGGGCGGGGGCGGCTAACATGATCCTTTCGGGCGCCCGGGAGAGGGGCGGGGAGGAGTGGGGCCGAGCGGAGGGAGGAGTGTGCAGGGGGCGAGGCCTGGAGTCGGGGCCTGGGTTGAGGGACTCGCGGCTGGAGGGGGGCGGGGGGCGGTTTCCGAAAGACAATGCGGGGTGGGAGAGGAGGGAAGGGGTGGCGACGGAGTCAGGAATCCGAGCCGAGCGAGGCGGAAGGAAAGCCCACTTGGGGGGCGGGGATGGGGAGAGGCCCAGAAAAAGTGCACTTTGGAAATATTAGAAATAAGTCTCTGGAAAGGGGGGGGGTGTTTAGTGGCTAATCCACTAGGGAAACCACCCCCCCTTGGGCGGGAGGTAAAGGAAAACCGACCTTGTGCTTTCCGAGAGGCTGGGGAAGTGGAGGGGCTGGCCCGCGAGCCTGGTCGTCCACAGTGAAAGAAACTATTAACCCGAGGTTTCCCCCTTTTTGTTTACTAATGGTGAGTCACTTGGTGAAATGTGAAGGCCCACTAGACTAAATAGGCCAAGCTGACTCTGTCCAAAAAAACAATCCGATACTGTCGTATGTGCCATCAAAAAATATCCTTAAAGGGAAGAAGAAGGAAAGAGCACGATTGTTTTCAACGTTCTGTGTGTGTGCATCTTGGCGGCTTTTTAACTGCCGGTGGAGGTGGTAGGAAGGGAGCCAGGTGACTCCAAGCCCTCTCCGATTTGGAAGGTGAAAAGTTTGGGCGTTAACTCCATCAGGGAAAATAAAACTGAAAGTTCCCCAGCCCCGGGGATCAGTGGGATGGGAGATGCAATCCTTGAAAGACTGCCGGAAGAATCGAGTTCAGGATTGGGGCAGAAAATTGCTAAGCAAACCCAGCGTAGAAGCCCTCCAGGAGACTAAGGGAAAGGGGGGGG
>NW_022103968.1:16595215-16606217 GCF_000313985.2 Echinops telfairi
GGGGGGGGGGCGGCAGGTATTGTTCTGTAGGCTTTCACTCCGAAAGCGCAGCCATCGATGACCAGAAACGGAGAAGGGGCCAGGCTCCTTGAAACTAGGTGCCAGGGCAAGAACGTGCTTTTTTCTTTTTGTGCAAATCGCCAATGCAGTATCAACTGACTGCAAAGGGCAGCACGGAAAGGGGACTAGAAGGACCAGAAAGCAACGATAATATAGACCAATAGAAACTACCAAATTGCTTCTTAGGAGCCATATTGGTCAAAAGTCCATGATGGACTAAATGTTACCCCACCCTCCTCTTAAAAAAAAAAAAAAAGCTCACCTGCTCTTCCTGTCCCAGCAGCAGCACCTAAGGTTTCCAAGAGAGAGCAAATCGACCTTGCGCTATTGAGAGAGTTGGGGCTTTTGGCAAAACTGTTCTACAGACTAAGGTCTCTGAGAGAAGACCACTGAAAATAATGATAGTGAGATTGACAAGGCCAATGAATTCCCCTGCACTGGGCTGGGGGGTGGGGGAAAGGAGGGTGGAGAATCACATGGGCATTTGCACTAAAGACTCAGATGCAGTTGGGGAGGGGGGAAGTGGGCAAGATTTCACTCACTCCCAAGTTCAATATTAAATCAGAAAAGTGGAAGGAGGAGGATCCTGCAAAGAAGTGAACAAATGTGTACATTTACGTAATCAGGATTGCGTGGGATACAGAACTCAGGGCTAATTAGTCTCAGCAGGTAGGACTAACCTTCAGACTTCATAAATAAGTAAGGTGGGCACAGGGTCTAAGAGAGAGTATGGAGACAGAAAGGGGATTATTTCAAGACTCCAGGTGAAAACATGAGGAATGGAATACTTCACTGGGAAACATCCATGCACGAGTGGCTTGAGCAGGAGCCATGTTTTCAGGTCTCTTGACTTGGTTGTTTTGGGATTTACCCGTTTAACAAAATCACCCTCGCTTGCTAATGGTCACCTGCGTACCTAGGGTGCCCGAGTCTATCTATACGCTGTGTAGACTTAACTAAAGGCTTATTTGCTTAAGCTGGAACACATTTATAGTAACTCAATTTCATGGCAATTTCTTTGTCCTGTGCAGTGGTAGGTTTTGTTTTGGTTTTGTTTTTTATTTTAAACCTAACCTCAATCTGAACTAAATTGGATAATGAAGTCTTCTATGCTCTTGATGGGACTACCTGTGCAGTAAAAGCCCATAATTGCATGGAATTGAGATTTAGAAGCGTGTCCATGGTACTGTTTTAATGTCCTGGCCTGCAGTCAATGCCCTTGTAGGCTCCGTAGGCCTTTCTTCCTCTGGTGCTATTTAATAACTTCATCCATTTGGGCATCTCCTTCTTCTCCCTCGCTCAAAGGAGCACTTTCGACTCATTCCTTCTTACAATCTCTGATTTAATTAAGCAATTAAAAGTTAGCCCAAAGTAGCACATGGGCCACATTTAATTTCCTAGCTTCAGTGCCATGGAAAAGACTTGGGTAGACCAGCAAAGCTCTCAAAGGGTCAATAACCCCTGAACTTCTGGAAGAGCCTCAGGAGGGGGTGCCTGGATGGTAGGAGGAGGGGCTAGGCGAGGAAAATTTTAACTGGCAAAAAACAAAGTAATATAATATTCAAGAGAAAAAGAAAAAAATAAATAAGAGGCAGGCTGGCCCACCATGTGGACATGGGCTTTATAGGTTTGGTGTGAGATTTTAAACAACAGGTGGCTTATGTCCAGGTGTTGAGGCAAATTATTCTCTCCCTAAAGATTAATGACTCCTGGTTTATTGGGCCAAGAGTTAGGCCCAAATTTTAGGGTTCTGAAAGCACGAGAAGGAAACCAGGCCAGATCTGACCAGGGCCTCAGCCAAGGGATTTTTTTTTTTTTTTTGCCACTGTGGCCATGTTGGGAACAGGGGGTGTGAGCAGGATGGGGCACTAGCTTGGCTTGGCTTGGAGCGCCTTCCTGGGGCCAGACCATGTCCTGACAATCATGAGACGCTGCCTCTTTCTCTGGCCCCTTCAGAGTCTTCCCTCCAACCTAAGCCAGTCGCCATCAGGTTGCTCTGACTCCTGATGACCACACGTGTGTCAGAGTAGATCTGTGCTCCATCCAGTCATTCAGCGGGATGACTGTTCAGAATGCCAGGGCTTGCTCCAAGCTACCTCTGAGTAGATTCAAAGTACTGACCTTTCAGCTAGCAGCCGGGCATATAGGCAGAGACACCAGGGTGATATTAGTAACCTGCACGGCACCTTAAGTCTTAACTAAATTGCTCCCTCGTCTCTGGGGTTACAGCCATGTTCATCCCTCTATGTGACGGTGAACAGGAAGGGTGGGGGGCAGTCTTTCAGGAAGGAATTGGTGCCTCATGGGGGAGTTATGGTGGTGTGTTGGGCTCCCCGCTGAAACATGGGATAAACCTGCGGGGGACCGTGGAAGTAGACTGGGTTTAAACCTTGTCTCCTGTGGGCCCTTAGACCTGTCTCACCTGGCAGGTGAGATGGGTAGATTGAGTTATTCTGTAGGTCCTTTTTCACATCCATGGAGCCCACAATGCTACCCCAGCAATGCTAAGAGGCTCGCAAGCAAAGAGGACCTTAGAAGCCTGACTTTGGAACCTAGGAGCAGCAAGGATGATCTGCTTACACTCAGCAGAAAGAGGAAGGAATAGATATTGGCAACCTGATTTAGGGCTCCCCCTCTCCTTCCCCCACTGTGGGCCTGCCCCCCGTGCCCCGCCCCCATCACCCAGCAAGAGTCTTCTCAATTGCCCTTGACAGTGATATGGATGTGTGTTTGGATGTGTTCCTGTGTGATTTTTCTTTAAAGACCCTGCCTTCAAGATGGATGCTCTGTCACCCACTGTGTGGGACTTATCTATGCAGGGAGTATGTTGAGGGAGGCCAAAAAAAAAACAAAAAACCAAATCTGAAAACACATAAGGAAGCTATAAAATAGGGAAATGTTTAGAAACCAAAGTCCTGATTCCACTGTGAGATTTTTCTGCTTGCTTTTTGTTCTATGTGGGTGATGGTTCCTTATTTGGACCTTGAGAAAGCGAATGTTGAAAATCGCACACCCCAGAGAGCTTTCCGTCTTAGCGGGAGGAAGGGGTGGGCTCAGAAGATCCCACTTCACAGGCTGCCTCCCTCCCCACACACACCACCATCCCCTTTCTCAATGGTCTGTCAAGAATGAGGTTTCAGGAGGCTTCCGCCCTCCTCATGAAAGCCCCGAGGAACACTGTCTGTTCTGGCACTTTCCTCAAGTGGCTGGCTTGATCACCTTGCTTCTGCTAAGAACCAGTCCCGGTAATGGCGTGACAACAACGCTTGATGGTCCAAGGGCTAAATGGGTCGCTGTGTGCATCTGTCCAGTTCTGCCACCTGCCTTCAGAAGCCCTTCACGACCACTGTAGGCACTGGCGACAGCAGTCGCCTTCCAAAAGGCATCATCAGCCCTCCATGAATATACCTCTCTTATTGACGAGATGTCTTTTAACCCTAACTGTAAAGGAAGAAGGCCAATAAATGAAACATTAACTGCATTGCCTTATTTTGGGGTGGTGTACAATTCCTTTCTAGCTGTCTCTAGGAGATGTTTTCAGCCTAATTTGCTCCCTAGAAATTTCGCTTGCTACCGTTATACAGTTTCGCTTGCTACAGTTATACGTCTATGACGTTATATTGCCTGAAGCCAAGTCTGCATAAGAACTTTCTTAAGATATACTTACCCTAATGCCAGGCTACAGGAACCAGGCTGCTTTGTGCTGAATTATTTGTGCTACCCTGATACACAGGGCAGGCTTCCCAATAGTCTTTGCCATAGGGTAGGTCTAAATGTTTCTGAGAAAGTGGGGGAAAGGCAGGGGGGGGAAAGTGTGTGTTGCTGGGGGAAGGTTGTTCACCGCGGTTGATTTGCAGAATTCTTCGGAATTCATAATTGGGAATGTATTTAACATTAAAATGCCTGAGGTCTGCTTTCCTCCCCGACCCCACCCACCTTTAAAATATCTCCTGTATCCCTGCCCTTTATCACAGAGCCTCCTCGACCACACGTCCCCATTGTGCTTTGCAGGAATGCCGCAGCTACCAGGGCACCTTGCACAAGAACGCAGGCACTTTTACGTTGCAGCCCTGCCAACTACCTTGGGCTGCAAGATGCTTGACGCCTGTTGGAGGGACACGGCAGGTGAAATTTCAGGAAAGGACAATGCCATTGTTCCCCCTGTAATCTATCCGAAGTGTGGGCTGCCACACCTGCTTCTAGCCAAGTGCACGATGGGATAGAGGAGGTGGAGGAGCCAGGAAGAACCTCAGTCAGGGCCATCCTGCTTCTCCCTGGTGGGTCTGGAGAGAAGGCTGGGCCAATCACTTACGACGGAGACAGGACCCTCTGGCTCCCTTCCCACCTTCCTAGCAAAACCCCCAACCTCTGCCGTCTATTCCAGGGATGATTGTGGGCCACGTCTGCTAATGAGACTCGCACGTTTGCGGGGAGATGGGAGAAGGTTCAACGAATGAGTCACGGGGTCCAGAGTGAGCCTGGATCGCAGGGTAGACAACAGCCTGGAGCACACGGTTCAGCAACAGGAGAGAGGCTTCAGTTGACTGTCATCCTAGCGCTCCTTTTCTTGGTAGCCTGAGGGCACACTGTAAATACCCAGAGCAGGAGGGAAAGCAGTCTTCGTTATTTCTCAAAAGGCTTCAGGATGCTGAGACTGAGAAGTTATAATGACCCCAAACCCCCCTTAGAAGTGCAAGGGTGCGTCCCAGTAACCCCTCCCATGGAAACCTGATCTTTCTCTCCACCTGTACCTAGAAGGTGGGTTGCAGGTCTGCTGGTCCGGAAGGAGTGTTCACAGCAGAGGGAGGCTGGTTCCTTGCTCACTCCCACCCTGCCAGAGGCAGAGCCCTGTGCAGGAGGAACTGGGAGGGACCACCTAGACCCCACCCACACTCCTTTCCCTTGAAGCCTGATGGGTCTGTGATGATGATGTGTGCCAGCCTGTCCAACTCTCCCAACCCTGCCACCCCACCAGCCTCACCCCTAACAGCAATGTAGTGATGCTGCTGACAGGTAGAGGGGGCATTTTGTCTTTTCAGCCTTTTCTAACGCCAAGGAGACTCCCACGGCCCTCTGCACAAGAGGCATTTTCCTGATGTGATCTTCCATCATGTGTGTGACTGCTGGTCACAAGACAGTGTGCACTAGAACCAAACCAGAAGCCCAGCCCTGTGCATCAAGTTTTGACTCACAGGGACCCGATGTAGGGTTTCTGAGGCTGCTGATCTTTACAGGAACAGATAACCCCATTTTTCTGTTGGTGGATTTGAACCTCCAACCTTGTGGGAAGCAGTCTAACATTTACCTGATGGTGTCACCAGGGTTCAGAAGGAGAATGGCACATGAGAAATATTTGGAAGGTAGTGCCCAAAACTATCAACAGCACTTTTTTTTTTACCCCCTAGGTGACAGAATGTGGGAGTCATTTTCATACTTTTTCTACATTATCTGGCTCCCTTTGAACAGTTGGACATGTATTATTTGCATAACCAGAAAGGAAGATAATGCTGGTTCTATTTTGAGAAATCAAGGCCTTTACTTTCCCTTTTCCTTCTCCCACCTATCCACTGCCTCCCCCTCCCTACTAGACTGGAGTAATTGCAAAGCCCGCTCTTGTTTACTTTATACCTAATGTATATTTTTCATGTGTATGTTTGCCTGTCACATTTACTCTCCTACAAGAATGTCAAAGCACAGACCAACATACGATGCTCCTGCACCCCTCCCATTTCAAAACAAAGGCACCGCCGCCCCCCCACCCCCAAGGAAAACTGCATGAAGGTATCTCAGCACCTCATCCTCCGCCCGAGTCCTCTTTATCGTGCACTTGGAGAACGTCTGCAGAGCAGACCCTCAGTCTCCCATTCAACAATTGCACATTGAGTTTCAGCTCCGCCACTGCCATTCCCTCAACATACTCTCACTTGCTCCACTCTGCCCTGAGCATCTGTCCTCCTTGGGCAACCCCTTTTCTCCGACCTTCCCCTCCTTTTACCCTGCCCTGCAGAGGGAGCCAGGGCAGCTCTGTTTCTCCCCCATTGTACAGCCAAGAGAACTGGTGGCATTTGGGCATCACAGACAAGCAGGGCCGTGGGGCAAAGATGCTTAGAATCTCTTTGTGCTGCGGCCTTTGGGTGGGGAAACGAACCAAGGAAGGGTAGCCATCCCACTAATAGAGTCCCCAACCACCCTCCTCCACATTCCTCCAGGGAAGTCCCTCCCACCAAGTCAGCCAGACAACTTTTGCTGGCCCTCTCTCCTGTAATAATACCCAGCCCTTCGCAAACAAAGGGGAACTACCGGTCTGAGTGAAAAGGCCAGTCACCCTTTCCCCCCCAGCCCCTGCCCCTGAGAGGTGGCTCCTGGGGAAAGTGGTGTGCCTCGGGTTAACAAAGGGAGATTTGCAAATCATCCCTAGACTTCATATTAAAATGTCCTGCACTAAAGATCATGAGTGCCCCCCAGCCCCAGTGGCACAGTTAAGCACTCGACTGCTAAGCCAAGCGGTAAAGTTGACAGTTCAAACCCACCCAGAGGCACCACAGAAGAAAGGCCTGGTGATCCGCTTGAGAAAGCCCACAAGCCTTGGAAACCCTGGGGCACAGCCCTGCTCTACCCATAGGGGATCACTGCAAGTGGGGTCGATTCAACGGCCACCCGTTCTTATTTTGGGGGGTTGCAGTAAACCTCATAAAGAGGACTGTCTCAGAATCCCACACAGGTGGGATTCACCTCCATCCTATAGGGTTGCTATGAGTCTGAGTTGACTCGACGTTTGGGGGCCTCTTCTGTCGGCCTGGTCTCTCACCATGAAACAGACATTGGACACAGGCCTGCAGCATAGTGGCAAGGTGAGCCCCAGGGAGGCCTGGAACGAAGGCCTGTGGTGTACTGACAAGCCCACTGGGTTCTGCTTCCTCGCCAGCCCCATTCGACAGAGTGGGGAGACCTGTGCCATTTGGCCTGCTTGGCTGTATACTTTCCGGAAGCTGGTTTTCCCATTTTCTTTCCAGTGGAGCCATGGACAGGATTCAAACCATGGACCTCTCCATTAGCAGGGAAGCGTTTAACCACTGCGCCACCAGGGATCCTAGAACGAACAGTTCTAACAAGCCGTGTCGTGGGTTTCAGTTCCAACGGACAGAGACTGGCAGATGCCACTGGTCACCTGGGTTGCTTTGCACCGGGTGCTTGAGTTTCCTTACATGGTCAGCCACTGCAGGTTTGTCAGTGGCTGTGCTGTCATGAGTTCTGTGATGCTGGGACACTGGAAGGTATGCCACTGGTCTTCCACTGCCAGCATGGCCACCTGACAGAAGCTGGTTCCAGCAGATCTTCCAGACGAAACACAGGCTGTGAGGAAGGACTTGGACGCCTGCTTCCAAGGAATTAGCTGCTGAAAAGTGTGTGCACAGCCTACAGAACAATATCTGAGACAGTAACAGAAGATGAGCCCCTCGGGTCAGAAGGCACTCAAAGTATGACTAGGGAAGAGCTGCCTTCTCCAAGTGGAGTCGCCCCTGGAACATGCAGGGAGTAAAGCTGGTGGGAGTAGGACTTTGCTTTGCTTTGGGGCCATGACTCAATAGTAACAGAAGTAACAGCTGCAAAAACCGACTCATGATTGGAACACGGAATGTATGAAGTATGAATCTAGGAAAATTGGAAGACATCAAAAATGAAATGTGTAAAGATCAATATCCCAGGTGTTAGTGAGCTGAAAGGGACTGAGATTGGCCATTTTTAATCAGAAAATCATATGGTTTACTATGCTGGGAATGACATAATCAAAATGGATGACATTACTATCATCATCAAAAAGGGCATTTCAAGTTTATCATGAAGTACAATGCTCTCCGTGATAGGACTATCTATCCAAATACAAAGAAACCTTGATACAATAGTATTACTAATACAGTAGTATTGCAGCTACTGTTCAAATGTATGCACCAACCACTAGCCAGTGATGAAAGAATTGAAGAATTCTACCAAAGCCTTCAGTCTAAAATTGATCAAATATACAATCACGATATATTGATAATTACTGGCAACTGTAATGCAAAAATTGGAAACCAGAGGAACAATAGCTGGAAAATAGGGTCTTGGTGATAGAAATGAAGCTGAGAATGGCATTATAGAATTTTATAAGACGAGCTACTTGGTCATAGCAAATGCCTTTTTTCAACAACACAAACCACGACTATGCGTATGGACTTCTCCAGAAAGAATACACAAAAATAAAATTGACTACATCTGCGGGAAGAGACCCAGCCAGGAGCCAACTGTAGAGCAGACCACCAATTGCTCATATGCACATTCAGGTTAAAGCTGAATAACATTTTTAAAAGTCCATGGGAACCAAAATACAACCTTGAGTCTATCCCACATGAATTTCAAGAACAGATTTGTTTCATTGAACTCTAATGACTGAAGACTTAATGAACTATGGGAAGACATCAAGAAAAGTATTCATGAAGAAAGCAAGAGGTCATAAAGAAGACAGGAAAGAAAGAAAAGATCAAAGTGGATGTCAGAAGAGACTCTGAAACTTTTTCTTAGTCATAGAGTAGTTAAGGCACACAAACGAAATGATAAAGTCAAAGATCTGAACGGAAAATTTCAGAAGGCAGCTCAAGAAGACAAAGTAAAATATAATAATAAAATATGCAAAGACCTAGAGTTAGAAAACCAAAAAAAAAGGAAGAATATGCTCAATGTGCTGAAATACTTAAGCTGAAAGAGCTGGATAGGAAAAAAAATCAAGCTTCAAGTTGCAATATTGAAATATTCCATAGGAAATATAATGCACGATGCAAGAAGCATCAAAAGAAGAACACAGTCACGATACCTTAAAAAACTAGTGGACATTCCACGAGGTAGCATATGAGCAAGAATCAACGGTACTAAAGGAAGAAATTCAAGCTGCACTGAGAGCATTAGCCAAAAACAAGGCTCCAGGAATTAGTGGAATACCAATGGAAATATTTCAGCAACCTAAGAAGCACTGGAAACACTTTTTCATCTATGCCAGGAAATTTAGAAGACAGGTATGTGGACAACTGAGTGGAAAAGATCCAGATTTGTACCCATTCCAAAGAAAGGTGACACTCAAACTATAGAACAATATTATTAATTACACATGCAAGTAAAATTTTGCTGAAGATAATCCAACAGGGATTGCAGTAGTACATTGACAGGGAGCTGCCAGAGGTTCAGGCCAGATTCAGAAGAGCATGTGGAACTAGCGATATCATTGCTGATCTCAGATGGATCTTGGCTGAAGGCTGAGAACACCAGAAAGATGTTTACTTGTGTTTCCTTGACTATGCAAAGGCATTTGACTCTGTGGATCATAACAAACTAAGGATAACTTTGAGAATGGACCAAAAGTTGTGTGAACAGAACAAGGGAATATTTCATGGTTTAAAATCAAGAAAGGTGTACAACAGGGCTATAGTCTCTCACTATACTTATTCAAACTGTATGCTGAGCAAATCATCAGGGAAGCTGGATTATATAAAGAAGAATGTGGCATCAGAGGAAGGCTTATTAACCTGTGATACGCAGATGCCACAACCTTGCTTTCTGAAAGTTAGGAAGACTTGAAGCACATGCTGATGAAAATCAAGAATTTCAGCCTTCCGTATGGATTGCAAAGAAAACCAAATGTTAAGAAAACCAAACCCCTCACAATTGAACCAATAGGTAACAACATGAAAAACAGAAAAGATTGACGGTGTCCTGGATTTTCATCTTGCTTGGATCCACAATCAATATTGGGGAAAGCAGCAGTCAATAGATTAAACGACCACTACATTAGGTAAATCTGCTGCATGAGACCTCTGTAAAGTGTTGAAAAGCAAGGAAGTTACTTTCATGACGAAGGTGCACCTGACCCAAGCGATTCATTGTATTTTCAGTTGCCTCATATGCATTTGAATGTTGGACATTGAATAGAGAAGACCATGGAAGAACTGATGTGTTTGAATAATGGTGCTGAGGAAGACTATTGGAAGTACCTTGTGCTGCCAAAAGAACTAACACATCTGTCTTGAGAGAAATACAACCTGAATGCTTCTTAGAGGCAAGAATGGCGAGACTTCCTCTTACATACTTTGGACGTGTTATCAGGAGAGACCACTGCCTGGAGAAAGACATCATGCTTGTTACAGTAAAAGGGCAGCAAAAAAACGAGGAAGGCCCTCAACAAGATGAAGTGACGCAGAGGGCACCACCAGGGTCACAAACATAAGAACTGTGAGGCCGGCACAGGACCGGGCAGCATTCCATGGTGTTGGACACAGGAGCCTTCTGAGTTGGAACTTAGCAACTACACTTTACGAAGTGGTCTTTGGTGGCTCGGTGGTTAAAGCATCCTGCTGGGGATCTAACAGTTGTCAGTTCATACCCACTAGCCGCCTCCTGGAGAAAAGACGGGACAGTCTGCTTCCGTAGGGATTTCCATCTGGGAGACCGATGCAGCAGTTCGACTGCCTTGCAGGGTCACCGTGAGTCAGAATTGACTTGGCTCTACCATGGAGTTTGGTTTGGGTTGGGTTTTTCAACACATCAAATAAGTAAGAACCCACAATGACATTTTAATTCTGTGACTGTGACCCCTTCTGCAGTCTCTGATTTATTTAAGAAAGGGCGAATGGCCACCAGGAACATAGGATTTCTAGGTCACATAGGAGTGACCAAGACATAGGTTTCACAAACATCTTTTGCTTCTCTGAGGCTTGCCTTTCCACTCTCACGATGGCATATTTTGATGTTTCAGAGAACTATGCCTCTCTGAAAGCTATAAAGATATTTTCCTATGTTACCTTCTAGAAGTATTGTTTGCTTCATCTTTCACCGTCAGGTCTACAGTCCATCTGGACTTGTTTTTACCAACGGCGTGTACCTGCCCATTGCTTTTTTTTTTTTTTTTTAACATTTT
>NW_022103968.1:16607661-16621992 GCF_000313985.2 Echinops telfairi
GTTTGTTATCCCCTCTTCTTCCCTTCCCCCCTCCTCCCCCTCTCAAAAAAAAAAAAAACCATTGCTTTTTTAAGTTCTCTTCCAGCTTCATGATTCTGCAGAACCCACGTTCATCTGCACTAATAGTACGTAGTTCCATTCCTTCTAGGAAAGAATTACTGAACATCCTCACATGAGCGGAGACATGGCCTAGAGGCTAAGAATTTGGCACTTGTACTAAGCAGAGCTGTCACTCACAAGGAAGTCCCAGTCTCATCTCCGGGTCTGTATGGTTTGCCCTGGGCCATGTACGGCTCCTGCCACCACCAACAATGTCACCTGAGGTTCCCTTAAGGAGTATGGCTCACCTCAGATTTCCTCCTAAGATGGGGGCTTGGCACCTATCCGACTGAGCGTGGGCAGGGGACGAGAGAAAGTGTGTTCACAGTATCCTTCCTTCCCTCATTGAAGAGTGCATGGGAGAGGGTGGGGTCTGGGCCACTGGTGAGTGGCAAGTCCCTACCTTTCAGCCCAGTCAGAAGTGGGAAAGACGAGTTACCCAGGCACGTGGAGCCACTTTATAATCCCCAAAGCACCTAAAATGTGGACGAGAGAGCAAAAAACAAACTAAGAAGGACTTAGTGGGTACCCGATTCTACTGTAGCTTTTCTGCTATGCTAGTTGCTCCAAGCAATTGTTAATCCATAGCCAACACCCAGCTATCAATTCTGTAGGCCAGGGAAAGTGGTCGAGGACCGGCCCCCTCAACTTCTATTTCCAGTGTTCCATGCTTTCAAATTTGGGGGTACTGGTGCAGAACCTAGACCTTTAAACAAGCCCAACCCACCACCTTCGTACTCTTGAAGGCTCAGCTGTGGTCTTAGTAACTGCCCCAGAACCCCCTTTGCTAGTTAGAATTCCCTTCACTCCTGTTGGCCCCGACAGGTCTTTGTTGATCGGTGTCACCACGTCAGTTCTGACTCCCAGTGACTATGTGTGTCACAGAAGGAAACAGTGGGCGGTCCAGTGCCAGGCTCACAATTGTTCTTAGGTTTAAGCCCTTTGTTGCTGTCATTGTGTCAATCCATCTTCTCTTCCTCTTTTTCACTCCCTCTCTACCAAGCGCATGATGTCCTTTTCCAGGGACTGGTCTTTCCGGATAGCATGTCCAAAGTACCTTGAGTGAAGGCTGGCCATCCTTGCTTCCCAGGAGCATTCTGGCTAGCCATCTGCCAAGACAGATTTGTCTGTTCTTTCGACAGTCCACAGTACTTTCAACATGCTGCAGCAATGCCGTAATTCAAATGCACCCATTCTTCCTCGGTCTTCTTTACTCAGTGTTCATATTTCACACGCCTATGAGGTGATTGAACACACCATGGCATCCTCAAAGGCACCGTCCTTACTTTCCACCCCTTTAAAGAGGTCTCGTGCAGCAGATTTGCCCAGTGCCCTGCATCCTTTGATCTGGGACTGTTGCTTACATGCGCATTGATTGTGGATGCAAGCAAGATGAAATCCTTGGCTTCGGTACTTTCTCCATTTTGCATGCTGTTACCTATTGGTAACAATTGTGAGGATTTCGATTTCTTGAGGTTGCGCTGTAATCCATGCTGAAGACTGCACTCCTTGATCTTCATCAGCAAGTGCTGCTGTGACGCGTCCTTGTTCTTAGGATCCATGGAGTGGCCTGGATTTCTTTCTGAGACCACGGGCCTTTTTCAGGATCAAGCTTCCTGACTTGGTTCCCCTACCCCTGGTATTCTAACGCCTCACTGCCCTCGTCCAAACCCAGTCTCCAGCATTTGCCCTCGTGCTCATTGCCCCAGCCAGGCCCATTACAACATCTGCAAGAGATGAGTCCTGGACCTGGTGGGGGAAGGAGCTAACTCTACATTTGCCGACATGATTGCTGCCCATCTCTCTGTTCTTGTGAAGAAAAAAATTTCACATAAAGAAGGCTGAGGGAGATTTTTCTGAGAACACTTTAAATCTGACAAGAATCTTTGACAGCATTGAGGTTTGTTTTTGATAGCGGGGGTGGGGGTGGGAGGGCAGGAAGAGAACTTCTATGACCACCAGGCTCCAGGCAGAAAAGGAAACGTTAGGAGCCTTGTAAGGAGAGCGCTGGTGGTGCAATCTCAAGGGAGCCAAGCTGAGCAGCCAGGAGGAAGACCAAGGGCGAGTGGGAGGTGAGCCTCCAGGGCTGACTGACGGTGAACAGGCTGTGGAAATAGTTCAAGGCTTTTCTAACAGGCCACATACAGGCACTTAAAAAGCAGCTCAATGATTAGACACTTGACGGCTAACAGAAAGGTCAGCAATTTGAGGCCAACAACCACGCCACGGGAGAAGGCTGCAGCAGTCTGCCTCTGTAGAGGTGACAGCCTGGGGACCTTCTCCTGAGGGTGATTAGTCAGAATCTACTCAAGGCCAATGGATGTGGTTAGGTTTTAGGGTTCCTCAGGTTAGTGATGGGGCTGATGGGGGAAGCTGGTGGTTCCCCCTGGGAACCCAACAGGAACAACGGACTTCCCTTCAGAAGCAAAAGCAAAAATCCTAACCCAGGAAGCCACCCTCCTGTGGTAATGGCTCGCAGAAGGCGCTAGAACCTGTGGAGATGGTCGCACTCTCCACACCTGAGCCAAGGGGTCCCTAGAGAGTGCAGACTCCGCTTGACTCTGTTCTCTACCTGACTTCCTCAAGCTGAAGTGCCTGATGGGTAGAATCAAGGGTCCTTTCCCTGGAAGTCATTAGGTTGGACCTTGATCCAAGAAGTGTTTCCTGGTTGATGCTGAGAAGTAGCTCTTTGAGGGAACCAGAGGCCTGTCTGAGGCCTTCTCTGGAGAGTTGGTCAAGGGATTGGACTAGGCACACCCCTCCCTGTTCATCCTCCTGGGGAAACAAAGTCCTAGTTCCCAGGGCCCCAGGCCTGTACCATAAAGCTGGGGAGGTCCACCCTGCTGATGAGAGGAAGGGAAACCAGGTGAGCACCATTTTTCTACACTGGACGGTCCTTTTTACCAGGGACTAATCCTAAAGGCTCTCCAGACCTTCCTAGCCTGGACAGAGCGCATTTCTGTTTTAACTAATCTCTAACTGCCGTTTAGAATTCCCTTCTGTGACAGCTGAGCACAACAAGTTATAGCGGGGGCCAGTTAGTACTAAGTGTGGCCGTTTTATTCCTAAGCCCACTGCCGTCAAACTGACCCTGATGTGTACCCAGCCATCCTGTGGTGGCCACTGCTAGATAGCACCTTTTCTCGTGTCCTAGCGTCATGGTTATGAAACCTTCAACGTCTCTTTTACACTCATCATGAATTCTAATTACAGTTGCTATTAGACTTGCTTTAATAAAGAAGTGTTTATACAGTTTTAATGTACACTTGTGGCTTTCATGTTTTCATAGCTGTCTTTGAATATAATTGAGCTCCTTTATAAATCTATGGGTTTAAAAAAGTATTCTTATTTTTGACATCCTTATTGAGGAATATTTGACATACAATCAAGTGCTAAAAGGGTACAATGTGATAAGTTTGACATAAAATCATCTTCAGGATAAAGATAGTGAACATAACCATCATCCACCCCGGCCTAGAGTTTCTTTGTATCTACTCATAATTCTGTTTTTACCCATCTTTTCCAGGGAGTCCCTGGAACCCTAGCATCCAGGAAACCACTGAGCAGATTTCCGTCACTCTGTGCTACTTTGCACTTTCTACAACTTTATATATATGGATCCATGTAGTACGTACTTTTGGGGGTCAAAATCCAACTCTTTTCATTCATTGTGAAAATTGTAAGTTCATTCATGTCTGTTAATCAAAATTTTCATTCATAGTTTGTTTCTTTGTTTGGAGAATCATATATGATTTGAAGAAATTACAAGTTAATTATGCATTTACCTACTGATGGACAAACAGTTGCGTTGTTTCCAGTTGTTCCATACTACAGAGAAGGCCACATTGGGCCTTATTGTACACGTCTTAGTCTGTAGATGCATGCTTTCCTTTCTCTTGGGTAAATAATGCAGCATGGAATGTCTACGCCAAGTATGGATGGGCCTGACTTTTCTCCAAAGTGGGCGTAGCACTGACATTCCTACAAGAAGCGGGAGTGGCGGTAAGTTCTAGCTGTCCTTGCTCTTTTCAGTTGTAGACCTTCTAATGGCAGTGACCTTTTTCTTTCTTCTGTTTCTGTTTTGTAAGGATCATTTTACTGGGGGCTCTTACAACTCTTGTTACAATCCATACATCAATTGTATCAGACAGATTTGTACATGCGTTGCCATCATTCTTTTCTAGACATTAACTTTCTATTGAGCCTTTGGACTCAGCTTCCCCCCAACCCCATGGTCCCTTGGTAGACTATAGATTGTTACGATTTTCATATCTCACTGACCGCTGCCTGCCTTCCCCTCTGGTGTCTGTTGTTCTTCTCCCTGGAGGGGCGTGTGTGGTGATGTGCCTTCATGGTGAGCGGTGCCCCCTTGCTCCCCTGATGAGTCTGAAAGGAAGGCTAGCGGTGTTACCAGGTCAGCGCTGCCCTGTTCACTGTGATTCCACAGTTCAATCCACCAGTGGCTCAATGGGAGGAAGTCGAGGCTATCCGTCCCTGTAAAGATTGACAGTCTCGGAAACCCGTGTAAGATCACCACGAGTCAGAATCTGCTCGATGGCGGTGTTTAATGAATACAAAGTGCCATTGTGGTTTCCATGTACTGACCAATCAAGTTGAGCTACTGTTCATGTGCCTAGTTACAATCCATATTATCTTCTCCGTTGTTAATTTTTTATAAACTTGCATGTTTTCTTACTATTGAGTTTTAATATAAAAGAGGACTTCAAAAAGTTCGTGGGAAAATACCATTGCCTTTTAATTCCATTTTCCGCAAACTGCTAAGAAGCCTCTCATATTCTAGATAAAAGTCCTTAATCAAATATGTGATCTGCAAGCATTTTCTCCCAATGTGTGGCTTTTATTTTCATTTTTTAAACTGGTTTTTTTATTTCAGACCTGAAATTCTTTATTTTGTTGAAACTATTTAATTAATCTTTTTTTCTTGTATGAATTGATTTTTAAATTTCAAATTAAAAATTATCTTTGCCCAGCAAATAATCACCAATGTGTTCTCCTATGTTTCTTCTAGAAAGTCAATAGTTTTAGATCTTATATAAAGGTCTATGATACTTTAAAGATTTTGTGGATGGTGCAAGATTTGGTTGACCTTCTCTTTCCTTCTGCAACATCTGATGGCGTTGTTACGACATCATTTGTTGAAAACACTATACTTTATTGAATGTCTTCGGGGATTTTCTGGGAAATTTATTGATCATACATCTGTAAATCTATTTATGAACTCTCTGTCCTGTTCTTTCAATTTTTATATGCTTAGAAAATTCCTTATTTCAATTTAGTTTTGAAATTTTGCTGAGTATAGAATTCTGTCTTCAAGTTTTATGTATTTATTTTTATCTCTCAATACCTTCAAGATCTTTTTCTGCTCTTTTTTAGCTTAAACATTGTATAGAACAAGAATCCTACTGTCATCCTTGTCTTTATTTTTATGAACATAATGTCTCTTCTTTCTCTGCATGCAAAATTTCCCTTTATTACATGTCTCAGGTACTTTTGTTAATATATATGTTGGTTCATTTTATAATGTTTCTTGTGCTTGGGGTTTGTGAGCTTCTTGGATCTTTGAGTTTGTAATTTTCATCAAACGTGAAGAGTTTTTAATCATTACTTCTTAAAATATTCTGTCCCTTGGGGATTCCAATCACACATCTATTTTGTTGCTTAAATTGTCCCACAGTTCAGTGATACCTTGTTTATTTTTTTTAAAGTCTTTTTTCTCTTTGTACTTCATTTTGGATCGTTACTAGTCCTATTTGTGCAAGTCCACTAATCTTTTCTTCTGCCATATGTAATCTACTGTTAATCCCATGCAGAGCGTTTTTCATCTCAGAGATTATAGTTCTCATCTCGAGATTTTTTCATTTAGAGTCATTTTTAAAAACATACGTCTGGGATGTCGCTTCTTATGCCCACCCTCTCCGCTAGCTTCTTGTTTATAATGATTTCAATGCCCTTGCCTGCTAATTCTACCACTGGTGTCATTTCTGAGTCAGTTTCAACTGATTGATTGTAAAATATATGGGTTATACTTTCTTGCTTCTTGGCGTGCCTGCTAATTTTTCATTGCATGCCACCTTGTGAATTTTACCTTTGTGAGACTGGATAATTCTGTATTTTAATCCAAGTTCTAAATACTCTTGAGCTTTGTTCTGGGACAAAGTTCAAGTTATTTAGACTCTATTTGACTTGTTTTGAGGCAGGTATCTTTTGGGTTTGGTTTGGTTTGATTTGCTTTTGACCTTGTTGGTTGGGTCCAGAGCAGTATGTAGTTTAGGACTAAATTTTTCCAACTGCTGAGACAAACCATTCTGAATACACAACCTGATTATGAAATTGTCTACACTGGTGAAGGGGACAAGGAACTAGCCCTGGCCCTGTGGAAGCACCAAGAATTGCTGCCTCTAGTCCTTTCAGGAGGTTCTTCCCCTTGCCTTGAGTCGTTTTCCCAGACACATATGAAGATCAGTACCCAGCTGAAGACTCTGGGCGCCTGGACAGTTCTTTCTTTGTGCAGCTCTCTCTTCGTTGGTACCCTGCGCTGCAAACTCTGCCTACGTAGCTTCCTCAATCTTCCAGCTCCTTCTCTTCAACTCAGGGAGACCCCAGAGGTCTCCCATTGTTGTGCAAAGTTTGGAAGCTCTCTAGGGAATAAGCAGGGCAATATTCCAGGGAATATTTGGTTTGTTTCCCATCTCTCATAGATCACTGTTCCTTACTGCCTGAAAGTCAAAGTATTGACCAAAATCCTCACAAATGAACCAATAGGTAACAACATGAAAAACACAGAGAAGATTGAACTTGTCAAGTATGTCAACTTGTTTGGATCCACAATCGAGGCTCACGGAAGCTGTCATCAAGAGATCAAAGGGCGCATTGCATTGGGTACATCTGCTGCACAAGACCACTTTCAAGGGTTGGGAAGCACAGATGTTACTTGGAGGACGAAGGGACACTCAACCCAAATATTTCCAAATGCCTCATATGCATGTGAAAGTTGAACACTGTCCCTTTCAATCCATTTAAATTTGTTCTAGTTTTTAATATTTTCTGCCTTCTTTTCTATTGAGGTTTTTGACTGCTTTCCTTTGTTATTCTTGCTAGTTTCCTTTGTTATTCTTGTTTATTTGTTTGTTTAATACTTTTCCGTATATTAAATCCAGGAAAGGTAAATCTGTAGAGACAGTAGCTGTAGTAATGGTTTCTTAGGGGTCTGGCAGGGGAGGTTGGGGGACAGTGGGGATCTAATAACAATGAGTATGAGAATGAAGAAAATGTTCTAAAATTGGTCGTGGTGATGATTGTACAACTCTTCTTGATGTGATTGAACTATTGAATTGTGGATTATCTGCCCCCCAAAAAAATGTTTTTATAAAAAGTTGGACATTGAATAAAGGAGAACAAAGCAGACCAGATGCATGTGAACTAAGGGGCTGGCAAAGACTACTGACAGTGCCGTGCACGGCCAGGAGAAGGAGCAAATCGGTCTTGGGAGAAGTACAGCCAGAATGTTCCTTTGCTGCGTGATGGCAAGACTTCCTCTCAGGGTGTCAGGCCATATCAGGAAAGACCAGTCCCTGGCGAAGGAGGGAGGAATGCTTAGCTTAGTAAAGGAGAAGGAAAAACAAAAAAGATGAAGACTTTCAACAGTATGCTGGCACTGTGGCTGCAACAATGGGCTTAAACATAAGAATCCTTGTTTGGATGTCACATGGTTTTGTTCTGTTGAACAAGGGTCGCTATGAGTTGGGACCAACTAGATGGCACTTAACGTCACTATCAACAACCACCACCTCTTTAATCTGCTCACAGCCTTGATACAAGGGAGGAACTTTCCTTCCTGGTCTGGCTACTCTTAGTATCGACTGACACTGTGAAGCTAGCTCACTTCTTCTGCCGGGTCTAGATCCTGCGCCTCATTTGCCCACCTCGTGTTTGCTGTCGATATGTCAAACTCAACTGCTTTTCTCAGGATGTGACACTGGTATTCTTCTGTGGATCCCATGTTTCCTTCCCTTGAACCTAGGTGGGCACATGCCAGGGCTGCAGGAGAGTCATGCCACATGACTTCTGAGACTAACCCTAAAAAGGTGACAGCGCTCTGGCCTGACCCTCACCAGGTGATGTGGCAGCCATGCTGACAACATCAACCACAAGCCCTCAGGGGATTCCAGTCTCAGCCGTGGAGCCACGGTAGCTGGTGCCAAGCCAGGTCTAGGTGAGCTGCCCCCACGCAAACGATGATGACATTCCTGCCATCCAGTCAATTCCTACTCATAGAGCTGCAGCGGTTTTGAACAGCTGACCTTGTGATTAGCAGCCCAGCATGTTGCCCAGCACGCCAACAGATGCATGAGCAAACGAAGTGCTGGGTTTGTTTATAAAGACAGCCATCCAGGCGGACACTGTACCCTTTCACAGGAAGCATGACGTTCATTCTAGAGTACCTGCCGTGACCCACACCTCCCTAAAACTCATCAGAGGCCAGCCATCTTGCTTTTTATCTCGCTCATCTCTTTGTGACCATTTGAGGGCATTAGTTCCTTCACTTCCCAACATTGCCCCCCAGACTTGGCTCCTGAGGTCCCTCCCAGAGCTGGCCCTTCCTAGCTGAAAGAACAGCCATTGGTTTTCACTGGAGAAGACATGAGTTCTGGCCTTTGGGTCGACGTCTGAGTTTCCTAGGCTCTCCTTCGCCTTTTGCACATTCTCTTTGGCTCTCAACTGTTCTGTTGGCTGTAGCATGTGCTCACCCGCTGGAATCTTTAGTCCTGAGTCTTCAGGGCTGAAGAAGTAGCTGGCGCTGAGGTGACCTCAAGACTCCCCCCGCCCCCCCTCCGCAATCCTCCCACTGACACTGGGCCTCCTTTCATTCCGTATGAATTATAACCAGAGGACCTCCAGGACCAAGAAATCTAATCAAACCATCTGTTGCTGTTAGGTGCGCTCAGTCTATTTAGACCCATCATGACTGTCTGCACAATACAGTGAAACCCTGCCCAGTCCTGTGCCATCCGCACGCTTGTTCCTCTGCTCGAGCCCCTCGCTGTAGCCACTGTGCCAATCCATCTCTTCAAAGGAACTTCCTCTTCTCGGCGGCCCCTCTCCTTTGCCAAGCCTGAGGTCTTTCTCCGGGGACTGGTCTCTTGTGCCAGCATGTCCAATGTGCGTACGACAAAGGCTTGCCACCCTTGCCTCTCAGGGGCACTCTGGCCGTCCTTCTTCCAAGACAGACTGGTTTGTTCTTTTGGCAGCCCATGGTACTTTCAACCTTCTTCCCCACCATCACAATCCAAACACAATCCAAGTCATCTGGGCCAGGCAAACACACACACACACACACACACACACACACACACACCATCCAGGTCATCTGGAGATCAAAGGATGAGCTACATGGGATGTTTTAAGTAGAAGTGAGTACATTTCTGTTTATAAACCTGAGAACCCAAGAAACAGAGCCGGAAGATGAAGGAGCCATCTCCCAGTTACATGTTTTTTCCAACATGTCTGACCCTCACTTTCCCTCTCTGTAAAGTGGAGATACCAGTGGTACCTACCCCACCCTGCTATTGTGTGGGTTCCATGAAAGAACACATGCAAGGCACACAGTACAGGGCTTGCCACAGAGTAAAGCCGCACCGTGGGCCACAGGACCACCACCCTCGCCGTCATCCCCACCACCATCCTTTGCCGTTTTGGAGTGACTGTGTCCTCTCAGTGCCTTGATGGTCTCATATCTGGTGCTTGTGAAAAAAGGGGTTAGCTCCCTGGAAGGGTCTCTCTAGATCCTTGTGGAGCACAGCAGCTCTGGGAGCAGGATCGAATGACTAGGGGGTTCCTTTCCAAGTCAATGGCTAGAGGCTCGGCTGGAAGGAAGGAGTAGGAGCCCATTCAAGGAGGAGCCAGGTGGAACTGGATTCCCCACCCCCTGTTGCTTCAGCACAGTTTGTCTTATAGTCCTTTGTTCTTCCAGACAAAGCCAGAGGAAAACTTCCCCAACTGGTAAATAATGTGACGACAGCCAGGCTACAGGAGCCCGCTAAGCTGTTTTTACCAGGGGAGAGAGGCAAGTGTGTGTCCTCTGTGCCTAGACAGTGGCTGCTAGAGAGACACTCAGTGAACAGTGTTGGGCAAATGAATGGCATGAATGGAGGGAGGCACAGGTGCACGGGCAGTGTGGAGGTTAGGCCTCTTTTTTGTCCAGGAGATCATCTCATCTCCAAAGAAGTCAAGCCCTCTCCCCGCGTCCCCAGCTTCTCCTCCTCTCCTGGGACTGCTAACCAGTGGCACTGGGTGGACTCTGACTCTGGCCTCCAGGGGCTTTTCATTGACAGGGTTCTCAGAAGCAGATCACCGGGACTTTTTCTGAGGCACCTCTGGGTGGACTTGAACCTGCAACCTCTGTGAACAGGTAAACACATTAACCACCTGTGCCACCGGAACCAATTGCCATTCCAACTCACGGCCACCCCATGTGCTTCAGAGTAGAACGGAGCTCCTTAGGGATCTTTCAGGAGGCGCCCTGAGGGCAGAGTGGTTGTGATTTGGGCTACAAACGACAACAAGGTCCGCAGTTTGAAACCACCAGCTTTGAGCTGGTGAGGCTTTCTGCTTCTGCACAGTGGGAAATCCGCAAGAGCAGGTCCAGTCCCTCAGGTAGGGTCCTCCTGAGTCAGAATTGTCCCAAAGGCAGTGCATTTGGGTCATTTATTTATTTATATTTTTCAGAAGTAGATGGCCAGTCATTTCTTCCAAGGTGCCTCTGGGTAGATTTGAAGAGCCAACCTCTGGATTTGTAGCCTTGAGCTCAACCATGTATGCCATCCAGGGACAGACTCCTTTGAGACCACCACGGGAAGGGGCTTTGCGGAGTGCTGACATCAGTGGCTACTTCCCGTAGGCCTGGGACCAGAACCATTCAGTGCAAGCGCTAGGCAGACACCCCTGAGATGTGCTGAGTAGCAGCACTTACCGCAGAGAGCTGAGCTGTGAGCATCTGCACACAGGACTGCCCAGCGCACTGCTCCTGCCCCTCCCTGCAGGTTGTAAAAGGAAATAGAAGAAAGAACTAGGAGGCAAAGGGCATTTATAGAGGTCTAAATAAAGGCATGTGCATATGTAAATCTATTTTTATATGACAATGGGGAAGTAGATCTATGTACATAGACTTATATGTTAAGTATCAAGGTAACAGATGGACATTGGGCCTCTACTCAATTATTCCCTCAGTGCAAGAACACTCTGTTCTAATAACCTGACATTCTATGATGCTCACCTTCCCAACACCATCGCTAAAGACAAAGCGGATGCATAAGCAAAGGTGGTGAAGAAAGCTGATGGTGCCTGGCTAGCAAAAGATAGCATCTGGGGTCTTAAAGGCTTGAAGATAAACAAGTGGCCATCTAGCTAAGAAGCAACAAAGTCCACATGGAGGAAGCGCACCAGCCTGTGTGATCATGAGGTGTCAGTGGGATCAGGTATCAGGCATCAAAGACCCAGAACAAAACATCATATCAATGTGAATGAGGGGAAATGTGGAGTGGAGATCCAAAGCCCATTTGTAGAAAATTGTACATCCCCTTACAGAAGGGTCACAAGGAAGAGAAGAGCCAGTCAGGATGCAGTATAGGACTGATGAAACATGTATAGCTTTCCTCTAGTTCCTTAATGCTTCCTCCTCCCCCCACTATCATGATCCCAATTCTACCTTACAAATCCAGCTAGCCCAGAACATGTACACAGGTACAGATGAGAGCTGGAAATACAGGGAATCCTGCACAGATAAACCTCTCAGAACCAATAATAAGAATAGTGATACCAGGAGGGGAAGAAGAAGGTGGGAGGGGGAGAAAGGGGAAACCAATCACAATGATCTGCATATAACCCCCTCCCTGGGAGACGGACAACAGAAAAGTGGGTGAAGGGAGACATTGGTCAGTAAAAGACATGAAAAGATAATAACAATTTCGAATTTGTCAAGGGTTCGTGAGGGAGGGAGGGAAAAGAAATGAGGAGCTAATATCAAGGGTTCAAGTAGAAAGAAAATGTTTTGAAAATGATGATGGCAACAAATGTACAAATGTGCTTAACACCATGAAGGGATGTATGGATTGTGATAAGAGCTGTATGAGCCCCCAATAAGATGAAAGACAGAAAGAAAACGGCCAAGGGACGCAGCTTGTGAAGGAGAAAGCCTCCGTTCTCAGCTTGCAGCCTCAGGTGGATCCCTTAACGAGGATAACGGAGGCCTCTCAGAGAGTAACTGAATTTTAGACAAACTCTTTCCACCCTGATTGAGGACTCCTGTCTGGGGCCTGATAGATTAGACGGTTAGGAAGGATCTGTCATAAAATGCATCAAGCTGGCTTGTTCTACAGCCAGCTATTCATTCGCCAGGAACAGAAAGAGAGAAAAAAATCTCAGCAGGCCAGCAGTCAGAGATAGTGGGCATTGCTTTCGTTCGCTAAAGCCCTGGCTTAAGCAGCTCTCTGGATGCGGATAACAAAATGGGCTTAGGGGAACATATTAAGTTGCTCCCCTGCTCCTTGGTCGCTGCTCTCCACGAGAGCGCTGCAATTCTGGATTGATATGTTAAGAACTTGAATGGTCCCTCTCTGCTCTGGGCCACATCTGAGCCATCTTGTTTATGCTTAGGACTAGATGGCTCCTTGCGCGGAGGAGCATCTTCTGCTTTGGAAATGAGCAAGCGCCAGCCCGGAGCCGGAGAGTGGCTAGCACTCGGCCAGGCTAAAGCGATGGCGGGGAATCAGGGTTCCCATTGCCCACCCTGGTCCTGAGGATGCCGCGGAGCTTTTCGAGGTTGCGGTACCTTCACATACATGTTCTCGCTCAATCTGTAAAGGCAGGAAGAGCAGAAGGAATGAGCGCTCCTATTTTAAGGAATCCACAGCAGAAACCTGTGTGAGGCAGGCCCCAGCTAGAGGAGGAAACGGGCATCTTTCCCACTAAAAGAGGGCAGGGGAAAAGTAGCCAGCCTGCACACACCCCCACCCAAGGGTGGAAAACTGGGAAGGGTGGGGAAAACTAGGCAGCTCCATGAAGTTCCGGCTCTCCCACCTGTCGCGGTCCTTACTAGTCCCACTTTGGGAAAGTGAAAGTGAAGCCCCAAAGGGCCAGGGCTTCTTCGTGGGGACTCCAGAAGGAGCCGGGAGCAAACCTGGGCGTGTCCCGCGCGTAGGCCCTTAAACCGTCATTTCTTTTGTCTGGGTTGAAACGTTGAAGCCCGATTCCACTGTGGTCAAGTGAGAGTGAACGCCCTGCTTTCCCATAAGGTCACCGTGACTGTAAAAGTTACCCAAGATTCACATTCAGGAAAGCTGGGCTGGCGTGTCCCTGGGTGGTGAAAACCGCCAACAGGCCCCACCGCTAACAGGTTGGAGGTTCAAGTACCCTCAGAGATGTGTGAAGAGCGACCCACAGAGCTACTTCTGGGAGGCAGGACAGGGGGTGGGGTGGGGGTGTGGGGACCATCGGCGGCTGAAAAGTCTCTAGAGCCCAATCCTACCAGAACACACAGAGCACCCTGTTCAGGATGGACTGGGGTCAACTGGCTTAGTGATGGAACAGAGCCCAGGAATCCGCAACACCGAATGAGCTTCCTGGGTAATTCTGGGGCAGGTGTTCCTTTGCCCCATTTGGGACCAGCCGAGGTTTAGTTTCTCTTTCTGGAATGGTTCAGACCAAATCGAGAATATTTTGTCTCCTCTATGTCTATCTTCAAAGCCACAAGGCCACCTCTAAAGATCAACGTTTGCTTATTCCCCGAGAAGTCCCCAGTCATTCACTGTCCCCACGCCCCGAACAAACCCAGACTGCTGAGGTATTTCATTGTCTTGTCTTCCAGGGAGGGAGCGAATAAGAGACGGGCCAGCTGGGACACCCGCCCTTCAGAGGATACTCACAAATGCCCCCTTAAACATTCCACCCGGAACAACTGCAATTTGAGACTGTGGGTTGAAATATTGAGACTTGGCTTGGGCACATGCCTGTCTGAGCTCTTGTGCCTTGCTGGAAACTCGACAAGCCCCATGTCTATTTTCAGCAAACAATTGTGAACCCTGGGCGTTTAAAGATGCTGATAGGAGTTACTAATTTACTGGATCCATTTCTAAACGGCTATGGTGGTCGGTCAAGAGATATATGACATCTGAATTCCACTCTGACTGGAGTCCGAGGGAAAAGCAAGCCCTTGGG
>NW_022103968.1:16622092-16638087 GCF_000313985.2 Echinops telfairi
CCCACTTTGGGCGGGACAGTCCCGATATTTAACAATTTGTTAAATTGCGTCCTGCGGCATTTTTAAAAAGTCCCGATTTTTGGAAAGAATGAACGACAGGCTAGGGTATACGATTTTCAGCTGCCATGTGGCTATTTTGCCAGGCTATGCATTTTATCAATGGTGTCCTGCTTTTGTCCCGCTTTACCAATGTTAAAATCTGGTCCCCTTATAATCTAAGGGCCTGAGAAATCCCCCAATTTGACTTTCACGGTCTCCTCAATTACCCAGGCAGGGTGGGAGCTGACCATCAGCAACTGTCTCAATCAATAGTTCTTCTAAATACAGTGACTGTGTTCTAAGTGGTGGTTTCCACAAGCATGATGTCCTGTCCCTGAAGTGGCAGCTACAGTTCTGCAGGCCGGAGCAGTAATCACAGACTTGGCTGCCAGCAGAATCACCTGGGGGGCTTTTAGCACCCTCCAGAGATCCTCCCCAGACCTAGTGACTCAGAATCTCCTGGGATGGCGCCTGGACATGTTTGCTTATTTGTCCTTTTCTTTTTTTTCCCCAAGCTTCCCTGGGAGATTCTCTGCCCCACCTCACCTCCACCCTTCAGAGCCACTGGCAGGGTTCCTCCCAGGATTCTCCAAGAGCTTTTCACCGTCACAAGGTTGTGACTCCTCTCGTGTACCTACTGGGGCTCCACCTTGAGGGCATCTGACCTTCCAACATCCCGGTGGGGTAAATAGGATTATCTTGCCCATTTGATAGCTGAGGTAACTGAGACCCAGAAAACTTGAAGCAAATTTTCCTAAGTCTAGAACAGCAGTTCTCAACCTGTGGGTCACAGGGGTCGGAAGACCATCGGAAAACACCTAAATATTTCACAATATATAATTACATATTATTTTGTGATTAATCATTATGCTTTATGTTTAATTATGTTCAATTTGTAACCATGAAAATATATCCTGCATATCATATATTTATGTGATGATTCATAACAGTAGCAAAATGACAGTTATGAAGTAGCAATGAAAATAATTTTATGGTTGGGGGGTCACCACCACATGAGGCACTGTATGAAAGGTCACAGCCTTAGGAAGGTTGAGAACCACTGGTCTAGAAGGTCTGTTGGTGCTCTTTCTACAGGAAAATCTGTCCTTCTGCAACAAGCTCAGTGTTCAGCAAGGTGAACGCTTCTGCTTCGTAGAGTAGCAGGTTCACATACAGTTTCTTTCTGCCAGGCCTGCAACTCCCCCTCCCTACTCCTTGTCCTTCAAGTTGAAGCTTATGTAGTATTTCCTTTGGAGCACTTTCTCTGAGTCCCTAACTCTGGCCACCTTCTCCTCCTGAGTCTGCCTAATGCTCTCCAGACTGACGTGCACTGTGCAATCATTGCCTGTCTGCTGGGTGTTTTGGGTGGTGGTGGAAGGGTGGGAGGGTGAGCAGATTAGCGCCGGTGGCAAGATGTAGTTTCTGTTCTTCATAAGACTGTATCCTCCCGGCAGGCAATGGCCACATTACCATCCGTCTACTTGGTTCAGTACCTGGCTTGTGGTAAGTCCTCATTAAATGTCTATTGAATGAATGGATAAGTGGACAAATAGATGGATGGATGGATGGAGAAACCATTGATTGTAGACAATGGATTGTCATGATTGCTTATTGAATGAATGGGAAAATGGACAGATTGATAATGGATGGGCAACTATAAGTGGCAGTGGTATCAGGAACCACGGGTGAGGACTGACTTGTGAACATGACGTGGAGGACTTTGGAATGGTTGGACCATGGAAAGACTCTGGAATCCTGTTGGTAAAATTGGGCAAAGGTCCAGCGCAACCATAATTTTGGACATAAATACAATTGAGACCTTCCATAACCCCAGGGGGGGCACATTTAGGTGACAAAGGAATGAATGAAGAAGGGAATGGAGGGGTGCACACATATACTGTTCTGACTCACTAGCAGTTACCATGCCACCCTGGTTTCTAGACAGTCTCCTCACCCTCCACCTCAAGAGGTTAAATCACTCAGCAGAGGACAGAGTTCGTTACTTCCCATTTCAAAGAACTCTCTCAACTATCTGCTTATTCCAAGTGCCTGACAGGCGAAGAGGAGGAAGGGAGAATAAAGCCCATCTGTATGATCGAGTAGGAAGCGCCCCCACCCTATTGCTCCATGGTGGCTCCCATAAAGGGAACAGGTTTTGAAATAATGGCAGGTCGTCAAGAGTAACAAAGGGCATCTCAGAAAACAAAGCAAAAGCAATAACAGCACATGACAGCAAGGAAGGCGGCAGACCTGCAGAGGAAGGACTTCAGCAGAGAGGAGAGCAGAGAAGGAAGCTCCCTGGACTTATTGCTCCAAGACAGGGTGGGCTGAATAAAAAGAAACGCTTGCTGAGCGAATGGGACTGGTCTTCAAGAGCAAGAAAAGGCAGATTCAGAACCAACATTCAAAACACACACACACACACACACCTCCATTCCATCCCCGTTATGTTCCCCTCTCCCCTTCCCACTGGATCACAAAGAATCCAAGAAAGATTACATCCCCTTAGAGCCTTTTGGTGAAGACCAGGCCCCCCAAAGCAGACCATTTTGTCCTTATTATCACCTCATTAAGGTGCCCTGAAGGCCCTCACCCTTCACATGATGATACCATGCCAGGACCAGGTCCCCGTGGGCCTGCGATGAAGCGTAGCTGATATTTAAGACTAACAGCTCCAGAGCACTTGACTGCTTTTGGGTTTATTCAGAATGGCAATTTTACACGAGGCCATAAAGTGGCGAATTTCCTAGATGGAGCCTGAGAGTGGATGCTGGGGCGGGGGTGGAGGGTGGGGGTGGGCAGGTGGTGTGTGGAGACCCAGGGAAGCATTGGAGGGAGGGAGTCCTTCTCTCAGAATGTGGCCACCAAAGCAAACAAGGCGGCTGAGTACAAGCTCTCCGTCCATGGCTGTGCTCGGGGTGCCAGGTCCCACAGGACCTCTGAGAAATGGGGAGGAGGAGGAAGTGATGTTGACAAGGAAAAAAAAAATCAGATAAAAGCAAATTGTCCTCCACAAATATGAGTCATCCACCTTTCAACTGGCGAGCTCTGAGAAAAGGAAGCCATTGTTACTTGAATTTAACCTTTGAGAGTCCAAAGACTAGGAACCTCAGAAGATGGGGAATTCCCACCCACATACTCTGTGCACAGACACTTCCCCCACCCCCAATTTTTTACATAGCCTCACATTCGTCGGTCATTTTGTTCTTTGGGAGGGGGCAAATAATTGTAGCTCCAGGTTCGAATGGGTCCACCACCCACACACCAGCCACTCAGGCCATTGGCACTTCAGTGAGGTCCTAGATTCATCCACTCAGCTGTGTTTGTAAATGCAGCTTCAAACACCCAACCAATCAGATTGTGGTGCCTACATTTTCCCATTAGAAATCTCGCCAGTGTCTCCGCGGAAAGAAGTTGAAAGAGAAGAAGATGTAAAAGGACAGAAGGGCAAGGAGAGTCTGAGACAAGATAGAAAGAAAGAAGCCCAAGTGCTTCTGGATTTATGTATTGTAGCAGTTACATCATCTGTTGTCAACTTGAGACTATTAAGAGTTAAGGGGTAGAGTTTAGCCTGTCAGTCAGCTCGCAGCTTGATGACCTCACTTGGAGGCACTATGGAGATAAATAGCTCTCTGGAGGTGGGACATTCCCTCCCTCCCAGCGAGACATTGCTGTTGACAAGCCACATGGAGCTATGCTGATGGTAGCCAGAGCCTTGGAGCTGGAGGAGCCACAGGAAGACTCATGCCAATGCTGAGATGTTTCCACCCCCACAGGAGCCACAAGATTTTCCACCCACTGTCGTGTGATCGTCCTGCCGTCGGTGTGATTGCATGTGTTGTGTGAGTCTGAAGGAGAACTTACAGACTGGTCCTGGACATATGAGCTAATATTGGACTTATGGACGTGATCTGGACTGGGCTGGGATGTTTTCTTAATATGCCATTACTCTTTGATATAAAGTTCTCTACTACACATACATGAACGTCTCAGAATTTGTTTCTCTAGTGAAGCTGGACTAATCCATGCATCTTTCTTTCAGCCAAACTTAGAAAATCAACAGGGCACCATTCAGTAGTACTCCACTCACCCCTCCCACCCCCCCGTCCAACCTGCCCCCCCTACCCCCCTTGCACACCCTGTTCCCCTCACCACTCCACCGCCAAAGCAATGGTATAACATTGCATTCCTCTAGGGCCCTGGTGGCATAGTGGTTACATGTTGGGCTGCTAGCCAGAGGCCAGGGGTTCTAAACCACAAGTCTCCTCAGGAGAAAGATGAGGCTTTCTACTCTCAGAGTTACAATCTTAGAAACACACAGGGACAGTCTTACTCTGTCCTGTAGGGTGGCTATGAGTCAGAATGTACTTGGTTGGCAGTGAGTGAGTTTTGAGCAGAAGTGAAAGGTTACAGAGAAAGGGATTAGAATCAACCCTGAAGACAGGGAATGACAAAAGGGCAAAGGCTTCTGGGAAGTCACAGAAATCCTCGAAACCTGCCCAGTTTCCCAACACTCTTCTAAGCCTCCCTGCAGGGGAACCGGGCAAGCCAAACAGAAAATCACAGCTCAGGCACCTGGGTCAGGTGCCAATTTTCAACTCAGTCCTTTTCTCGCTTCTCAAATTGCAGCATTTAATGAGGTAAAACATCAGATTACGGAGAAAATTTTTTTTCTTTTTCTTTTTAATGAGAATTCAGGGAAGTTCCTGGGTTAGCTGAGAAGTATGAAAGTATTTAACCTTCATTCAGTAGACTGCCCTTTATTAACATTTCCCCATCCGCGGTTGCGCGTAAAACTGTACTTATTCAAACAAGTTCACCATTTGGTGTTTGGATCTGGTTAGAGCCAGACGACGGCGGAGTCACCAGGGTAGCATACAAATGGGCCTGGCACTCGAGGGAAGGGTGAGAGGTTCCCCAAGGTAGACGCACGCGTACGGTTGCTCCCTGAATGAAATCGTGACTGCCCAGGGAGTAGTGGGTGCTGATGGTCAGGCACCCTCTTCGCTTCTGTTGGTCGGCTTGTGTGGTCACATGGATTCACGCTCTTCCGTAAGAATGACCTGGGCTGTCTTACGTCCCACTCAACTGTGGCTTCCTGACTCCTCCCCAGGTCAACGGTCTATTATGATCTCGGTCCTAGGGATGCATGATGGTGATAAAAAGGAATCGGAAAGGGTACGGGATTAAGAAGAAGACTCTATTTCAGAAACTCGCACCTGCATGCTCCTCATTGTTATGGGGTCCATGCCGACGATGGCCGACCCTATAGGACAGGGTAGAACTGCTCTTGTGAGTTCCTGAGATGGTAACTGTCTACTACAGGGGTAGAAAGCCCCCTCTTTCTCCACCATGGATCAACTGGGGGTTTCTAATTACTGACCTTGCAGATTGCACCCCACTTTTAACCACTACACCACCAGCGCTCCCCTTGGTAAGCTATAGGAGGACAGGAAGCAAACCATGATGTTCCCTAAAATCGCAGACTATTAGAACTGGGGTGAGACCTGCATCTCCTGCCTGGCCGGCATCCCTTGCTCTTCCTTGGCTGACAACACCCATGATTTTCTTTAGGAAACCGACAGTCTCCTACCTTAAGACAATGTGGCTACCTGGGCCCGACCTATCCCTGGCTCCGCACATGTGGACATATGACCCAGGCCTGGCCAGTGGGCATCTTCCATCCTGTCCCCCAAGTGGACACTTGACTCCCCTCGGTCCAATGAGAATTAGAGGCAAAGGGACTGCTGGGATAGAGAAAGTCTATTTTTGACTCTAAGGATACAAGCTAGAGTATCTGAAGCTGCCAAGGAGTGAGCCTGCCTGAGAATAAGCGTGAAGAAGAGGCCAAAACATAGGATCTTTGTTTGAGCCCCTGGATCCAGCTGTATCTGAAGTCAACTTTTCCATGATGGGAGCCAACGAATCGAGTTTGTGACGTAAGCCTGTTTTGAGTTGGTTTACTTTCATCTGTAACCAAAGGACTCCTGGCTAATACTCATGCTTTCATTCTACAAACCCAGAGTAAGGAATGACTTGCCCAAGACACCATAGGGATAGAAATCTAAGCCCCTCAATATGCAGTCTAGTGCTTTCTTAAAGAATCTTTCACCCCGCTTTTCCTATATGAGGACGCACCTTCTTACTGTTCGCGCGTGCAATAGAGTCAATTCTGACTCATAGTGACCCTGTAGGACAGGGTAGAACTGCCCCATAGGATTTTCTAGACTGTCATCTCTCCCAGAACAGACTTCTGTATCTTTCTCCTGTGAAGCCACCGGTGACTTTATTTAAACTGCTGTCCTTTGGGCTAGTGGCTGAACTCTTAACCACCATGCCACCAGGCCTGCATCAACAAATGAAAGATGAAATTCCCACTGCCACCCAGCCGATTCTGACTCCGAGCGAACTGCTATAGAGTTTCCCAGACTGTAAATCCTGATGGGAACCGACAGCCTTATCTTTTCTCCGGTGGAATGGCTGGTGGGTTTGAACCAACCTTGTGATTTGCAATCCAGTGCCTAACCCACAGGGCCACCATAGCACCCATTCCTCTGGTTTTGTTGGAAACAACCCGGCATAGGGTACCATGCTGTATCAGACTTGGGCTGACGATGGCAGTCCCTGAAGTGGCTGTCCATGTCTGCCTGTCTGTCTGTCTAAGCTGTGATGGTGATTGCTGCACCGGACCCCACTTGACCGGGGATTCAACCAAGCAGGGCTTGGTATCTCCCTGCCTCAGAGAGAAAATCTGTTTGCCCAGCACCATGACTCACGGGTGGGAGGTTTGCCAGAGCCCAGAGGCATGGGGGAGCTAGCTGATAGAGCCGGGAACTCTGTCGATCTGGATGACAAAGGATGCTTGCCTTGGGCCCCTGTTGCCAGTGCCCCTCAGCCCTCACCTGTAACTCCCTGACGAGACACTAATCGCCACGCTGCCTTTGAGTGGTTGTAGCTTAGGTTTTGGAATGACACTGCCCTGCATTCAAATCCAGATTCTGTTCCTTGTAAGCTCTGTGACTATGTGTTCTCCTTTGTAAAATGATCATATGCATCCTTTTATCATTTACAGTTTTCCTGAAGATGAACTGAGTTTAAGCACAGGTAGTGGCTAGGCTTCATTTAAAAAAAAGAAAAAGAAAAACCAGAAACCCCAGTTCAATTTGAATTTCAGATAGACAATAAGTGATGATTAAAAAAAAAAAAGTATTAAGTATGTCCTGTGCAATTTTGAAGGACCCCTGGTGACACAAGAGCCCTGGTGGCGTCGTGATTACACATTGGGCTGCTAACTGTAAGGTCAGTGGTTTGAAACCACCAGCCGCTATGTGAGAGAAAGATGAGGCTTTCTAGTCCTGTAAACGGTTACAGTCTCAGAAACTCACAGGGGCAGTTCTACCTTGTCCTCTGGGTTGCTGTGAGTCAGCATCTACTCAGAGGCACGTGACCATGTAATATCTGAGCATGACATATATGGAAAATCAATTCATTTCTTATGTGAAATGCAAGTGCATTGGGGTACCCTGTGCTGTACTGGGGGCATCCAGGAGGGCCAGGAAAGGACAGGGACTCTTCTTGGACATTCAGATGGGAGGGAGGCCGGGGGTGGGGATGAGTGGGGGGACAGGCGGCGGGGGATGAGTATGGGATACCAGGTAGACTGGAACTTCTTCAGTCACGGGACAGGTCCCCGGCCTCTCGCTGCTTCTAATGGGGAGGAGAAGCCTGGCACAGCCTTGGCTCAGTGAGAAGGGACCACCTTGGCATGGATGTTATCACTTTCATCTCCACTCAGGCCCAGCTGGAGGGTTACAGATCCACTTCATCCTGTGTCCAGTCTGTTCCCAGAGCCCTTGGGGCACCCCTGAAGACCTTGCCAGGCCCCCCAAGGCCCCTGCTCCCAGCTCCCAGAGTTCCCTCACTGTCACCATATCCGTGGTCTCCTGTGGCTGCCTGGCCCGGAAGGACACCATCTACCCGGGCCTTAAACACACTACGTGCCCTCCAGATGTCCCAGAACATTCTGCAGGAGAGAAAGCAAGAAACAAAAACAACAATACCACCTCAGCTCTCCGTGCACAGGAGCGAAAGGAAAGAAAGAAATTAAAACTTCGCCAAATCTCAAACAGGAATGGGGCCAGATGATCCTGGGTGTGAAGGCCACCCCAACAGGCAGGAGCAGGGAGCCCTCTGGAAACCAGAGTTACCCTGAAGTCAAGCTGCCTCAGCCGGCCGGCCGGCCAGCCTAAAAAACTCCAGCCCATTCCAGGCCCTCACTTCCTGGACCCAGCAGCCCTTCATAGTCCCTGCACCACACAGAAACCCAACTCGCAGGGCCTTCCTGTCCACACAGGCTGCAGGTAGCCACCCACACAGCTCCCCGGAACCTGCACAATCGCTCTAACAAGGTAGTACAGTACTTCTCACTCCTTACTGCTCTTACTTCCGGTTGCTTGGTGGAATGGCAGAGTTCAGAACTGAGCATTTCTGATAGACCAGAGTTGGAATTTTGGCTCTGCCGCTTAGGGACTTTGTGCTTTGATGGGGGGTGTGGGGGTGTGGGGGTGGATACAAAGGGCCTGCCTCCACCTCCCACCTTTGTATCAGTGGAAGGAACTGGCCAATCTGTCCAGGCTGGCTGCCTGCTGGTGGGATGTCCCAAGTGTGGTCTTGTCCCCCTGGTAAGCACACAATCAGGGGGGGCTCTTGGGAACCTTGAATCTTCCCAGGGCCCCCAGAGCTCCGGAGAAACAGAATCAGTAGACAATAGCCCGTGCCCTCCAGGACGTTACAATCTGGTTGCGAAGACAGGCTATTAAATCATTAGAGAAAAAGACATAAATACTTTCCTATAATTAAACTGGCAGACTGGGTGGTTCTAAACGTAAATGTTGCTGGCCTGGACTTTGGCAGAGGGAGAGAGAGAGGGTGGTGGAGATAGTATGTGAGGGAGCACTGGGCAGGGGGAGATGATGGGAGAGGGGGTCTCCTGGCTGGATGGACTTGATGTGTTTAGTGACCCATGGGGTTTACAAAGGGAGCCCCCCCACCAACCAAAACCACAAGAATCCAATACATTATTTCAAAAAGCGAGGTGCTTTTGCTACACCCCGTAGATCAGTATAGATTTTTAAAAAGGATTCCAAAGCACGCCATGTGTTTGCGGCAACCATTCCCCCTCACCTACTCGGGCCCTGCTCTGTAATCATTCAAATTGCTGCACCCCACCCCCCCAACCCCGCCCCCACCGCCTCCTGGAGACCCAGCACAGAAGAGAACTTTCTCTGCCCCCATCCGTGCGTGCATATTTTGTGGGTGTGCTCATCCCTGGTTCCCCCAAGCGCTTCCCCCTTAATCATTTGTTTATTTTCTGAGCCCGCAATCCTGGGTCAGACTCCAGCAGGGGCACCAAGCCACAGCAGACAGGACCGCTAGTCTACCCAGAGGAGTGGAAACGAGACGGCCGACTGTGTTCATTTCCAGGTGTTCAAATCCAGCCAGAGACTCCAAAGCAAAGCCTAGCGATCTCCTTCAGAAAGACCCCAGGGGTTGACGATGCCCGCGGAGCACTGCTCTACTCGGGAATACCCCTGGATGCCTGGACTTGCCCTTGAATCATGGGAACAAGTGATGAGCAGGCACTGCTGCGGGTAATGGGTGCTCCACTCTGCTGGGGGCCCTCTGAGGAATCACGGGTCCAGAATCACCCTATCCCACAAGGGGCGAGAAAGCCGAGGTACTTGCTCACTACCCACAGGTCTGCCTTTGGGGCACGCTTTCTGTGGAGGCATTCAACAGAGGGTTCTTCCAGCTGCCCCACTCCAGGGGTGAGGAAGGGAGAGACAGAGAGAGAAGTGCACCGCAGTGAACTTGGGGATGAACCGGGACACCTCAGGGCGTGCTTGTCGAAGGTCATGCTTGGCTAAAGTCATGCTGAGAGCTGAAGGGCTCACACTGGGATTCGCACTGTGGCCTGTTTCGTGCCAAATCTCATTTTCCCGCTGTGACCAGTCGCTTAAAACCAATTAAGGAGACAGTCCGCAGACCTTGGCAGTGGAACGGATGGACAGGAGAGAAGGAGTGGAGGTCAACGAAGATCCCCGAGGCTTCTGGGTGATTGGGTTTGGGCTGAAGGGCTCAGCCATTTGCTGGGGCAGAGGACTCAGGTCGTGAGGGCCACATGTTCTCACCTGTTTGCAGGTAAATGTTAGTGCCTAGGGCACTTCCCTTCTGGCCACATTCATTTCCTTTTAAAAATCCCATCTCTTTATGTTGCAGCCCAAGTCCTGGGGCCAGCACACTAAGACCCGCACTAGGAGCAAGTCCACAAAAGCCCTCTGGGAGGGAAATGAGCTAAGAATACAGGGCTACCCAGGGCCACCCAAGCCTCCTTTGAAGTGTGCAGAGTAACAGCAGATCCCAAACAAAATGAAAAGCAAAATACAAAAAGCCCCAACAAAAGTCAGGGATTCTGTGTCTCCAGGCTCCCGTTTTAAATGGCGCTGTTTGTTTAAGAGCGGAGCAGGTGTGGACCTCTGTATTCACACCACGCACAAAGCGGGGCCCTGGCCTAGGCCATCAGGGACAGCCATTAGCAGGCAGAGAACTAAGGGAAGAGAAGTGGGGGCCAGCCTCGCCATGTCCTCGCAGAGGTTGGGTTTGGTTTAATTTCTTCCTAGCAGAGCCACGGGATTGAAATCTGACGAGACTCAGTGTCTTAAAAAAAAAGGAGACTTGAATCGGAGGGAGACAGCGGACAAGGGTGGCGACATTCTTGACCTCCTTGCCCCATTAAGGCTGGCTTCCCATCACTGTCCTTGCAGGCTGGCACGTTGAGCTCTGGGCCTGGGGAAGCCCCCTCTCCTCTAACCAGTCTTCTCGTTTGAAGGAGCAGACAGCAGACAACAGATCCAAAGAGCCCGTTCTCGACCTCTGGCTGAACCAGCTTCCAAACCCCGTTCAACTACGTGACTGAGGGCAAGCCACTTGACCTCTCTGAGCCAGGGTTTCCTCATCTGTCCAATACAGATAATAGTATCTACCACCTAGCATGCCGGTCCTTATGGCATAGTGGGTGATGAGTTAGGTTGCTAACCACAAGGTCAGCAGTTCAAACGCAGGGGCCGCTTTGAAGGAGCAAGATGAGGCTTTCTGCTCCTGTAAAGACATACATACAGTCTCAGAAACCCAAAAGGGAAGTTCTACTCTACCCAATAGGGTTGCTCTGAGTCAGAATAGCCTCATTAAAAGTCAGTTTGGTTATTACAGGTTTTGTTTTGTTTTTCTACCACATAGGGCTGTTGTGGGAATTAAAAAAATATTATACATACTGTGGTTCGCAAACCCTTCTACAATCTTAAATATTATTGAAGTTCCCCAAAGACCTTGCCTTAGAAATTCTAGAACACACATTCTGGTGGCTCCCACCGGGGCAACAACATCATGCCATCTGTCCTATGGAAAACTCTATTGCAGTGGTTCTTAACCTTCCCAATGCCGCGACCCTTTCATACAGTTCCTCATGTGGTGGTGACTCCCAACCATAAAATTATTGTCATTGCTACTTCCTAACTGTCATTTTGCTACTGTTCTGAATCAGGTGGTGACCTCTGTGAAAGGGTTGTTTGACCCCCCCCAAAGGGGTCGTGACCCACAGGTTGAGAACTGCTGCTCTATTGTAAACTTCAGTAAGAATGGGGGTAAGGGTGGGCAAAGAACAAGTCATATCATGAAAACAATTTTGACCTCACAGACCCCCTGGAAGTATCTTGGGGGCTGGCTCTGAGAACAGGTAGCTATAAAGTCCCTAACCTGTGGGCCAAAGCCAGTGTTTCGCATCAGGGACTTGGCACCTCTGGGCCGTGTGACCGGGCAGGCGGAAGATAGGGAGGAGGGTCTGGCGGCTGTGGCTCTGGGTTTTGTGCTGCTGCTGGTTTCCGAGCTCTGCAGACTTGAAGGTGGTGGGTACACAGCCTGAGCCCTGAGCTGAGCTTCCAGTAGGAGGCTCTCCCTCTGGACAACCTCTCTGCCTTTCCATGCTCTGTCACACAGTGCCTACAGGGAGCGGTCAGCAGGAGGCCATGCAGACCATGGGGGTGGGGGAGGGGGTGGCTGAGGTATTTGTGGGCGGGCCCCGAGAGGCTACCTGTCCGGTTCCTGTTGCTCCACTGTGAGAGAATGAATCCTAAGTTCTTCACATGCATGAAGGGGGAGGGAAAGAAGAATGAAAGGGAGAAAGAGAGAGAGATAAAGAAAGGCAGGCAGGCACTGACCAGCCCCTGGGGGCTCCCAACTGAATTTTCCTGCCTGGTCCCAGAGAGCTGAGGCTGGGAACCCTGAATCCTGGAACCCCCAGGAACCTGCTTTGTCCTGTCTCAACTGGACAAGCCTCCATTTCCTCCTGCGTAAAGCAGGGGCAGCGCTCCCTACAGCACTGCTGGGAGGACTGAATGAGACAGCCTTGGTGGGCAGGGCAGCTGGTGCAAAGGAAAGGCTGTCACCCATCAGCACGGGCTTCCTGAGAAAGTCTCTGAGTTTGCCAAGCCCGAGGAGTTGCTCTGCTGGACGATGGGAGGAGTGTCTGGATTCTTCTGCGTGGGGCCAAGTTCAAGAAGCCAGGGGCTGGCCCTGAGGGTGTCCTGCTACTTTGAGGGAGGGGTCTGCACTGTCCTTCCACAGCAGAGGCAGCTGTGGCAACCCAGCCTGCATTCAAGGGCTACTCCTGCTTTAGGAGAGTCCTGCCCACTTCGTGCCCCACTGTCCCTTGTGCCAAGGCCAATGATGCCTCCCAAGAAGACTTGGCCTTCACCATCCTCAGCCTGGGGCTCCTTCTGATCTACCTGCTTTCTCGGTTTCTTCCTCCTGGGCCCCAGCTTTGGCCTCTGTCGAAGGGTCCCAGCAGGAGGGAGACGTGTTGTCATTCGCACCCACTCCAACGAGCTCTGAATGAGAAGGGGGAGCCCCTGCTTGCGGTGTAACTTAAAGTGTGAGAAAGGAGCCCAGAACAATCATAGCCCTTGGGAGGAGAAAGATGTGACTGTCTGCTGCTTCCATGAAGACTTACAGTCTCGGAAGTCAGGCGGTCCGTTCTACTCCGTCCTAAGAGACTAAACAACCCAGGCAGCCATTGGGCATGTTGGGTTTGGTGGCCCAAACCATGAAGCCTAAGTGCTTCCATTGGCACTTTGAATCCCCACCACGGCCATCTCCCCTCCTCACCCCTCACAGCAGCTCTTCAGGAGAAACACGTGGCAGCTGCTTCCATAGAGATTGTAGCCAAACACCTCCGACAGGGCAGCCCCACTCTGTCCTCTGGGCTCACTTGAGTCAGGAGCCAACGTCACGGCAGCGTGAACTGCGAGCGGAGGGAAGAGACGCAAGAACCACTCCTGACACAGAGGACAAGACGTTCAATGCTGGGGGTGAGCTTAGTGGTGTGGCCATCCCTCTGTCTCACAGGTCAAGGAGTGCTGGTGGCACAGTGGGTTAAGCGTTGGGCTGCGAAGGGCAAGGACGATGGTTCAAACCCAGCAGCCGCTCCTCAGGAGAAAGACAGGCTGTTTGCTCCCATAAAGATTTACAGTCTCGGAAACGCTAAGGAGCAGATCTACGCTGTACTATAGGGTCATTATGCGCTGGACTGGACTCCAGGGCAGTGGGGTCAGTTTGGGTTTCCTTCACATGTCGGACTTTCATGAAGCATGGGGCTGCATTGTTTATGTATCCCAGTGCCCAGCAGAGTGTTCTGGAAAGGGCCGATGAGGAGAGGGCCATATGGTCTCTGTTTCCACAACCCTGCCATTGTAGCATTAAAGCAGCTGTGAACAGGGCAGTGACTGGGCATGACTGTTTTCCAGGAAAACTCCATTTACAGAAACAGCTGGAAGCTGGCTTGGGCCCACCAGCAATCGTTTATGGACCTCCTGCACTGGTCCTGGCAATGTAGGGTGCACTGGGGGCCTCGTGCATGAGACCCAGGTTCGACTCCTGGCCAATGGACCTCATGAGAAGCCAACACCTATCTGTCGGTGGGGGCGTCTATGTTGCCCTGATACTGAACAGGACTCAGCAGGGCTAGCAGTCTGAGAAAGACCAGGAAGAAGGGCCTGGCGATCTACTTCTCAAGGTCAGCCCAGGAAAATCCTGTAGACCACAAGGGTGATCTTAGCTTGAAAGCAGCAAAGAACAACTGTCCTGGGCACAGCCCCATGGGAGCGGTTCGATCGTGTCTGTTCTATAGCTGGGGAAACCGCCTCGGAGAGGTGAGGTAACTTGTGTGAGGCTAAGCAGCTGGGAGTGAGCTCAACGCAGACTCTTCTGATTTCTCGACTTGAGACCAGGTTGACAACACTTGGCTTGGTTGCTCTGTAAAGTCTTGGGGGGAGGGGGGGTCTCACCATCCCGGCCACTAGGACCCCGGCTGCCTGCCCCGGCCTCCTCCCACCATCACAGGCTCCACTGTCTTCCCAAGAAGGGATTGACCACTGGGAGTCAGCTCAGACATGACCAGTGGGACTGTGGGAGCCCAGCCGTGGCATCGGTTCTCTGGCGCCCAGTTCAACTTTTGACTTTCCGGATTAGAGAAGTTGAACGTTCTGCCCGGCACATTTTTCCTTCTTTTTTTTTGGTAAGGAACATTTTTTTGTTGTTAATTATTTACCCCAAATGGGCATTTCACCCCTGCCCTCTCTCTTAACTCCCTTTCTCCCCCTACTGGAAAAATATTTCCTTTAGTGTCCTCCCCCCAACTTATCACTGTGGTAAAAGGGGGCAGTGGCTTCTCCCAAACAAAGCGGGGGACAGTGGGTTTAGGACAAGAACTGGGACCTTACAGAGGCTCTTCTCGAGGGAAAGCTGCTTCTGTTTGGCCCAGGCTAGCTACCCTTGCATCTGATGTATAATTCAGTGAGCCATTTCTTCCCACCCAGCCCCGGCTGGTATCCACTCGTAGTTATGGAGCCTCTTACCCCAGACGCAGCCTGGGAGAAAGATGTCGAAGCCTGGCAAGCCAATTGTCAGAGAGGTTAAACATTAAGTTCAACTCAAAGTTTGTCCCAGAGGTGGGTCCTCTTTCCCAGACCTGAAAGTCCCCTAACCAGGAGGTGCTAATGATCAGATTTACATCTGTGTAAATCCGGGCTGTGGGCATTAATGGGGCCTGGGCTGAGTGGAGGTCCAGTGTACTGCCTGGGGTACCTCGAGTCCAGACCCCACAGAGCGGGAATCCAGCTGTTGCTAGAGCAAGACACACACACACACACACACACACACACACACACACACACACACACTCTCTCTCTCTCACACATATACACGAACCCCCAAAACAGAACCCCAGGTGCAGTCCTTGCCACCCCGGTCAATGCAGCAGGGAAAGAGTTAAACAATCTGAGGTGCACCTTCTCTCTTCAGTTCCCCAGATACAGAGGCTTAGCCCCATCATGCATAATTAATAATACCAGCCACAACCTCCCTGCCTTCCCACCCGACCCCACCCCCACACACCCCAGCTTGGAATTGAAGTGCATATATTCATCCTGTCCCAGGCAAGGCCAAGGGCAGAGCCTGGAGTCTGGTGCCTGAGTGCCCTCTCTATCCCAGGCCACTGTGACAAAGAGCCAACTGAGGCTCCTAGTCTGGAGCTGCTGGTGGAAGAGGGGTGGAGCCAAGGGCAGCACTAGGATGTTCAAGTGGGTTTCAAGTCAGTCTGAGTGGAGCTTCCTGAGTCTCTCTGTCTCTCTCTCTGTCTCTGTGTCTCTGTCTCTCTGTCTGTCTCTGTCTCTCTGTCTCTCTGTCTCTCTGTCTCTCTGTCTCTCTCTCTGTCTCTGTGTCTCTGTCTCTCTGTCTGTCTCTGTCTCTCTGTCTCTCTGTCTCTCTCTCTCTCTGTCTCTCTCTCTCTCTCTCTCTCTCTCACTCTCTCTTTCTCTCTCTCCGGTCCTTCACCTTCATCCTTGCTG
>NW_022103968.1:16638187-16646677 GCF_000313985.2 Echinops telfairi
CTCTCTCTCTCTCTCTCTCTCTCTCTCTCTCTCGGCATTCCAGTGCCATGCCACAGAGTTCCCAGTTAGCCCCATCTGTAAGGTGGAGGCAAGGTGCTGCCATCTCTCTGGTAGACCTCCTGGGTTGGCCTGGGTTGAGTGCTTTGCGATCCTGCTCCTGGCTGCTCAGAATGGGCACCCACTTAGGTCTAAGCGGGTGAGCCTGGAGGGAGACTACAGCAGGGGAAAGACAAGGAAGGGCCTTGGGAATTTTGAAAGCCTCTCCAGGCATGGGCCTCTTTGGAGCCCAGGCTCATCATTAACTCTGATTTGGGACATGCCCTTCATTGGCTTGGTCTCTCTGGCTCAGGCTCCTTATCTGTAGAACGAGAGGATGGGGGCTGCTTGCTTACCTTTTGCCCAGTAGGCTTCCGATGAGCCTTAAGGAGGGAAAACAGCGTGAGAGAATTGAGGCTCACAGCCCCGTCACTGGTTTGAGGGCTTGCTGAGGACACTGGGGCAGCATGGGTTTGTAGGCATTCTTAATAATAAGACCCACGCTGACTCACGGCCTTCCAATATGCGCCACAGCAGAACCGTGCACCGTGGGATTGTCCAGGACTGCTTGTGTGTTCTTGTTTTTCAGAAGCTGATTGCCAGCTCTTTCTTACAAAGTACTGGGGGGGTGGGGGTGGGCCAGCATATCTTAAACCTGCAACCTTCCAGTTAGTGGTGAGCAAGTGAGTGTGTGTACTGCCGTGACGGTTGTTGTGAGCTGCCGATCGTAGTGCCGACTCATACTAGGGAGCCCTCCTGTGCTACCTAAAACCAAATCAAACCAACTCCCTGCCACCGCGAGGATTCTGTCTCACAGGGATTCCTTCGGCACAACCTGGTCACGGTGATGAGAATAATACCAGCAACAAGCTAAAAAGGTCACCAGGTCCCCAAACTCCACCTTCTAGGGCACCCTCAATGCCTCCCTCAGGCCCACTCAGCACATGTGGACCTCTGCATATGATTTGAAACACACGCTTTTGAACCCATTCATCTGATAGGTCGATGCTACCTGGGGTGTGGGAGGTGAATGGGGCCTGGCCGGGGGTGGGTGTAACAAACCACAAGTCAAGCAAAAGCCAGGACAGAGCTTCCTCCTCTGTGACACCATCTGTTATACCAGTTCCTTCACTGTGGACCTGGTGACCCCGCGCCTGTCAGTCAGCGCCCAGTGAAATGTTGGCTGACAGGACGAGCAAATGAAGTCTAATGGGTGTCGCCCGTTCAACACCCCAGTCCAGAACCCTCAGGCACAGCATCATAAAGAACTGTCCCTGCCCTCCAGCACGGGGTGGGGAACTTTTCTTCTGCTGAGGGACATGTGGATATGTATAGCATCCTTTGAGGGCCCCACAAAAGTGGCTACTTAAAAGTTAGCCCGCTATTTGGCCGTACATTTGGTTAACTCCCCGCTAACGGAACGGTGTCTCTTTGGTGGGACGTGTAGCATTGGCTGGTGTTGATGGTTTTGAGGGCCTTCTAACGGTCCACGGGCGGAGCATTCCCCACCCGTGTTCTGCGAAGTAGAGGTCCCCAAACCTGTTGGGCCTACTGGCCTTTTTCCCTGGAACCTTTGTGTGGAGTAATGGTTATGAGTTGAGCTGCTCTCTGCAAGCTCGGCACTTTGAACCCAGCAGCTGTGCAAGGGCTTTTTACGCTCTGAAAGAGTTAAAATCCCAGAAGCTCCCTGGCGGTTCTACCGCGTCCTATACGGTCTTAGTTGGCATCGACTGGACGGCAGTTACGTTTGGCTTGGTTTTTGGCTCCCCTTTCAGGGGAAAAACAAACACTCAGCACCCCTGGAAACACAACCCTTCTGTGCTATAGCCTGTCATCCAGGAGAGTGTACAGGCATGTTTTACAACCCCCTGGCTTGTGACAGGGTCTCCCAGGGGGCAGTGCCATCCCCTTTGGCAGACACTGCTCTCTGTGAGAAAACAACAACAAACAACTTATTGTCATCAAGTTGATTCTGACTCGCAGCCCCCTGTAGGGCAGGTAACACTGCCCCTGTGGGTTTCCAAGACTAACCCTCTGGTGGCTTCCCTCAGTGCCCAGCCTCCAGGCTGCGCTAAGCCCAAGGCGTGTGGGGAGGCCCACGCAATGCTTCAGTGGACACAGTCCCAGCTCAGACTGACTGTCACGCCATCTCAGCCCAGACGCTGGACCTGCTCAGATAGAAGCAGCCCCAGGGGACCCTGGACCCTGCTGCTCTAGTCCCCCATCCACGTCTCCTCTGCGACTGGAGTTCCTGAGCATGACGGGACAGAGGCAGGCCAGGCCACCTCCTCCGAGCCTCGGTCCACATGCCAACCGCAGGCTCTGTGAGCGTGTTCATCTCGTGGCTGCTTCACGGCGCTGCGTTGGCCGCCATCACTTCCGCTGCTTTGGGATCGGCAGGAGGACTGGGATGGGGTTCGGCTGGCCTCTCCTCTTCTCGAAGCTGTAAGCTCCCCAAGGGCAGCGTCCTGGGCTGGTTTGGTTCATAATGCTACCTTTACCTGGCTAAGACTAGGGTGGGGCCAACCAGCGATCCAAGGCCTTCCTGCTAAGGTCCTCCCCTTCAGCTTTGTCGGGGAGCAGGGTCAGCCGCCAGCGGAGACCGAGGGCCTTCTTAAAGGAAGCCCCAAGGTGCCCTCCAGGAGCCTTCAGGGACCCGTGGTGGCTCAACAGTGCAGCTGAACTGGAAAGGTTGGTGTTTTCAACCCACCGAGCAGCCCCAAGGGAGAAAGATCTGGCTAGTTGCTCCCCGAAAGAGAGCAGCCTGGGAACCTCTGTGGGGCAAGTCTCCTATGTCTTGTGGGGTGGCCGTGAGTTAGAATGGACTCAATGGGCACCCGGGCAGCACAGCCTCTCTTCTTGTCTCACACTGTGGTGGGTTTTGAACCCTGAGAGCAGCAGAGTGCATGGCCCAGATACGATGCAGGAATGAAATGGTGAGGTAAAGGTAGGCATGCGATTTGAGATCACTGCTCATGGGCTGTGGAAACTTGAGCACGTTCCTTTCTTGGGGCCTGTGGGTAATGATATCTTTTCTCAAGGTATTGTAAATCGAATGCGCAAGGGGATCTCTTGTGTGTGAAGCACCCGGGCTGTGTAAGCCACTAGTAAGTGTCACTCCCTTCCCTTCTACCACCGAACCAGTCTGGTTGCCGTCAAGGCCACTCTGACCCGTGGGTGACGTGGCTGAGTCGCACTGTGCTCCATAAGGTTTTAGAGACCGGGATCTCTCAGAAGCAGGTGGCCAGGGCATCCTTCCAACACACCTCTGGGTGGGTTTGATCTGCTCACCTTCTGGGCAGTGGTAGAGTGCATCACCACTAGCCACAGCGAGTCCATTCCAACTCACTGAGATCCTAGATCGAGTTTCCGAGGCTGTCAATCTTCACAGAAGCAGGGTGGTGGTTAGATCGTCTTAGGTCAAATTGGAGATGGGTAAGAGTGCAGGGGTGGAATCTAAACCGTCAATCAAGTCCCAGCCTGATGCTGTCTGCTTGGGGGTGTGGCCTTCTATAAGGAGGATCCTGAGACCCTCCCCTTCTCCCTGCCAATTTGCCTTTCTGCCTGTTTGGACTCGGCCACTGGCCCTGAGAGCTGCTGGAGCCTTTCCGTCTTCCCGCCGGCCTGGGATCCGCGTGACTCTGCACTCGGCGGCCCGTGATCTTCCTGCATTCTGCATCAGTGCACGGGGCTGCGTGAGTCTGAAGAGGGACTTATGGTAAGGTGACCAGATTTTAACATTGGTAAAGCAGGACACCATTGATAAAACGCATAGCCTGGCGAAATAGCCACATGGCAGCCGAAAACTGTATACCCTAGCTTGTCATGCATTCTTTCCAAAAATCGGGACTTTTTAAAAATGCCGCAGGATGCAGTGAAAAAGTGTTAAAAATCGGGACTGTCTTGCCAAAAGCAGGACGTCTGGTCACCTTAACTTATGGACTAGTGTAGTATTGAACTTATGGACTTGTGTTGGACGAGGCTGGGTTGCTTTCTTGATATAGAGTTACTTCTTGATATAAAGTTCTTGCTTATACACATGGAAGTGTCACTGCATTTGTTTCTCTAGTTGTAACACAAGCAGGAGCCTCACCTTTCTCCCTCAGAATAGCTAGTGGGATTGAATTGCAACTGGAAGTTCTCCTCATAACCCACTTTGTCACCAAGGTCCCTGTTTGTGCCACCCAGGGACTCCTAAACCCAAACCAACTCACTGCCCTGGAGTCAATTCTGACTCCTGGTGACCCTTCCAGGCAGGGTAGAACTGCCCTTGTGGGGTTCCCAGACTGTAACGCTTTACAGAGTGGACAATGCCATCTTTCTCCCACAGAGTGTCTTGCGGTTTTGAACTGCTGACCTCTTGGTTCGTAGCTGTCTAGCATGTAAACAGCTCTGCCATCAGGGCTTCTTAGGGACTCCTAAAGCCGGCCACCATTCAATACTAAAACAGAGCCACCCCACCGGAAGCCCTGCTAGTGTGATGCTGCAGGGCCAGGGGGAGTTCTGGTTCCGAACGCTCTGATTTTGTTCCAGGAGGAAGCTAACTTTCCTTTCTGAGCAGACAAGCAGCCTTGCTCCGCCGTCGTTCTAATCACGGGAATTAGAGACCTCTGGGTTTGGGTTAAAATCCTAGCCCTCTACCATTAACTCACCATGTGATCCCAGGGGCTTAACCGGAGAGCAGCTGCTTCCTCCACGTCACATTGGAGTCCAGTACCTCAGTGCTCAGCAGGTGTCCTTCCTCCTGGGATTCCTCCATCCTCTGGGCCTCCTGGGTCACAGCTGGGCCCCCCACATCTGTTGGCAGAAAAGAGGGATGCCTTGCATTGGAGGTTTTAAGGGTCTGGCCTGCAAGTAGGAGCCCCAGCGGGGCAGTGTTTGAGCTTTTGACTACTAACCGAAAGGATGGCGGCTAAACCCATCAACTACTGTGCGGGGGACCGATGAGGCGGTCTGTCTCCATAATGATTCCAGCCTTGGAAAAACCCCAGGGTGGTTCTGTTCTTGCTCTAGGTGGTTGTTGTGAGCTGGTGAGTCGGAACTGGCGACATAACAATCCTGACCCTTGCTTTTTTTTGGAATGGGGCTTCGAAGGTGCCCTTTCCACTTCCTCCCACATTCCATTGGCAGAACTCGGTCACCTGGGTACACCTAACCGCGCAAGGCAATCTGGGAAATGTGGTCTGGCTGGGTGACCAGGAGCAAAGGGACAAGGCATAGCAATCTCTCCCACTTCTCAACAGTTATGGGAGGTCAGCCTGAGAGACAACCAAGTGAGCTGTTCAGAGATTTCAATGAGACATTTTGTTCCAAGTGCTTAGCATAGAAGGTGCCCTGGAATAAGTACTGAATACATGTCAGATATGAGGAGGATCAACAGGAGCTCTGGTGGTGTAGTGAGTTATATGTTGGGCTGCTAACCACAAGGTCGGCAATTCGAGCCCAAGTTACTCCTCAGGAGAAAGGCTAGGCTTTCTGCTCCCATACAATTGTGGAGATCCAAAGGGGCAGTTCTCTTCCATTCCCTAAGGTTGCTATGAGTTGGAATCAATTCAATGGTGGTGGGTCTGAGGGGATATTAATGATAATGATGATGAAGAAGATGACAATGATTCATTGTCTGCAAGGCTAGGCACAGTCTTTGTGCCACCAGAGTGTGCTACCTTACGCTGCTTTCTGGAGCTGAGCTGCGGTATCTCATCTCATTAGCCACCAGCACTGGCCAGAGAGGTAGTGCACACAAGTAAGGTTCCTGGGGAGATTAGGACCTATAAATGGGGATTGTGGCTCTCTGAAAGTCTGTTCTTGTGCAGGGTGATGGCTATGCACCGGGGACCTCACTGTGGCTAAGACCATCTTGAGCATTCAGAAGGAAGCATTGTTTCACTGCAGGGTCTCAGGAAGCCTTGGGAGAAGTGACATTTGTGTCCACGTTAGACAGTTTCTGAAAGACAACATGGTGGACAGAGGCTTTCCTCTGGAGGGATCCGTTCGAGGAGGGACCTGGTTGGAGGGAGATCAGAGGCCGCTTGGGGAGTGGCCGGGGAGGGTCTTATGAGCAACACACTGGCCATGACGGGCGTGGATTCCCGAGCAGCGCAGGCTGTGCTCTGTGGGTGATGGGGAGCCATCATGGTTTCCTGGGTCCCACCTCATGGCGGTCATAGGGTGTCACTCAGGCACCAGGCAAGCATTCTCAAAGCTCTCACGTACCCTTATGACAGCCCTGCGTGAGAGCTGCTCGAGAAAGCTACTGCAGTTTCATGTTTCCACAAGAAGAAACTGAGACAAGAAGCTGTCTTCCCAGTGACGGAGTTAGCCATCTGTACTGTCAACACATTGGACCGACAGCTCTTTTACACCCATCTCTGTATCAATCGGGTTTTTACTCAACTGCTTCACATCATAGACAGCCACACATCTCAACAACGGACCCCCACGGATGCATCTATTTCTAGCTCATGGCTCTCCCAGTGGGCAGGGCCAGCTAGACTCTGATTGCAGGCAGTGGTTAGATCTAGGTTTGTCCCCTATGTCTTTTACCTTCCTCAGACCACTTGCTCCTTGGGCAGGTTGTAGGCATTGCCTAGGCAGAAACCAAAGCCAGGGAAATGCGCAGACAGATGGAGGGTCATGCCTCCTTGGTGGTAGAGTTCTTGCTTCTCACGTACCTGTGACACCCTGGTTTCATTGCTGGACCGTGAACCTCATGCGTAGCCACCTTCTGCCTGTCACTGGCGGGCTGTGCGTTGCTATGATGCTGAGCACTTTTCAGCAGAGCTCCCACACTAAGACGGACTAGGGTGCTCTACTTCTGAAAATCACCCGGTGAACACCCAGCCACAGAGATCGCAACCAGCCACAGGGAAATCGTTGGGCCCCTATTCAACCACGAGAGAGGAACGGCTAGTAGAACGGAGTAACAAGGAGGGAGGAACCTTGGGAGTGATCATCTCATTGGTTCGACCTGTGAGATCCCATCACACCAACGTGTCTCTCAGGAGCTGGCGGAATAAAGGAATGAATTGCTTTACACAAGTGGAAAAGTAGTGGCTTCCTTGATAAGACCAGCTACGGAAAAAAAAAACCCCAAAAAACTAAAAGAACAAAAAGAACATCTGTGTTAGGAGACCTCAGAAACACATATGCAGAGAGAGGGGGAGGGAGTTTTTTTTAAAGAGTATGCCTAGGCTCCTGCCCCGCCCCGAGTGAGCGGATCACATTTTGTGCCACGCGGCTCTTGCACATAAACTCCACAGAAGAAAAAGCAACTGTTTTCCAAGGGAAGGAGGAAGATGCTGGGTTTTCAGGAGTCCTGGTGGTGCCATGGTGACAGACACAGCAGCTGATCAAAGGTTGGTGGCTCCAGTGGGAGCAATGAGCTAGTGATCTACCCCCCTGAAAAGACGGACAGCCTAGAAAATTCTAGGGGGCACTTCTTTTCTTGTCACACTGGGTCACCCCGAGTTGGAACCAACCAAACAAAGCCACAGCGGATTTGCCAGCACGCACCACTTGAAAGATAACTCCTGGTATTTTTACAGCGACCTAAAACCCTGTGGCGCTCTTGCTTTCTGATGCGATCAGGGCGGAAGTTGGCAGTGAATCACCAAATGCCAGCCAAAACGACAAATCTTAAGGCAAAATGAAACAGAAATGCCATGCACCTCTCCCCTAAGCACTTTAATATCTCTGAATCTAGGAAATGCTCATTTTCGGAGCCAGTCTTCCAACGTAGAACCAAGGCTTGCTTTGAGCATGGGCGGCGTGCGGCGTCCCAGCTACCCGTGCCTACAGAAGACGTGAACACATCCTTGACAATGTTCACTCGTGGTTGTCCAAAAGCGACTCGAGATTTTGAAGACATGCACCAAACAATCAGAAAGCCCGAGGCTCTGAGGGTTTCTGTGGTTTGCTCCCATCTGCTATGGAGTCTCACTAGCACGCGGCTTCTTTCTGATAAGTTTTATGACGGCATGCTTCACACGGGATAAGCTTCATCCACTTAAAGAGCACGAGCCAGCGAGTTGAACAGTTACCCATGATTTTTAAAAACATGTATTTTACTTTTGCTGAGCATATACATAGCAACCCTATGCCAACTCAACAGTTTCCACGTACACCATTTAGTGACGTTGATTACATCCTGGGGGCTTTTTCCTCCCTCATTAGCATAAATCCACTGCCCATGCAGGTTCCTATCTAATCTCTAGTGGTTGTTATCAGTTTGATCCCATTAGGTAGTTCTTAAAATAGCATCATGCTCTCAGCGGGCGTTTTTTAAGTTTTTGATTGTCTTTCTTTTAAATCATTTTGTTTGGAGCTCATACAACTCTTATCACAATCCATACATCCATCTATTGTGTCAAGCACATTTGTACCTTTGTTGCCATCATCATTCTCAAAACATTTGCCTTCTACTTGAGCCCTTGGTATCAGCTCATTTTCCCCCCC
>NW_022103968.1:16646777-16690050 GCF_000313985.2 Echinops telfairi
TCCTCCCTTATGAACCCTTGATAATTTATAAATTATCATTTTCTCATGTCTTAACACTGTCTGATGTCTCCCTTCACCCACTTTCCTGGTGCCCATCCCCCAGCTGCTGTTATATGTAGATCATTGTGATCGGTTCCACCTTTTCCCCCCACCTTCCGCTTCCCCTCCTGGTCTCACTATTCTCATTATTGGTCCTGAGGGGTTTATCTGTCCTGAATTCTCTGTGTTTCCAGCTCTTATCTGTACCTGTGTACACTCTCTGGTTTAGCTGGATTTGTAAAGTAGAATTGGGATCATGATAGTGGAGGGGGAGGAAGCATTAAAGAACTTGAGGAAAGTTGTATGTTTCATCGGTGCTATACTGCACCCTGACTGGCTCATCTCCTCTTTGCGACCCTTTTGTAAGGGTCAGTTGCCTATAGATTGGCTTTGGGTACCCACTCTGCATTCCCCCTCACTCACAATGATATGATTTTTTGCTCTTTGTTACCTGATACCTGATCCTATCGACACCTTGTGATCACACAGGCTGATGTGCTTCTTCCATGTGGATTTTGTTGCTTCTCAGCTAGATGGCCGCTTGTTTAACTTCAAGCCTTTAAGACCCCAGATGCTGTAACTTTTGGTAGCCAGGCACCATCAGCTTTCTTCACCACATTTGCTTATGCACCTGCTTTGTTTTCACCGATTGTGTCCGGAAAGTGAGCATCATGTAATGCTAGTTTAATAGAACAAAGTGTTCTTGCTTTGAGGGAGTACTTGAGTAGAGGCCCAATGTCCATTTGCTACCTTGATACTAAACCTATAAATATATGCACATAGATCTATTTCTCCATCGTCATATATAAATATATTTACATATGTACATGCCTGTATTTAGACCTCAGTAAATGCCCTTGACCTCCTAGTTCTTTTTTCTATTTCCTTTGACTTTCCTCTTGTCCCACTATCATGTTCAGACTTCATTTGGGTTTCAGTAATTCCTCTTGGTTACATTGAGGCTTTTTAATTTTTTAAAAACTATTGATAAAGAAACTTGCCTTTGTTGTTGGAAAGCATACAATTTCATTTTCATAGAAGCAACAGTGATTCCTTTTCTTACTCCTATTTCATTGAGTTCTACACTCTGACATTAAATTAGGTTACTGCAATGCAGTGGCATATGAAAATTTGGGCCCAAACGTGGTAGATTTGTGGTAAGCATTCAATTTAGCCAGGGAGATGGAAGTGTGTGGACACATTAGAACGCAGCAGTCTGGTCATCTTGGGCACTCAGATTTGCAAACCCAGTCAGTCGTGCTTTACAGCGAGAAGGAGGGCAGTTGATGGTAGTTGAGCGTAGTCAACAGGGGAAGGCTGTTCAGGGAGTCTTGCCCAGGGCTGGCATTTATCACCATCCAGTTTGCATATTGCACAAGGCGCTGGCCCAGGGAAGAGTTCAGAGATAACATCATGTTTGGCCTCCACACTCCAAGTCTTGTGCTCTGCTGCAGTCTTTTGCCCCAGTCAAAAAGCAACCTGTGATTGTCGAGTTGATTCTGGCTCATGTGATCCTAAAGGATGGAGCAAACTGACCCAAGAAGTGTCCAAGCCTGTACACCGTGGCAGGCGGCCACAGCTTTCTCTCAGGCAGGACACGGCGGATTCCAGTCACTGAATTTGTGGTGAGCAGCTGAGTGCATCACCAAGATTCCTACCCAGAGCGGTGATTTCTTTAATTAATTTACCCAAACAGGACACCTTTTTCCAAGTGCGTGCCAGGAGCCCTATAGAGGCTGGCAGGCGCCCCACTCTATGCTATCTGTGAATTTGGCCTTATTCACTGATCCTAGGAGGTGGCTTGCAAATCAGATGAGATGTCACTCTATCATTACCGTCATCACCCAGGAACTTAACACCATTAGTCTGAGGCAACTCAACATCACTCAGTTGTCCTCACAATGACCTATTACAAATTCAAAGCAGTCACCTTTGGGTTGGTGACTTCTGCTCGCCCAGGCCAGGACCCTGCTCGGCTGAGAGACTCTACAGGACTCTAACTTACTTCTGATAGTGGTTGCTAGCCCTGTAGTTGAATATTTCAGTCTCCCCAATTAAGTGTGATGAATACTGTCAGATTTGAAATGGGAGTTGGGAGATTCGACAAGGCTCAGCACCAGGTCAAAGCTTTCGCATCAGAGCCCTTTTGTCTTGATTAGCCGATGACGACACCCTAACTTTTCGGTGGTTCATGCTTATTTTCAACTCCTGAGCCTGGATGTCTTGCCCAGTTTTCTTGTCTGCCTTGTGGAAAGGAACAGAAGAGGGGCCAAAATGATTTTCATAATTGCCTTAGCTTGAGCTTCTTCAATTAAGTGATAACAAACAAATTCATATTGCCTTAAGCAGAAAAGGGAGTTTTAATAGTTAGCTCAGGTACTAGTCATTGAAAACCCTATGGTGCATAGTTCTTCTCTGACACCTATGGGCTTGCCAGGCATCTGAGCCCATTCAATGTCAACTGGTTGGTTTGTTGATTCAGGTAATTGGTAGTCCATGTGTGAACAGCTGGAAATAGGGCTGTGTTTCCCAAAGATGGGATACTGCCCCATGGAGCATTGGAATGATCCAGGGGGGCTGCTAAAACAGATAGATGCCTACAACTTATCCTGGATTATGGGTTACACAAAAGTTTTTAATTACCAGGAGGCATTGAATAATCTTTTTAAAATTTTAATTTTTTAACTTGAAATGGGTGCTGTAGGCCAAAGAAGTTTGGAGGCCTGGGATCTAGGGGTTTATGTGATGCCAACAGGACTCCACTCTCTGCCTGGCTGTGCCTAGGCTATTAGGCTTTCCTTAGACTTGCAGTCTCTCAGGCAAGCTCTCTCTCTCTCTTTTTAGAAAATAAATCACTTTATGGAGGGGGATCAGGGCTTTACAGCTCTTATAACAATCCATACATCAATTGTATGAAGCACATTTGTCCATATGTTGGCATCATCATTTTCAAAACATTTTCTTTCGACTTGAGCCCTTGCTATCATCTCCTGTTTCCCCCCCCCACCCTCCCTACTGTCCCACCCTTGATAAATTATAAATTATTATTATTTTCATATCTTACACCATCTGCTGTCTCCTTTCACTCAAGTTTGTGTTGTTCATCTTCCTCGGGGTAGTGGGGTGGTGGTGGTTACACATCGATCATTATGATCTGGTCCCACTTTCTCCCCCTTCTCTCCCCATCATCCCCCTACCCTCATGGTATTGTTACTCCCATTATTGTCCCGGACTCTGTGTGCTAAGAGCTCTTATTTGTACCAGTGCACATGCTCTGGTCTAGCCAGATTTATAAGGTAGAACTGGGTTCATGGTAGTGGGGTGGGGGAGGGAGGAAGCATTAAAGAACTAGAAGAAAGTTGTGTGTTTCATCTGTGCTACACTGCACCCCGACGGGCTTATCCCTTCCTTGTTACCCTTCTGTGAGAGGATGTCCAATTGTCTACAAATTGTCCACAATTTCGGTCTCCACTCTGACCCTGCTCATTTGCATCAATGTGATCATTTGTTTTGGGTCTTCTGATGCCTGATACTTGATCCCGTTGACACCTAGTGATCACCTAGGCTGGTGTGCGTCTTCCATGTGGGCTTTGTTGCCTTCCCTGCTAGATGGCAGCTTGTTGAACTTCAAGCCTTTATGACCCCAGATATTCTATCTTCTAATAGCCAGGCACCACCAGCTTTCTTCACCACATTTGCTTCCGCACCCATTTTGTCTTTAGCGATCATGTTGGGAAGGTAAGCATCACAGAATGCCAGGTTATAAGAACAAAAGTGTTCTTGTGTTGAGGGAGGACTTGAGTAGAGGCCCAATGTCCATCTCAGGCGAGCTCTCTTGACCTGACAGCAAAATGACCTCTTGCCCATCCTACTTGAACCCATCCTACTTATGCCCCCATGGGAAATCATGGCATCATTCCCAAGGACACTGAGAAATACACCGACTGAGAGAAGGATGCTGCTCATCCCTATCCCTGGGACAAAGGGTAGGGTCAGCCTCATCTGGACCCATGGACCGGGATTACTACAGGATTGGGGGAGGGTGTCTCCAAGGGATGCTATGGAGAAAAACAATGTCCACTGATGTCTTACTGTCCTTACTATGTGTGTGCACACATCGTACTGGACAGAGAACGCTTCCTCCCCCCAACTACCAGGACCCCAGTTTCGCCTTGCAGACCTGGTTAGACCAGATGATGCACAGCGGTACAGAGGGGAATTGGAAGCGCAGGGAATGTAGGACGGAGGAAACTCTCAGGACCGGGGGTGAAGGGGGCGATATCAGGAGGGAAAGGGGAGGTAGTAAGGGGGAGTGGATCACGGGGAGCCGCATATGGCCTCCTCTCTGGGGGACGGGCAGCAGCGGGGTGGGTGAAGGGAGGCGCCGGACAGTGTGATATAAGATACAGTGGTGGTTTGTGAATTATCAAGGGTGCATGGGGGAAAGGGAAGGGGAGGGGGGGAAAATTAAAAAAAAAAAAGGAGGGTGGGCGGATTCCGGGAACCCAAGAGGCAAGAAAATTTTGGGAATGATGAGGGCAACAAATGTGTGGATGTGCTTTACACAATTGATCTATGTATTGTGACGAATTGTATGAGCCCCAATAAATTGATTAAAAAAAAAAAAGAAGAAGAAGAAAAATAAATAAATAAATAAAAATAAAACTTTTGAAACACACACACACACATGAATTTGGGTTCATAACTGTATTAACTGCAACCAATCATCTTGTTCCGTGAAAGACTCGGCCCCATCAGCCAAACAGAAAGACAACAACAACAACAAAAGCCCACCTCTGCCATTGAAAGCATCAAGTTACTATCTTCTCTCAGAAATCAAGAGGCAAGTTACCTTCCCACTTACTAATCCTCTCTTTTCTTACACGATGTCACCTCTTGTTTTCCCCGCACTTTACAAGGGGAAGGCGCGTTTTTTATGCTGTGCAGAGATCTTGACGGCTAATGGGAGGCTTTGATTTTTAGAAGGAAGAGTGATTTTGTGAGCACCGGGGAGACTCCAATAGGCTGGGGACAGTACCTTGCGGTTCACGCCTCCCGCCCCAGCACTGCATCCGAAGGATTGGACGGAAACTTTAAACATTTTAAGCAATACCTAGAATATGTATAATTTATAAGCCACACACCGTTGGCTGTCAAATAGGCGATTGATCTGACTCGGATCTTGTTAATTATCTTCCGCATACATTACGCCTTAACAGATCTTCCGTATACTGTGTATCAATATTAATAAGATTATAAAACACTATTGATAATTAGGAACAGAAAGAGACCGAGCCTTTGATTCCGGCTGTTACAAATGCCCCTGCCTCTCTCCAGATTAGAAAGCAGCCACTTTCCCCTTAATAAGACAGATCAGAGCATCCGTGTCTTAAAGTGGGTTATCAGGAGGAAGCTGAGAGTTGCACCAGGATTCAAGGGGCTATTTGGGGGAGGAAAAAAAAACAAAAAAAGCATGGGAGCTTCACTGATGTGCAAGACACACGTGTCTCCTGTCTCCAGGAGAGCTAATGGGGTGGGAGGGGCTTCAGGGGAGCTGTGCCTACTTTGATCAGCCAAATTCCTTATTTTCTTTGTCCAGACACATCAGATTGGTTTGGTTTTGCGGGATATTCACCAGGATGGCATTTTATCTTGATTTCTTCAATTGGATGAAAGGGGCCCCATTGGGAAGCCGGAGAAAGAGGTTGGGGTGGGGGTGGGGATTCAAGGAGGATTTCCAGCCCTGTCCCATTTTGGATGGCTCTGATTTTCTCTTCTCCCTGCTTTGGAAGAGCCTTGTCTTTTATGTTTTTGTTGGGTTCACAAACTCATTAACATCAAACAGGCAGATCTGTCGCTAACTGGGGGAAACAACAAAACAAACCCAAACAAAAACCCCCCAGGAGTCACTTCGCATATCAATAGAAAGCACTGATGCTTGGGTGTTCCTCCAGGGGGGTCTGCTCACCTGGCTGAGGAAGGGGGGCGGGGCGGTCCGGCAGCAGAAGGGATCCCAAGACCCTCCTCCTGATGCATCCAAGGTGACTGAGCATATAGATGATCGATCCCAGAGTAGATGTGGTTATTAAAAAGCGATCTCCCTGAGCATTCATGATTTCCCTAAACTCCCCCAAGTGATTCCGAAATGGAATCCAACTTTGAGTCCATCTAGTTTGACGGTTTCTGATTCCCTGGGCAGCAAATGATAGAAAACTCTACCCAAACGGCTTTCATCAAAATGGGAATTCAATCATCTGGGAGGAACCTGGAGTCCCTGCCCAGATCCTGTTTCCAGTTCTCACCTCCTGTTCTTCTAGTGTAGTCTCCTTCTCAGGGGAACCCCAGGTCAAGTTCGCAAGAGGAACACCATGGGGCTCAACCTCGCACCCTCCTGCCCAGAAACTGGCAGTCTTAATACCCGCCCATCTCTGAACTGGTCATTAAGGCTGGAGCAGGGGCTAGGCTTCCTGGCGCTAACTCCCCGAGCTGTGGGTAAAGCGGTACATTGTAGTCACAGGGTTGAGCGTGGAAGCAGGAGGGATTCCCAAAAATTGTCGATACTCTTCTCAGAAAGAAGGAAAAATCAATCCAGGGAAAGAAAGCCTATGAGTCTGCAATCGACATCTTCCGAGCGACTCTGGCGTGACCCTGCAATAATGGCCCCTGGGCTTGGTTTTCTAGAAGCCTCTGCTTGGATACCTTCAGACTCAGAGCATTACTGCCTTCCTTGAACCCCTTTGGTCTTCAGACAATACGCCTGTGTTAATCCGAGTAGACTAGAGAAACAAATTCATTGTCACTCCTCTATGTATAAGAGAGAACTTTACATCAAAGGGCAATTGTATATTGAGAAAACATCCCAACCCAGTCCAGATCAATCCATAAGTCCAATATTAGCCCATATGTCTGATACTAGTCCATAAATTCCTCTTTAGACTCACACAGCACATGCAATGATGCCAAATGCAAGAAGATCACAGGCCAGTGGGTTGAAAGTCTTGTGGATCCAGTGGCAGTGGAAGCATCTCAGTACTGGCAGGGGTCTCCATGTGGCTCCTCCAGCTCCAGGGCTCTAGCATACTCCATGTGTCTTGTCAACAGGAATGTCTCACAAGGAGTGAGTGAGTGTCCCACCTCCAGTGAACTATTTATCTCCTTAGCGCCTCCAAGTGAGGTCATCAAGCTGCGACCTGATTGACAGGCTAAACCCCACCCCTTCCCTCTTAATAGTCTCGAATTGACAACAGATGATGTAACTACTCAACTGTGGGAGCAGGAGCAGGGCAAGCTATGGGGACGCCTGATGAATCGTTTCAGGTGTCACATGTAACAATGATGATCTGGTACATACACACCCACCTCTTCCACAGCAAAAATTTAAAACATAAATGATTCTACGAGTCCATGGTGACGCCAACGAATCATTGAATAAGTAAATTAAGATGAGGTTGTAACTCTCTCTTCACAGGAGACTGCCAAGCGAGACCCAGCACTTGGTAGACAGCACAGCACTCGTTGCTTCCCGCAAGGGCCTTTGATGGATGCTGAGTGGGCAAAGTACAAACGAGAAACCAGGGTATTTGTATTTTTACAGACACGCATTCATGATTGTTACTGCTAGCTGCTGTTGAGTTGATTTGACGCATTCGACCCTGTGCATGAGGCATCCCACACTGCCCGGAGCTGCACCATCCCTGCGATCTTCTGTGGAATCCATAGGATGTTTGCTGGCTGACTTTGGCCAGTCAGTGAGTAGGCCTTTCTTCCAAGCCTGCCTCAGCCTGCGGGCTCGGCTGAAACACGCGCAGCATCACAGTGACCTACGAGGTCCCACTGCCCGACGAGGGCTGACTGCGTGGAAAGAGTAGCCGCTGGGAAGCCAACCTGGACCTCCTGCACGGAAGGTGAGAATTCCCCCACTGAAGCACCATACAAAAATAGTAACTGTACAGCGGAGTCACCAGGGGGACAGCACCTCTATCGAGCGATCAAAGTTGACATTCACAGTAATGAGATCTATGGACATCGTGTACCTGCCGATCTGATGTACTGAACAAAAAAGGCCAGCGTTGCTTTTGTGGTTTTCATGTCCAAAAGGCACCACCCAAATCTAATCTCGAGGAACATCAGATGCATTGGAAGGGAGGGCTTTGCTCCAGAAGAAATGGCCAGAACGTGTCCAAAGTACGAAGGATGTAAAAGGAAACAGAAACTGGAGACCCGCCTCAGATCAAAGGGAGCGGAAGAGACATGACAACGAAGTGCAACCTGAGTGTATGCATTGCAGGCGGGACCTGGGAAAGTATGTCATTGGTGTAATTGGTGACAGTGGAGCCAGGTCTGTATTTTAGGTAAGTCATGGGCAGTCACGTTAACCTCTTGATTCTGATCATCTTATGGTGCTTGTGCAAGATGTCCACATGAGGGGGGAGAGCTGGGTGAAGGATTCTTGGTGCGAATTGAGCAGCTTTTCTCAAAGTCTGAGGCTTTTTCCAATGAAAAGCTGCCGACAGGTAAGTAGCGTTCACAGCAGACATTTCTCTCGGTGCTGGGAGGGAGATCAAGGTAGACGGGGCTGCCCTCTACCTCCTGAGCAGGAGGAGCTCTGTCCACCTCTAAGCTTGTTAAGGTTATCATCTGTGTGGGCAACCTGGTACAGGAGGTGAATTATTCATGGCCGCACCCTCCAGGAGCTAGTGGGGATGACTGGCGGGCATTCAAACAATCAGGGTGTAATTATGAGTGCTAGCAGAGGTCAAAACAAAACACTTTAGTTCCCTTTCTTTGACTCAGATGGGAAGGCCACACCAGGAGGGCCAAAGAATATGCCTGGCCCAGGCCAGCCAGCCAGAGCTGCCTGAGATGTTACCAGCTAGGCTCCACCTTCTCCAGCTAGTCCCTGAGCATGGTTGATGCCAGCACCATGGGACAAGCGACTTTTTTTTTGCTGATGTGTCACCATGATGAGAAAAATGGGAGAACAGGGTGGGGCTCACTTTTAGGCCTCAGGTCTTGTCACCACCTGCTGATCTCTGATTCGACTCTCTAGGGGCTGAGCGGGGCAGGCATCCTAGAACGGGGGTTCACCAACTGGGTAGGATGCTGGGAACAAAGGGATGCATGAGAGTGGTGCTTATGGAGCTTCTAAACCTGGATTCTTTACCAAGACCAAGGCTGGAGAGATGGGGAGGGGGAACCCAGGAGAGGTGAGCATGGGGCGAACATGTTTTGGCAGGATGAGAAGGCTGGAAAACCTTCCCTGATCGTTCCCACAAAACTGTAGGACAAAGCTGAAATTGCAACAGCTTGTTGGAAGATGAGAGAGTGTGGTGGGGGTGGGGGTGGAGTGCTTTATTTATTAGAATAAGACCTCAGTTCAGGAGACTTTAATTCATCGGTGTAGAAACGATGTGGAAACTTTGCCAATGTCCTATAAGATTTGCAAGGTCAGTTTCAAAGAGATTGTTCATTTTGCTGGTTTCCATTGGGTTGGCCCCTGACGTAAGCTGTCCCAGGGCGCAGTGGGGCTGAACAAACCGCTGCCCTGCTCCACTCCCTCCCCAGGGCTGATTGCAGATCCAATCAATGTGCAATCTTGGGTTTTCATTGACTGCTTTTTTGAGAAGTGGATCACCAGGCCTTTCTTCGAGTTCATCTGAATCTAGAAACTCCGCTGAAACCGGATTAGCATCCCCGTAACACAGGAGTCCTGCCCTGACAGACAGACAGGTGGAAACCGAGCAGGAGGCGCTTTGATCAGGAATTGAGTGTGCAGCTCCCACGTGGAAAGTGAGTGTGCGACCCGGAACCACCAATGTCCTCACTCACAGACAACATAAAGCATTCGGGGCATCATCTTTCCCAGGGAGAGGAGTTGTCGTTTCACGCCCTTCTCCAAAGGGTCTGTGACTCCGTCCTCCCTTTGAAAGAAGGGTAAGAAACAGTGGAAGGTGAACGAGAAGACCAACCATGAATCCCATTGGACAGCTTTGATGGAAGTGTCTCATAGTTCGCTCCAGTGCCATGCCCTCTCTACTTAAATGCACAGGCAAGCACGGACCCCCAAAGAGGAAGGGTCTGGTGAGGATCTTTGCATGGACTGTGGGGACAATGGGACAGAATGCTGACAACCTTAGAAAATCACATCTCCCTGTGAGGACAGACTCTGAACTTCTCGCGGTCTCTCAAAGCACAGTCCAGGCTTCGTGACCCAAGAGAGCCTACCACGTGGCTTTTCCTGTGTCCCCCAACCCCCGGCCCTCACCACTGAAAGTGATCTCCCCAAGGTCACCAGTGGCTTCCCTGCTAAATCCATTTTCACTCCTTCTCTTGGTTGGCATGTTGATGTCATAAGGCACTGTTGTGCCTGCTTCCTGCTTTTTAAAAATATCCCTGATCTGTGCATTTGTTACAATCATTCCATGCAAATAACAGAAAGCCGCGTTCAGATGAGCTTGACCAGCAGAGAAGATTCATTGGCGCAGGTATCAATCGAAAGCCACCTATGATAAGTGTCGTCAGGCACAGTCTGATCAGGGCTCTCGCTCAGCAATTACCTCAGCGTTCTCCTCTCTACTGGATTGACTTTGCCCTCCACCTGGTTCCTCTAATGGTTAAAAGATGGCTGCCAACAGCAAACAGAGCACTTTAGGTCATGTGGGGTGGGGGTGGGGGGGTGGGTGGCGGCAGCATCTTGATCTTTGCTCTGATTGGGGCATCCTTAACCAATCGCCGTAGCCAAGGTGGGGCCATGTGCCTTTTGGCTTAAGTGTGGGCTGCTCCAAACTGTTAATAGGACACAGTGCCTTAAATTACCCCTGGTCCAGAAAGGAGGGGATCCTACCCAGACAATGAAGTGGCTTGCACAGTGGGGGGAGGGCGGAAAGGATACTGGGGAGATGGTCAGAGCTCTCCTTAGTTTCTCCTCATTTTTTTCTTCCAATTTCTCTCTCTCTTCCTCTTCAGTCCTTTAGCTCCTCCCCCTTCGTCCCATCTCCTAAGCATTTAACCGAGGTTCACCCTCCCGTGATAAGTCCTTTAGTTCCTTGTACTTTCCGTATCACATGACTCACCATGTTTAATAGCATTTGCGGACTGATAACCCTCTTCCTCCTTAGTCTAAGGTCCACGAGGGTGCAGTGCATGGGTGGACTGCTGGTCCTGTCACGTATCAGGACGTCAGCACAGAGCCGAGGCTCAGCACATCTTTGCTGAATAACGACATGACTGCCTACGACCGTCCATGATCCCCTCACTCAAGTTGATAAGACGATCCCCACTTTCAACACCAGGACGCCCAGCGAGGTCGATGTGCCGGAGCTGGCATTGGAATCACCAGTGTCCCTCAGAGCCTGGGTGCTTGCAATCCTGCTGCCACAGCCCCAGGCTGGACAGAAGAACGAAAGGTCGAAAGTCTGAGAAGAGTGAGGTGCTCTTGTTTGTGGATGCACAGTCTTATCTGTTACCCGGAGGTCACCTACTCTTCCCGTGGCCCGTCCCTTCCAGCCCTTCCCTCATGACACAGCCAGGCCTGACCTCCTACGTAGGAGGCTACAGAAAAGGGCAGAAGGGATCAGATGGGAAGAAAAGCCCGGTATTAAAAAGAGTATCACTAATCATCACATGACCCAAGCATGGCTCAGCTACATTTCAAGGCAGCCCAAGAAGTAGGCACTCTTATTGTTCACACTCTGCATTGGAAGAAACTCTACATTGGAATAAATAAATACTGTGTCTTGTGCCAGAAAGCTTATAAGCAGCAGAATATGGATTTAAAGCCTGACTAGATTTAAAGTTCATGGCATTAAGTAAGAAGCAGCAATTCAAAGAAGGGCTGGGGGGAGGTATGCACCCCCAAGTTTGGAGGTGGCTTCCTCCATCACATTTATATCGTTAGGCGAAACCTGACAAAGCATTTTGATCAGTTTAGTTTTTGTAACAGAACATTTTCCTTTGGTCTGGCTGATGTAACCTAGTCCCCCCTCCTTACCACCACCTCCCTCCATCTGCAATAGCCACTGGATGACCTGTAGATTACGTGGGTTGTCTAGGGGCAGGAGACGTGATGCCTGTCCGCAAAGAGCTTCAGGTTGCGAGTGGCTCAGCTCCCAACTTGCGAAGGCAAAGGAGGAATTGACAGGTGTCATTCCCAGAAACGCCCAAGCGGGAACTGGTCACAGCTGAAACCGGGGGCTCAAGCCCTGTTTGCCTCCTCTTTCCGCCCTGTCTCTGATGCTGCTTCCTTCCTTTCTTCTGACGCGGCTCCGCTCCCAGGTGGCCGTCTTCACGCCCGTGTCCTTGACCGATCCAGGACTGCACACCTCACCAGGGTCAGGCGCAGATCCCTGTGGGTTCCACATGCTCTTTTCCATGAGCGTGCTCGGAGGCAGAGGGGAGAGTGCGGGACAGTTTTCTCTAAGAGAGCAGCGGACCGTTACCAAAAACAGGAGCAGGTAACAAGGTGACAACTAGATTGGCATAGCAGTGTATGTCCAAAATGACATGTCCCTCAACGAGAAGGGCATGATGGAGGAAACATGTCCTGATGAGAAGGTGGCAGGTCCCCCTCTGCCCCCCTCGAAAGAGGCAGTTCTAGAGTATGGGATGGGAATGCACGTAGGGGTCTACGGCTGCTCAGGGAGCTGCCTAAGGGCCATGCGAACGCCCAGCGTCCTCGAGAAAAGTACCAAATTAAATAGTCAGGGAAGAAAGGGGCCAAGCCATCCAGATACAGGACGTGGGAGAGGCAAGGGACTGGACGTGTTTCGTGCGGGAGGGAATAAAGCAAAATCGACTCGCACGAGTGCCCAGATCAGAAGCGCAAGACCCGTGGTCTGGGTCAGCACTCGGATTTCTGGTGCTGGGAGAGACTCCGGGTCACTCTCCTCTTTTTGGAGGGGGTTGGCACGTTAGCAAAATGAAAGAAAAAGCCAAAAGAGTACTAAAAATTTTTACCTGTTTCCGATGCATTCCATTTTCTAATGAACCACTTTCAGTTTCCATTGGCACACACAGCCATCCAGTCGGTGCCAACTCACAGTGACCCACCAGGACTGGGGAGAGCAGTCCCTGTGGGTTTCCAAGTCTGGGACTCTTTACAGGAAGAGAAAGTCTCTACTGGTGGCATCTGAGTGCCCACCTCGTGGTTAGGAGCCCAACTTGTGCCCACCCTGCCCCTGGGGTTTCTTGAAGACAGGCAGAAGATCAACCAAGGGCATCACCGCATATCAGAACAACTGTGAGGATGGTGCAGGGCTGGGCACGGCTGCATTCTGTTGTACACACATAGGGTGATCGGGCATCAGAACCCACAAGGTGGCACCTGACAACAAGTGTCAGAAATACAGGCTGGCTGGGATTTTTCACCTGGAAAGCCAATCTCCAGGGATGTGAATTAATGACCATCATTGACAGTTCTAAGGTAATGAATTCCTATCAATACGGGAAAGGGTCTGTCTGCTGAAAAGCATTTGTATGAAGGGAGCGTGGCCCTTTTGACTGGAAAGAATTCCCACTGCCCTTTGGCTTAAACAGGTTCAATAAATGAAAAGCTGACTTTATGCAAAGACACAAATCCAGGGGAATTATGCATTTGGCCCACCCAGCTCTCAGTTTACCATGCTCTGGTGACTTGTGTCACCACCATGACGCCGCCGTGATGCTGGAAGCTATACCATTAGTATTTCAAATACTAGCAGGTCATCCATGGCAGAGATTTCACCGGAGCTTCCAGACTAAGATGGACTATGGAGAAAGCTCTGGTAACCAACTGCCACAAATTAGCTGACGATTCTCCGGTAGCTCACCCGGGACCATGGCATAGTCCGGTGTTGAAAGCTGTCCCCCAGATCACAAGGCAGCAAACGGACACAAGGGTTGCCAGTGAGAAGGGGGATGGCACCCGACCAGGAAGCATTGGCGTCTGCTGCACATGGGGTCTCCGTAGTCAGAGCCAACTTGATAGCCACCGCCACCACCACCAATCCATTTTCCAAAATAATTCTGCTTCGCTTTACAAAAGAATTTTCTTTCCCTGCAGTATCTCATTCTACAGCAATGCCTGCTCAGCACATTTATATCATGAGACCATCTTATATAAATAGGGATGATCTCATCACTTTAAGGGACCACTCCTACTGTGGTGAAGGATGGGAATGTTAGGTGGTGAAGGAGTGGGAATGTTAACAGATCAGGAACAGCCCCCCTACGCTCCCAGCTGTTATTAACAAGGACTCTTTGTCCCCAATCAGAGTGCTCTGAGCTCCGAGCAGTTCTTCATGTGACCAGCTCAAGTCTCCCGGGACTCCTAGGAGACAGCTGGGGGACAGGGATGCCATCATGGACTTCACAACGAGGAGGGAAACCCTGGCGCTGAGAGGCAGTGTGACTCACCCAAGGTCACCAGCAAGTCAAGGGCAGGATGGGTTTAGGGTTCCTCCCTGCTCTGGGGAACCTGCCCTCATCTGCAGTGGTATTTAAAAGTCCAGTGGCGCCTCTACAGGAGGTGGGGCTCACTCCCTCTCGCTCCGAGTGGTTCCAGTCTAGAGAATAGTAGGAGAAACATAGTCGTGTTGCCATGGAGAAACCTCTCAAATAATTCCTGTCTTAGCTACGTTGAGAGCCCTGGTGGTGTAGTGGTTATACATTGGGCTGCGATCCACATGGTCGGCAGTTTGAAACCACCAGCAGCTCCTCAGGAGGAGACTGGGCTTTCCACTCCCATCAACAGTGACGGTCTTGGAAACACAGGGATGTTGCTATGAATCAGCTTCGACTCAACGGCCGTGAGTTTGTTTCTGTTTGGTTGTAGCTAGCTTGAACGTCCAGCCAATCTTAGCCTGTACTGAGAGACCTGGACATCATATCTTCCCACAAGCGGATGCCATGAGAAGGGACCGTCACCTCTGTATGAAGCTCCAGCTCATTGCCATTGAGTCAGTTCTGACTCACAGAGACCCCATAGGACTGGGCAGAACTGCCCCATTGGGTTTCTGACTCTTTATGGTGGTAGACAGCCTCATCTTTCAACCACACACACAGTCTTTCCCAAACCCCACAAGCTCAGTTAGATCCACCAACCTGACATTCCCCAAACTACATGACCGCCATTCTTCTAAGCGGGCAGGAGTAGTGGCCCAGTGGTACATGATGCACCTTCTGTGTAGACGACCGGCCAGGGTTTGATTCCAGTCAATGCACCTCTTTGACCCGTTTGTCAGCGGAGGCTGGCCAAACAACTTTCCGTGGTGCTTCCAGACCAAGACAGACCAGGAGGAAAGGCCTGGATCTCTCCTGCTGAAAATCAGCTTTTGAAAAACCCTGTGGATCACGACACTTCAAATCGCAGCAGATCCTGGGGATGTCACGGGATCGCGGGGTCATCCCGGGTTGTAGGCAGCCACACAGCAGCTAGTCACAGGAACTCCGTGCGAGTGTCAAGGCTGTGGAGGAGAAGGGAAGATTCCGAAGCTGTCAGAGGTTGGAGAGGACCGAGGGGACTGACGAGGGCATGGGATCCTGGATCAGAAAAGGGGCATCAACGGAAAGCCTGTGGTGATCTGCGTCTCATCCCTCTGAACGTGGCATTGTACCAACGGGAACCTCGCATGGATAAGTGGGAGGTTTTAAGGGGAGGTTGGAGGAAGGTGAATTCTGTTCTATCGCTTTACCTCTCCTGTCAACCTGAAGTTCCTTCCAAAAGAAATTTTGTTTTCAATGTTTTTCTCTTGGAGCAGAGAGACAGTGGAAAGACACAGCACTTCCGTTTCTTGGGGGGCAGGGGGACAGGCTCCTGGCTGGGTTGCACATTTGGTCTGTCTGGGCAGCTGTCGTGCCTTCTGGGGAATGGGCTGCATCACTCCCCCCCAGTTCTGCAGGAAGCCCCCGGCCAATCTCGTTTTCCACTGAGGCTGCATAGATGTAGGGTCTGTTGCCAAAGGGACTTTCAAGACATAGGGAAACTCGTGTGTCAATAGTATAGATTTAGTGCATTATAGTCCACAAGCAAATGTATCAATATTATAAACACGGAATGTCCAAAAGGAGGGGAAAGAGTTTATAGGTCCGTGTGTGTGTGTGTGTGTATGAGTATGTGTGTGTGTGTGTGGTATGTGTGTTGTAGGTGATGTGTGTGTGTGTGTGTGTGAGTATAAGTGTGTGTATGTGTGGTATAGGTGGTGTGTGCGTATGGTGTAGGTGATGTGTATGTGTGGTGTGTATATGATGTAGGTGATGTGTGTGTGGCAGAGGTGGTGTGTATGTGGTGTGATGTGTATGTATAAGTGTGTGTGATATGTGTGTGGTATAGGTGATGTGTGTGGTATGTGTGATGTAGTGTATATGAATGAGTGTGTGTGTGGCATGTATGTGTGGTGTAGTGTGTATGTGTGAGTGTGTAGTATGTATGTGGTGTGTGTGTGGTGAAGGTGGTGTGTGTGTGGTATGTGTGTAGTGTGCGATGTGATGTGTGTGTATGAGTTTGTGTGTGTGAGTATGAATGTTTGTGTGTGTGGTATAGGTGATGTGTGCGTGTGTGTGTGTGTGTGTGTGTGTGTGTATGTGTGTGTGTGGTGTAGGTGATATATGTGTGTGCGTTGACCATTGGGTTGCTGACTGCATGGGTGATGAGTTCAGACTTACCAGCCCCTCCTCAAGAGAAAGATAAGACTCCGCTCCCATGAAGATTTGCAGTCTCGAAAGCCTGTCCAGGGCTGCCGGGAGTCTGAATCTACTTGATGTCAGTAAGTTGGTGGTTTGATGACTGTCTCCAAAATGGCTACCACCAGGTTCCTTCCTTCCTCTACTACCTGCTCACCGAGCGGCATATCAAGCAGCCATCACTCGGGAGAATATCTCTCTTCTTGAATCTCAGCAACTTGCTTTCATCAGTAGGATGTGGCTGAAGCGACTGCTCTCTTTCCAGCCTTTTAAGGGTTCGGGTAACTTCTGCTTTCTCTCTTGAAGCCGGCTTTCATGCGGGAAACCCATGCGCTCACCATACTGTGAGGAAGCCCAACGAGCCACGAGGAGGCTGCACAAACAAGGGCGTGCCAGCTTGGCTGCCCTCGGTATGGAGCTGAGCCTGTGGCAGAGGGGTCACCCAGCTGCCCCCATTCAACCCGTGGAACCATGGGAAAGAAGACATCCCTGCTGTTGTAAACTGCTAAGTTTGGGCTGATCTTCTACCCGGCAGGGGCTCGCATGAACAGGCACGGATGCCCTTATTCCTGAGGTTCCACTTTTTATCATCATCATCCAAAAGTCAACCAAACAACTGAGATCCTCCTGATTTGCATTGAAGAGCCGAGTATACTTTGGGCAGATAGTAAATAAGGAATCGGATGTAAGATTGAGCTACTTTCCTGTGCCTTTTCTCCACTGGCTTCCTGTCTCTCTCTGAATAAAAGCCAAGCCATCAGCATGACTTGCTAAGACCCCATGTTACCTGTCTTCTACCCCTTGCCTGACTAGCCCTAATTCCTGCTATTTTCTTGATGCTCCTTGGACAGCAACTTGTGCTGGGATGTGCTCACGAGAACTATGGCTTGCTCCCTCACCTCTTTTGAGCCCTTACTCACATGCTGCCTGATCAATGTGGCCTTCCCTAAATCTACTTTAAATTGCTGTCCTTCCTCAGCCTCTATATCTCCTGGCTTGCTTTATTTTTCTCCACGGCACTTTTTAACCATTGAACTTATTGTGCCATGTTATCCAACTCCCCTCTGAAACTCAGCTCCAAAAAAATGGAGAGATTTTTTTGTTTGTATTGTGTACTGCTTACACATCCAGAACTCAAAAGCATGTTAGACATAAAGTTGGCACTCATTAAATCTTTGCTGAATGGGTGAATTTTGGAAAGCCAAGTCTCAAATCTGGGTGGCTTCAGGCTGATGTGTGGCGGACAGCCTCACCTACTGGTAGGATGAGGCATCGCAGTTCAGCTCTATGAGACAATGAGAGTTAACATCTCAAGAGAGGAGTTAGAATGTTCAGTCTATAGGAAAAGGGGTCAGCATAGCATTTCCATAAATGGTTTAGGTGTAAATATTTGATTCTTCTACTGTGGTGAATATACTAGGGGTACCCCCCCCCAAAAAAAAAACCCTGTGTTTTTTTTCCAAAGCTATGTATTTAAATTTTTTTATAAAACAACCTATCACCTTCAAAGTACTCTCCATTACACTTAATACCTTGGTCAAATCTGCAATTCCATTCTTGGAAACATTTTTCAAACTCATCTGTTTGGAGGGATGACAGCACCTTCCTCATTTTTTCTTCACCTCTCTATATCGTCAAATCACTGTCCTTTCATGTCCCTCTCCATTTGCAGAAACAAAAAGAAGTCACGTGAAGTGAGGTTAGTGAGCCAGGTGCATGGAGCAGGAGAGGCATGCTGTTCTTTTGCTAAAAACTGGAGCACTGAGATGGCTGCATGAGCAGGTGCACTGTCATGGTGGCAAAACCAGTTCCCCATCTGCCACAAATCAGGCCTTTTTGTTGCACACTGTTACATGATCTTTTCAGAACCTCTAAATAGAAAGCTTGGTTAACAATCTGACCTGGTGGAAGGAGCTCCAAATGCACTATGAATAGACATTTTCATCCATTCAGGAAGTTCACAGACAGGCATACAGAACGAGGATTGTCATCAATTGACATTCCACCTTTTTTGAAATTAAAAACCACTCATACAGTTGAGTTTTTCCCACAGTGCTCTCCTTATAAGCTGTGTTCAACATCACAATACTTTCTGCGGTGTTTTTTCTGAGTAGGAAACAAAATTTCACAGCCTTACACTAGTCTCTTAAATCGACCATCACAGAAAACGAGGTTCAAGCAAAACTGCTTTTACAAAGAAATTCAGTGTGACCAGAGAGAACCTTCCTAGGGGATGCCACTGGGTGCACTAACTCAAAGTGAGTTGCTGGATGCTTGCCGACTGGGAAAAATTCCTACTACAAACATGCCACTCTGACCAGAGTAATTCACCCTTTTTGGGGTACCCCCTCCTATATGTAAGAAAACACTTGCCATCAGATAGTCAATATTTCTGGCTGTGCAGGCTTCATTGCAACTCCTTGCTTCTGCCACCGTCGTGTGAAAGCGGTCACAGACAATATGTCAATGCAGGACAGTGGCTGCATTCCCATCAGACTTTATGTATAGACGTGAAATGTGAAGTTTAGGTATTGTGAAATACTACTCCGCTCCTGGCTTTTAACAAAATGAACACCCATGCTTGGCTCGAGGGCCACATAAAAAGAGTTTTCTGGGAGATTGGGTCCAGGGACTCTAGTTGGCTGACTGCTCCTATTGACAATCTCCAAGTGACCCAGTGTGTGAAAACAAAGAATTCCATTTCCAAGGAGAATAGACAGAAAATCATTCCATGTAAAAAGAATTATTCATATTAGGAATCATAAATCATAAATATCAATTTCAGCATTTCAGACACTTTTGTAGCCAATGTTCCTGGGTGAGAAAATAGTAAGCACTAGCTAAGTATGAAGAACCAGCCTTGAGGCTAGGGATGCCAAATCCACTAGCCTTTCCTGCTTCCTTCCTTGGAGACAGAAATGACACCATATAGGAGAGCGCACAGGAGCCCTGGTGGCATAGTGTTCCATGCTGAGCCATGAGCCTCAAGGTCAGTAGTTCAAAACCTCCAGCTGCTCTGAGTGAGAAAGACGGGCTTTCTACTCCCATTAATCGTTACAGTCTCGGACGTTCACGGGGGCAGTTCTGCCATGCCCTGTCGGGTTCTATGAGTTGGCATCACCACAGTGGCGGTGAGTTTGGTGTTTTTTGTTCTGGGGAGGGAGCACTGGCGACCATCCTTGGTAGGCCACCCAGGAGTCAGACTATGAAGATGTCAAGCCCAATGCTAAGAAGGCAAACGCTGTGAGTGTGAGTCCTTCTGTGGGCTGATGACCATGCCCCGTCTTCAGCACTCTCTCTCTCTCAGTCCTGGGATCCATCTAGCAAGCATCAATCTGTTTTCTGTCTCTAAGGAGATGCCCATTCCAGATGTTTCACATGAAAGCACTCACACAATAGATGACCTTTTGTGTCACATATTCTCTAATAATTTATCATTTCTTTTTCTCGACTTATATTTGTTTAAACAAACAAACCCGAGTCATTGTCCTGCGGACATTTCCACACGTGGATTTTGTTGGTTGCATCATGAGCGTGTTGTCTAACAAGCTCTTCTGTCCCCTATCCTTTCTGTAAGCTAGTAGTTAGAGCTACAAGCGAGATCAGATTCAGACTAGATGTTGAGGGGCAAGACTTATATAAATAGTCCTGTGTATTGTGGACAGCAACACTTTACACAAGGTATGCTTATTTACTTACTTATAAATTGATCAGTGGGCTGAAACATCAGCCTGATCTGCTCACTATGAAGTGCCCAGGATCTTTTCGTGGAATGATCTTATCCGTCATTGCTAAACTTTGCCCAAACCCATTATTTTACTAGTGGCTGTAAAATGGTAATATTGGGATTCTATCATTTCTTTGCATTTATTAGCTGGCATTCTTCTATGAAAGAAAAACACACTCTTTTTTACATCAGCAATTTGTTTGTTCTGAAGTATGTTGTTGTGAGGGGCCATCGGTCAAGTCCGCTCAGGCTCATGGGGATTATCTGTGTAACAGAGAGACATTGCCTGGTCCGGCATCATTCTCATGATCGTTGGGATGTTGGAGACATTGTGGGAGCCACTGTGCCAATCCATCTCATCGAGGGCCTCCCTCCCTTTCTCTGCTGTCCTTCTCCAGGGACTGGTCTCTCCTGATGACCTGTCCAAAGAATGTGAGAGGAAATCGTGTCATCCTTGCTCCTAAGGATGCATTCTCCTGTACTTCTTCTAAGACCGGTTTGTTTGTTTGTTGGACAGTCCTTTCAATATTTTCCACTGGCATCACAACTCAGATGCATCAATTCTGGGCCTTCCTTACTCATTGTCCAACTTTCACATCCATATGAGACCATTGAAAATATAGTTCATGGGCCTCCACTCAAGTACTCTCTCAATCCAAGAATACTTTGTTCTACTAAACTGGCATTCCATGATGCTCACCTTCCTGACACCATTGCTGAAGACAAAGCCGGGTGCCTAAGCAAACGTGGTGAAGAAAGCTGAAGGAGCCCGGCTAGCAAAAGATATAGCATATAGGGTCTTAAAGGCTTGAAGGTAAACAAGCGGCCATCTAGCTCAGAAGCAACAAAGCCCACAAGGAAGAAGCACACCAGCCCGTGTGATCACAAGGTGCCGAAGGGAACAGTTATCAGGCATCAAAGAACAAAAAAATCATATAATTTTGTGTTCACCTTCCCAATATGATCCCTGAAGACAAATGAGTGCATAAGCAAATGCGGTGAAGAAAGCTGATGGAGCCCAGCTATCAAAAGATATAGGATCTGGGGTCTTAAAGGCTTGAAGGTAAACAAGCGGCCTTCTAGCTCAGAAGCAACAAAGCTCACATGGAAAAAGCACACCAGTCTGTGTAATCACGAGGTGTTGAAGGGATCAGGTATCAGGCATCAAGAACAAAAAAACAAATCATTTTGAAGGAGGGGGAGTGCAGATTGGGGACCCAAGACCCATCTGTAGGCAACTGGACATCCCCTTACAGAAGGGTCTGGGGATGAGACGAGCCAGTCAGGGTGCAAGGTAGCAACGATGAAACAAACAACTTTTCTCTAGTTCCTAAGTGCTTCCTTCCCAACCCACTATCATGATCCCAATTCTACCTTACAAATCTGGTTAGACCAGAGGATGTACACTGGTACAGATAGGAACTGGAAACACAGGGAATGCAGGACAGATGATCCCTTCAGGACCAGTGGTGAGAGTGGTGATAACGGGACGGTTGAGGGAGGGTGGAGTACAAAGGGGGAACTGATTACAGGGATCTACATATAACCTCATCCCTGGGGGACAGACAACTGAAAAGTGGGTGAAGGGAGACGTCGGGCAGTGTAAGCTATGGCAAAATAATAATAATTTATAAATTATCAAGGGTTCATGAGGGAGGGAGGGGAAAAAATAAGGAACTGATACCAAGGGCTCAAGTAGAAAGCAAATGTTTGGTTTTTTAAAAATCATTTTATTCGGGGCTCATACAACTCTTATCACAATCCAAGGGGAATTCAAGGCTGTGCCTTCTGTGTCTCCAACCTCCTCCTCCACTGGCCTTCACAGTCTTCAACGTGCCTTGTCCGCCAGTGGCTTGTCCCACTGCTTTTCCATGCCCCTGAAAAGGAGTTCTGGCATGGGTGGCTCCTGTGGGACTGCCCTATAGTAAAGGCCCAGCTATCCTGTCAACAGATGCCAGTTATCCCCCTAATTACTCAACTTTGCTAAGGGCTATCCCTACAGCAAGCAGCCTGATGGCACAGCAATTAAGTCCTGGGATGCCAACCAAAAGGTTGGTGGTTTGAACTCACCAGCCACTGTGTGGGAGAAAGATGAGGCTGTCTGCCTCTGTAAGCATTGATGGCCTTGGAGACCCAAGGGGGCACGTCTACTCTGGCCTATCGGCTTGCTCTGCATGCAGATCAACTGACAGTGATGTGTTTTGTTTTATTTTACCATTACAGCAACTGTGTTTTCCAAATGCATTATCAGAAGCCCAGAGCTGACATCATCAGGGAAAGGGATCAGACTTTGTGAAAGAGACGCCTACCTGGGGAGGTGGAAACCTGTCGGGGTGAATGCGGAGCAAGAATCCAAGCTATGGGAAAGCAGGGGAAAGAGCAAACCATTCGGAGAAAAGTAAAAACTATCAAACCAAACACCTGATCCGAAACAGGCTCCCAAGTGCACATACAATAAACAGCCAGTGGAAGTCCGGTCTGGGACAGCTCCAGGTGTCCCAAGGGACCCTCACCTGTGATCATTGGCGACCTAGGTTGTGCTTTCCTAATTAAAGTGGGTATAGATGCTAAAGTACCAAAATATTTCATTTATCATCAATCCATCTGTTTGTCCATCCAATTAAGCATCCATCCACTCACATACTCTTTCTACCATCCATCCATCCATCCATCCATCCATCCATCCATCCATCCATCCATCCATCCATCCTATAGGCATTTACTGAGCAAGTACTCCCTGAATGGACTATGATCAGACACGCACCTTCCTCTTGTTTGGGGGGTGGGGTGGGAGTTGGCGGAGGCCTGTACACACACAGGTGGCCTCACCAAAATGTCGTAATATACCTGGAATGGATTTTCCCAGAAGTCTGTGAGAGTCCCTTTCCCTATTCCAGCTCCACCTCCCACCTTGTGAGATAGAAATTAAAACACATTCATTAATCCCATCTTAAAAATCCCAAACAGCTCCAAGCTTCAAGAGGTAATAAACATTTCATGCCCAATTGTGCTACGTTCCTGGCTGTGTTTATTAAATGGAGTTTCTCATAATTCCAGTTATTCATTTTCATAGGTCAGGCCTTGGCTGTGATTGAAACAGGCCGCTGAGGAAACAGCCGTGGTTAAACATTGTAACAATATGGATTATTAATTTAATTGGCCGGCTATTACTTGTTTGGACTCTGAGCTAACACATTTAGTTCGGTCTCTGGTGGCCCATAAACCACGAAGGTCATGACTTTCCCATTCAGAAGAGTGGGAAAAAAGAATTGAGGCTGAGATTACGAGACAAGAAAACAACTAACAACAACAAACCCTCCCCTTAGTAAACAGCATGAGGAAGACAGTGTGGAGAAGCAGGCAGGGCAAAAGGGATTCATTTGTCAGCTTCTCATTAGAACTGCTTCAGTTCACTGGGCAATTGCCAGGGGCTGGTACCAAGCTTAGATTGCCGAAAGGGCCCAAGTCTCAGATATGGTACGAGAGCACCACATGGTGAATCACACCTCCCCTCCCTTTGGGATGCCTGGGCCTCGGGGAAGCGTTGCTTGCCATGAACTCACTAATCAATGAGAAGGCAGGGCCTACCCATACAGTCCCTTCCTTCCTCAACAACCCCAGCTCCCAAGCATCCCTGTAGGATCTATTCACCTCTTTCCTTGCAGAAGATCCTGTGAACTTCCCAGTTGCATCCCAGTGGCTGCTGAGGTCATTGGGGCTCTGATGTACATCCACATGAGACCAGTCTACGGATGCCCAAAGCTGTCACTCGGGTGTCTGCAAATTTCCAGGGGCCTGCTTCAATTGAGTCGGTCTAGCTTGCAGATGGATTCACAATCCCTCTAAGTTGACCTAGATATGAAAGTTGGTTCCATCCTTGACTTCTAATAGAAACTCCCGTGCACTCTAGGCACATGTGCAAGTGAGGGAAATTGGACGGATGATTTCAGGGGAGAGTAGAGGGCGTTGGTAGCCCTGCAGTTCCAGCATAGGGATGAGAAGGTTTTGCTCATCAAAGGCCTTTGCACGCATCCCATGCTGAGGTGGTTCTGTGCGCTGCCCTACATTGGGAATGTTCCAGTTCTGTGCTATCTGGTTGCCTTTCATCTACGCTCCTGACCTCCTCCCTCTAGATCAGAGGCTCTCTTAATTTGGGGTCCATGGGCTTCCAAGGGGTCCTCTGGGATCTGAAATAGGAAGAAAATGACATCTTCTTTTTTGGCTGTCTCCAACTAAAGTTTAGAATTTCCTTCTTGTGGGAATGTAGGGAACAGATCACATAGTCGGGGCTGTGCCCATGCCTCTGTCACCATGAGAAAGCCAGATATTTGCATATCACCTTCTAATGATCTCTGACCCTTGAAATGTCACTTATTCTCTGCTTTGATGCTATGCTAGCTACCCGACTGTCCCTGGTCCCACGACCCCGTTCTTTCTCTGTGCCTGGGTGGCGTGAGTGGTGCACACTTGACTGTGACCTGGAAGCTGGAAGGATGGTCCACCTAGAGTTTCTGTGAAAGAAAGGCCTGTCTGGCTACTTCTATTAAAGCAGCCATTCGTGAATCCTATGGAGGAGTAGCGTTCTATTCGGACACACGGGGATGCTATGAGTCGGAGCCGACTCCGTGACAACCGATCGGTTAGGTAGATGGTCAGGAAACAGCTTGCCCACTCTGTGCCTAGAAGCTCAATCAACAAATGGTGAATGCATCCATTCCCACATTTGGATTTGGCCTTGGTGGAGACAAGAAGTGGGGCAGGTTGAGGCTTCTGGTTCCAGAGAGGGTTGAAGTTGGGGGTGGGGAAGACAGGCAGAATGGAGGAAGGATGGGCTATCTGCATTGCTCATGGAAAAAGCAGACACAGCCTGAGTTGACCGCAGACCCAGAGCCCACAGCAAACCCCCTGAAGATGTGTGAGACGGTTTCTGCCTCGACTGAGAAAGATGGAAACCCTGCCGTGCTCTCTTGGGGACCCACAAGGCCTTTCTGATAAACACTAGGCTGTCGATGGTGTCTCTGGGAAAACCCAGCTGGGAAGTAGTTTTTCTAAGCTTGAGAGAAGGCTTGTTTCCCCCCAGGAATCATTTGAGAGAGAGCTGAAATCAGTGCTGATAAGAGGAAACTAATCCCTGCATTCGAAGAGACAGGGCTTCGACACTGTCTCTTGTAGCTGGGATCATCGTAGGGACACATGTGCACTCCTAGCAATTATGGGTGTGATGAGAACACGAATGGGCAAAGAGCTGTCGAGCTTCTACCATGCCAGCCTGTGAGGAAGACACAAACACAAATAAGCCATACCCTTGCCAGGCCCTGGAGGGCTCCAGGTGAACCAACTAACCAGGTGATTCTGGCCTGAACTCTGCCACCAGGCAGTCTTTTTGTACCTGAGGGCCACCATCTTCTGTGGCCTTGTTACCTGTTGTCCTCCAGGGCATCGAGTCTCTGGGCTAGCCTGTTGGCATGGTCGTGCCAGTCCCACCAGCAGTAGGCTTCCCAAAGACCCTGGGTTTGGACATCGCCAGGTGTTTATTTGGTTTTCCCTCGTTCTTGGTTTTTAATTGGTTTCAGATGTGAGTACCCAATAGCGGCCCTGAATAAATAAAACAGATCATAAAATATGGCCAAGCAAAATGGGCGTGAGTAATCCCAGAGTGCAGGGAAATGCACTTCCAGAAAGGCTCATAAATAATGAGGTGGAAACAGTAGTCTATTTTCTCTTTAATGGAAAGCCAATTAAGAACCCTCTCTGGACTGGAGGGAAGCCGCCGGATTCCTTTGTTCTGTAATGAGGAGGTGGGGGTGGGTGACGGGGAGCCACAAAAGCTTGCCAGAACAGGGTCGAGAAACACTGTGGCCACTGGGTCTCTGGAAAATGGCAGAGTAGGGAGCTTGAAACCTGGGCGGCCCATCCCATCCCAAGCTTCTCCAATGCCTTCCCAGCTTGATGGAGGAGGACCTTCTGAACTTAGGCTACCCAGGATCCCCCGTAAGCTCATGGAATCCAGTGGTCACTAACCCCGTCTTCTCTCCTGTCCCTCCCTCAAGGCGGTCTGCGGGAAGCATCCTGGCTTAAGACCATGGCTGCCAGGGCTTGCTGACTTTGAGGGGCAGAGGGGGGGATGCTGGACTCGATCACTGTTCTCTCCATCAGTCTCCCGCTCAGATCCCCAAATGCCTTTCTCCTCTCCTGGCCTTCATCACCCCTGCCCCTCAACAGCTCCCCTCTCCTTCTCACTCCAGAGTCACGTCTTCTCCAAGCTGTTTTCTCTTCAAGCGACGTTGGGCAGACTTTTGTAGAAGATCTCTTTTGATCCCCAGAGGTGGAGTGTCCCTCAGCTGACCAGAGGAGAGCATGGAGAAACAGAGCCACGGTGACCCTTTCCAGGTCACCTAGCGGCTGCGTGGTAGGATCAGGGCTGGGAGTCAGCGCTCTTTACGCTCCATCCTCTCCAGGTGCCTGGTGCCCGGTGCCCAGCTGCTGCCTCTTAAGGGGGGAGGACCCGGTGCCGTGCTTGGTTTCGTTCCTCATGCAAAGCACAGTCACTACGAACACGACTTTGGCATCGGAAGGGCCTGGGTGGACTTCTGGACTCCATCCCTCACTAGCTGTGTGGCCTTGGTCACATGTCTTAAATGCTCTGAGCCTAAATTTCTGTATTTGTAACACAGGGCTAATGAAGAAATCCATACCTGGCTACATAAGGAAGGCTACCTCTAGTCATGATTACTCCTAGAAGATTTTTGTGGCCAGCCAGCCAGCCCTCTGGAACAGTCTGTGGGTTCCCCGAGCAGCCATCGTGGGCTTAGGAAAGTCACTGGTTAGTCTGCAATCTCAGTGAGAGGCTGCTTTCTGCCCAGGGAAACCCAGGGATCTGGGGAAGCGGCCCAGTCCATCCACCATGGAGGTGCAGAAGGGAAGCTAGAAGTCAGGACCCTCGCTGCATCCTCCAGGAGTGTCGAGGGTCCCCATTGACCACCACTGTGGAGTCACTGGAGGAATGAGGAGGCCTGAGAGCCACGCTGGCTCCTGCCTGTGCTTCTAGGACGGAGCTGGAGGCAGGGGAAAGGAGAGAGCTACCCACCGAGCAAGCAGCTCTGCTGTGGAGGAGCCCGGCACAGGGCACTGGGCGAAAGGTCATGGTTGGAGAAGTTCCTGGCTCCATTCCTCATGAATGGAGAAACTCTTCCTCCCTCCCTCCCCACCCCTCCACCCCCCATGAACGGAGGAGCCACTGGCCATCTTCTGTGTGGGGTCAACGGGTTCCGTCCACTCAGAGAGGTCCGCAGGAAGAGCATGAGGTCTCTGGAGACATGCCCATTGATGCCACCTGAGGCATGGGGCCGGTTTCCATCACTTTTTTTACAGATCCCAAGTTCAGCAGGGCGGGGAAGGAGGCCCCCACAATGACCCACATACATTACCCCCTCTCCCCCCATTGCCCTGAGGTAAGTCCTAACATCACCAACATAGATAGACACGGAGCACCTGGGACTCCAAAGAGCTTCTGTAACTTACCCAAGACCAAACTCCACATCAGCTGCGGTCTGATGGCTGCAAGCAACGGAGATCCAAGCGGGTCCCTCGAGGCTGGCGTTGCAGACACACTAGCTGGCATTTATGGGTGAGGCAAAGGGGCTCTCACTTGTGACCTTACTCAAAATCTACCTTCTTGGGAGAGAGACTTCCGTGGGTTTGGTAGGCGTTCTGACCATACTTTGGGCTAGGAGGACACGGCCCTTTGAAAGGCAATCCCAAACTGAGAGCAGCGAGGAAGGAGCGGTCCCTAGAGACACACTGGTTCACTGTTACCAAAGGGAAGGGTCCTTGATGATGCTGGGGGCTGGGGGTTGGGCTATTAACCCCCACTGGAGATTCAAATTCACTAGCTGATCCATGGGTGTGGCAGTTACATACGTTGTTGTCAACTTGAGACTATTAAGAGGGAAGGGGTGGAGTTTAGCCTGTCAATGGGGTCGCAGCTTGATGACCTCATTTAGAGGCATTCTGGAGATAAATAGCTCTTTGGAGGCGGGGTACATGCTCACTGCTTGTGAGACATTCCTGTTGACAAGACACATGGAGCTATGCTAGAGCCCCAGAGCTGGAGGAGCTACATGGAGACCCCTGCCAGCGCTGAGGTGCTTCCACTGCCACTGGATCCTCCAAACTTTCCACCCACTGGCCTGTGATCTTCCTGCATTCTGCATCATTGCATGTGTTTTGTGACTCTGAAGAGGACTTTATAGACTGGTATCGGACATATCGGCTAATATCGGATTTAGGGACTTGATCTGAACTGGGCCGGGATGTTTTCTTAATACACAATGACTCTTTGTTATAAAGTTCTCTCTTAGACACATCTTATCCTCCCTGGGTTTGTTTCTTTAGTCTACCCGGACTAACACAGTGGGATAAAGATGAGGCTGTCTTGTTCCCATAAAGAGTTAGTCTCGGTAACCCTACACAGGGTCGCTATGAGTTGGAATCAACTAGATGGCAGTGGATTTGTTGTTTGTTTGTTTTTAATGGCCAACAAGAAGGGGAAGCAACCGTTAGCTGGGCAGCACAACAGAGGCCCATGGGTCACAGCAGCTGAGGGGCAGAGCCAGAATCCCAACCCAGGCAGTGTGACAGACCCAAAGCTCATGAGGGCTGTGAGCCATAGCCCCCACCAGCTGGGGCCGGCTGCAGGAGCCCACCCTTCTGTGTCCAGCCGGCAGCTTCCTCTTCAGCAGAGCCCCGTGATGGTGGCAGTGCCTGGGAAGGGTTCATGCCCCTGCAGGAGAGGAAACGGACACGAAGGGCAGGGGAAGGGGAAGCGAAAGAGATACAACGGCAATCTAAGAGTGAGAGAGTGCCGTGCAGAAGTGGGGAGGGCCTGTGGCTTTCTCAATGTGGGAAAATGACAAAGGGCTGGGAAGTTCTGTGGGGAAAGGGGAACAAAGGGACCGAATGTGGGTAAGGATTAAAGACAGCGACCGTTGGGATTATCGCACAAAGAAGCAAAGGGACCACCTTGCCTGCGCCTCAAAAGGTTTGGGGATGTCTGGCCAAACACAAGAGAGACTAACAGCCAACGCCACAAAAATACGGCAGGGGGCTGTCTCATTAAAAAGCTGTCATTGACAAGTTTGAACTTGAGCTTCCTGGTAGCTAAAGCAAAAAGGGAAACAGGATAGGTTATATAATGTTCGTTGTCTCCTAAAAGGAAGCGAATCTGCAAGTCAGGAAACATAACATTTCTCTGGAGTTATGTAAGGAAAACTAAACCGGTGGGGCACCAATTGGCCAATGAAAAGATTCTCCCTCTTGTATGACTGAGCAAAAGAAAGATTGCAAAGAGTCGTGTGGGCCTCTTTGTCATGGGGACTCTTGTGGAAAGTTAAAAAGGTTACTCGCCAGCGTTCCATTCACAACTGGAAAGTTCCCAAAGGCCATGGTTCTTCAAATGCCTCTTCCTCTCCGCTTTACACTGTACCCGCCTTGTGCAGTCGCAGATTCCTTGCTCTGGGCTCTGGCTCAGTGGGGGCTGACCCCTGCAGGGTGCGGGATGCCTGGGAAGTCCACTCACCCCAAGGCTGGATCCCCAATTCACGTATGTGGCCTACCCAGCTGGCCCCTACGTGTCTAATTTCCTTTTCTTCACGGCGTTTTAAGTTCACTACCATTGGTAAAATGACTGATACTATCAAGAGAATTCTCTTATGTCCCACGGGGATGATTTATAATGTTCTCCAATTGCATGATAGTGCTGTCTCTCAAATGAACCAGGGACATATAGAAACCATAGCTGTATGAACGGATTTTGGACTCACTTAATTGTAGCCTTAATATAAGCACAATCAAATTTTATGAAACAGGCTTACTCGACACGCTTCCTCAAGGAGAGGTCACTGAGGGTGTAGGTGCTGTAGCAAACTGTGGTGAAGAAATCCGGGGGTGCCGGGCTATCAGAAAGTATGGCACCTGGGGCCTTAACACAGTGCCACAAGTCACTTCGAACTCATAGTGACGACCCCCCTGTAGGTTTCCAGGACTGCAACTGTTTACGAGAGTAGAAAACCCAGTCTTTCTCCCGAGGAGCAGCTGGTGGTTTTGAAGTGCTGACCAAGAGGATCCCAGCCCAACACATAACCTCTATCCCACCAGGGCTCCAGGAGGTCTTGAAGGCTTGTCTAAAAAAAAAAAAAAAAAAGCAGGCATCTAGTGAGGCACCGACTAAGTCCACACTGAAGAAGCACACCAACCTGTGTCAAAATAATTTTATCATGATCACAATACATAATTATAATAAATATTATTATAAATAATAGTAGACTCCTAGGTTCTGGAACCAGCTTTAAGCTGGGTTAGGCTGGTAGACAGCACTGGAGGGAGAGCAGCCAATATAAGGATGGGGGGCCAGGCCTTTCTCGCTATCCCGTTTTGCCCGGGGCAGTGGCTTGGCTTTTCTGGGACAACCCCTGTGGTCCCAACTTCCCTCGGGGACCCTGCCTTCCCTCTGTGCCCCCAGTCTGTGGATACTGATAGCTTCAGAAGGGGCTTATCACACCATTGGCTCCCCGCTCCCCGCTGGGTGACTCCACACTTCTATCTCCTGCGGAGCCACATCCTGCTTTGTAGCCTCTGGTGCTCGGTTTGAGTCTACCCAGAGGCACATCACGAAGCAAGGCTGGCAGTCTATGCCAACAAAGCAGTCGACCATCGATGAAATCAATAACGTGAAGAAGAAAGGAAACCCTGGGGAGCCCCCTTCCATGGTGACACACACGGCGGACTCCGTGGGCGCAATTCCACGCTTTGCTGTTTGCCAGCTCCTAGATGGTTTCTATGTCCTGGCTTGATGCTGCCTCTTCCACCCACTAAACGGTTGCCCAGCCTCAGTCCAACAGCGCTAGGCAGAGGGCTCTCTTTCGGTCGATTCAGGCAGCCTGCTTCCATTGAAAGCAGGCCACTCACTGTTGGGGAGAGCAGAAAGGTACACTGTGGCCGAGCATCATGGGAAAAGACCCGAGCATCGTTGGCTTGTGCTGGACGACTGACCGGAAAGCTGGTGGGTCGAACCCACCTTACGGCACCGCTGGTGTCTTGCTTCTGTAAAGATTGCAGTCAAGAAAGCCCTTCTGGAGAAGTTCTAGTCTGTGACGACAGGGGGCTGGGACGCAGTAGAAGGAACGTGACAGCCATGGCGTTCTTTATTTGTTCTGGTTAACATCTCAGGGCGTAGGGACAGAAAGCCCGAGCCTGAGGTCCTCCAGGAACCCCCCTGAAAAACGTTTGTCCACTGTTCTGAGGACTTTAGGATTGGTCCAATGCTTCTCCCTCTAACTGCTGTTCCCTTCCAAATCCCCGGATCATCAGTGGATTTTTTTGGCCAGCTGTGGTTTCTGTTGGCAAATCCTGGTTTATTTTCCCGAAGAGCCTTCTTTGACTGGAAAGTGGAGGGGCAGGGGTCTCATGGGGGAAAGCCTCTGGACCTAGGAGGATGGCTGGTCTCTCCAGGGGAGGTTGAGGTGAATTTGAATATATTAGCCTTTCGTTGGAAAGTTGGAGAAAGGCATGGACCCACCGGGATAGCTTCCTGGCTGGGCCACCTGTGCAGTTACAGGGAACCTGGGTTCAGAAGGGCCCTGCCCTTGGTTTAATGCTCTTCAATTGCCAGCTTGAAATCCATCATCCTTTTTGAAAGGGGCCCCACATTTTCATTTTGCACAAGGCCCCACAACTTATGTAGCTGGTCCTGGAATATAATGTGCATGAATCTTATCCTGGGGTGGGGGTGGGGTGGGGCTCATTAGAATGACAACACAAAATGAGAGTCAAATTAGGGCTCAGGCCTTAGAAGGAGTAGCTGGGAAGGCTAGGTGCCCAGAAGGAACTGGGATCTTGTTAGCTTCACAGAAAATGAACCTCACTTGAGAGGTGGGAGTACGGTGATGGTCAACGTGGTCTTCAGACTTTTGCTTGGGGGTCCTGGGGGGCAGGGCCTGGGGTGCCCAGTGGACTCATCTTGGCACCCTGTCTCCCCCACCTCTGCTTTAACGAGAGGAGCTCTGCTCTAGTCAGAGTTAGTAATTGAGCCTCAGGCTGATTTTCTTTCCCTTTTTTTTTTTTTTTTAAGGGTCCCATGACTCACATAGTTTGAAAACCACTCGTTAGACAAACCACATCACACCGGGCTTTTTGTTGCAGGGCATTGTCTTATTTCAGAGGGCCCCAGGTGCCCTGCTGACCTGGGGTGTCTCCAAAGCCAAGTAATAATAGGCCGTCCTCGAATCTAAGGAGACTCTGCTGTATTTGCAGAGAGCTTTGAAATGTTCTGGGAAAAAAGAGCTGATCAGATGTGCAAGGTATTATACTCACAGAGAGAAAAACCCTCCCCACTCTTTATGAAATGGATTAAGCTAGTTTCTAAGGACTGCAGGTTGTGTGATCTTAATCCCACTCCTTAGTCCTGTACCTCCACCGCCCTCCCTCCTTTGGAGGATGGGCACCTACCTTCCTGGGATGAGGGCAGGGATGCCTTCCGAGCAGTCCGTCCCCTCCCTAGCTTTCCCCAGGAGGAGAGTGAAGGGATGCCCTCCCCGCCCCCACCCTGGCAGGCCTACGCCTTCTGTGGGCACATTTCACATTCACAGGCTCTGATCCGATGGAGGGAAACCCGAACAAAATATGGTAATTATGCCACTGTGCATGCAGCGACGCAGACCGGAGCAGCAGATGGGAAAAGGTGTGGATCACAACCCCATGCGATATTTGACAGAATATCAGTCAAATATAGTTCACCCAGCTCTGTGTTTCTGTCAGTCCCTCTTAGCTGGCGTTCCAGTGACAAGAATAACATTAGCTCTTTGCAAAGGGGTAATACCAACCCCAGGGCTACCTCCTTTAGTAGATACCTAGACTTAGCCCTGCATGGCTGAAAGGCAAGTTTGCTAAGCAGGGCCTGACTGGTGGCAAGGAGACCTGGGGTACCACTGAAGACCATCACCCTTGTGCTGGATGTCCACTCTGTTGAGGAAGGGACAATGTGGTAGTTACATCATCTGTTGTCAATTTGAGACTTAGGAGTGAAGGGGTGGAATTTACCTGTCAATCAGGTCGCAGCTTAATGACCTCATTTAGAGGAATTAAGAAGATTAATAGCTTGGAGGCAGGACACAGGCTCCGTTCCTGCAAGACAGCCTCATTGACAAGCCACACAGAGACAAGCTGACGGCAGCCAGAGCATCAGAGCTGGAGAAGCCATGTGGAGACCCCTGTCAGCACTGAGATGCTTCCACCGCCACTGGATCCACAAGACTCCCACCCACTGGTCTGTGATCTTCCTGCATTTGGCGTCATTGCATGTGTTTAATGAGTCTGAAGGCAACTTTATAGATTGGTATCAGACATATGGGCTAATATCGGACTTATGGACTTGATCTGGATTGGGCTGGGATGCTTTCTTAATGTACAATTACTCTTTATACAAAGCTCTTTCTTATACATATGTGCGTGTCTAAGAATTTGTTTCTCTAGTCAACGGGTTGCCATGGGCATCAAATTCCCCAAGAGGCCCTCTTCACTTGTGGGATCTCAACACTGGTACCCTGTCTCAGTGTTTGGACTAAGCGATGAGAGATGCCCTTATGTGAAGACCATGTTCAAACCTCAGCAGCAGATGGAAGGAGTCCTGAGCTGCACTGTCCCGACTTGTCATCTTATAAGTGTCTGATGAGCAGGTATGAGCGTGCTATTTTTCTATTCATTCTCAATTGGGTCCCTCTGTCTTTCTACACCATGTACAAAGAGTCATAGAAAATAACCACTTTTGTGACGGACTGATCCCACCGACACTTGTAACCTGTAAGGTGGCTATGTGTCAGGGCCCCAGGGGTTATGTCCAGTCTCCAAAACTGAAGCTGGCTCTAAGAATCCACCTACCACCAAACCAATGTGCCCACCACTTAGGAATTGAATGGGGATACTCGGCTTTCTAGCTCTAAACCTGGTAGACACCCTTAAACCCTGAGCTGTCAACCACTACAGATGCTCCTAGACCACCTTCTCCTGCGGTCAGTGGACTCCAATTTACCCTGCAAAGCCCATCTCTTCGGTCACTTCTTTCTGAGACCCTTCCCGAACACCCCCAGAAATGGTCACTCTCCTCTTTGAGCTCTGTATATACTTTTCTGTGTACTTATCACATGAGGTAGTAAATCACTTTCTGCATTCTCTGATCTCCCTGCTGGGGATCAGCAAGCTTTAAGAAACATGGCTGAACTGAATCATGTAATTATTCATCGGACCAGGGACCAGTCTGGATGACGCTGTCAATAGTAAATGTATCACGCCCTGTCGCTGCCATGACTTGTGATACTAACACGGTCACATCTTGCTTGTTTCACAATTAATTCTCGTGGGACCCCTCCCCACTGGAGGTTCTGCGTGAAGTCAGTCCTCTTGCTAGGATTTAAGCAAGGCCAGAGACTCAAACTCTCTCCTCGTGCTGATTTCCTCCAGGAACTTGGTAGCCATCCATTTTATCCAGCACCCTCTCCAAATGTATTAAAGTGGTCCCACAGAGGAGGGTCTTCACAAGGGAAGAGCGCAGGGCTGGGGGTCAAGGTCTTCTCTCTCGGGATGCTCTTTGGCTCTGTGTAAATTTGCTTCCTCCCTAGCAGCCTGCTTTGCATGCCAAGAGGCACGTGGGTGGGCAGCCTTTGAGGGACCATGGGAGGTCCAGGCCCCTCATCCCGGGCAGTGGGTGCCTACTTGGTTTACATCGACTCCTCACGTGACTCTTTCCGGTGCTACAAGTCCTCCTCCAAAAGGAATCACCGTGCTCATTTGTCAGAGGAGGGACTGGGAACCATTTATCCAACATGGATGAGTCTGGTCTCTGCTCTCAAAGAGCTGTCACTTGGATTGGGGGTGGGTGGTGGTGGAATCTGATAAAATGGAGGGATCCTTTCTTTCCACTTTCCCTACTGCATCCACAATTTGCAACACCGGGGTCCCCTGTTCTTCGAGGCACCGGGGGCAGGACAAGCGTCTGCAGCCTGCAGAATTTGTAGATGAGGAGAGCTGTCATCCTGGCCACCGTCTCAGCAGAGCAGCTCTGGAGACTGACAGCGGGGGTGGGGCTCTGTGCCTGGGATGGCCCCACAGCCACCTCTTTGCCCAGCCCTTCGTGGCCCCAGTCCCAATGGCACCTCACCAAGGAGAAGACTTCAGATCAAAGGCATCCCTTGTCTGGGGCTCACGATGGCTAGTTCATTAATTACACTCACAAACAACTGGCCGGGCAGGAGCTCACGGTGCTGCTGCAGGTGACAGAGCTGCATGTGGCGGACCGGGAATGAATTACGAGAGCTGGCCCAAGAGGCCTTGGAGGACCTGCTAACAGGGAAGGACAAATCCCCCATTGCCATGTGGGGGTGGTGCTTGCGGATGTTTGCATTTTAGTTCTCTATTGCTGTGTAAGAAACTGCCCTCAAACTTCATGACCTAAACCAAAAACCACTTCTTGGGAGCCATTCACTTGCGCTGGGCTCAGCTGGGTGGCTGTTCTGTCTCACCTTGGCATCTGCTGGCACGTCCATGATGGATTCTTAACCCATACGGCCGGTGCCTCGGCGGGAAGACATCTGTTTCCCCAGAAATTAGATGGTGTGTCTGGAACGTTGGAGATACTGGGGAAATATTTAATGATAGAATGAATACATTCATATACATAAAAGCCTGTGGTTTCTAAGAGGGAGGAGAGATACATTATTCTCTTCAACGTGCTATACCCTAGCCTGGTAATGGTGAGTGTGGTGCTGCTGAGGAAGACATGCTCCCCAGGACGTCTAGACGGGGCTTGATCGTCTTTCTTGGAGGCAAGGATGGCTGCCTTCAGAATGCAATCTCTGAGGTCAGTGCAGATGGAAGGGACAGGAACTGGTAGATGGATCCACTTGGCCTAGGCATCAGGGGACCCTCCCTGATCCTGCCTCCTAACAGGAAGCAGGACTTTGATTCTAATTCTTTTTCCTTGTTTCTAAAAAATAAAATTAACATTTTACTGCAGTTTGGATGAAAGTGTTCAAATCCGTTTCACTTTCAAGAATGGATCTATGTTTTGTTTGATGACATCACTTGCGATTCCCTCCTTGTAACCGCTCTTTCTACTTCCTCCTTGGGTTTTCCGTTCTTTCTTGCCCCTCTCCTGCCTTCTCAACTTTGAATTTGGGGCAAATATCGCCCATTTGGTTTCCTATGGTTGACTGTTCTGAGAAGCACATTCCTCGTGTTTGTGATCGCTTTATAGGCCTGTTGTGTGGCTTCCAGGGGGGTTCCAGAAGTGGATTTAGTTCCAGGATTGAAGGGCTTACTGAGGGCCATGGTCCTGAGGGTACCACCAGTTTCTATCAGACCCGTGAGTTTGTTCCTTTTGACCATTTTGAATTTTGGATCTACATTTTCCTCCCTCTGGCAAGGACCTTTCATTGTAACCTCAATCAGAGCCGTGGCAGTGGTGGCTGGGCACTGTCTAGTTCTTCTGATCTCAGGCTAATGGAGGCCGTGGCTTGTGTGGTCCATCTGTCCTCTGGACTCATTGCTGACTTGAGTCTTTCATTTTATTCACTCTCAATGGGAAGAGCTTTATCTTAGCTGGTCACACACAAGCTTCTGAGACCCTAATTGTGACTTACCAAAGCAGGATGTACAACATTGCCTTTATGGTGTACATCAGCGCTTCTCAACCTATGGGTGCGACCCCTTTGGGGATCAAACGACCCTTTCCCAGGGGTCGCCCAATTCATAACAGTAGCAAAATTACAGTTATGAAGTAGCAACAAAAATAATTTTATGGTTGGGTGATTACCACAACATAAGGAACTGTATTAAAGGGTAGCAGCATGAAGAAGGTAGAGAACCACTGGTGTATATCATGGCAGTTAACCTACATGTCCCTGGAGATTGGGGTCCTAAGTAACCAAACCCTGTGATTTCATCCCTCAAAGTGTTTGGCGATGGCTAAGCACTTTGCATAACTTTGCCCCCATCAATGTCCCACTGTGTTGTTATTATTTGTAGGTCCTATCAAGTGGGTTGCAACTCACAGTAACTGTAGGTGTAACAGCACCAAGCACTGGCCAGCCCTGTGACAGCCTCCATGGTGACCAAGCCTCAACCATGGTTGCAGCCATCCAATCAATTCATGCCTTTGATGAGTTTTCACTCACCGTCTGTTTAGGAAGCCTTGGGTTACAATATTGAAGGACTCTATAGGCAAACTACTGAATGATGAAGGACGCATCAGAAGACAATGGAAGGAATACATAGACTCACTCTACCAAAATCACTCAACCTTCAGCCACTTCAAGAGGTAGCATATGATCAAGAACCAATGATACTAAAGGAAGAAGTCCAAGCTGCACTGTAGGCACTCGTGAAAAACAAGGCTGTAGGACCATGGTTCTCAACCTTCCTAATGCCGCGACCCTTTAATACAGTTCCTCATGTGGTGGTGACCCCCCAACCATAAAACTATTCTTGTTGCTACTTCATCACTGTAATTTGGCTACTGTTATGAATTGGACAACCCCCATGAAAGGGTTGTTAGATGCCCCCAAAGGGGTTGAAACCCACAGGTTGAGAACCACTGCTCTAGCAATCACTAGAATGCCAATCAAGATGTTTTGACCAGCCGATGAAGCACTGGAAGCACTTACTAGTCTAGTTCAAGACATTTGGAAGACAGCCTAATGGTTAACTGGCTGAAAGACATCCATATTTGTGCCCACTCCAGAGGAAGGGAACCTGACAGTAGGAAATTATTGAACAGTCTCATTAATGTCACGTGCAAGTACTTTTGCTGGAGCATTCAACTACGGCTGCGGCACGGCGTTGAGAGGGTACTGCCTGAAATTTAAGCTGAATTCCGAAGAGGAAGTGGCACGAGGCTATCATTGCTGACAGCCCGAGTTTTATTGACTACTCAAAGTCATTCGACTTTGTGGATCACCACCAACTGTGGATAACAAGGGCAAGAGCACGACTTCGAGAACACTTCATCGTGCTCATTCAGCACCTGTGCATGGACTGAAGCAGTTGTACAAACAAAGGAATGTTGCAGGGTGTACAGTCAGGGAAGGTGCCTGTCGGGGTTGTGCCTTTTCACCATGCTTACTCAATCTGTGTGCTGAGTACATCCTCTGTGAAGAACAGGGCGCCCGGATTGGAGGAAGGCCTATTAAGAGGTTACTATGTGCAATGACACAGCCTTGCTGGCTGAAAGCAGGGAGGACTTGAAGCACTTGCTGATGAAGATCGAAGGCTGCAGTCTTCAGGGTGGATTACAACTCAATGTAAAGAAAATCAAGCTGTTCACAACACCCGGATAAATGGAGAAAGGATTGAAGTTGTTAAGGATTTTATTTTGCTTGTATTCACAGGTAATCTTCATGGAAGTACTGGGCCAATCTGTTGCACAAGACATCTCTAAAATGTTGAAGAGGAAGGATATCACTTTGAAGACTGCGGTGCGTTTGCCAGTGAAGGAGGAAAAATGGACGCAGTTAAATCATAGTATTCGTGAACAATACTGAAAGCAGAGTGGATTGCCCAAAGAACAAATAAGGGTCTGGGAATAAGTACAGCCAAGATGCTCCTTAGAAGGAAGGGTGGCAACACTTCATCTCACCTATTTCGGACAGCAGGAGAGACCAGTCCTTGGAAAAGGACATCTTGCTTGGTAAAGGAGAAGGTCAGTGACGAAGAGGAAGACCCTCAAAGAGAATGACTAATGAATCGGCCCCATCAATGGCCTTACACATCAGGACAATCGTGAGGGTGGCGCAGGACAGGGCACTTGTACGAGTCCCTGTGAGTCAGAACAGACTTGACATCTAATAGGAACTCGCACTGAAGGCTGTAGTCGTTGCTCATCAGTGAGTACCTCATGTCCTCTTCATACTCAGCAAGCAAAGTTGTGTCACCTTCACACTGCATCATACGCTCCCACAGATGTGGCTCTATTTGCAGCACATATCCATATGTAGACATATCCTGTGACAAACGTGTATATGCTCAGGGGTGTATTCCTAGGATTGTTGCTTGTCTGATTTTATTGGCTTGGGTTTTCTACTGTACCTATTGAACTTCCGAAGGATGAAAGGTAGAGATAACAAAGCAACGGGTGAGTCATATATTAAAGGAGAATTCTGGGGTCTGAAAACAGATCCGGGAATAGCTAGTCTCCTGCAGTAGCCTGGGGCCTCTAGGGAGAAAGGTGGCTGAATTGGGTGATAGCCCACCCTCTGAAAGACCAGAGGAAACAAAGCCTTACCAACCCCTGCAGGAGGATTCCACCAGGATAGTAAAAACCCACCAGAAGGACGAGGGACCCCTCAACCAGAGGAAACCATTAAGCAGAAGATGAAAAGCAGACTTGGAGGAAAGAAGGAGCTGCCATCCATTCCCACAATTCTGTAGATCCTGCCAAGAAGCCCTGGTGGCTGGCGTAGTGGGTTACTCATTGCTACGTGAACCACAAGGTCGGCTGTTGGGATCCGTGAGGGGTAAATGATGGTGTTGGCTCCCCTAAAAGTTAAAAGTCTTGGAAACCTAAAGGAACAGTTCTATTCTGTCCTACGGGTCACCAGGAGTTGGAGTGGCCGTGTGTTTGTTTGGTGTGTGGTGTGTGTGGTGTGTGTGTGTGTGTGTGTGTGTGTGTGTGTGTGTAATTCTAGTGACAGTAACAAGCTCCCCTCAGAACGGGAGCTGGAGTAGTTCCCGCAGCGGAATGGCTGCTGTGGCATTCCCAGTCACACCGACTCGGTGGCTCAACACAATACAGATCTGGAGATCCGACGGTGTCAGAAAAGCTGTGTTTCTTCTGGAGACTTCTGAGGGGACTCTAATCTCTTGAATGTTTTTAAGCTTCTAAAGGCGATCTGAATTCCTTGGCTTGTAGTCTCTCCCAAGAAATACTCCAACCTCTTGCCTCCCTGGTCACATCTCTTACTACTGACTCTGGCCCTCCCGATTCCCTCTTTAAGGACCCCGATGGTTACATTTGGCTCCCCCAGGTAATCTGGGATAACCGACTCATCTGAAAATCCTAAACGTAATCAAAGCCTCTTTTACCACATAAGGTCATGTAGTCACAGGTTTGGACAAAGACTTTGGAGGGGGGCGGTGTATCACAGCAATAGAAAAGTAGGATGACTGTCGCAGCCTTGGGAAAGCCAAGGCCACCTGGGAAGGTTGTGAGCAATCTGGGGCCTTGGAAACCAGAGAGGACCAGGGCTGGGACTCTATGGAACAGGAACCATGCTGGTTGGGGACTCAGAACAGATGTGGTTGTCATCATTACCCACACATTTCCATGGGTCAAGGACACAGTGACAGTAAGCAGCCCAGTTTGGTCAGAACCTCTTTACTGTCCCGGCTGTTGGGATAAGGCCGTGAGCCTTGGCCGGTCATACCTCCCACTAGGGTTCAGCCTGTCATAGGACAAGCTGGGGCTCTCTTGCAAAATGTTTGCTCCTTTTAATAAACACAAAACTCTAATCCTTCCTGAACATTTGTATTTTGGAAAACTGGAAGTCACTTTTCAATTTTCAAATATGTGCTGTCTGGTGAAAATTCCTGAACCAAAGATTGTTTTTGAAAAAATTTCATATGGATACATTGACTAAATCATATAGACAAAGGGTTCTGTGCTCAAGTATCATTGTGGTTCTGTGCTGACTTCCACAACACACAGCTAATTGTCAGGGACTCTTCCCAACTCCATTCTGGACAGAAATAAAAAGGTAAACAGAAATGGCTGCCAAGTTAGCACACTTCTAATTAATACTTGCTAGAAAAGGAAGTTTGACATTATTTACAATTCTATCAACATTCCTGATGGCTGGGTATCAGAGGCATAAGGGTGGAAAATGACCACAAGCAATCTCATATATGTCCCTATTCATTTCATACAGTTAGTCACCAGAGCCCACTGGTTCTTAAGAAGCCGAATCTTGGGGTCCATTGGGGAGCCTCACATCCTCTTTCTGGGTCTAATCATTTGCAGAGGGGAGGGGAGACTGGATCAAGGTTCTTCATACCATACATTCACACGGATGCCACACCTTCCCAGCCTGTCCAGTTTCTTTTAAGACCGTGGAGTGGCAAGCACAGGGCCATACAGAAAAGAAGGTTCCCAGTGGAGAAGTTCCCATGCCCACGCATCTCCCGTTCCATTTCCTCAGGGCGCGTTGGCGCCAGGCCCCTGCTGCAAACCTTCGTGGCTCCAGTGACTTCAGACGGGCCTCCTGGCTCTCCTCGCTGGCTGCCTCCCACCCCGAACCGAAGACTTTCTAGCGTCTCCTGTTCCCATTGCGACATTCTCAAACGCCACTGTCCACTATGGTCACCACACAGCCACGTGGCCACTGAAGGAAGACAGTTTTTCAGCTGTCCTCACCACATTCCGAGTGCTCAACTGTCACCCAGCATTGCAGGGTGCAGGGAACGTTCCACTGGGCACTGTGGTGACAAGGATTAATGGTGGGACTGGTGCCCACCCTCTTCTCTGGCTTGTGCAGAACCCCCATACATCACCTCCCAAACTCCCCAGGACCTGAGGTATCTGTTTCACTGCGGCCATTTCTGGGAATCCTGCTTCACAAGGGGAGCACCCAACAGAACCCCACAGCCCTGATAGCAGGAGTCAGGTCCCAGTGCCTGAAGAGCCCCCACCCCCACCCTGGCCAAGCAAAGAGAAGATATTATGGTGGGTAGGTGGGCGGTGAAGGTAGGGTAAACTCTCCTGCAGCGAGGCGAGTTCCTGACAGGCCAGCCTGGCTGCCCTACTCGCCTGTCTACCCAATGTTCTCCATTGCTGCCCCTGGGAAGAGGCTCCATTCCCGGTGAACCTGGGGAAGGTTCTGAGTGAAAGGTTCTCCCTCCCACTCCTTCCCAGGGGCATCTTCTTGGTCCAGGCCCTCAGGGTCTTTTGGGTCTCCATGAACTCTTAGGAAAGATAGGCCCCACCTCTTCTGGATGCGGACCCCTGACCCCGTCTTTGAGGGGAGAGGAGAGGCGCTCAGAAGCACAAGCTAATTTTGCAAGCATTTCTCTAGGTCCAAGTTGTGGTGATGTGTAGAAAGTTCTCCAGATGTGGAGAGAATTGGGGAATCAGATTTCAGGTGATGTGCAAGGCTTTAGACGGTCACAAGCCCCACCCACTCATTACCTGTGCTCCCCTGGACCCATCAGAGGGAGAAAGACCCTTCTCCTCTCAGGCTTCAGACAATTAGCAGGCATTTGCACATGCTCTGTCCCTGCTGAGCTGGGCCTCTTTTTGAAGGGCCAGTTTTGAGAATGGCCTGGAAGGACCTCAGTGAGGACTTGGACATGAGGCTTGTCCTAAGCCCACTAGTGTTGCTGACCTTCCATCTGGTGGGAGTGGGGGTGGGTGGGAGCGGTTCCAGCTATTTCCTCCTCAAACCCAGGCCTATTTCTGTGTAGGACCACACAGAACAGGGGCACAATGGCGGTCTCTACACACTGAGCCTCAGACACCCCTTCCCAGGCCTGGCAGGCTCTGCCCCTTTCCCGAGGGCAGGGCTCATGAAAAATGAGCTTGTTTTCCTGAGCGGACACATTTCAGGGCTGACTCAGACTGTTCTAGAGCCCAGATTAAGGCGAACGATGTTAAGCTCTACAGAAAGAAGAGGAATGAAGGACATTTTGAGAACTTTTTGAATGGTTTTGACGGCCTTACAAAGGAACAGCATAAAACCACACTGTCAAAACCACACTGTCAAAGTGGTGCCGTGTGTGTGTGTGTGTGTGTGTGTGTGTGTGTGTGTGTGTGTG
>NW_022103968.1:16690150-16707771 GCF_000313985.2 Echinops telfairi
CATGGTTGGCAGTTTGAAACCACCAGCAGCTCCAAGGGAGAAAGACTGGGCTTTCTACTCCTAGAAACATGTACAGTCTCAGAAACCCACAGAGGGTCGCTGTGAGTCAGCACTGACTCGATGGTAGTGAGTTTGGAGATAGATATTTTTTCTTTTCAAAACTTCACATTCCCGTTTCTCAGAAATGCGTGCTGCTCGGTCTGTTGAGGGAAAGGCGAGGATACCTTTTGAAGCCAAGCTCTATATTTTCTTAGGTTTAGGGAGCTTTTTTCAATTGTCAAAACCCGAATGCAAGCCTTTCGGAGGAGAAAGGAGACACAACATACTGGTTTTATTTCCCCCGTTTCTTTCTCAGGACCTCACAGCGTCTCACGAGGACAAGAACTGGGCTTCATCAACTCCGCTTTGGGACTTAAGATCGAGACTTTGTAACTACCTTTTTGTGGAAGCTAAAAGAAGAGATGGGGAGGGAAGGGGATGGGAGAGAGGGAGAGAGAGATTGCCAGTGTGTTTGGAGGTGGACAAACTTCAAGTCTTGTCATAGAAAAACAGGAAAAGTCTTGTCCAGAGTGTCTCAATTTTATTATTATTATTCTTAATGTCATTGAGGGCTCTTCCAGATCTTTTAACAATCCATCATTCGATTGCATAAGCACACTTGTCCATCTTCTATCCTCATCATTTCCAAAACATTTTCTTTCAACTTGAACCCTTGGTATCAGCTCCTCTTTTTCCCCCTCCTACCCTTGTGAGTCCTTGATCAATTACATATTATTGTTATTTCAGATCTTACACTTTCCGTTGTCTCCCTTCGCCCATCTAGGGGTGTGTGTGTGTGGGGGGGGGTGTTATGTATCCAACTTTATGGTCTTGTCTTTATTTTTCATTTCAACAGAAACCGAGGCTACAGCCAAGTGTCGGAAACAGCTACACGTGGTGTTCCTCCGCCTAGGAGCCCCTCCAGCCAGTCAGCAAATGGCAAATTGAATTCAACTCCTGAATCTGCCGATGAGAAACCAGGTGCTGAGAGAGGAAGTCGTTCACTGGGGAAGAGTTGGAGCATTTTCCCTGGCAGAGAAGACCCTAGAAAGTTGGCAGTGAAGGGAGGTGGGTGGGAGTGGATGGGTAGGAGAATGGAAGAGCTGACCTGAGGTGACCCCGGGAATGGGACCGAGCTGGTTATGGTGAAGACATGGTAAGGCGAGGCTAGCGACATCATAGGCTCTGCTCCACCCCAACTGCTCCAAATCTGGGGCCCTCTGGAACTCTGGAGACATCATGGGGATAGCTTCTCACATGCACGGCTATCATGGGAAAGAAGGCGGGCAATGTGCACAGCCATCACTTTAGAGAGCCTTCTGGTGTTCCAGAGTTGTTGCCGAGCGCCATTAAGCCAATTCTGACCCCTCATGAACCCACGTGACAGAGTAGAACTGCCCTGTGGGGATTTTTTGGGCTATAATCTTTATGGGAGCAGATCATAGGACCATTCTTCCATAGAACTGGTGGGTAGGTTTGAACTGCCAACCTTTCAGGCCACCAAACTAAAACTCACAGCCACTGAGACAATTCCGACTCATCATAGCAGTCCTGTAGGACAGGGTAGAAGTGCCCCCGTGAGTTTCTGAGACCAATGCCTTTTCTTTACAGGACTAGAAAGCCCTTTGGGCCATCAGGAGTACAAAATGTTACCTAACAGTCCCCATTCTAATGCCATGCTCATGGCAGACATTACTAATCAATCACAGCACTCCCACCCCCACCCTCCTATTGAGCCTGGATACAACCGAAGAGTTATTTTCAACATGCATTCCTAGTAGCTGTTACTAATCAATCCTCAGCTGGCCCTCCAGCAGACATCTGTGTTTGTTCTTGCTGGTTTGTGACTATGTGGACTATCGTCACTGGACACCGTTGCACCTGGCACCATTGCCACCTCTGCTACCGTCTGCACCTCTGAGAAGCCGAGAACTGTGTTTCCCCGAGTTTCTATCCCGTCTTCCTCCACCTTAGAGCCTGCCACTGAGAGGCAGTCCTCTCAGTGAATGGTGGGGGAGGCAGAGAAGCACAGCCATTCTCTGGCAGCAGCTACAGCCGGTTGAAAGGGCAAAAGTCAGACCCCCGAGAATAGCATGTACTGGCGTGTCAGGTGGCTGAGGTTGGTGGCCCCAGCGGCTGCTGAGATTGCCAGAGTCTTTGCAGCTTTGGGGTGAGCCCCCGTCAGTCACCTGTCTCTGGCAGCTGCTCCCCTGACCTTTGAGTCCCCGCCTCTTCCAACAATTGCGTAAGTCCCCAATTCCCTGAATCAGGGCCCTTCCTACTTGAAATACCTAGAGTGGCTTCTATTTTCCCGCCCAACCTGTGATGGATGTAATAATGTTAACATGTACCTGGGAGCCGGGAATGGAAATTGGCTATAAGATGGATAGGTTCCACCTTCCGAAATGGAAAAGGTGGCTTCTTGTTGAGTTGAACCTTCCTGTTCTCGGTGGGACTTGTGGTCCACCCACAGGGAGTGGAGAGGAAGCAACAATAGGAGGGAGATTCCCTTGAATCAGAATAACGCACCATAGAATTTGGAGTCAGAAAGTTCTTTGTACATAAAGAAGATGGCTCTTCTCTTTTTATGGATGGAAAAATGGAGACTCTGAGAATGGAGTGACGCAGGCGGCTGGCTTGAAACCTGGACTGTTGACCTGGTGCAGGTCCTGTCCCTTGGACTGGCTTGACTTGCTTTGAGCATTGGGTTGAATTTTGTCCCTTCAATAGATGTGTTGAAGTCCTAATCCTTGGTACCCGTGCATGCGACCTTGTTTGGAAATAGCATCTTTGCAGATGTACTTAGTTTACAGGCGATCAGATTGGAATCAGATGAGCCCTATCCCGGTACAAGTCACGTCCTTATAAGCAGAAGGCCACACACAGATATGGAGAGACACACTGGGAGAAGGTGATCATGTGAGGATAGAGGCAAAGAGTGGAGCGATGTTGCCACAAGCCAAGGAATACCTGGCACTCCCCAGAGATGGAAGAGATCAGGTAGGACCCTAGAGTCTTCAAAGAGAGCGTGGCCCTGGTGATGTTCCAAATTCAGAGTTCTCCTCTACTTTGTTAAGGCAGCGCTAGGCAACCAGTGCAGGCCCCAGGGTCTCGAAGGACGAGCTTCATGTTAGTTTGCAAGCAAGACACCACCCAGCTGAACTCGATGCATCGCGGTCAGGTTAATCTTAGTGTGAGATGGCAAAACCTAGGAAAGAGAACCCCAGGTGAGTCCAGCAGTGGGAAACGAGCAGCTTTGGCCAGGTGTCTTGACAGACAGGAATATGAAAATCACACTGTCCTAAGCCTAGCTCTATGCTTTTCAGCCTGCTAATAGGCAACTTGTGTGAAGAAACCTTGTTTTTGTAGCCGCTCCTTGGAAACCGTGATAGGAAATGAATATCAGTGGAGCCACTTGGGTAGCACCCTCCTCCCCCATCCTGGTGTCCTGGGGTCTGCTTCAGCCTGGATGGTCACAGGCAGGGTCACAGAGACTGACGGATTTAGCAGGGAAGGCATTTCTTGGGGTGCTATTGTAGAGTGACAGCGTTATTAGGAGGGCAAGACAACTACACTCAGAAGAGATGCCTGCCCGAGGCAGTGGATACCCAGGGATGTGGCCAGCCCTGGGTGCTGTAAGCACACGGCTGTAAGCCCCTCACCAGGCCGGTCCCCGCATGCCGCCCACCTCCTGGCACTGTCACCTCGGAAAACGGATGTGCTGGTTATAAAGGTGATGGATTCTATGTTGAGATGCCAGCTCCAGACTCCCCGACCCCTGGGGAGAAGCCAGATGTCCACGTCTCCTGAGGCCTCCCTTGACTCTGCCAGTGGACTCTGCTGCTGGGCAATCCCATGACCTGTGCCCATTGCAAGGTACCATCTGTGTGCTGAGCAAGAAAGCACCACTTTCTTCACCCCGAGTGCCTGCACGTCCACTGTAGCAGCATTGCTCGGACTTGGGCCTTTGCCTCCGATTAGAAGGTGCAGATGGGTCTTTGCAATCTTTTCTCCGCAGCGTGAAAGAATGGCAGTCCAGTGATTTTTCCAGAATGACAGTCCAGTTCTTTGCTCTGAGGGATGCACAGACAGGTTTGTGTACCACTCTAGGCTCTCTACGCCCGTCAACAGTGACAGTCAGGGGTCGCTATGATTCAGCATCGACTCGATGGCAGTGAGAGTGACCTTGAGGTGGGATCACTTACCCTGGGAAACTGAACGGTGCTAGGATTGAAGTGAGCCCAGGGAGGGGCAGATGACCATCGCTGTAAGGCCCAGGTGCCTCAGCTTGTCCTTTCGGTCCCCAGGAAAGCCCCACGGAGCTCCACGCACCAGGCACCTCTGGGGGAACATGCCCACGTTTCTTCCGAACCTGCGGTGACTCAGTCTGGCGAGTGTAAACTTGTCACCATTACCAGTCGTCAGCCTCCGTCGGTGGCATATTTCCTGGGTGCCAGGCACTATGCTTTGGACACTCCAAGTCCAAGTTCCAGTTATTAACTGATGCTTGCGGGTGTTTCTCCTGATTTTGAGGCCTGCTCCTTCAGCAGATGAAGATCCCGAAGGCTCTCCCCCACCCCCACTGGCTTCACTCCATTCACATCACCACGGTCAAGTCCACAGTGAGAAGGAAGCTCCTCCTCAGTCATGTATGTGTCTAGTGCCTTCCGACCTGAGGGACCCCTCCGCTGGCCCCCTCTCTGACAACCTTCGCTTCCATTCATTCCATTCCATTCTCCCAGTCATGTTTTCTGGGCTGCTTCCGCCAAAGTGGTCAGTCGATTCCTTCTACTCCATAGCCTGGCAGCTCTGCTGTTCACCCCAACCTGCTCACTTGGGGTGACCCTGCTGGCCTCGGAAATGCCAGTGACACAGCGTTCAGCATCAGAGCAACACACGGGCGACCGTAGGATGACAGTCGGAACCGACATGGCCCCTAACAACACTAGGCATTGTGCTAAGCAACTAACGCACACGTTTCTGTCATCTTCTCTGCTTGGTGTATAAGGCAGCTGTTATCCAGAGCCACACAACTAGTGTGAGCTTGGGATCAGGACGGAGGCAAAACCCATTGCTACCACACCAGATTCCTTCCTCCACAAATAACAAAGCCGAAAATGACCACAGGTTCACTCACGTTCTGGATTCCAGATGTCCTGCAAGCCAGCTAATTCTTGGGGCTGCTGGGCCACATGACCACTATTGGTTCAGAGGCTTGGGAAGGCAGGCAGTGGGCAGCTGCTCGGATGGGTCTTTAAGTGGATAGAGAGGGAGGGACTTCTGCTAAGCACCTATTAAGTGATGGGGAGGCCGTGGGAGTTTTTCATACACCAGCCCTTAATCCCTCCAGGCGCCCATTTTACAGGTGTAAAGACTGAGGGTCTGAGAAGTGACACACCTGAAGTCCTTCGGCTGGACTGGGTAGATGGAGTCAGGTCTACCTGATTGCACATCAAGCTGTCTCTTGTTGATCTTAACAAGATGATGAAATCCAAAGGAGCTTCCCAAAGTTCATGGGGAAGTGGCATTAAAGATAATGGAGTTTTTTTTTCCTGGAAGCCTCCCCCCCACCACCATGACCTTGTATCCCCAAAGGTAGGAAGGTAAGTATTTCCTTGAGGGAGGAAGTGGCCTTATCTATGTCAGGGTGCAGAGACTGGAAAATTAGGAGGAGTGGGAGGGCGGGAGTGATTGGATTGAAAAAGGGGAGGGCTGAGGGCTGGGGGATTGAGGTGGGCATGGGAGATCGGGTTGGGAAAGGGGGAGAGGGGAGGTGCGGAGGTTGGGATGTGGGTCCAGTGAGTAAGAAAGACTCCTGGAGATAGATGAGCAACAGTAGCTGACAATTTATAAATTACTATTTTTCATGTCTTACACTGTCTGATGCCTCCCTTCACCCACTTTTCTGTTGTCCGTTCCCCAGGGAGGGGGTTATATGTGATCCTTGTAATCAGTTCCTCCTTTCTACCCCACCTTCCCTCCAACCTCCTGGTATCACCACTCTCACCACTGGTCCTGAAGGGATCATCTGCCCTGGATTCCCCGTGTTTCCAGTTCCGATCTGTACCAGTGTACATCCTCTGGTCTAGCCGGATTTGTAGAATTGGGATCATGATAGCGATGGGGCAGTGGCAGGAAGCATTAAAGAACTAGAGGAAAGTTGTATGTTTCATTGTTGCTATACTGCACCCCAACTGGCTCGTCTCTTCCCTGTGACCCTTCTGTAAGGGATGTCTAGTTGCCTACAGATGGGCTTTGGTTCCCCACTCTGCACTCCCCCTCATTCATAATTATATGATTTTTTGTTTTTTGATGCCTATTACCTGATCCCATCGACACCTCGTGATCACACAGGCTGGTGTGCTTCTTCCATGGTGGGCTTTGTTGCTTCTGAACTATATGGTTGCTAGTTTACCTTCAAGCCTTTAAGACCCCAAGATGCTGTATCTTTTGATAGCCGGGCACCATCAGCTTTCTTCACATTTGCTTATGCACCTGTTTTGTCTTCAGCAATCATGTCGGGAAGGTGAGCATCACGGAATGCCAGTTTAATAGAACAAAGTGTTCTTGCACTGAGGGAGTATTTGAGTAGAGGCCCAATGTCCATCTGCTACCTTAATACTAAGCCTATAGATATAGGTACATAGATCTATTTCCCCATCATATATAAATATATTTACATATGTGCATGCCTGTATTTAGACCTCTGTTAATGCCCTTTGCCTCCAATTCTTTCCTCTATTTCCTTTTACTTTCCTCTTGTCCCACTATCTTGCTCAGTCTTCATTTGGGTTTCAGTAATTCCTCTCAGTTACATGGTACTTGATCAAGCCCTACCAGGCCTCTTACACCCTCATCGCCACAAGTTTTGGACCACTTGTTGTTTCCTTGTCCCTGGGTTGGTTAACACCCACTTCCTTTGCCCACCTCGCCCTTTCCCATGTCACCCCAGAACCCTCGGTCCCGTTGTTTTCTCCTCCAGATTGTTTATCCTGCCTATCTTATCAAGACAGACTTGCAGAGGGAATAATAAGCACAAAAACAAGACAGAGCAAAACAAAGCAACAAAATAACACAAAACAACAACAAAAAACCAATGACAAAAAAAAAGCCTGTAAATCGTTCAAGGTCTGATTTTTGACCTTTAGGAATGTTTTCAAGTCGAGTCTGATGGGGTGCCACTCCCTGGCCCCAAAATCTATTTTTGGTACTCCCTTGGGACTTCCTTGTTCTGTCTCTCTTGCTGTTCTGTTGCACACCCTTAGTGTTTTCCCTTGGTGTGGTGGGGTCAGATTGGGTGCAATTCCCACACTGTCTCCAGTGTTGTCCCCTGTAGGGCTATGGGTCAGTGAGGGAGGTCGTATCTCATAGTGGGGTCAGCCCTATGGTCCTCTCTGTGCAGTGGCTGCTCTGAGCATGGATATCGTCCTCAAGGCTTGGTGGGCCAGGATGTGCTCTGCTCCCTTCCTCCTCCTTCATTTGCTCCTGTGTGCTCTGATCAGACGTCCCTCTCCCCGAGCTGAAGCTTCAGTGCTGTTGTCTGAAGTAAATTCTTCTGGGGGAAGGGGCGTAGAGCCTTCTTTCTAGTGTAGCTTCCCCTTTCAGATAAAATCCAGCCTCCTCCCAGGTCCCCCTAGCCGGCCTGATCCAGCCTGGCCTGCACTCCATACCTATGTCTCTCAGTGGGTTCACCGTTTGCTCCCACTGCCGGCATCTCTTGGGTTCTTTCTTCAACAACAGGCTCCTCCTCCCTGGGGCCCGTGCTGTTCCTCAGCACCCAGGGACTCAGTGTGAACAGGGTCCCCTCCAGTTTCAGCAGGAGCGCCCCATGGCCCTTGGTGAAATGGCCGAGTTTTCCGCTGGGGGCAGATCCTCCTGCAGGCCCCTTGCGCTGTGAGTCCTTGAAGCTGGGAACTAGCCTCGCTCTCTGCCGCGGGGTCCCTGGGGTCTGACCTGCGGTAGGTGCTCCATCACCACCATTCAAAGGAGCAGGCGTGAGGGAGTCTCTGACTCCTTCCTCCAGGAGCTGTCCTCATGTAATGCCAAGATTGGCGCTGGCCTCCCCCACCCACCGCGATGGAGGGGAAAGGCCCTGGGCAGAACCGGCCTCTGGCGTTGGCTGCGGCCTACACCATGGCCCTCTCTTTGCGGTGAGCTGGACAGCAACTCAGAGAGCCTTACTCCTCAGGGAGAAGGTGAGTGGTTTCAACGACAGGCGTCCAACGACAGGTCCGTGTTGGGGGCTCTCAGCACGTGGTCTGATTCCCAACCTGAAGTCTCCCGCCACCCAACCAAACTGCCATTCCACCTGCAGTTCCAACCGAAAGTTGGAGAGGAGAGGGGCTCCCTGAGCGAGGAGAGCCCATAGCATACTCGCTGCTACCCGGAAGTCACTCAGAGGTGCCTGGGTCATCTGCTTCAGAATCGTCGGCCGCTGAACCCCCTGTGGATAACGATTCTACTCGGATGCACGATGGGGTTACCATGAGTTGAACTGGGTGGAAGAGAGGAAAGCTGATGTGCTATTTTGCGATGTGAGAGAGGCCGGCACGTGGGGCCTGGGTGGCAGGAAGCTGGCGTTCTATTCTTGGCTCTGCAGTTAGCTTGCTGTGTGTCCCTGGGCAGGTCACTTCCCCTCTCTGAGCCTCAGTTTCCTCATTTTGTAGACCCAGATGGGAGATTCCAGGGTTCCTCCCTTCAGTTGGACAGAGCCCACGATGCTGGCTTGGTCCTTGGCCGAGGGTGAAGAAATCAGACTGGGTTTCAGTTCATGACGTGGGCCCTTCTGCACTTCCCAGTGGGGACTGGGAACAGGCCAGGCGTTCCTTGACGAAGTGAATCTGAGTTTCGGGGAGGTGGCCAGCAGCCTCACCATCAGAAACTTCACCCAGGAAGAGGCCAGAGGCCAGGCGAGGACTATGTGCAAGCAAGCTGAGTGAGCTGTGCCACGCTGCCATGCCTGTGATTGAGGCCCCAGCATCTGATGTTTATTCAGAAGGGGGCGCTTGCCTTTGGAGCCTCAAGTGTCATTAGCTGCTGCTTTTGATCAATGAGAATCAGTGAAAGCAACAAATAATAAAGTCCATTTGCTGGCAATTTCAGACGTTTGTGGCATTTAATTAGCATAATTGACCCACACTGGAACTTCTTCACCTGAATTGAAGAATACATCACTGCCCCCTACCCAATACATCTGAGAAATTTTCTTTCTTTTTTTTTTAATGAGGCTTTAACGAAAGCCCAATATCAAAACACCTTATAAGACTTTTATCTCATTGAAGACATTTGATGCTTATTAAAATATTATTGCTTTAAGGCTTATTTTGATTCCCGCCCCCCACCCCTCTTTTTGGCCCAAGAGTATGTGCAGAGCCTCACCACTCAGATAATAACAAAGAAACCTTAAACATGAGAAAGAAAGGGGGGGAAAAGCACATGAAAGGTAATATGTCCCCCATTAGTCCCAGTATCATTTCCCCAGGATTACTGCCTTCCAAATATAGCATTCGTTTAAAAATAAAAAAGGCTGTTTCCAGTAACGGGACACTGGTCGCTTCTTGGGAGCATATGGGCCCTCGATGGGCTTTGCACAACAGCTTTATTAGGCTCGGGCTGCGGGGGGGATGTCTGGCTGAAAACCATCTCAGCATGCCTCCTCACAGCCCCCCAGCAGGGCCACCCACCCTGACCCACGGCCCGGGTGCGGCATGCCTCTTCATCCCAAGCTCAGAGCAGCATTTTGGATGCTGACTGGTAGTCGATTGGGCGACACCCAGGAGGAGGGACAGCATCTTGAACTCTGTATTTGGGCCTCGAGGGTGGGAGGGAGGGAGGCCACCCTCCATGGGAAAGGGGGTCTCTTCAGGTTACGGTCTTCAACTGTGCTGAGGGGCCTAGAGGCGGTAAACTCCGGGGGGAGATTTAAATCAGGATGCCTCTGTGAGCCCAGAGTAAGTGTGGAATATTGGACTCAGAAGTGTGTGTGTGTGTGTGTGTGTGTGTGTGTGTGTGTGTGTGTGTAAGAGCAAGCTCATCTTGGTCAGATGAAGGGCTCTAGGTAAAGGACTGGCAGTCATATCCCCAGAAGGGCTCTCCCAAGTGCAGTGAGGGCATCCACGGGCTGGCCTGTGCTGAGTACCCACCGGAAGCTGCCAGCCTGCTGAGGGCCCCTGAAGAGACTCATGTTGCACATTTGCTATTTTGGTTCAACAATGCAGGCCCTTCCGGTTTCAGGAGCTGGCCCGCCTGGCACTCACCGAACGCCCGGCTTCGAGAGGCCTCCCAGGGCCAGAGAATGAGCTTCACTCCTGAGCCAATGGAGAAGCTCTCTTGGTTTTAAATCCCCGGTGAAGTGCCAATCATATCTTCTTGTCAGCAGCAAGGGCAAGATCAAGGGGACACGATGGAAGAGAATGGAGAGGTGGTAACAAGAGCTAAAATTGATGGCTCTCAAACTCGTGGTCTCTCAGAGGCAGGTGGCACTGCCCACTGGGCAGAAGGAACTGCCTCACTGGGCACTGCCTTTGCCCTAAGGGAGTTCCTCTTGTTCGGAGCCCCCTACAAGTTGGTTGGGGGGTGAGGGTGGTGTCTGGACGTCCGTCTGGGTGGGTAGCCCTTCTGACTCACAGTGACCTCATCACCAGAGTAGGCCGGCTCCAGAGGGCTTCTGAAGGCTGACATCTCCACAGGGCCAGAGCACCAGGCCTTGTGTTCTGCAGAGATACTGCATGGATTTGAACTCTGGAACCGCAGCCACGCACTGAGCACGTTTTGCTAATAGGTCAATGATACATCATTCACAGACTGTTGGGGAAATGTAGTCATCACAAGAGAAATGATCCCCCCCTAACCCCCCCCCCCCCCCCCCGGCTGTGGGTGAGGGAAACTAGGGCGAGAGTAGAGATGGCTATACTCAGCCTCCACACAGCAACGGGGAGATGGGGTGGCAGGGCGTGGTGGTCAGCAGAACCCGTCAGGAAATAGGGGCTTGGCAGGAGAAACCAGGTCCCGGGAGAGGGGGTGGGAGGACCCTGGATGTGGCAGTGGGGAATGTGGGCTAGGAACTGCATGGCAACTCCCAGATCAAATTCACCTGATCAGTAGAGGCTGTAGGGCATGCTGGATGGAAGAGGGTTATTGGGATGAAAGTGAGGCAGGATCAATGAATGATCAATGCCTACCAGGAATTTATGGGCGTTCCTTGGCGGACCAGTAACTGCAAGACTGGTGGTTCCAGCTTTACCCCAAAGACCTGGGGATCTCTTCTCAAAATCAATGTGGTACACTCTTGGATGCTGCACCGCATGAGTCAGAATCCACTCCCTGGCAGCTGGTGAATCTGGGACAGAGCAGGCAGCTTCCTTCCACATGCCTGTCATCCATCCCTGAGACATGGTGTGCTTAAAAGACAGTCAACGCCTCAGCTCTTCTGACCTACTGACCCCACCTGGGGGTGAAAGGGGTGGGTGGAAGGGCTGCCTGCTTATGACCTCTCATGGACAATCTCCTGCTCATGCAGACTCACCTGGTGCTGATGTCAAGTCTGTTCCAGGGGACCCATCACCTTCACAGGCCCTGCTACCCAGCCCTGAGTCACAGCTGGTTCCGGGCAGAGGGGCCACAGCACGCCGCAGGTCTACAGAGGAGCCACTGGCCGGTTGCATTTCAAATGTGGGATGAGTATGTGGATGGTCACTGCCCAGAGATGCCTGATTTCTGCTGAATCAGAGCCTGTCCCGACCCTGCTCATCCGTAATGAGCAGGATTCTCCCAGGAAACATTCTCCTATCGGACATGGGGGCTTCCCGGGTATGGGTAGAGGTTATGACTTTTGATCTAAGCATTGCCTTTGAAATATTCAAAACTCCCCTGGAACCAATTTTGAGTCCATACTGTCCTTCATTCTGAGAAAGAGAAGTAGCCGGCACGAAGGTGCTCTGGGCAGCTTGGTGGGCAGGAAGCAGTGGGATCCTCTGGCTAACGTGGTTGGCGTGCAGGTAAGGGGGTGGCCACAACCCCCTGGCAAAGTCTCAGCTGGGGGGTAGAAAATCTTCACGTGACCGTGGCCCTGTACACATGCCACGTGCTGCGTTGTCCCCCTCCTAGAGAGAGACCCCTGACCTATCAGTAAGGAAGGCTTCAGGGGGGTTGAACCTGCCCAGCATCAAATAAATACACCCTTCCTCCAGGTGAGTGCAACCCCCAAGCCACCCGGCTGCGGGCTCTGTGGACATTTGATTGTCTAGAACACATCAAACTGCCTGTCTCCCTTGTAAAAGTTTTACAAGACAATTATTGAAGACCAGCCGATCTCCCCCTTTCCCTTCCTCTTCCTCCTCCTCCAATTCCAAACCAGAGCCGATATTCTTGATTCCCACACTCTGGCCTGGGCCAGCCGGAGCGCTGAGCTGCAGTGAGCATGCAGCGGCGGGAACCTCGGCCCCTGGATCATTAGACTTGCAGGCCACGGCTTGTGGGATCTGGTGATTTGGACATATTTTATTTAACCAGCTTAGTAAAAGGTAATATTCAGCAGCTGTGATCTATAGCAGAATTACAATTTTCAGGGTCAAGGAGGGATTTTGATATTAGGAGGTTGGGCAGAATTGCTATGAAATCTCATGAGCTGTCTTTAAAAATAAATGAGAAAATAGGTTATCCAAGAGTCATTGTAAGGGAAAAATCAATAGGCAGTGTCTATTCACTTGGGCTATCAAAATCCTTGAAATTTGAACAAAAGTTTCACGTTTAGTGTACTGTAGGTTTTGAAATATCAGTGCTGGAGGCTCGGTGGGGACAAATTCATGGCTCTGTGCATCCAAACGAGGAGATATGAGCACCTGCTTGGCTCCCTCTGTGGATGGGGGAGTGTTTTGGCAACTACATTAGGGAGAAAGCAACTCGGGAGCAAACCCTTCCATTCAAGGTAGGGACCTACCTGTCCACAATCGCTTGAGAAGCTCCTGCTGTGCTGGGAGCCTATTACAACGCCGGCTGATGGTGACACCCTTCACGGTCCTTCTTCTTGGCCAGGAGGAAGGGGGTTCCCAGTGTGACTCCTCCCCCACAATGCCTGGGGCCCCTGCCTTCAAAGAGCAGCAAACAATCACTTGATGGGGAGCTTCTGGCTATAGCATCTTGGCTACATCAGTGGAATGAAGTAGATTGCTACCCATTCATCTGATAGTTCATTCAACAGCAGTGGTTAAGCGCGTGGCTGCTAACCAAAAGGTTGGTGGTTCCAAACCAGCCAATGGCTCCTTAGGAGAAAACCTGCCTCCACAAAGCTTACAGCCATGACGCCTTCCGGGGCAGCTCTACCTTGTCCCCTGGGTCGCTGTGTGCCAAAATGGGACCTAACAACAGTCATCGACCGAAGACCTGAGATGTGCCAAGCCCGGTGCTGAATCCTTGCACAAAATAGAGACAGCAAACAGACCCGTGCTTGCCTTCGAACTTAAGCAACTTAGAATGGTATGAAAAATTAAACACAGAAATGCTTGCCGGATTATGTATTACGATAAGAAAAAAGACAGGTTGACAGAGGTGGACCTTCTTGGGCTTGGGGAAGATCTCTTTGATGATGAGACTAGAAGGAGAAGCGGCAGGGGGAGGAGGGCCGTTTTAGACAGAGGACTTTGAGGTGGGCAATGACTGGAGGAAGAGAGAAAAAACAAGAGAAGTTGTTAAGAATTGAGTTGTGTCTCCGCAGAGATATATTGAGGTCTTAGGCAAGGGTCTCGAGAGAAGTCCAACCAGTGAAATATCAACATACAAGGGGGCTTCAAAAAGTTGATGGGAAAATGGAATGAAAAAATAATGCCGTTTTCGCATGAACTTTTTAAAGCTCCCACAGTGTGTACATGTGGGGGGCGGGGGGCAGGGGAGGGGGTCGGGGAGAAAGAGAGACAGCGAGCTTAATCTCAGGAAAATGGCTCACACATGCAGTTCATTATGCAGGCCAGAAAATCCAAGATCCCTGGGTCAGAAGACAGACTCTTCCCTGTAAGCACAGGGGAGCTGAAGAAACTCCACGTTGGCAGGTAAGATACAGGCTGCTGCTGGTTCACAGGGCTACCTAAGGTGCCAAGGCCCAGAATCAGCAGTTCCGATGACCAATTGCTAGCTCAAGTCCCTGTCATGACAAGCTTGGCGCAATATCCAGAGCTAAGAAAAAAAATCGCATCTTTTCATTTCATTTTCTTCATGAACTTTTTGGGAAGCGCTCTCAATATATTGGATGCAGGTCACTCCCAAGGAAGTGACTTTTGATCAGAGTAAAGGTGTGATGAGTGAAGAGGTGACTTAAGTCTGGGTGTGACCCATGTCGTGCCCCCTTGTCAGCAGGACTTAAACTCGGTTCATTCTACTTCAACCTCCAGCTGAGAGTTGGCCTTTCCATCCCAGATACACTGAGTCGGAACCTACATTTTAATACGATTTCTAGGTGGCTTTAATTTTATAGATTCCAGGGGTGGGGTGGAGGTGGGGAAAGTTCTTGTTAAAATACAGATTCTGGTCCAGTCTATCTGTGGTGGAATGGAAAATTCTCAGCAGAGGGTTGAGCCTGAATGAACATATGTGAGGGAGCTTTAAAAAGTTCATGGAAAAATGAAATGGAAAGAGAATGGAATTTCTTGACTAACTATTTGAAGCCTCTTTGTAAAAAGGCTAGGAGATTCAACATATATGATAAAGGACAATTACAGAGTTTCACAAAATAGGGGATCCTTACTTTGGATCACAAGTGGAGGTCCACCACACAACACTGAGCCTCATGGCCAGGTTGAGACATAGCATGAGCCATAGTAAGGTCCCAACTCTCTGACAACTGTAAATGTGACCTCATTTAGAAAAACAAATCCGTTAACATGAGGTCATCCTAGAGTAAGGTGAGTTCTAATCCAATTCTAGGTGTCCTTATGAACGAGAGGAACAGACGAGTCACACAGAAGGAAGATTGCATGTGAAGATGTATCCATAAGTCAAAGAACGCCAAGCAATGCCTGGGGTTCCCAAGACCAGGAACAACCCAGGCAGGGGTCGTCTCTTAGAGGCTTCCGGGAGAACACAGCTTGGCTGCCATGTAGATCTGCACTTGTAAGCTTCTGAACGGTGAGACAATCAATTTTGGTTCTTAAAGCTGCCCTGCTTGTGGCATTAGGAAAGTGATACAGGGTTGGCATGGGACAGAGAGGCAGATGGCCAGGGGCAGGCTTCAGGTCATGTGGGGCTTGCTTGGTGAACCACGGGAAGGAGTTCTGGTTAGAAAGATTGTGTCACGTGGAAGAGTTTAGAGCGAGAAAGTTCTATGATGTGATGCTCATTTTCCAACTCATCACCTGGCTATTGGCAGGAGAATAAGTTAGGGGAAGGCACAGGTAGAAGTGGAGGGACCAGCCTGAAGGCTAGCACAGTGGCCTGGGTGAGAGATGATAACAGCTTGGGGTAGTGACATCATCTGGTGTCAACTTGGAACTATTAAGAGTAAAGGGGTGGGGTTTAGCCTGCCAATCAGGTCGTAGCTTGATGACTTCATTTGGAGGCGCTAAGGAGATAAATAGTTCCCTGGAGGCAAGACACTCACTCCCTCCCTGCGAGACAATCCTGTCCACAAGCCACCTGGAGCTATACTGATTGAGCCAGAGCCCTGGAGCTGGAGGAGCTACATGGAGACCCATGCCAGCACTGAGATGAGCTTCTTCCACCACCACTGGAGCCACAAGACTTCCCACCCACTGGCCTGTGATCTTCCAGCATTCGGTGTCATTGCATGCGTTTCATGAGTCTGAAGAGGACTGTAGTAAGAGATTGGTATCAGACATATGGGCTAATATTGGACTTATGGACTTGATTTTGCCTGGGCTGGGATGTTTTCTCAATATGCAATTATTCTTTGATATAAAGTTCTTCTCTTATATATATATGAGTATCTATAAATTTGTTTCTCTAGTCAACCCGGACTAACACAGCTTGAATTAGGGCGGATGACAAAGATGGAGAGAAACGGACTGAGATCCGTTCGTGCTGCTGGGAGACCACGGGGAAGTTCCCGTTCCTTCCGCACTTTCCTTTTAATTGACATGACTTGGAACCACCAGGCCCCATTTTCATTCCCTGGTAGGCCTTCGCTAAATCTCTGCTGAATCTATTAGTTCCCTTTCCTGGGAGTGGACTCCTCAAGGCTCCCGCTGTAAACTCTGGGCAAAAGGTAGGCACTCGGTTTTTATGGTTCTGTGTTGCTTTGCAGATCCCGGGCACCATGTCAGACAGTAAGTGCTGAAAAATGAAAATCATTCAAAAAATGAATTGTTTTATATGAATTAATAAATGAGGATCTTGCTTCTATTTACCGTGAGGTATAATCGAGGTATTTCTAAGCCCATACTCAGGAGGAACCTCTTACAGAAACCAAAGCCCAAACTCCAACGACCAAGAGCCCGTCCCCTGGAGTAACACTTGTCCTCCGTGACGGCACGGGCTGATCCTGGCTGGTGGTGCTTTAAGTGTGTTTCCTAATGGAATTGTGACATCGGTCCTTGGATGTGTGGTACTTCCCCCTATTTTACTGCCAAGGAAACGAGGCTCAGAGACTAGTAGGTTGTCCATGCTCTCAGAGCCAGGATGAATGAGCCACAGAGCTCAAAACCAGTGTGAGGTTGCTCTGTGACCCGTCTCCTGGGACCCACTTGTATTCAAACATGATCCTCCCAAGGTCTTTATTACAATGACAATGCCTCTCTTCACAGTCACCCCCTCCCTCCCCACTGTCCCAAAGTGGGGGACAAGAGAGTGCAGTACTAGCAATTTAAAACCATTAGAAAGGGATTAGAAGTAGGATACACCGTTCAGATGTGAAAGATGGAAAATAGCACCCTTTGGAATTCGGTCTTTTATCGAACTCATCAAATAACACCAACGAGGTGAGGAAGCACCAGTCAAGTGTGCTGCTTGTACTAACGACTATGTGGAATCAAGGAAGCGCATGAGAATGAAGGCTGAAAATCAGTTCCTTGGTGGGACACAGCGGATAAATAGCCTTTCACAAACAATAACTCTGTGACAACGCCCAAGGAGGGAGGGGAATGGGAGATGCGCGGATCCCGGAGAAGAAGGCATGGGACCCGGGGAGGGAAGCTGGAGCTTAAAAGGAACGGCTGGAGATGGACGCAGCAAGCAGCCTGTTAATGACAATTAGTACCAGGCAGTCGGACGTCTTCCCCCCTCCTCTCCGCTTGATTGTTCCCCACTCCGAAGACAGGCTCCGAGCCCGCTCCTGACGCCACAGCCCAAGTGATCCAGATAATGTAATCGCACCACCATTAGGAGCCATGAAATCGCAATTCCTCGGAGAGGGAGCGCGCTCACTGTTACACAGAGAAGAGTGATTAATTAGTAGATCTCAGTTTAACAGGACCATGTACTACACGGGTTCTAATCCCACCCAGGAGTGGCTCTGGAGTGTCACGAATCATCGGGAGAATGTGGACGCGGGGCTAGACGACATACTCACAAGGAAACGAAGTAAGGTGAATTCAAGAACAACAAATCCTCCACAACTTTAAAATGGCAGGGAGACTCTT
>NW_022103968.1:16707871-16809154 GCF_000313985.2 Echinops telfairi
CCCGTTGCTGCTGGTTGCCCCTTGCTCAGAGACCTCCAGCAGAACAGGAGGAAACTGTGCTGGTCCTGGGCAGTTGTCACGAGGGAGGCTCCTGTCCATTGTCGGGGGTAGGAAATAAAGGCCATTACCTAAGTTGTCTTCTCTCCTGACGTCACACCATTGAGTATGCCATTTAAAACGCTGACTCCACTGGAGGTAACTCACTATAAATAGATGTGTGCGTCCCACACATGCCCTCGCACAGTGGAGATGCATCTACAGTCTGTGAGCCGGGCTGTGTTGGACCCGTTCAATCTGTGGGCATCTGTGGACTCCAGCAGCCGGCAGGCCGTGCAGGGCTGCTCGCGATCCCCCGTGATGGTCGCACTGGAAACAATTCTGAAATGGCCACGCCAGCCACTGGGAAGTGTAATGGAATCTGGTTTTTCATCCTTCCAAGATGATGACATCTCTCAACCCACACTTGCCTGGCACCCACCCTCTGGTGTGCTGGCACCTTTAACGTACCCGGGAAATGAAGCCGCTGACTGCAGACGGTGACCCGTGGCCTTGGCCCACATCCCTCTGGGGCTGGCTGAAATAGCTGTCATTTCACAGTGTGCTTGGATTCCAAATGAAATCCTGCTGGGGCGTATTCGGAACCATGGAGCTTCTACAACGATTCACAGGTGCTTTCGTGGTGTAGTGGGTTACCCATCCAGGTGTGAACCACAAGGTCCATGGTTCAAAGTCACCAGGCACTCCGTGGGGAGAAAGATGAGGTTGTCTAGATGTACAGCCTCGGAAACCCAAAGGCGGCGGTTCCACTCTGTGCTGCAGGGTCGCTGGGAGCAGGGGTAGACACGATGGCTGTGAGAGGTACTCTGTACCCAAGAGGACTTTAAAGACAGGGCTTCAGCTCCAGAACGTGGGTTCTAAACCCATGAACCACAAAGACTACTTGGTGAGACCAGGGGTTAATAGTTCTTGATGGGGGGAGAAGGGGATGGGGGGCCTGAAGTTTCTCGGCTCCTCTTTTCAGAAAGAAAGATTGGTGGCTCCAGGCCACAGGGCTCGCACCTCCAGCTGGTTTCTAACCGCCTTCCTGGGTCTTGCACAAGGGCATCTTCACAAGTTGCCTGGGAGCACGGGAGGGGCAGGCGCACTGCACACTGCCTGCTTTCCTGATGGGAGAAGGGGCCATCAAGGGGGAACGGGCTGCAGAGACAGTTACTGGATTGAATGGTTGCATGGGGGTACGGTGGGGGAGGAAAGAGGGAAATGAGGAACTAGTACAATAAGTACAAGAAAGAAGAAAACGTTCTAAAAGCGATCGTGGTGATGATTGTACAGCTCTTCTCAATAGGATTGAACGACTGAATTGTGTGCTATGTGGATTATATGCCAATACAACTGTGAAAAACTAAAATGAGGGAATGGGCTTGCATCCTCTACTCCAAGCAGGCTGGCTCCAGGATTTGTGGGATCCACTGCAGAAGGAAACCTCGGAGCCCCTCGTTCAAAAGCTAAGAAACCTCCCTGGTCTGCCACGCCCTCTCCTCACGGTGCTTTTCATTGGCTAGGCAGTGTCTTCCTGGTAAAGCCTAGGGAGATGGTTAAATTAGTAGCACGGATCTCATCTCCAACCCTCATCCCCACTTTGTGTGCCGTGCTAGTTTTACATGCAAACACCAGAATTGTTAACTTGTATGCAGAAGTGCTGAGGTCACACAATTTTTATTTAGTGGCCCCTCCCTGGGGGGCTAGCCTGAAGCTAACCAGAAAGAGAAGCCAGACTCAGGAAGGCTGGGAGGAGCGATAGAAGCCCACGCCCAGTCTTGGACTGGCCAATGGCGCACTCCCTCAGCCCTGCTGGGTCCCCCTCCCACCTGCCGGTGGCTGGACCAGCAAGCTGTGGCTGGGGATGGGCAAGGTGAACCAAGCCATCTTCTTTCCAAGGGGTCACCGTGCTAACCAACGAGAGCTGGGACACCTCCACCAGGATTACAACCTGTGTGGGCTGAAGGCTTGTCCCCACTGAGTCACACAATGACTGCCACCCATCCTGAGATGCCGTGGGGCGCACTTGTTCGACCCTCCCTGTGCCCGTGCCAGGCCTTTAATAGGGGCAGGGTGACAGCGGTTGCTGGATGGGGTGGAGATGGGGAGAACTTCTAGGATTAGGGAATCTCCAGGTGGAGGAAGGAGCCCCTGCGAATCTGATATGTAATGTAGGGAGGTATTGGGAGACGGAACTGCATATGAGCCAAGGCCCGAGGCCCCCAACAGGTCCTCCACTGGACTTCATGCACCGGGTCACTCAGAAAACACACACTCCACGAGCAAATGCCCAAGAATGCAAGATGGCAACCACACAGCCCTCAACCCAAGGGTAGGGGCCTTCTGAGGAAGCATGGGCTCTTTGTGACCATACTGGTCCTAAGCCCAGGAAGTCAGCCTGCATCTCAGACTGTTGAGTAGCTCAACACACCGAGACTTCCGGTCTTCTAGAAGACTCTACACAACAGAAGCTGCCACCTCACCCTGAGGCCCAGGGCCCCCTCTTTGCCAGGAATGTTCCTGCTTCACCTCCATGGATGACTTAGAGCCAGGAGAGGGCTCTCTTCCTGAGAGATTTCCTAGCTCCACTTCCCCCTTTGCTGACGAGGAGAGAATCGAAGCTCTGAGCAGATAGCATTTGTCTGTGGGGACCTGTCAGTCCCAGGGCACGGGGTCATCAAGCTGCTGGGCTGTGGAAAAGACAGATCCCTCTCAGGGACTGCTAGTCAGGCTGCTGCCACGCGTCGTGACTGCACCCCCACCCTCACCCCCACCAGGGCTGTAACTATTCCCTGGTTTGCCCAGTCTGAAAGCACCATCCTGGTTTATGAGCGTCCATTGGGCTCAGCACCAGGGTGGGGCATCTGACTATGAATCCTTTCTCACAAGCATCTGCATGTGGTGAGTGAGATGGGGCTCCAGGGCTTGACGACAGGCTTACAATTCCCAAGTCAAGTTCAGAGCTCTGCTGAGGAGCGGAGGGGTGGGGTGGGGGGGGTGTCCCTGCCAATTCCTTCCATGAGAAAAGATCTGACATCGGGGTGGGGTGGTGAAAACACCATCCTCAGCCCCAGCTGTGTGAAGGCTGATGTTGACAGGCTGCCAGCTCTGGGGGGGCCCTTCTGGGCCTGAGCTGAGGGGAAGGTCGGGCCTGGAGTTGCTGGATGGAGGCGTACGGTGAGGAGGATGACAAAGACAAAGCTTCTAGAACAGTGGGTCTCAACCTTCCTCACGCTGCGACCCTTTCATACAGTTCCTCATGTGGTGGTGACCCCCGGCCATAAAAATTATTTTCGTTGCTACTTCACAACTGTACTTTTGCTACTGTTATGAATCATCATGTAAATATCTGATAGGCAGGATGTATTTTCATTGTTTCAAACTGAACATAATGAAAGCATAGTGATTAATCACAAACAGAGTATGTAATTCTATATTGTGAACTATTTATTTCTAATGACAAATAAGTGTTATTTTGTCTTGAAGCATGGTGTAGCATGGGTCAGTTTTCACACCGGGTACTCGTCTGTGGGCGTATCTGCATGTGGGTGGACCCGCCTGGAGACAGATAGAGGAACGGTGTCTTGGTTCCAAAGACCATCGGAAACATGTGCTTTCTGACGGTCTTAGGCAACCGCTGTGAAAGGGTCATTGGACCCCCAAAAGGGTCACAACCCACAGGTTGAGAACCACTGCTCTAGAAGGTGATGGTGCTTGCAACTCGCCTCTTTGGGCGGAGGGAAGACACCGAAACAAGAGGTGCAGACCTGCAGCCCCACCAATTTGACTCTGAGCAGCTTCGTTCATCCTTTCTCCGAATCCCATTTCCCCAGCAGAAACAGAGGCAGTAACATAATCTCCTGTCAAGGGGTGGAGTCTAGCCTGTCAATCAGGTCATAGCCAATGAGGCTTCTGTGTAGGCGTGGCCCTCTCCTGAGGATTCTGGGAACTCCTGTCTTCCTCCCTGGATTCATCTTCCCGCTGACAAGACACATGGAGCTATGCTAGAGCCCTCGAGCTGAAGGATCCACATGGGAGACCCACACCAATGCTGAAATGCTTCCACCGCTATTGGATCCACAAGATTTTTCACCCACTGGCCTGTGATCTTCCAGCATCCAGTGTCATTGCATGTGTTTCATGAGTCTGAAGAGGAATTTATAGATTGGTATTAGACATATGGGCTAATATCAGACTTATGGACCTGATCTGGACTGGGCTGGGATGTTGTCTCAATATACAATTGTTCTTTTATCTACAGCTCTTTCTTACACACATGTGAGTGTCTATGAATTTGTATCTCTAATCAACCCAGACTAACACAGAAACCAAGCGGGCTGACTAAATAGCCACCCCAACCCTCCCGGCTCATGGGCTCAGGGAATCAGAACGCCTCTGCCTGGTGGCCAGCATGGAGCTCCAGGGACATGACCCTGCTGCTCATTTCTAAACCCTCGGCTCTGAAGGTTCATCTCCCTCCCAAAGGAGTTCAGAGAGGCCCGGCTGAGGCCGGGGCACCAGTTCCTCCAGGCCCAAGGCCCAGGCGCCTAGACATCAAAGTTTCTCCACAGCCTGGGGGTGGGAGCCCCAAATCAGCCACTCACCCAAACCTGGATCCTGCTTCCATTGTCCCCTTTCCAGGTGGGGATGGAGAGAGCAGGTACAGGAAAGGGAGCCTTTGAAAGCATCGGGGCCCAGTTCCTCCCCACTTGCTGCTCATTGCTCAGCAATTCACCTTGCAGGCGTGCCTGCCCACACTCCCGCGGAGCACCTCTTAGCCACCCGGAAACTTTTTCCCTTTCATGATATTTTGGGTTTCTGATTGCCCACCAAGTTAAGCCTTTTTTATTTAATAAGTAGGGACATGGGGGTGGGGGTGGGAAGAAGGAAGGTTAAAAAAATCCTCTCAGGGAGGTCTTGGTCTAAGGGGTTCTCCTCCCTGTCCTCAGTTGCTCCTAGGTGGGGGCTGGAGCTGGTGCGCTCACCCACCTGCAGGCACGTGCCTACTCCATTAGGGCTCTTGTTAATTACAAGGAGGAGTGGACACAGAGCGCTGCCCGTTTGGAGAGGGCTTTGCCCAGCCCTGCATGGTGACGGAGCACTGAGGTCAGCAGGCAGGTGGGAACTGGTAGAGGTAGGACCCTCAGTGGGATTTGGAGACCCTGGGGTGGCTGTGAGCAAGCCCATCTGCATCTTTTCTTATCTACTGGGCTGCCATCCGCAAGGAGTTCAAAACATCAGCCGCTGCTCTGGAGAAAGACAGGCTTTCTATTCTGGTAAAGAGTCAGTCTCAGAAACCCCCAGGGGCAGTTCTATCCTGTCATATAGGGCTACTATAAGTCGGTATCAACTCGACAGCATTGAACTTGGCGTTGTTTTTTTTTGAGGAGGGTTGGGAACTACCACCCCTGTCATCCTGCTCTCTCTACCCTTCCCAATCAGGGGGCCTCCCAGTGGCCTCTCCTCAGCTGAGCCCATCCCCAAACCTCTGGCCTTGACTCCAGGGTAACTCAAGACCAGAGCGCAGTCCTTGGGAGAACCTGTTCAGGCTGTATCCCAGTTACTCAACTGCTACCCTCTGGTTACGGAGAAACCTTGGGAGATGCAAGGCCTTCTCCCCTTCTCCCAAAGACCATGAACCCCTCACTCTGACCAGTGGCAGGAAAGGGTCATGTGACTCACGTAGGTGACCTAGAAACTGCCCACAGCGTGACATTTCCCTAGGGTTCCAGGCCGGAAGCCAAAGGAGCCAATGTTTAAAGGATGGGCTTTCAAGCATCTACCAGCCTAGGAGGTGCCCCTGGGAAGGGGTCATCGCTGACCTCACAACTGTGCCTCCCTCAAAGGGCCAGGGCATGGCCACTTCCTGGGTCTGGGAGACTTGCAAACGAGGGGAGGGGACAGCTCAGCCAGAGTCTGACAGGGCTTCAGTCCCGGCTGGTTTGCCTGGCATTGCCCTCCAGAGCCCTCCCAGCGAAGGCAGTGGATTGTATTCACATTCAGAACTCCCCTCCTTTCTGATGGGAATGTAACAGGATAGGGAAGCCCCGCCCTCAAGGCCAGCACACTGTAGGACTTTGGTCTGTGCTGGATGAGGGGGCCTCTGTAGCCAGAGCCCCCTGCTTCCTTCTGGAGAGAAGCTGGAGCCGAGAGGAAGTCTGCTCTTAATGCTGTAGGGTCTCCGCATGCAAAAGGTCTCTCTCCAACCCGAGTTCTTTCCCTAGCAAAGTAAGTTAGAAACAACGAAGTTGAGCTATGCTAGAGAAGGGCCTTGGCTCCCCCTGGTCCTGTCCCCTCCAGAACACACCTGCGGGAGGGAGAGAGGGGGGGGGAGGAGGAGGGGGAGGAGGAGGAGGGCTGTAGGAATGGTGCCTGGTCTGCCCCCAGGAAAAGTCCAGGCAGCTCTCCGTGGAGCTGCGTGTGCAGCGGATCGATGTGGACTCTGGAGCTGCTGAGCTATTATTCACGCCAAAGGGCCTTGTTTGGATGAAGGGAAGGAGGGGTGCACCAGTTCACAGAATCACAGTCCAGAGCTCTGCTTCTTGGCGCTTCCCACCTCGCTGTGACGCCTTCGTTATTTATGTAGCACGAGTAGAGTTAACGAACCAAGTCGATTCAGGTGGGATGCGCTTTCCCTACAGCAGGCTGGGACCCCCAGGGGGCGAGGAAACAGGGCTTGTGACTTGGAAGGTGTTCCGGGAGAGATGCCTTCCCTCCTCTTGGCGTCCCCTCTTTCTGATGGGTCTAGGACTTGCCTGCGTTACTTCCTCCTGGCCACCCCTGGGTAAGGGTCCTGCCAGCCACCTCCTGTCGCCTGCGCTCCATCTGTCCCTCGACTCTTCACCCAGAACCCACCTGTCCTGCCGTTTGGTTGTTCCCCACTTGCCTCTGGTGTGCTCCCTCTGTTACTGATCTGGATCCTAAATGGTGGTGGGGAGCGTCTCTCAGAGCTCCTGGTGTCTTCCTGGTCCAGGAGGACCCGACACTGGCTCCATTACCGATGTCAAGTTGCTGTATCCAGCTTTGACCCTTCCTTGGCCTGGGTGCCCTTGGGCATCCTTCACTGTCACCCTTTGTGGATGCAGTGCCATCGATTCCAAGCACTGGTGGGTACCTTGTCTGAGAGTTACATGGCCCACTGGGCCACAGCGGAGAAGCAGAGATGTTTTATGGAGTTTAGTTTAGGGCTGTTGTTTAGCACCGAGCCAGGTAGAACCTTCAGCCAAGGTCTCTGGGAGCCGGACCGGGGACTCTGAGCACATATTCTGCCAAACCATGAGCGCCATCCATCCCAAGGGTGGGAGGCTAGGATGTCACATGACTAGGGAGGGTTGAAATGAAGACTTGAGACCCGGCAGAACCTGGTATATCTGCTACCACCACCATCACAAGTGATGAGGTAGATGAGGGCGGAGAGAGAAGTTCAATCTAGGCCTCACCTGGCTCATCACTGCTAGGCTGGCCCTTCCCAGGCCACCACTCCCACAGGACCATCTGTCATCGGGTGGGTGGTGCCGACAGACTCAGCATCCAGCCTGTCGTGGACACCATGTCTTCCCTACACACCCACAGGTGTTGCTGCCTGAGAGGTCTCATCCCACTGAGAGTGGAAGGTGGGAGTAGAAAGAGACGGGGAGCAATACAGTCCCCATTCCCTGACAGGGCCCAGAATGCCTGGGTCCCCAAATGCCAACACACCAGGCCTCAGATCAGTGAGCCCACAGAAACAGGCTGGGTGACCACAGGTCCCCATCAGTTGTCACCTGGAGACTGCCGTCACCTTCTGGTCTAGGATGATTTGATGGAGCGGTTTCCTTTCGGGGCCCTCAAGTGCATGGCTCATGGAAACAGATCAACTTCCCAAGGGCAAGTCACAGAAAGAAAAGGGGGCGGGCAGAGGGTCAGTTCCAGCAAAACACTGCTCCTAGGGCTTATCACCAGTGCCATGAGCCCCGGTCACCCTGCCCCGCATCCTCATGCTCCAGACGCCTGGACCCACTCTAAGTCACTGCCATCGCATCTCTTCTGACTCTTAGTGACCCTACAGGACAGGGCAGGGCTGCCTTGTGGGTTTCTGAGACGGTAACTCTACGGGAGTAGAAATCTCCTCTGTCTGCCTGGGAGAGGCTAGTGGTGTCTTGGTCAGCAGCCCAGTGCATAACCACCGCCTCACTAGAGCTCCTTCTGGACCAACTAGAGCAGTGTTTCTCCACCTTCCTCATGCCGTGACCCTTTCATACAGTTCCTCATGTGGTGGGAACCCCCACAACCATACCATTATTTTTGTTGCTACTTCATCACTGTCATTCTGCTACCGTTATGAATCGGGCAACCCCTGTGAAAGGGCCGTGCAACCCCCAAAGGGGTCGCGACCCACAGGTTGAGAACCATTGTACTAAATGCTTCCATTAGTCCCCTGTCCTGCACTCTCTCTCTCTTTCTCTATCCAGGCCACAGTCTTCCAACTCCAAAGTTAAGCCATGGGGCAGTGGGTGGAGACTGGGGACTCACAGTGGTTCCTTTGAAGTTGGTCCCTGCTGCCATCGACCAGCCAACCCACCACCCACCAATCTAACCAACCGACCCACTGTCCTTGACTCTGGCCTTTTCCTTGTTCCAGAGAGGCTCCCTCCATGCCCGAGCACCGAGTGCTCCACTAGTCTAGCCATTCAAACCCAGGCAATGAGGAGATCATTGCTTGGATGTGGGCAAAAGTAGTTAATTCCCAACGATGTCGGCAAAGGGCCATACATATTTATGCCGGGAAATTTCATTATTTAAAAACTCCGCTCTAAAATTTCCAGCTAACTCCATGAAGAATGTCTGCTGAACAGGTTGCAAATTAAGAACAATTATTTTTTTTCCTCTTCTGCATTTGAATGTAACTTACAGCTAAAGTCATTTAAAGGGGTTAACATCAACCTTAATTAAATATTAAAGCGTGCCTGTACCTGCTGCTATTGTTGCCCCTTCGAATAAGATATAACCTATTTTTGACAAGTTTTCATCTTTCTCTGCGGAAGACGCTACATGAAACCAAATCAGTGGCAAAGAGGAGAGTAATGAATAATCTATTTCATATTCCAACCGTACCCAGAGCTCGGAGTGGAAAAATATTCAGTCAGAGGATGGCGGGAGGCTGCTGGGGTACCACATGACACAGCTAATGTTTAAATAATAATAATAATAATAATAATAAGCGATAAACAAATCATTAGCCCTTAACAGTTGTTTAGTGCAATTTGTTAATGAACGTAATGGTGGGGACTAATAATGAAAGAAAATAAAACGTCTAAACAGGCGCCAAGTGCTGGCAACGTGCAATTATTTCCTTGTCAAGTTTTTATGATTTAATGAGCTCCTCTGGGACTGACGGCTGTCAGTCAGTCGTGACTTTTTGACACCATTACAACTTCAAATACGGCAGCAGGCAGGCTGTTTTCCTCGGATTTGAAATACTGAAATGATCTGACAGTTTTAAAGAAAAGATGTGCAAAAAAAAGAGAAAGAAACGAAAAGAAAGAGAGAGGGGAAAGACAGTGGCTTGTGGCTTTTCTTATTCTTTTCCCCCTCCCTCCTTCCATGGGGCAGATCTTCTCTGGATGCTGTTTGGTACTGAAAACCCAATCACTAGGGTCATTATCTGATGGGGTTTTTGGAACAGGCAGGCTTTCTCCCCCCCTTCTTGATTTCTTTACTTAATGATAACCCTCAATGGGCTTGCCCCGCATGGGATGGCCAGAGCCGCACAATTTTGTTCACCATTAATTTCAGCCTTTGAAGCTCAGGGCTCAGAAGCAGTAGCAAAGCAAACCCCCCACCAAGCTGGTTCCAAAATAAGTTTGCTTGCTTTTTAATGATTTCTTCAATCCAGCCTGCCTTAAACAGAATAGCAAATGGCCTCCTAGCCCAGGCCTGGTGGCTGCCGTCAACCCCGCCGTCCTTGCAGGCCTTCGACGTGGGGCATTTAAAACTCTTTACAACTTAAGAGACTTTAATTAAATTGCTTTTGATTCTGGAGTCGGGCAGCATCAGCGTTATTTATTCTATCAGGGAGACTACGTAGGCGTAGGCGGGATGAATTTTAGATGGTTAGAGCTTCCTCCTCCTCTTCCTCCTTTTCTCTACCCCAACCCCAAATGTCATCTTTTACAAAGGCTCCCAACGACAAAAGCAAGCATCCATTAGCCTCTGCCTCTGAAGCACCTGGAGCCTTTCACAGGTGCATGTCCCACCTGGAATCTGGGGTGTTCTCCACTTGCGGGGTAAGGCAGGAGAAAGGGTACTTGGTTGTCCTTGGGGCTCCTCCATTTGTCTTCTCCTCCAGTTTCCAGGAAGATTGGGCCCTCCCAACTCACTTCCTCCCAGAGCACTTATTTTCCTGGTCTAGGAGGTGGGTTTGATGGAGCCACGATGTAGTGCTTTTACGCTGGGCTGCTAACCGCAAGGTCAATAGTTCAAAACCACCAGCCTCTCCTTGGGAGAAAGAGGAGGCTTTCTACTTGCGTCAAAGAGTTACAGTCTTGAAACCCCACGGGGGCCGTTCTATCCCGTCTTATGGGGTCACTATGAATCAGTATTGACTGGAGAGCAGTGAGTTTTAGTTTTATTATCAGCTCATTTTCTTCCCACTCCCAAGGTACTCTGGGGCAGAAAAGCTGAATTGAGGCAAAAATCACAGGCAGGAGGTGATTGAGAAATAGAACTGGAGGGAAAACAGGAACACAGACAAAAGGGGAGCGCTGAACGCCCTTAGACTTGTCCAGCACGAGGCCAAGTTTGAGTGGAAGGTCTCAGAGCCGGTGAGTCCAGGTTTGAAGGTCAGTCTTGCTTGCCGGGTGGCCTGGGGAAGATTCGCTCAAGGTGGGCTCTCAGCACTTCGCTAAGATCAGCAGACACCAGGCCAGCTCGGCTGTCGCTCTGTTTCACGACACAGTAGAGTTCCCGGACGAGGACCGCGTTGTCCTTGTTGTTTGCTGACTTTGAAATGCTGTCTCTCGTGTGGGGCTAGACTGGGCAGAGCTCCGTTATCTGAATAAAAGGTCCTCGCAGGGACGGATCCCTTCAGCAGAGAGGGACGTGGTTCCGGCCTCCCCTCGGCCAACACCCACCCCATCCCCCATCCCGAAGTCAGGGCGAAGCTTTATTTACAGGACACCTAATGATTCATCTGCACACGTGCTGGTCTGGTCACTAGGGGTAAGTTCTGTTTCTCTGGTGGCTTTTGCCATTCTGCATTTTCGATAACTCAACAGGGTTCTCTTTTGAGTCGCTTGGGGGTGGGCGCCGGGAGAGGACCCAGTGCCGTATCCTGGAGATGGTGCCCAGGCACAGGTGGTTAGCATTGTTTCTGAAGAGGGCAGGCTTGCTGTTCAGTCACCCAAAGCTTCCAGTTAGCCTCAGAAGATATTACGGGCTCTGGGACTGCCTCTCAGACACTTTTAAGTAAAACACTCTGCTTTACGACTGGGGGAGCAGCACCCTCAGCTTGGGCCACCTGAAGTTTGATCACAATTGAACACATTTGCACACCACTCCCGGGTACCCACAGCCGAAGAGACATGAGAGCCCCTCACCGTGCATACAGAGGCATCAATGTACACTGCATTCAGGAAGGGTGTTTGCTAACATTTGTTTGTTTGGAGAAAACAAACACACAAAAACACATGCCAAAAAAACCTCCCAACAATCCAAGCCATCCTTTTATTCTTTAAGAAAAAGAAAAGGAAAAAGAAAAACAAGACACCCACTCAGCAATCCCTTCATGTTTGAAAGCAGGTTAGTGAACATCTCCCATCAAGTTTATTTCTCATGGACCATCCTTTAGGACTCTACTATATTCATAATCACAGTTGAAATTTCACACTGACAGAGTCATGTTCTTGCTCGTACTGAAATATTCATGTTCTCTTTACATATTGGAATGGTTGCAGAGCGAACCTGGTCAGACCTTTTGCATGTACGAGGACTGCTTTTGGCAGTGCAAATATTAAAACCGAAAGGATACAGAGATGCTTACACGGGCCAGGGGAGACAAGGTCACAATTAAATGCCAGGCCAGGGCTGACTTTGCCAGCAAATTCTGGGGAGGACGGGAGTTTGGGATGGCATGGGAATCGTTCTTGCAGCCGCTAATCAAAGTTGTGAAAAGTGAGCATTCGACAGACTCAGCAAAAATATTCTTGGGTTTGGGGGAAAAAAAAAAAGGAAGTAGTAGGTAAGACAGGGAAAGTACTAAGTCCATTCTCTGCACAAATGGCATTCGGTACCCGCCCGGGAAAGGCGGCTCTCTTCATCATGGCCCTGTGTGGGAGAAGTTCATGGCTTCCAGCACCTGGTTCTCTCTGTACTTGGATCCTGGGATGTCACAGAAAGTGACCAGGGGTGTGGAACAGCCAGTCAGCCACGGGACACACCCATCAGTGCTCCACGACTGGCTCACTGAGGCCTCTCCCAAGGCATGAGGGCCCCGACACGTCCAGAGGGTGAGGCAGACTGCTGGTGGCATGACCACAAGGCAAACAAGCATGTGTCCACCCCTCCGCTACAGAGCCAGTCTGAGGGAAGATAGGCCAAGGAGAAACCCACCCCGTGCAGGCAGGACGAGAACCTCTTTTTTTCCCACTTTTTGTGCTTCGGCTGTACACACCGTGGGGAGGAGGGGAGAGGGGGGTCACAGGGCCTGTCAGCGCAAAAGAATGATTCATGTGACCATTTTGTCTTAATTACTCCGAACAAGTGGCCGCCGCTGCTGACCAGGGGGCAGCAGATCCATCAGTGTCTTCTGAAAGAGAAGAGGATCGCCATCAGGATGGTGATGACCACAATGATTCCCAGGATGACAACCAGGATGCGGTTCTGGATGATTCTAGGAGAGAGCACAAGGAGGGAAAACATCACACGGATGAACGAGAGCGTCAGTCGGAGACCAGCCCGGACCCAAGTGGGGAAATCAGACAGCGGGGGAGCCGGTGGGAGTGGGGAAATCAGACAGCGGGGGAGCCGGTGGGAGTGGGAGGCCAGCATGCATGCTCATGTGTGTGTGTGTGCACGGGGCACACAGGTGGCATTTTGGGTCTCCAAATGGAAATAATGTGAAGGCGTCCACAGTGCGGGCTATGCTGATCTAGCAGAAATGCTTCATGTAAAGCCAAATGGACTACCAGGTAGTCTCTTAAGTGATCAAGGGCCCCATGTGAGCAGCTCTTTTTAATTTAAAATGTGAAACAGGGCTCTCTCTTTTTTGGTCTGAGTTTCCTGTTCCAGTTAGGCGCCAAGGAAAGGGAGTGGCGGTAAAGTACTTACCTCTACTCCCAAATAAATCAACCTAACCACCCCACAGAAAACGCGGGACAAGTCAAAGCGAGGGGAAGAAAGGGGCAAGATTAAGAAGCAAATGTCAGACTTTCCGTTTAGGCTGCGAACCCATCACCTGTCACCGATGGCTTACACGCACTTACGCCAGGAGGAAACATTACGTTTGCTTCGTGACAAAGAGACGGAAATGAGGACTAATGACAAGTACCCCCGGTGCTGCTTCCCTCTGGGGCTCCCAACTCCCCTGGGGGTTTGGCTCTGCTGCAAGCTGCTAGGGCTCCAAGAAGTCGGAAGGGGAACCAGGATGGAGACAGGCCTCCAGGATGCCTGCAGAGAGCTTTTCCTGAAGCGGTTTCATAATTTGTTACCTCACTCTAGGAAAAGAGGTTGAACATCGCAATGCTTTGTTGAGACTTTCAAAGGGAAGCCAGGTCAAACGGCCTCGCCCACGCTCACGGCTCTCACAGAAGGATGCGTGAATAGAGAAGAGTGCTGGCAGACTAGCTAGCTCAACATCCAGCCAGAGCCCAAGGCACCAACCACGGGCCAAGCCCAATCCTGCCGTGCTCCTAAACCAACCCAACCAAGCCTCGAGCCCAACCCAACCGTCTCCAAATCTACCCATCATCCTCAAAAGAGGAACCAAGAAAAAGCCTGCTGCTGGCTGGAGACACGGAACACTGGACGGGGTCTTCCAAAGAGAGGGTGAGGTGGGTCTTCCACTTTAACAGACTCTATCCTCTGATTTTCTTTCTTTTTTTGAATGATTGTTTAAAAATTCCATTGTGCTAAAACGTATACCACACTTTCCACTTCAACTATTTTCACATGTCCCATTTAACGGCATCCGTTCCGTTTGCCAGGCTGTGCAATCACCCCAACGAGGTTTCCCCAATTTCATCAATCTCCAGAGAAACTCCCTGCCCTTTCCGCAAGAACTCGCTTCCCCCCCAATTCCCCAGCCCCTGGCAGCCGGTAGTACTCCCTGCTCTCTGTGCATCTGCCCGTGCCAGCTACTTCACATCAGTGGGACCAGTGTTGGGACTGATCCCCTCAGCATCACCCTGGTGTAGTGTGTCCCGGGGCTTCACTCCTCTGCAGGGCTGAGTCCATTTGCATTGCGTGTTATCATGTCCAGTGGGCCCTTCATCTGTGGATGGATTCACGGGTGGCTTCCACCTGGCGGCTGTCAAAACTCATCGGTGGGCAGGTATGTCCTGGAGTCCCTGCTGCTTTAGCGTCTCAGGGCACATCTGGGAGTGGAACTGCAGCCACTTCAAATTCTCCAAAATAACACTTCAGCACGTTCTCCAGCTTCCCTGCGAGTGCCTTTCTTGGAAGGTCGGTGGCATCAGACAGTAAGTAGCTTTAGTCAAGTCCTTCCACATCCTCGGCTCCCTCCCCTCCCTAAACCTCCATGGACGGATGGATGCTGTCACATCAGACAAACCCACTCCCCGCGTGGCCCCCTAAGAGGACTGGCCCCCTCTCCTGCTGACAGGTTACAAAACGATCGCATTTGCTGACCCGTCTTCCGCGAAACTGCGCCGGGGCCTGTGTCCACTTCCCTCGCAGGAGATGAATATGGTCTGCTGGGTCCTCATTTATCATGGAGGCTCGGCTACGATCTGTCTCGTTTATTTCTTTCCTTCCCCACTAGAAAGGCTGTGCCCCAGCATTAATTCTTCTGTGATGACAGCTCATTCCGACCTAACAGGCCGTATTTACTCTGAAGGTAGGGAGTTTCTCAGTTCCCTCCCAAAAAACTAACTCAAAATAGACCCCCACGGGGAAGCTCATTATGGAGTCTGACCAGCAGCACGACTTGGTGGCTTCAATGAAAACCCAAATGGACTCGGGACTCCTTTTCTCCGGAAAGTGGGTCTTCCCCTTGGGCCCTACGTACCCCGCTTTCCCAGGTCCGTCACAGCCTCTATTTGCCACCTCCCTCCTCAGACGTGCAGAGGAGAGACGTGGGGAATTGAAACCCAGCAGCGAAACAGATGAAAAGCGTGAAGCCTTTTTAAAATCCGGCCTCAAGTAATAGATGGTCACGTGCCTTGAGTGCTGGGTTGACAACCATTTTATTTGTGGGCGGAGGCCCCCAGGCATCTGTGAGGCTAATTTACAAAAGGATGAACTGTGGGGGGGGGGGGTTACTTGTTCCATCTGAGGTCTGGTTGGCAAAACGAAAGGCCACGAATCCCATCTTCCTCTAGTCCTGGGCCTTCCTCCGTGGACTTCCCACATTGCAGGCCTGAGAGGAGTGTGCTTCAGTGGCTGCGAGCCGCCCCAACCGCTCAGGTGTTTCGTTCATGCAGCACCTGGCCCCCAAATGGCTCTTCCTCACCGCTTGCTGCTCAGGGGTTTCTGATAGCCCCACCTCACCACTCCCTCCTTCATTGTGGGTTCAGTGTCAGACAGCTGGACACTGAAAAGAAAACTGTCCTGGAGACTGAAGGAAAGGAAGGGATCGTCATTCCATTCAAGACAGAAGAGCAGGAAATCTCGTTTAAGTTGCACGGAGCCTCCGTGGAAAGCCTGGATTGACAAGGTCAAAGAGCAGCCTCAAAGTGGGAACTTGATCTGAGGAGTGTCTGCTCCCAGCATGACTGGTACTTATGCCCAACGTGAGGAAAAGCCAGATCCCTGTGGACATGGACATGGACATGTGCTTTCACACCACCAGTCTGGGGGTTGCTGCTGAGCCAATCGACTTTGTGTGTCAGAGGCGAACTGTGCTGACTTCCAAGGAGGTTTGGGGCGCACTGGACTTCACAACCTTTCCGTTCAAAATCTCACTGTACCATCGAGTCAATTCCAACTTACCCAAGAGGGCAGGGTAGAACTGCCCCATCTGGGTTTCTGCGTCTGTCAATCTTTATGGGAGCAGAAAGCCTCATCTTTCTCCTACCGAGCAGTTTGTGGTTTTGAACTGTGGACCTTGTGGCTAGCAACCCACCGTGTACCCCACTACACCACCAGGGCTCCTTCCTACCTTTCCATTTAACAGTGTGTTAGCCATTGCCACCAGTTAGGGATTCTATCCCAAAGCGAAGGCTGGCAGCTTTTTGGGATGAATGATATTGAGAGTCCAAAAAAGGGTCAGAACTGTGAGGGGTTGTCAGTGAGCTTGATTCTGGTCAGACCACCATAGCTTTGACCCCCAAAGGTGTTGAGCAGGTACTGCCTCTCGAAGGATCAGGACTAAGCCTTTGGGTGGTGCAAACTCTATAATGGCACCCGACTACTAACTTAAAGGTTGGTGGTTCAGACCCACCCAAAAGCGCCACAGAAGAAATGGGTGGCTATTTTCAGGCCCCATTAAGTAGGCTCCGAGCCCCAGTGGCTTTATACACCACAGTACAGAACCCTGGGCCGTCTGTCCCACCGTTGCAATGCTGGAGCTCGTGGTTGTCATTCCGACTCCTTGAGGGCTTTCTTTCTTTTTGCTCTAAAGACCAGGTATGTTGCTGGCGTAGTGGCTACTTGGGCTGCTAACCACAGGGTCAGCAGTTCAAAATCACCGGTTGCTCCTGGGGCTGGGGGAACGGAAATGGAAGACGAGGCTTTCTACTCCCTTAAAGTGTTCGTCTCAGAAACCCACAGGGGCAGTTCTACCTGGTCCCCTGGAGTGGCTGGCTGTGAGGTGGAATCGATTCGATGGCAGTGAGTTCACATTAAAAATCACAGCCCAGAAACCCTGAAGGGTGGTTCCACTCTGTAACCTACATTGGGTGGCCATCGATCGGAAATGGCCTGTAAGCGAGGGGCTGGGTTGGGTTGGATGATCAGGAAAGTGAGCAGCTGGGGCCTCTGAGTTGCCACTTTGGAGGGGGAACAAGGGCTGGCCTGGGTGGGCCCCATCTGGGAAGAAGTCAGGAGCTGCCTGCTGGCAGAAAGGAGGGTTCCCCGGTTCGGGAGACCCAGACAGAACATGGGAGGGAAACCCGGAGTCAACGTCCCCTTGACTGTGCGCAAGTGTGGGCTCTCCCCGTTGGTTCAAGAAGTCGGGATGCAGCCAGCAGTCTCAATCTCCTTTTTGAAAATGCAAAGTGTGTTTACCCAGTAAATAATTTAAGAAAGCACATACACTTGAAAGGAGGCCTCCATTGAAACAGCCAGGCTAAATCGCCTCCAGGCAAAATCTCCAGCATTTGCATGCTGCATTCTATTAGGCCAGCACACTGTGGCTTTAAAAGAATGCAGAGCCAAATTAAAAGGAATGTGGGCCCGAAACATCAAGGATTCTCCCAGTTTACATTATGAATCACAGTGCTGTTGATACAAGATGAATTAACCATTTACTTTGAGGGTGAACTCACAAAGTACTATTGAAATTACTGATCCCCCAGTGGAAGCCAGGGAGTGGCTAATCTTCCCATTGCTGGTCTCCTCCCCCTCTGGAAATGGGCTCCTGCGTGCCTGGAAGCCAGCATCTCAGGGGGCGGCCTAGTCCTTGCAGAGCGAGCAGAGCAGGGATCCCAGGGATAGGCTTCCCCAGTCCATCCAGGCACAGGCTGCAAGCACTGGGTCTTAGGTGCTGGGCGTGGCCACGTAACTTGCTTTGGCCAATGAAATGTGAGCAGAGGGGCAGTGGGAGGGGGTGGGGCGGTGTCACTTCCTGGTGGAGGCATGGACCTGCCAGCGCTCAACTCTTCTGCCTGGACAGCACCCAACATCATGTTGCCAAGGGGCACATAGTAGGTTCAGTGCACAATGCTCTTGCTTGCTACTTGGGAGACCTGGGTGTGATACCTAGTCAGTGCGCCTTGTGCGCAGTAACGCCTGGCCTCTCAGTGGAGGCTTGTGGGCCGCTAGGATGCAGAAAAGATCCGACGACGCTGCCAGAGTAAGATGGGCATTCAAAGGGCCTGGGAACTTGTCTACAAAACCTGACCACGCACCAGGGTCTGATCTGCTACTTAGGGTGGGCGCGGCCCTGGACGGGGCGACCTCTCATTCTGCTGTGCATGGATGGGGTCCATAAGGCTGACGCAGGGGCCAATGTAGTTACAGCATGGTGGCGACTCCCCTCGGAGGCGGGTGACCCAGCGGAAGACGATGGGTTTCTCCTCTGTAGGGAGCTGTTTGTTCCCTCGGGGCTTTCACACAGGTGAGAAACTTCACTATGGAGCCGTAAGTGGCACAAAGAAGTCCGAGCTGACCCTGCTTATATTGGCCAATCCGACACACACCTGCACTACCCGGAGCTCTGCACAGTGACCGACCCGGAGGACGAACGCCCTGGGAAGGGCTGGAAAACAGGGCGAGATTGTCCCGAGAGCCAGTTTGAATGAGAGGCAGTAGGTGGCCAGGTCGAATGAGGCTCTGGTTTAGTGTGGATGGGATAGGATGGGGGTTGAGAGGCTCTACGAAGAGGCTTTTGCCGCTTGGTTTGAAAGCTGGGACTCTCTTCTGCCATACTGGACTATAACATTTCTCACCGAAGGGCCAGGCGTTGCTTCCAGCTGGAACCGGCGCCCCTGCGCGCTGACAGACGGTGGTACCCTGACATGCTGCTTCGCTCGCAGCCCCGAGGTCAGCTGACTCAAGGTACCTTGCTTATTTCACCATCCTGTGCCTCCTGCGGGGCAGCGAAAAGGTGAAATGACACAGTCGCTGCATGATGGCTTCAACATGAAAGCACTCGTGAGGACCGCACAGGCCTGGGCAGTGTTTCATCTTCTGTTGGACGTCGGGTCCCTCGGCTGCACCCAGCAAGCACCACCACCTCGAGCCATGGGGGTGCGAGCTTGGTTTTCAGTGTTACCTCTCTCCACAGTGGTAGGACTGTGAAACCTAGGCTATGTTGGGCTGTGTATTCTGTGCCCTGGGGCACAGCAGTTGGATCCTGAGCAGGGATGTGACTCACTGGAGTTCAACAGACTGGCAGCACCTTTGCCTGGAGTGCTTGGTCACTTGCACAGGGTGCTGTGTGGCTGTGAGGTTGGGATTGCCATTTTGTGGCCATGAGGGATGCTGCCCAATGGCAGGCTGCAGAGTTGAAAGAATGAAACGGACCCTCCATCCTAAAAACTTGGTGGATCCTTAGGAAACAGGCTCACTTTGTTTTCCATGTCGGCTGGAGTTTGATCTTCCACTTGAGCCCCAAAGCCTTTTCAGAGGGGTTCACTTTGGTTCCCAAACCAAGTCCCTGAGCTACATCTTTTCCCAGAAGAATTTCCTGACCGGGCCCCTTCCCCCTTCCCCATTTACCTATGTATCTCCAACACCAACATGTACTACATGGTTTGACTTTTCTGCTTCCGTGTAAGATTCTCCAGTACAAAGGAGCTGCTGGGGTCCGAATCTCCTTTGTCTTCTGCATCCTTAGTACCAATCACAGAGTCTGAAATGAACATGCCTCCAAAAAAACAAAAAAAACCAAAACCAAAAAAACCTTAACTAATGAATAAATGAATGAATGAGAAAATGAGCGCATCCCCCTGAACGTGCTCACCTGAAGGCTCAAGTAGCACTCCTCCTTAGTGTCTAAGGGCGGATCATAGACCAGGAGAGTTTGAGGATATTTCTGTATTAGCCAGCCTGCCATTAAGGATGCCGGCAGTGTCCAAACCCTTTTACCAGCCTGCATTCATTAACTGGAGGGTGCATGACACGCCACAGGTTCAGCAAGATGTCTCGTACATGCCTTCCTGGCTGGCCGACAGGTCTGAATATGATACCCACCATTTGGGGCAGACAAAACCGCCATAATTGGCAGGACAATCAGCAGCCTCCTGTGAGTATAGGAGGAACTCCCAGGCAAAGGAGCTTCTGCCAGCTTCTCCTGGGCACTCGCCCCAAACATGGGTCAAAGCACAGACTCCCCAAGTTCTCAATCCAATTCACTGTCTGTGGTACGCACTAAAGAAGACAGGAAGGCAAGAGCAGGGGAAGCAGTGAATCGTCACTAGTCTTGAATGCTGACCACTTTGAAGTGGGATTTTCACAGCCTGGCACAGGGCTACTTCTGAGGCAGAGTCCTGTGATCATCATGCCACCTGATATAGAGTCCCAACAGGGTCTTCTGTGTCCTGCCTCTTTCCCGTGGAATCCCGATCCCTCCCTGGGAAGGTAGGTGGGGCCGAGCTCACTGTTGAATTCCAGGGTGGCATGTGGCCCAGGCAGGTCCAAACAACTGCAGCTCTTGCTCCCTGTGTGCGGCCATGGTGAGGGAAAGCCTGCCCCCAGCTTCTCAGATTCCACTTGTGTCACCACGGTGGACAGCTCTCAGCGGTTTCCAGATGGATGCGGAAGAAAGCCCCGAGGGTCTATTTCCAAACACTAGCTAGCCACCGCAAACCTTACAGATCACAACAAGACGCTGTCACACACGGTGCCTGAAGACGACAACAGGGCAGTGCCTCACGGCCATTCACAAGGTCATCCTGAGTTGGAGCGGATTCTACAGCGACTAACAGCCACGATCCCTCAGACAATCACCTGTTCAGGAATAGGCCCGTGACCCAACACAGGCAGAATCACCTGGGATTTGTTTTTTTCTGGGAAACCAAGAAAAAGCTCCGGTCTTGACCGACATCAGCTGTGCTGACGATGAGATGGAGGGATGCTGTGGACCATTCGTGTTCCTTGCAGGAGGGGTCCTGCCTGAGGGAGGCCACAGAGAGGGGCACAGAGCTGGGAGATGCAGAACGAAGACACTGGGTGACATCGTCTGAACCCCTGGGTCTTGCTGTGTGCCTAGAAGCTCACGGTCACATTTTAAACTGCCCAGTGGTGAGAGCCCAAAGACCCCCTTCTCTCATTTTCAACTAGATTTGGTTCCGGGACCCAGGCCAGAAGGTGCCCTTGAAGGTCTTCTTCTCTTGGGCCCCATACAGACTGCTTTCCATGTCTCCACCCCAGCCCCAACCCTGCCTCTCACATTGACTGTGGATCTTTCCTCTCACAATGAAAACTAGCATTTGGAACCGGAGCAGGCAGTTGCTCAAAGCCAGGTCCCATAAGGCTGCCCCCCACACCTTGTGCCTTTGAGACATGCCATTTGGAACAGGGAGAAAACTAGGTGTTACCTTGGGGCCAGATGATCCATCATCAGCCTTTAATAGTTACAACTGCTGATGTAGGTTTGGGTGTAGAGACTGGAGGGAGTGGGAGACTGGATGGAGGGAGGGTTTCATAAGTGGGGCCAGGAGCCAGTACCAGAGCCCTGGCAGCATCATCGGTCAGAATCTGATTGCCAAGTAGATAGTGTTCCCCCATTCCCAAATTGCTACTTCATTTATCAATAACACCCCCCCCCAAAACAAACAAACCAAAAACCAAACAAAAAAACCCCCCAAACTAAACCAGTTGCTGTTCACCCCTGGTCACCCCATGTGTGTCTGAACTGAATTGTGCTGCACTGGGTTTCCAATAGCTGATCTCCTCAGGAAGCAAATCACCGGACCTTTCTTCCGAGGCACTTCCGGGATAGACTCCCATTGCCCTTCCAGGTAGTGCTAGTGTTTCCACCACCCCAGGACTCCCTTGGTTCTAACAGGGATCAGCTAACTTCCTGTAAATGGCCCTGCAGTAAATCTGTTAGGCTTTGTGGACGATCAGGTATCTGTCTTTGTCCTTGTCGGGACAAAGCAGCCATAGGTGAGATGTCACTGAACGGGGGTGGGGGTGCCTGTGTGCCAATAAAACTTTATGTATGGACACTGGACTTTGAAGCTTACCCTATATACTTGAGTATAACCCAACCCGAATATCTGCCGAGGCACCTAATTTTACCACAAAAACTGCATTAAAAAGGTGCTGAAACCTTCGGTTTATATTCGAGTATATACAGTATATAATTTTCACAGGCTGGCAAATGTTCTTTTGAATTCCTTCCCCCATGCCTCCCCCTGGCAGCAACCATTTAAAAATATAAGAGCCATTCTCGGGCTACAGGTTGTACAAAAATGGGTGGTGTGGAGTTCATTTTCTGGAAGTCACCTGCCCTTGTCGAAAAGCCCTCGGCGGTGTTGTGTGGAGGCCCTTGGGACAGGTCCAGGGAACAACCACTGGCAAGGCAGGCCCAGCAGTGTCCCAATGAAAACATGGAGTCCCTGCCCTTGGTGAGTTCTTGGGGTCACGATGCGCACCCTGTGAGAGGAGGCTGACAGTAATGACCACAGCGAGAGGACCTCCAGCCTGGTGACCATGGGCTATGTGCCCACCCTCCTGGGTTTGCCTCGGTGACCAGGAGCAAGTCACTCTGTAACATTTGGGCCTTCAGTTTCTGCCCAGACACAACCCACCAAGGAGGAGAGAATTGACTAAAGTCATGTCCCACTTTGAAGAGGAGCATGCGTGCAGCGGGCAGGACCTTCTGGCCAAGGGGAGGGTGAGTTTGGGAAAGGAGAGAGGTACCGGTTGTCTGAGGCTGAGGAGCCCTCTGGGAGGCTTGTGGAGGCTGGAGGGGCAGGGGCATTGGGCAGCAGAGGCAGCAAGCTGCTGTCTCCCCAGGCCACCTGGCTGCTTTCTCCAGGCAGGCATCTCCTTTGGCCCTCACCGACAGGCATCCCAGCCGGCCGAGCCTACTCTCCAAGTGGCCACGTCAACATCAAAAGGGACGAGAAGATGTCCTATTGGCTGGCTTGGGGACACCTTCCCAGCCTGGGAAGGCAGCCAATGAGTACCTGTCAGAGCCCACTGATAAGTCCGATGGGTTTTGATCAGTGATGTGTAGTTACACTGCACTCTCCCTTGCCAAGAGTGTACATCAAATTCCAGCCCAGGCACCAGAGCCTCTGCCCTTCTTAAATATGGGCTCGGTGATGGCCGGGCGCCTGGGGAGAGGCTTGGCTGGCCACAGGCTTCCAGATAGGATCAAGGCAGCTCGTTCAATCAAAGGGCTTGGAAGGGATTTGAAGAGAATGAAATAAAGGTGCTCTGGCAAGGTATACTTAATCCTGCAGAGGTTTGCACACCGCTTGAGTCGGAATCGGGCTCTGTGACTCAGTCTCCGGGTTCTTTGTTTTAGAACTGACGCAAAACCACTCCAGGGCCCAATCCACTCCTGCTTCATCATAACACTCATCCTCACGCTGCTGATAGCCTCTGTACCCAGGGGGCTTCAGAAAGTTCAGAGTCAAATGCCACTCTCCTTCCATTCCATTTTGGCCACACGATGTTCTGAAGGCCCCCGACTAAGGGCAACTCAAAAATGCCTCTGCTAACAGGAATCATTCCATGAAACCAAGGGACACAACTCAAAAAAACGACCCTCCGACTGAGCCCAACCAAACCCCAATTCCCTATATAAATGAAACAGGAGGTGGAGAGGGTTAAGAAGAGTAGTCCCCACGCTCCACCGAGGCTGAGGCGAGGCAGCAAGAGTGACACGGCAGGTGGTCGGGGCATCTCATCCTAGAGGCCAAGGCTGAGCCAGGGAAAGGCTCCCTGCTGAGAGCACTGCCTCTCCGTCGTCCAGGGTCATCTTCATCTTATGGTGTCCTGCTGATCGTCGATGTCAGTGCTTGCTTCTTTCAACATGTCCTTACTTGGTAAAAGCAGAAGCGGACAATCCTTCCAACATCCTTCTATGTTTTTAAAAAGGCTCAATCCAAGAAATCTGAAAGTTCACAAGTCACTGAGCCAGGAAATCGCCCCCTCGCTCTTCTCGTTGAAGAATCCCTCCGCGGGCCTTCTCCAGCACGGTGCCCACCGTGACGGCAACAACATCAATCCTACGATGCAGGCAGCCGTGGCAGGAAGAGCGGCCGCACCCACAGTAGCGGCTCGCCTTTACTGGCCATGTCCTGGGGCCAGCCGTGCTCAAACCTTTATTGCTCCAACCCTCACAACAACCTGATGAGGAGAAGGCTCTGTTCATTCCCATTTCAGGTCTCCGGAGGCCCAGTCCACTTCTCCAGCGCAGCCCTCGCACAGCAGGGAGGACCAGTAAGAGAGCAGTTCTTGATCTAACTGGTGTGTCGCAGGTTCAATCCTAGGCAGGCCTCTGATGTATTCCTCTTCATAGTCTTCTCTGTGGACATCGTAATTGGGTGTTTACTTTTTTGTTGAAAGTACATTACACTAATTAGCCAAAGTAGACCTTCTCTTTACTTTGTGCCTAATGTAACTATGCAGGGAATTACAATAATTAATATTCATTATTACTCAGCACATTTTACCAGCTCTCTTTTGACAACCGGCACACTGGCTGTGTCCTTTCTGCCTTGTGAGGGACTTCAGTGACCTCTTCTGGGTAAATGCGCCGTCAGCTGACCGCGGCACAGAGAGCTGGGTGCAGTAGGGGAAGGCAGTCATTCGCAGGAGGCTGCTCACCAGTTGCCCGGTGTCATATGCCTTTGAGCGATTGCTACACTATCACACAGGTGAGCGCGTGTGTGACAGAAACACTTCAGCTCAAGTTTTAATTGAATGCACCTGTTGGAAGTGAGCACTTGCTAGAGTTGAAAATCAGGTGGGAAAATCATCTAGAAATTAGGCTCCCAAATTTGGCTGTTCATTGGAATCCCCTGGGAATTCGATGAAACGACAAATCCTCCCCCTAGAGCAGTGGTTCTCAACCTGGGGCGGGGGGGGGGGTGTCGAACGACCCTTTCACAGGGGTCACCCAATTCAAAACAGTAGAAAAATGACAGTTATGAAGTAGCAATGAAAAGAATTTTTATGGTTGGGGGGGGGGTCACCACAACAGGAGGAAATGTATGAAAGGGTCATGACATTAGGAAGATTGAGAACCACTGCCCTAGAGATTCTGATTCTCATTAGGTTGTAATTAGAGCCTGGGAGGATCTCTTTTGCCGGCCCCACCCACCCACCACCCATACCACACAGACACGCACGCACGCACGCACCAGATCCCCAGGTGATTCTAAGCTCAATTAAGTTTGGCAACCTGGACTCTAGGGCCTGTAAACTTTTGAAACGGAAGAGCCAATCCTGGCCCTCACAACAGTTTGAGAGCCATACATGTATTTTATAAACAAATGAAATTACCATTTTGTGAATTATAGCCTTTAACATTCTCAACTTGATTGCTGAGTACCGAAAGAGCCACCTGTGGCTTGAGAGGCTCAGTTTGCTGCCCCAGCTCTAGGTTCACTAGATAATCATAAGAAAAGATTCAAGGTCTCTGGTTTCCAGTTTACCATCTCCCTGCCCCCACCTCTTCCCCCAAAGATACCGTTGAAAATTCAAACCTTCGGAACCTGAGAGTGTGACTTTGCTTGAGGCGAACACTGGGTCGCAGGAGAGTAGGTTTGGTCCTAATGCAGTATGACTGTTGTCCATCAAGGGGAGGAGGGAGACGGAGCCACACAAAGGGAAAATGGCCACGTGAAAATGGACGCTGAGCTTCCTTCACCACCCTTGAGCGGGGTTGCCCTACATCTCGCCAAGTCTTTTCACAAGATTTTCAGGATCAAGAGCTTCCAGGGCAAGAAACAAAGTCAGAGTCACCCCGTTCCTCAATGGGTGGAATGAAAACTGGTCATAAGAACAGGTTCAAGAGAAGTCACTGGAGAAGAACCAGCTGAGTCTGTAACGAGCAGCCCAGGTGGTGGCACGTATTGACCTAGGCGAGTCAGCATTCTGTCACACCAAACTTAAAACTCAGCACCATTTGATCAATGGAACCTGCATTGGCAAACATCTGATAGATGGAACCTGTGTTCAAACATCTGGCTTCTTCCCTCATTTTTATGTTTCCACATTTCTGACAACTAAGAAATATGTGAGACCTGTGGAGCCCTGGTCGAGTCGTGGTTATGTGTTGGGCTGCTAACTGCAAGGTTAGCGGTTTGAAACCACCAGCCCCACCACAGGAGAATGGTGGAGTTTTCTACTCCCAGAAAGAATTACAGGCTCAGAAATTCACGGGGGGCAGTTCTACGCTGTCCTATAGGGTTGTTATGAATCAGCATTGACTCGAGGGCAGTGAGTTTGGGTTTTGGATTTTGGTTGGCAAAAAGCAAGAAAGAAAAAGAAGGACCTTCCAGGAGCAGCCAAAACTAACCCCCAAATCACTGCCCTGGAGTCGATGGAGACTCATGCGACCCTGTAAGACAGGTAGAACTGCCGCTGTGAGTTTTCACGACTGCAACTCTTTTGGGAGTAGAAAATCCCAAGGTGAGCCTTCGGGACTTTCATTTGCTGAGGTGGCCTCACTAAAAGTGAAATGAGAGCACTCAAAGCGTCCATCGATCATCACAAGGTGGCAGGTATAAACGATGAATCTGGGAAAACTGGAAGTTGTCAGAATAAAAAGGGAACACACAGAGATCTCTGTCTTGGGCGTTAGTGAGAGGACAGGGGCTGATCAGGACACGATGTGGGACATCAGACAATCATATGATCTGCTATGCGATCAATGACCGATTGAAGAGGGATGGTGTGTCATGTTCATCGTCAAAAGGAACCTTTCAAGGTCTGTCCTGAAGAACGATGTCATCAGTGACAGGGTCACCCCCAGAGGCACACAAGGAAGCCAGGAGCTGGAATCAACTTGATGACAACTAACTGTGCTTACTTGCCAATCCCACTGTAATAGTCCCTAAAACTCTTCCCTGTGTGGTTGCCACCCCACACCTAGAAGTAGGTGGTACCTCCCTTTAGGCGCTGTGACCTCTCTGGCAGGCGTGCCTGGCATCGGTCCTGATTAGTGCGGCCGGTTTGGTCCAGGCTGAGTCACTTGCTGGAGCCCAACTACCAGCTGCTACTGAGTCCTCAGAAGGGCAGAGGCTGCCCTTCTTTGTTCTGTTTCTCCTGTACGTTCTTTTGAGCCAAGATGCCTCTTCTGGAACGTGGTTGGTTGAAGGCACAGAAGTAAGCCCGGGAAAGCCTTGGCTACACCACCACCTCCCTCCCTGCAAGATCTGACACTAGATGCTTATCTCCCAATAGTCCTGGATTGACACCTTTGTTCTGCTGCGGATGTCAGGGGGAACAACCACGTTGGCAGTGGCTTATCAGCTACCCTGGTCTCAGCGAGCTCGTCAGGGATTTGGTTACTGTTGTCTTCTCTCACTCAGCAGACTTGGTTCTGGGGCCAGCTGAATGGGAAGCATCTCAGCTACCACCTCCACAGTGCTGGTCCTGGGATGCTGGACCCTCGGATTCTTGCCCTGTCCTTTCACTGTGTTGTGGGGTATCATCAAATCTGGCCTCTCAGCCCTGCTCCCCCACTGTGTTCTATTGGCTTCTGGCTGCCTTCAATGGTTGCACAAGGCACTGGATCGGAGGAGAGATCTTCTCTCCTCTGGCTGTGTCTCCCAATAATGCCTTGCAAACAGACACTCCCCGTATGCAGCTCCATCAGACAGCCAGCACTGGGTTCCAGGATCACGGCTCCTTCCTCCCTCAGTGCCCCTCCAGCTCAGGATGGAGAGGCTTCTTGGGGTTGCTAATCCCTGGGATGCCTTGATTTACCGTTACCTGTGTGACCAATTTCCTACATGAAACCCTGTGTGTAAAGAGTGTCACTTCTGCTTTGTTGGTGTATAGAGTGTCAATTTCTGCTTTGCTGAAACCCCAGCAAAGTCTGCAGCATCTACGCTGACTTCTGCCATCTTCAGTTTTTACCTGGAAGGTCCTTATCCATCCACCCCAGGGTGCATGACTGAGTTAGTTAACTGTGCCAGCCTGGCCGATAATCACATGTGGGGCTGGTTGAAAGGCGGAGGGATAAATGGGTGGTGAAGCCTCGCCTTTCTAGTTCTCGGGTCTCTTGCTTTGTGATGGTCGCACCAGGATGCAGCTGCCTTAGCAGCTTCCTGCTTCAGCTTGCAAGATTGACTTCCTACAAGACATCCCCAAGGAGAAGCTACATGGACCTATCCCGATGCAGCCCTGGGTGCTGGAGCAGCCTTATGGAGACCCCTGCTAGTGCTGAGATGCTTATTCGTTTACTGACTCAGCTTTCCTCCTTCAGTCGGCATCATTGACTCTGTTTTGTGAGGTGGAGGACTTTGTGGACTGGTATTGGGTTAATGGGTTAATGTTGGACTTGTGGGCTTGGGCAGCATTGGGTTGGGATGTTTTCGTGATGCACCTTTTCTTTACATAAAACTCTCTCTTATACGTGAGTCGCCGTGGATTTGCTTCTCCAAAGTACCCAGACTAATACAATGACTCACTCCTGGGCAGGTGAGCCCAGGTTCAGAGCCTCTTGTGAAGGCTTGTCAAAGACATGCAGAAGGGCTGACTCACTGGTCTTGGGGAGGGAGGGGGGTGAGGTGGGGCGGAGAACAGGGTCCTCCAGTCACCTGCTGGCCTGAGAATTTGGATTCTTTTCTGGAACTCAGAAGGAGTCCTGCAAGCTGGGGGCTGTGGGTGTGGGCAGGGGCTGGGTGGACTTGGAGGAGGGCCTGTTCCTCTGTGAAACCAAGTGGCTGCTCCTGACTGGCGCGGCATCAGAAGTGGGCTTGGCACTGTCGGTTCTGCCGGGCAAGTTGCTCTTTCTCTCTTTGAAATCTCCCAAGTTTTAAATGTTGGCAACTGAGCCCGAGCTGTCAGAAGCACTGGGTGGCCAGGAAAAGCGCATCTGTGGGGCAGACGTGGCCTGCAGGCCTTCTGTCTGCGACCTCTGACTAGTCAGTAAGGAACAAATTGGGGGTGGGGTGGGGGTGAGTGCATCCCTGCCTCCGCCTCCTGGAGATTCCAGGAGTGGCATCGATAGCCCAGCTCTCCTGAGCTGCAGCTCCACAAGTCAGCAGCGCAGCCTCTGGGTCAGCCTTCATGACCAGGGTCCACGCAGAGGCCATCCAACTTAGCCCATGACTGATTCTGACCACCGGCCGAAGGCCAGGGAGCAGCCAACAGAAGCCAAACCCGGCATGTTCTGCCTCGAAGACCTTTCTGGAAGGTTAGGTCTTCCAGAATGTGCAGCCCTGGGAGGGACTGGGCCACGTGGCTGTGGCTCCCCACCCCCATCCTAACTGCCAATGAGATCCCTGGGTGGTGCAGAAGGTTAACCTGCCAGTCTGCTAACCACAAGGTCAGAGGATCGAGTCCACCAGAGGGGCCTTAGAAAGCTTGGGGGTATACTTCCAACAAGTCAGCCCCTGGAAGCCAATGGACGCAGATGGCTGTGGAGTTCGATGTGCGCTGGGGTCAACTCCATAGCAACTGGTCCCAAGCGACAGGACTGCACCGAATGACCAGAATAGGCGGCTTGACTCCAGGTCTCTGCAGAGAGCTTGCCTTAAACTCCCTCCCACACAGGGGCCCCAAACTCACTGCCCCCAAGTCCATTCTGATTCCCTGTGACCCCATAGGACCGAGCAGACCTGCCCCTTGTGGGTTTCCGAGATTGTCCCTTTATGGAGGTAGAAAGCCTCGTCTTTCTCTCCTAAAGCAGCTAAGTGGTTTTCTAACTGCTGAGCTTGTGGGTAGCAGCCCAATGCGTAACACACCATGCCACCAAGTCCGGCGGAGAGACTGGTGTTGGCTGAGCAGCCCGAGGGTCCAGGGCCACATCTGCTGGATGCCCTCGAGCCGCAGTGGAGCAGCTGAGAGCCACACCTGCGAGGGGCCTGCTCTCAACACAGACGCCCTCTTCATTGTGCTTGGCATCAGGCCACCCACGGACCCAGAGGGAGACTGAGAGGTGTTGTTCAGGGTGCACGCTTAAGCACGTTGTTTATTATGACACTGCACTGCGTGGGTTCACGTTGGGCGCTGCCATGGGAAAGTTCTCTCTCCTCCAGGTTGGGGAAAGAGCTGTGGGTCACACAGAGAAGGACTCCTCTAACTTCAAGTGGGCTGCCAGAGAGCCGAGACGGGCACCTCTGGCAAATGGACGAGGGGGCATCAACAAGTTGGTGGGAAAAACGGAATGAAAGGATCGTGGGCTTTCTCCAGGAGCTTGTGAAAGGCCCCTCTTATGTGCATCTGGTTCTCACTTTGCATGCTGACCTTCCTCCTGACCTTCATGCTACATAGATAAGATCTGCTGATACACTTTGTGGAAATCCAAGGACCAAGCTCACTGCCATCCAGTCATGCCTACTGCCCGGAGAGGGCAACTTTTACAAGAGCAGAGAGCCCCGTCTTTCTCCCGTGGAGCAGCTGGTGGTTTGGGACTTCTGACCTTGGGTTAGCAGCTCAACCCATAACCACGAAGACTCCAGGACTCCTACACTTACTGTACGTTTACATCCATTGCTATACAGCCTTTTGAGGCCAGGATGGGTTTAGACATGGACTCTACGGAGCTCAGAAAACAAAAAAAAGCTCAGTTCTCTGGGCTGGCTACGACAGACTGGTTTCTGTTTTTTTCTGCTACCTCCAGCAATTGGACACTGTGGTCCCTGGAAATACAATGCCGGTATCTACCAGCCCTTTGCCTAGACCATTTTTCATGGTCAGAGTGGGGTGATGGCCAGAGCGAACCCCTCCTGTAGGACATGGGCCCTGGGCTTCCTCCTGCAGCCTGGGCCGTGATGCTGATTTGTCCGGAGGGGTCTGCACTGCACGGACATCGTGAAGTGCTGAATGTGTTTCCCACTTGCCGAAGCAGGACCCTGGTCACGGCCCTCCTCGAACAAGCGAGAGCACAGTTCTCTCTGTATATATTTGTTTTTTTTAGAGGCTTTCAAGCCTGGGAAACAATCATAGCCAGGGCCATTTCTGCGATGGTACAGAAAGAACCAACTCAGAGACAGATAAAAATAATGAGAATCTTTCTGTCAGGAAAGATTTAGGAAATATCACTGGCATTATTAAAATTTAATTTTTTACTCGGCTTTTTGGTTCCCCCTTTCCAGTGATAATGAGCGGGCCTGCATACCTCTGCCTCGCAGTACTTGTTTTGTGCAATGTATTCAGCCTTCCAGTCTGAAGACATTTCCGTTTTGACTGCTATAGGCTTATTTTATTTATTTATTTTTTTCAACACCCTGTGCTGGGCTTTGAGGCTTTCTATAAAAACCAATTCATGAGATAATTTTCCACAAGGCCAGTGGAACTAATAAAAATCAATTTTTGCCCAACTGGTTCAGAGGGATCCTGGGAATAGCCAAGGCAGAACCAGAAAAGGGAAGAGCAAGAAAAGGATCAATGTATTCACTAATGGTTTACTTGATAGAGAACTATCAAATTTGCTGACAGGAGGCTGCCGGCGTTTTCTTCTCAGGCCGAACAGAACACCTTTTAAGGGTCCAGAGAGAGAGAGAGAGAGTTTCTCTTCCCAATGGTGGAAGACGCTTGAGTGGAGAAATTCTTCCTGGGAGTTACCTACATCCTGGGTGACAAGAAGGCTGACTCTTGGCTTGGTAGACAGTGACCTCCATTGAAGTCTTGTCTACAACCTTTCTGTATGGCCAGAGAAGCTGGTTTTATGAATGCGTAGATTGGGCTATTCACAACCAGCCCCTGTTAGGTATCACTGAAATGATTTCGATTCCCAGTGACCCCATTGGATGGAGTAAACTCACCCATAGAGTTTTCTTGGCTGCAAACTTTCTGGAAGCTGACTGCTAGATCTTTCTCATGCTGAGCCTCTGGGTAGCTTCGAACCGCCAGCCTTTCTGTTATCACCTGAGCACTTAACTTCTGTGACACCAGGGCTCCATTAGAGATACCGAGGCCACAGAAGTCATGGCCTAAGAATTCCACGGTGCACTTGGATACCTCCCACCCCATCGGGCCCCGTTTGATTGCCTTTTTGCCAATGGAAGTGGGATGCCTAGGAAGCTTCTTTGTTCCATTGAGACTGAGAAGGCAGGGCAGAGTGCAGTGGCATGAAGAACCAATTCTCTAAACGATCCGCCTTCACTGCCAATGGTGCTTGGAGACCAGAGGATATGCGAAAAGCAAGGTGACATGTCTTCCCTCAGGGTTGAGATGAGAAAAGGAAATCCAGCAAAAGGCCAGCAGTGCTGGTCTTAGACGTTTGTTTCTCCATCTTTAGCATGCCCTAATTTTTGTGAACGAATGTTCAGTGTGACTTTTAAGAATTATGAGGGGAAAGTAATCCTAAACTAAGAATTATTTTAGAATAAATAATAACTAAATAAATACATAATCCCAAACTAAGAATTATTTTCGGATAACTGGGGAACTATCGTGGCTAATTTATTTACAACATTATTGAGAAAGTAAGAGGACATGCGTTTGTGGGCAAATGATACATTTTTGTCTTATTTTTTTGGTGTGCCTTGGACTATCTTAAGTACTTTACACAAATTCTTTTATCTTCAAGACACATCTATAGTAAGGGTATCACAAATCCCATTTTACAGAGGAGGAAAACTGAGGCTGGTGGAATCCCAGAAACTATGACCCTCAGTTACCCTTCAGATCTGGAAATGAATTCACCCCCAGGGCTCAGCTTTCAGCCAAATAAAAGACAGGTCCAGAAGGGGAACAATAACATCTGGAAGGCACACACTCCTTAGGATAATTGAGCATTTGAGAACCAAAGGGCAGCTGTTATCCAAGGACCAAGCTCAGCAGAATTAGGAAAGAAGTAGGGATGGGAAAGGGAGACCAGAGAGGGAGTGGCTTAGGTGATGCTCACGGTGAGGATTACAATCAGTGATGGGAAACAAAATATGCATGGACTATTGAATGGGCAACTGATCTGCTCTGTGACCCTCCAACCAGTGCATGCCCCGAGAGTTAAACAAAACAAGGCAATGAACACATGCGCTCTGACTCCAATACTGCCAACGAAACAAAAAGATCCAGATACTTTTCAAACCAAAATGGAAAAGCTGTATACTGATGAAGTCTTGGTGCTGGGATTAGAGTGTCTTTTGAAAACTCTTCTATGATTCACTATTTAAAAAAATATTATCTGTGGAAAATATACACTAATTTTCAAACCAGAACTCCTCCCCTACCCTATATCAAGACATACATATTTTCTTTGAGTAAACCCCAAATCCATAGCCGTCCAGTCAAGTCCCACTCATGGAGGCCCTAGGTAGGGTTTTTGAGGCTGTCAATCATTATGGGAGCCGTCAACCTCATCTTTCTCCTGAGGAGCAGCGGGTGGGTTTGAACTGCCAACCTGGAGGTTAGCAGCCCACCACCTACCCCATAGCACCAGCAGAGTTCCTTGGCTAAGACTGTAAAATGAGCTTTGAATTGTGGTGAAGCAAACACTCATCGGGAGTGCATTTCTGATCTCCCAATGAGGTGTGTAGACACCCCATGGTTGCCATAGGCTCAGTCTGATGAGGACCTTTTCCATGGACGCCCCGGCTGCAAACCAGGAGAAGTCAAGAAGCAGAGCGTGACCCAGTGCGGTGCAAGGGGAAACGTGAGCAGCAGTGATGTCGGTACAACAGCGGGGCCTGCTCCGATTTCAAGAATGACCTGACCATTAGCAAGGTGGCCCCTGACGTGAACCTGGGCCTGCTCTCAGAGCCCGCACCCATCAGCTCAGCAGAGAAGTGCCGCCCTGTTTGAGAAAACAAGGCCAAGTTCAGATTTCGAGCAGTGCCACCAAGGAAGCGATTTTTAAGGATCTAATTGCATTTGTAGCATCTGGCAGTCTGCGCACTCCATTTTTATGACTTCAGCCTGATACATGTTCCACAAGGCAAACAAACAAAAGAGAGATTAAGTGTGCTATGCTGGAGTCATGTCGGATATTCCGGCTACAGAAATATTATAATATGCCCTAGAGATTATTCCGGGGGCCAAGCAAAACACGCTCGTTGTATATAGTGCCCCAGACTGGGGGATATTTCACGGCTGGGGAGAACAGGGATTTACTTCCGTGATTAGACTGGTACACAACCTCAGATGCTAACCTGCTCTGATAGGAAATGCCAACATTTCAACTCAAATCAAGGCCGGAGCCCAGAATATCGACACGTTGCCTTTCAGCAGAAGATCACAAACGGCACAAATCTGGGTTTCTTGTCCTAATTGGGGAGGCTTTCTAATTTGCTTATGCTCTCTGCCTCATGTCGAAGTAATCTTCCTCCGGTTACCTCCTAATGCTGTCTGAAATAATCCGCTTACTCCCGGTCTGTCTGCAGTACTTTATATCAAATATCCCGGCGTCCTGAGCCCCGCTGGAGCTGCAGGCCTGTGGCAGCCCAGCCAGTGTGCTGCACGATGCCGGCGCAGCATCGGCTTCTGGACATGTTAGCACGTTAGACGAAATATGGGCAGAACAGCGCTAGTTAACAACCGAAAGCATAATCTAATGGCTGTTTTGAAAAAGACTGAGACCGATAATTTGCTTTCTCAGACGGGCAGGCACAATAGTTCAGGGTGTTTGTTCACCAGCCAATGTAGTCATTATTGTCAACACTCAAATCTTTAGTTAAACACAAACAAACAAAACCCCCAAACTGACTCCCTCCCGTCCCTGGCCCCCCTGTGCAACCTGCCCGCCCCTCCATCCCTTCCACTTTTTCAAAGCTCCTGTGGACATTAAATGGCACGGATGCTGGATGCTGTGGGTTTTAACTCAGGTTTTAACACATGGTTTTTGAAGAGTTTTCAGGGAAGAAGTGTTTTAATGCTTTTAAGTTTCACTGAGCAGAATCATTAGCAGCCCTGGGGGTCCAAAGGTGAAGCGACCAGGGGCTATGAGTGAGGCTGTGGTTGGAGCCCAGTAGTGGCTCCACTAGAGAAAGATGTGATGCCTGCTTCCACATGCTTTTCAGACTTGGAAGCCCCATGAGCAGATCTGGTTTGTCCCAACTCAGTAACTCACTGCCATCGAGCGGATTCCGACTCACAACCACCCGATAGGACAGAATAGAGCTGCCTCCGTGGGTTTTTGAGACTGTAGCGTTTTAGGGGAATAGAAAGTCTAATTTTTCTCGCTCAGAGCAGCTGGTGGTTTTGAACTGCTGACCTCTTGGCTAGTAGCCCAATGTGTAGCTCATTATGCCACCAGGGCTCCTTACCTCTGCCCTATAAGGTCACTATGAGTTAGCATCAACTGCAGGGCAATGAGTTTGGTTTTTGTTGTATGCTTGATCAAAATAGCCTCTGGTAACCCCCAATAACCAATGGTAATGAAATGTGGGGGGGAGGGTGGCGGGGTGCGGGGAGCCTGGTACTGAGAGGAGGGCAAGACCTAAGTCACAGGTGGGCGGCTCTTTTGCTGTGTGACCTTAGGCAATATGCTTTCCCTGTCTGGGCAGCCCCTCCTTTATCTGCAAAGCATTGAACGTGGGATGTTCGAGGGCTGTCAGAATCATAAGAGATCTTCTCCCACTAAGAGTCCACACTTAAAAAAAAAGAGTCTGCACTTGTTAATTGAGAGGCTCTTGCCCATTTTCTTATACATATGTCTGTTTCTCTAGCTGTGCATCACGGTATATTTGAAAACATGTCCCTCACATTTTCAGAGGTTCCTGAAGAGAGGAGAAAGTAATTCTGTTTAATCCTACTTTATAGGAGTTTGCTCTTTGATTAGATAACAGGTCCAGAACAGTGATCATAAGATATACGTGCCCAAAGTTGGGGAAAGGGAGCATGTGCTGGGGGGTGTGGGGGGTGTGGGGTTGGGGGGCAAGCAAGAAGAAGAAGAAAACAAGGCTGCCTTCAAGGGCCTTGTGGAAACGTGGAAAACAAGCACCGAGATAGTCCTTTGCCAAACACTGTCATACATTTTTTATTTGGCAGCTAACGTTCTCACTAGTTTTCTTGGCAGCAATTGGGACCTTTAGCAAGAAAGGTGCAGGAGAAAAATACCTTGTTTAGAGATGTTTTCAACACTTTCTGGGATTTTTCAGAACTTCTGCCTGCAGCACAGTCTTCCAACTACAGTCTCCACTCACCCGAGGAGTGGGTGGTGGAGTTTAAACTTCTTTCATTAAAAAAAAAGGAAGAAGAAGAAAAGAAAAAGAATATATAGACAGTAAGCGAACAAGCAGTGCTAGCCCCCTTTGGCCCTCCACTCAGTTTGTCTTTTTTTTATTTGGGGGTAGCAGGTGTTTCTGATAGCCCAGTCCGCCCTGTTTAGACCAAAAACAAAACAAAACAAAACAAAACAACAACAACTACAAAATATATCAGAATGGACCTTCTATGACAGCTCTGAGACTACCTAGATGGCATCCCTAGCAGACAGAGACAAATGAAAGTCAGATAAGCAGATGCTCGGGACATTTTTCCTTCAGCAGTGCTTCCAGAATTGGGGCCCACCTGTCGCTCTGGGGTCAGTGAATGGGCCAAGAGCTGTTCTACAGCTGCGGGCCCCTGTAGTCACGGCCTTGTTGGGTGGAAAGAACAGGAGCTGGCTACTACCCACATCCGAGAACCTCCAGGCACAGAAAGCTCTTTGAGGAGGAGGCTTGGATATCTAAGAAAATCCACCAGGAATCAAGGAGGAGGCCTTTCTTGCCAGCTGCAGCCCCAATGCTTTCTACAACACGTTATACTGGCCAGTAAGAGTGCTCGAACCAGGGGACTTCCAGCTACAGGCGAAGAGAATGGCCAGTTCACTGCTCTCCAAACAAGTATAAGATTGGGCCATGATTCAAACAACCTTCTCGGGGTTCCAGGTAATGACTGCAAGGGGGAGGGGATGCAGCAAACTGGAGAAGTACTTGTTCATTGAAAGCTGGCAGTACTTCGGGGAAGACCATCTCCACCTCACCCCCTAGCTCCATTGGCTAGAATATAGTTTTATCAGGGTGGGGTTGACAGAGAAGGCTGATGTGATTTGGCCCAGAGGGCAAGAGTCATGTCTGGAGGTGCTGTCAGTAAAAGCAACCAACTTTGGTGAGGAAATGACTCGGGGAAATGCCAGTGCTGCTAATCTGAGGTTGCAGTGCGGGTTGGGGTGAGCAGCAGACCAAGCGGCCACGTGACAGGAGATCCTGAAAATGAGAGTCCGAGAGGCGCCAGAGAAGTTGTGGACATCCCCTTGGTCGCCTGGGGAGCTTTGGGTCAGTCTGTGCTGGGGAGAACTGCGAGCCCAGAGAAAATTCAAAGTTGAAACTAACTGACAACGGGAACTTTGAATGGGCTCTTCACCCACAGACCACTCAGCAAAGAATGACGCCCTCCGGATTCAAAACTTGTGAGCCTAGCTTCTGCCAAATCACTGACGACTAAGCTCTCAGACACGGAGCCACCCCAAACCCAAGTCCACTGCCATCGGGTCAAGACCCTCAAAAAACCAAAACTAGGAATCGCCAAAAACAAAACTAAAGTCAAAGGGCACAACCAGACGGCCCAAAGCAAAACACAAAACATCTGAAGCCCTGTGGTTATATGATGTGTGTGAATAAAAACTGACCGCGAGTGGGCTCAGACGTCAGATTGAGCAAAGGCGTGGGAAGCAGCTGTTATAGATATGCCCCAAGAATAAAAGGGAACGATGCTCAGATTTTAAGTAAATTACGATGACAACGACGCACTACATAGGGAATCTCGGCAGAGAAAGAGGAACTAGAAAAAGAACCCAAAGATTGGAAAATTGCATTACTGAACTGAAGAGGACATAATCAAGAGGAAGTTGGTGATATGGTCATTAGAAATGATCCAATCTGAAGAGAAAACAAGGCTAACGAACAACGAATAGCGCCTCAGAGACTCGTGGGACACATTAATACGAGTGACTTCGAAACGTTCATGAAAAAATGCAATTACAAGATCCTAACATGTTTCCATAAACTTCTTAAAGCCCCTTTTGTATGTGTATTGAGATAATGAGAAGTAGATGGGAGACAGAAAGTAGCAGAAACTAAAGAAACAATGGCAGAAGGAGAAAAATGTTGAAAGCACTAGTACACACAAGAGGACAACAACGACTTGACTTTTCATCAGACAAATGGAGGCAGAAGACAGTGAAATGGCACATTCAAGGTTCAGTCAGGGAAAAACATTTGAACTCAGAATTCTCTATCTAGACATAGAATATTTAAAATTTTATATTGAAATAAAATATTTTTTTAGAACGACCGTGAGAAATGTATGGTGAGCCGATTTGCCTTACAAGAAATATACGATGAAACCCATTACCCTAAAAGGACATAATTCTGGATGCACACAAAGAAGACAGAGCAAAACAAAGCAACAAAAGAAACGAAACAATAACAACAAACCAATGACAAAAAAAGAGAAAAGCCTGTAAATAGTTCAAGGTCTGTCTGTTTGTTGACCTTTAGGAGTGTTTTCCGGTCGAGTCTGATGGGATGCTACTCCCTGGCCCCAAAGTCTATTTTTCGTACTCCCTTGGGACTTCCTTGCTCTGCTCCCCTGGCTGTTCTGTTGCACGCCCTTAGTGATTTGCCTTGGTGTGGGAGGGTCAGATCGGGTGCAATTCCTGCACTGTGTCTCCAGTGTTGTCCCCTGTAGGGCTAAGAGTCAGTGAGGGAATAATTCTGGATGATAACTCAAATCAATGGAAAAAAAAAAAGAACCCTAGGAATGGTAATGTGGATAAATATAAGAGGCTACATAAATATATACAAAGGGGCTTTAACAAGTTCATGGACATTTTGAATGAAAACATAATGGAAAATTTCCATGAATTTGTGAAGCCCCTTAATAAATTCTTTTGTATTTCCTTAATTAAAAAAACAAATCACCCAAATCATAAAAATGCATAGATAATCATGATAATGTCATATTATTGGGTTTATAACATTATTTAGACATATGTACGTATATATAAACAGATTTAACATGAGTTATTAATCCAAAAAGATAAAGTCATATTAAAAGTTAGTGTATTAAACACTTAAAATAACCAGCAGAGATTGTCAAACTGGATTTAAAAAGGCCTAATTTTATTCTATATACAAAGGACATATCGTATATACTTGAGTATAAGCCAAGTTTTCCAGCACATTTTTAATGAAGTTTTTGTGGTAAAATTAGGTGCCTCAGCTGATATTTGGGTTGGCTTATACTCGAGTATATATGGTACCTTAAATTCAAAGGCATACATAAGTAGAAAGTAAAAGGATAAAAAATATATATCATGCAAAAACGACCTTGAGAGCTAGAGTATCTATGTTAATATCACATAAAATAGATTTTAAGAAAAGAAATATTTCTCTTTCAGACAAAGAAACATTTCATAAACAAAAGGGGCCAAAAAAAGGCCAATACAGCAAGAGGATGTGGCAATTATAAACTTATATACACACAACAAAAAATAGAATCTCCCTCCAAATTGATGAAAAGATAAATAGAAAATTGAAAAAATTTTCCTGGATATGTCAATATTCCTTTCAGTAAAGTTATAGAAGTATAGGAAAGATATAGGCAATTTCAGCACTATTAACCAAGTTGATCTAATCAATATGTATAGGACATTATACTCCTCAAATTGATGGCACCCAACAAAACCACCACTCAATGAAGGATGCTCGAGTGGTATAGTAGTTAAGTTCTTGGTTGCTAACTGAAAGATTGGTGGTTCAAATCTACAAGCTGCTCCATGGGATAAATATGTGACAGTATGCTTCTGTAAAGATTAGAGTTTTGACAGGGAATCCAGGACAGATGATCCCTTCAGGACGGGTGCTGAAAGTGGCGATACCAGGAGGGCAGAGGGAGGGTGGGGTGGAAAGGGGGAACCGATTACAAGGATCTTCGTATAACCTCCTCCCTGGGGGTCGGGCAACAGAAAAGTAGGTGAAGGGAGATGTCGGACAGTGTAAGATATGACAAAATAATAATTTATAAATTTTCCAGGGTTCATGAGGGAGGGGGGAAGCAGGGGAAAAATGAGGAGCTGATGCCATGGGCTCAAGCAGAAAGCAAAGGTTTTAAGAATGATGATGGCAACAAATGTACAAATGTGCTTGACACAATGGATGTATGTATGGATTGTGGTGAGTTGTACGAGCCCCCAATAGAATGATTTCAAACAAACAAACAAAAACGATTAGAGTTTTGGAAATCTTTTGAGGCAGCTCTCCACTGTCCTTACAAGGTTTGGGTAGCTATGAATTGGAATGAATTTGATGGGAAGAGGTACACTTTATGAAAACAGAATACATATTTTTTTCAAGTGCATATGGAACCTTTTCTAGGACAGATATATGAGGGGGTACCCCCCAAAACAGAATTGCACTGGGTGGAACGGAACTATTGTAGCACTCATTTTACCCCACTAGGTGAGCATTGAGCAACTCCCTCTGAGTTAGTGCACCCAGTAGTCACAGTGAATTTTTTTGTAAAAGCAGTTTCATTCAAACCTTGTTTTTTTGTGTGATATAGCTGTGAAATTTTGTTTCCTGCTTGGGAAAAATGCTGCAGATTCTGTTGTGATATTGAACACAGCTTACAAGGACAGCGCTATGGGAAAAACTCAAGTGTACAAGTGGTTTTCTTGTTTCAAAAAGGTGAAATGTTGAAGATAAACCTTGTTCTGGATGTCTGTCAAATTCCCGAAGGGACAAAAATGTCCACTTGTAGTGCACTTAGACTTCAATCCACCAGGGCAGACTGTTAATCAAGCTTTCTATTCAGACGTTCTGAAAAGATTGCGTAACAGTGTGTGACCAAAAAGGCCTGATTTGTGGCAGACAGGGGATGGGTTTTGCCACTACGACAATGCACCTGCTCACGCAGCCATCTCAGTGTGCTAGTTTGGGGAAAAACCCAGCATGCCTCTCTTGCCCCACGCACCTGACTCACCTGACCTCGCTCCGTGTGACTTTCCACAAAGGCGTTTCCACAAATGACGAGGGCCAGGAAAGGACAACACTTTGATGAAGTAGAAGAGTGAAGAAAAAACAAACAAACAAGGGAGGTGCTCTCCGCCAGCCAAACAGATGAGTTTGAAAAATAATTCCAAGAATGGAATCGCAGATTTGACAAATGTATTAAGTGTAATGGGGAGTACTATGGAGATGATTGAGTTGTTTTGTAAAAAAATGTAAATACATAGCTTTGAGAAAAGAAATTCTGGTTTTGGGGGGGTACCCCCTTGCATACTGAGCCATAAAAGAAGTCTCAATAAATTGGGGAAAAAGCCCAAATAATCCAAAGTTTGTTTCAAAATCACAACAGAATTATATTTGAAATCATCATCAGAATAGCAAACAATACACAAGAACCCCTGAAGCAGGGAGATTACAACGGAAATTATAATATATTTTGAAATGAATGAAAATGAAAATAAAACTATAATAGATGTGGAATGAAGCTAAAACTGCTTTGAAGGAAATTTATAGTTTTTAATGCCTAATTTGAATGAAAAACATCCCAATCTAAGCCTGCATACTAAGGAAATGAACAAGAAGAAAAAGGTAAGCCTGAATCAATCAGGAAAAAAGGCAAGAAAGATTGGAGCAAAAATCAATGGAATAGGAAACAGAAAAGCAATGAAACCACGGTGGCTCATTGAAATGTTCAACTTATTGATAAACTGTTACTAAAAAGGACCAAGAGAATACAGGAAGAATGTATGAGTTTTTAGTATAAAAGAGGGGAGATAACTACTGACGTAACAAAAATTATAAGAACTAATAGGGAATAGTTTACCTAGCTGCATGTCAACAAAGTAGATAAGTAAGGTGAGGTGGAAAAATTCCTGGAAATACACAAATTACCAAGCTGACTCAAAGGAAACAGAACCTCTGAGTGGACCTATAACCAATACCGTATATACTCGAGTATAAGCCACCCGACTACCAGTCAAGGCACCTAATTTTACCACAAAAACCACACTAAAAATGTGCTGAAAAACTCAGCTTATACACGAGTATACACAGTAAACAAGTTATATTATTAATTGAAAGACCTCTAGTAAACAAAAGTCCTGAGTAGGTGACTTAATTAATTGGATCACATATTTAAAAAGCTGTAATGCCAATCTTATATAAATACTTCTCGGAAAATAAAGGAGAGAATGTTTTCCAACATATTCTGTGAGGCCAGTATCACTCTGACACAAAAGTGCAACAAAGACATCACAAGAAATAGTGTTCATGAACATGAACACCCCGAATACTCTACAGAATATTACCAACCCAAACGCAGGGATGGATTTAAAGGAACAAACACCACGACCACATGGGGTTTATCCTAAAATTCAAGATTGGTTTTACATCTAAACATCGATCAATGCAATAATATACCCGATTAAGAGGTAGTTTACCTGATGATGACTAGGAAGGACAAAAGCACATGATCATCTCATTCGATACATAAAAAGCTTCTGACAAAATCTAACACTTACTCATGGTACTCTGAACAAACTTGGAATACCAGTGAACCTTCTCCAACATGAGAACAGGCCTACGGAAAACGCAGAGTGAACTTCAATCTTACTGGTATAAGACTGGACACTTTCCCCCAAAGTATGAGAGAGAGGCAAGGGTGCCTGCTCTTGCCATTGCTGCTTAACAGTGTAATGATACTGGATGTCTAGTCAGCGCAGTTCAGCACTAAGAAGAAATAAAGGGCATCCAGATGAGAAAGAAAGAAGTCAACTGACTTTATTAACAGATGATCTGATCCGGAATGTAGAAAATCCTAAGGAATCTACATACATCACAGGATTCAAGACCAATATTTTAAAAACCAACTGTATGTCTATTTCCTAGGACCAAGCAGTCCAAATACAAAATTTTTAAAAATTTAATTCACATCAGCATGAAAAAGAAAATGAAATTTAAGAATAGTTTTAACAAAAGAAGTTATAGACCAGCACACTGGAATCTACAAAATACTGCCACAAGAAATTAAAGCAGACTTAAATAGATAGATAAATTACATGTTCATGGATTGAAAGCTTCAATATTTTTAAGTTAGTAATTCAGTGCAAATCATATAAAAATTCCAACAACCTTTTCTTTTTTAAATGGGGGTGGACAGAAATTAAAAAATTTCATATGGAAGTGGAAAGAACTCGAATGGCCAAAGCAATTTTGAAAAACAAAAACAAAGTTGGAGGACTTAGACTCCCTGTTTTCAAAACATACTATAAAGCTAGAGTAATAAAGACCAGATAGATAGATGGTACAAAACAGAGATTCCAGGAGTAAACCTTGACATTTATGGTCAATTAATTTTTTACAGAGGATCCCAGGGAATTCAATGGTGCTGGAGAACTGAATACTCATATTTAAAAAAATTATCTTATGCCCTTCTATTACACGATATACACAAATGAAGTCAAAATGGAACATAGATATAAAAGTAAGAAGGAAAACAATTAATCTTCTGGAAGGAAATAGAGAAGTAAATGTCTGTGACCTTGGGATAGACAAGGATTTCTTAGATAAGACACCAACAGCAGGATTCATTATAAGAAATACATAAAATAAGTAAATTGGACCTCATCAAAAATTAAAAGATGGCTCTTTTCAAAATTCACCACTCAGGAAATGGTGAGATGAGCCACAGACCAGGGCAAAGTATTTTAAAATTGCTTATATGAAAAAAGATTTGTATCCAGGAACATAGCAGATCTCAAATCTCAATAATGAGAAGACAGCCCAATCATAAAATCAAAAGCGATTTGAGTAGAAATTCCATGAGAGAACATACACAAATGACTGATAACGTTGTTGGTTGCTGCCCTTAAGCCGATTCAGATCAGATGCATCATCGTAGAACTGTTTCAAAAAGCACCTGAAAAATAATCAACCTCATTAGTCACTAGGAAAATGCAAATTAAGACCACAAGATAGTCCAGTATGTCCACTCAAAGGCTATAACAAAAAGGATCAGCAATACCAAGCACACGGAGTTCCTCATACGTTGCTGGAGGGAATGTGAAATGGTACAGCCACTTTGGAAAACAGTTTGGCAGAGTTTGAAAAAGTTAATACGCACCTACTGTATGATCCAATACTTTTACTCCAATGTTTTCTACCCAAGAGAAATGAAAACACATGTCTGCGTGTAAATCTAGTATGCGAACGTTCACCCAGGCAGGTTCGCCATTGTCAGAAGATGGAAACAATCCAAGTATCCGTCAACTGGTGAATGGATAAACAAAACGTGATCTATTCATAGAAGGATATAGCAGGAAAATGAACTACTGATCCATGCTGTAATACGGATACCTCTGGAAACAGGAGGCTCAGCAAAAAAGGAAAAAGAAAAGAAAGAGCCGGTTTTAACTGCAATGCAGGGAATGATTTGAGATGACCGTCCCGACCATGTCTTGGCTTTTGTTGTTGGGTGCCGGTCTACAGAGACAAGAATGAAGCACTGCCCAGTCCTGCGCCACCCTCACCACGGTTCTCAGGTTGGAGCCCATGGTTGCCGCCACGGTGTCCATCCATCTTTTGAAGCTTTCCTCCTTGTCGCTGCCCCTCCACTTTACTAAGCATGATGTCCTTCTCCAGGGACTGGCCTCTCTTGACAACATGTCCGAAGTATGTGAGACAAAGTCTCACCATCCTTGCCTCTAAGGGTCATGCTGGCTGTATTCATCCCAAGACAGACCTGCTTTTTGTTTGTTTGTGTGCTTTGGCCGTCTGTAGTACTTTAAGTATCATGGCTCATCAATACCATTGGTTCTTCCTGAAATACCCACAGCTCGTCAGGTCTACTGCCATTTGTTCAATAGAGCAAATCTGTCCTTGAGATTTCTCGAAATATAGGTGTGGGAGACCCAAAGTCGTATTTTGGCTCCCATAAACTTGTTTTAATTTTGTTCAGCTTCAACCTGCTTAAGTGGGCAATTGATGGTCAGTTCCACAGTCAGGCCCTCGCCTGGTTTTAGCTGCTGCTTGAGTTTGCTGATTAAAGCCAACTGTCTCAGAAGTGTGGCGTGGGATCTAACTGACAGCAAGAGCCAGGAGGACAGCCAGGGCTCCGGGCGCTCAGATGCCTGTGCGTTGAACCACCTTGAGGCAGGAGGCGGCTGGGACACCACAGGCACCGCAAAGGAACAGCAGCAGCACCAGGAGCAGAGCATGAGGCAGAGTGCTGGAGCAGAGCCCACAGAGCACGTAAAGCTGAGTGTTGGGGGTCAGGAGGCTGGCTTACAGAGGGAAGTGCTTTGGGGTACTTCATTTGGGGAGGCGGGTTTGTTAACCCGTGGAGTTGGAATTGAGTGCCTTCAGGATGAGGCTTACATTGGGGTTGCTATGATCTGAGCCGACTTGATACCACCTGGCAACAACATGTAGGATCTTTCTAGAGTCGATCAGCGATTACCTGAAGTTGGGTTTGGGAGTGGTTGCACACAAAAACCCAAGCCCAATGCATCGGTTCTGACCCATAGTGACGGTTGGGAGTCTGACCTGGCAGTGAGCAGCCCAGTGCCTACCCCCCAGCAGCTCCAGGGGTCCCTGGCTATAAACCATACCCCAAGCTGAACACGCTGCCATTGAGTCAATGCTGACTCAGAGTGACACCCGGCCCCACCCCCGGGGGTTTCCAAGCTGTCATTGTTCACAGGAGTAGAAAGTCTGTCTCTGGTGGGGCTGCTGGTGCTTTCCAACTGCTGACCCTGCGGATCACAGCCCGATGCATGACCACCACCCCACCAGGGCTCCTCCCAGGCCACTGTCAATCATGCAGAAGTTGCTCACCTCTCCGGGCCTCGGGTACCTCTTCTGTAGAACGGGGATGAGAACAACACCTGTCTCACGGGCTGAGTAGGATTGTTGGGGGAAAGCCATGGGGTGCGATGAAAGCACAGCGACTCCTCACAGGTGCCACAGTCTTACTGCCTGTGACACAGGGCCTTATGAGCAAGCTCCAGCACTGCCTTTGATGGGGAAGGGCCCCTCTGGCCCAGCCTCCACAGCCATTACGCTGACACGCTTCAGGAAGTGGCTGCTTTAGGGAAGGCACTTGGGGGATGCCAACGAACCCCTTCTTCTCATTACAGCTCTCAGAGATCTCTCTCTGCCCCATCTCTCTACCCCACTGGCCTCTGCGGAAACACATGGCTGACCCCGCATTGATTCGGGAGTGGGGAGGCCTTTTCCTGTGTAAGTTTACAGCAGCGAAGCATGAAATGCCGAAAATCCACAGCCAACAGGGTCCAGAGGGCCTGTCTACACTGTGGGGTTGGCCAGGATGAGAAAGCACAAGGCTTTTGAGTGTAACCCGAGTGGCCCTGCCAGCCCTCCAGGCTGGAATCTGGGTTTCCAGCTATGCAGGAATACTTAAGATGACCCTTTTAGACAAAAAAAAAAAAAGAGAGAGAGAGAGAGAATTTAATAAATCAATCGGTGGCCGGGTATGTGAGCTGAAACCCAAGATACCCTTCCGCAGGCCAGAAGCTTTCCGTCTGACTCCAGGGCGAGTTCGAGGCAAGGTGTCCATTTTTCTCACACTCCACTGGCCTCGGGCCAGCTTGGCATGCGGAGAGGGTCACCATTTGTAGACAAGAACGAAGCCTTTTGTGAACAGCCCTGAGCACACCCCTGGCTGGTTGTAAAAAGTGTCAAAGGCTATTTTGGGAGAGCATGTGGTTGACTGCGCCAAGCTGAAACACTGACTTATTGCCCAACTTAGCATTAAAACATTAGACGTTACAATTAAGACAGCTCTGTTGATCCACATGCCACAAATGTATTTCTGCAATTGGAACAAAACTTGGTGATGGGGGAGAGGCGCTTGCCTCGCTGTGACCGGCCACCCAGAAAAACTTGGGGGAGAACACTGGAATGTGAGCCCCGCTATCACACAGGGGGCTCCGTTTCCCCAAAGAGCCGACACCGGGTGTGTCGCTTTATGAGCGCATAATAGGTTTATTCTCATCCACGGAACAGGAATGACTTTTTGGCGTCCGAGTAAAACTAGTGTCCGAACTCGGCTGGCAGATTTGCTACAGATGTGGGCTTTGACACGTACACACTGGGAAATGGCTATTAATCACATGCTAAGAGTTGATCCGTATGAAGTGCGAGGCAGATCACCATTTAAGTTCAAGGTCTGAGTGGATTTAAGGAAAAACAAAAGCAGACAGAAGAAGAGAAAATGGGTTAGTGTGTTTGCGTCCACACTTGTGTTACAATGCATTGCTTTCCAACATCTCCTCGTCCTTTCCCCCTGTTTTATTTCAAGGTGGGTCTGCCTTTTGTTTGGCTCCTATCACAGACCCAGATGACAAGTCCCTGGGGAAAGTGCAGCCCTTCCGCTGTCCTGCTCCCTCGCTCGCTGGTCCAGGACAAGAATGTGCTTGCTTGGCGGCATTCGCTCAAGAGAGCCTGGACAATGTGCATGACGGGGACCAGGAGAATGAGGGGAACATGCTGGAAGCGGCTCACCACCTAGCCTAGCCCTGCTGGCCTTTGTCACCACCTGCCTCAAGGGTTAAGGTGGCCACGGTAATTATGCCAAGGCGATGCATTACTCTGACAAGGTAATCCATCAAATTATTTCTCACAATTTCAATTCACCCCTCGAATTTTCCTTACCTCAAAGCCAGCTGGGTATTATATTACCGAAGCTGTTGAAAGGGTGGAACACTAGCCGTGGAGCCAAAGGCCACGGCAACTATGCGATGCATACATTTTATTGTTTGCTCAGTATTGAAATCTCATTAGGGTCCATAATTCATCTGAACCCCGTGAACATTTACATCTGTTGATCATGAGAACTTAGAAGGAATGTACACTTTGGCTCACTTGTTTTTCGAGGGGCAGGCTGAGTTGTGTGTGTGTGTGTGTGTGTACGCACATACATGTGCTTAGCCCTTGAACAGCTGTGGTTGGAATATCCCTTACTCCAACCAATTTCCAACCTGCGTTTAAATCTCCCAAATTTGTTTTCATTGGGCAGCTCTTAGACAAAGGCTCAGTTCTCTTCCAGTCTCTCTTAATCAATGTTGGAAAATTCCACTCCCCGCACATTGGCCTTCATGCAGCTCGCCTGTGTTAATTACGTCAGAATTATCCCCAAGATTACACGCGCTTCAGACAACATATATATGTTTTTGTCTTCAATTATGGCTTCAAATTCAAACTCCAGGGAGAAATAGGACCGTGACGGTCTCCCAGATGTGCACCCACATTTTCTGTGTATGTGAGGGCGGGTGGGTGGGGAGGTTGCGTATTTGGACATCTTTCCTTCTACCTTTGATGCTTTCTAGATGGCAGTGTTTTCAGTAACAGGACTCTTCCATGGCCCATGGACACTGGGTTTGAACCACGGAATCCGAGTTGGAAGGGGAAAGGAGCCCCTTGGGGTCACCTGGCTGGGCTAGTGTCTCCTTCCAAAGCAAAAACACCTCCGACAACAGCCCCCAACCAGTGGCCCTGTAGGAATGCATCCGTTCGGGGAATGAACTATGGCAGCAGCTGAAAGGCTCTTAGCAAACCCTCTCCAGCAGTTCTGGGCAGAGATGAAGCACCCTGTGGCCGACGTGCTGTCCGGAGGGAATGTAGGTGGACCAGATGCCGTTACCTGGCCTGGCATCTGGCTAGGGCACCAGCTCTCGCAGCCCGGCTGTAATTCTGGCTGATGGCAGGGAAACCTTCTGACGAGAGTCTTGTCAACTGCAAGCTGCTCCTTAGCACGCCTTTACTAATATGCTACGACGGGGGAAATCGGATACAGATGTTCTCACTCGGAAGGCCCTGGAAACACTGAAGTCCGATCTTCTCCTCAAGGAGAAAAGGGCATGCACTTCCACAGAGGAAAACGCAGCCGCAGGTCCTTAGCACAGGCTGGCCTGATCCAGGCTTCATCTCTGGGTCCTGTGCCCATGTGCTCGCCAAGTCAGTGCTAGGTTTCAGGTTTCCATCATCGGAGCTACTTTTACAGGCTCAGAGCTCAACTGGCTACAGCTGGAGACATGGCCCTGGACACACAGGTCAAGTGAACACGGGTGGGGGGCGGGAGAAGTCACCTGGCTCCTGTCCCAAGCACGAGTTTCTCCATAAGTCATACCATAAACCCATAGGCAAGGCACTTGGGCCTGGGGGTGCAGCAATGAGTAAAATCAGACCCATCTCCTGCCCTCTTGGCAGTCCCAGACTAACAAAACCATCCCTCACAAAGGCTCTTTTTAAAAACCGTGCTTCCGTATGGTAGTGCAGTGGGGTGGGCGCTGGGCTGCAAATTGGAGGGTGGACAGTTCGAACCGATCCAGCTGCTTCTTGGGGGAAAGACAAGGACGTTTGCTTCCATAAAGATTTAAGCCCCAGAACCCTATGGAGGGGTTCTACTCTGTCCTGAGTTGGAATGGACTGGCAGTTACTACAAAAAAACCCCAAGTATGATCCTACGGGAGTCTGAAAGGGGGCGGGGGAGGGTGGGCTTGTGTCCATTGGGTTTCTGGGGCATTGACATGGAGTTAGAAGTGCAAGAGATTTATTTGGGCTACCAGTTGTTGACGTGTTGATTCTGACTCCTGGCGACCCATGGGAACCATTCAGTAGATCGGTGGTCCGTAGCTTTGTCAGTGGCTGGCCGTTGGGAATTAGATCATTACGCCTTTCTTCGGAGTGCCTCTGGACAGATTCAAACTCCCACCCTTGAGGTTAGCAGCCAAGTAGGCTGACCACGTATACCCGCACGCTCTCCTCCTTATCACGGCAATCCGAGGAAGCAGGACTGGGCCGGGAGAGTCTTCACACTGCGTTGCAGATCTGGGAAGGTCTCAGTCCAGTTAGGAGCTCTGGAGCAAAGGGGCCCATCGGAAGAGTCCCCCACAGGGCAGGAGGAGGCAGAGGCCCGGGGATCTGGAGCTGCCTGCATGCTTCCTGGCTTCACAGCTACCCCCGTGGTGGCCACAGGACCGAGCTTCCCGAAGTGGTGATCATGTTGGATCTGAGGGATGGACTGGGTTAAATCAGGAAGGTGAAAGAAAACACAGGTGGGAGTGCAGAAAGACACCCACCTCTCTGGTACGTGCAAAGGTCTCTTAGCTGGAGTGGCCTGCAGGGGAATTGGGAGTGGCAATGAGCTGAGAGAGCAGAGAGCCGAGAGGGGAGTTCGAGAGGGTGTGGACCATGGGAAGGATTTTGTTTTCTATTAGCATGTGGATTTGAGAAAGTTCCTAATTTTCCCGTTAGTTTTCTAATGTACAACATTTCTAATGTACAAAACACAAGTTCGGGTGATACTGTGATTGGGTACTTGGTGGGCGACAGTAAGACCGGCAGTTCCCACTCGCCCACTGCTCGTGGAATAGAGACATGAGAGTCTGATTCTACAAGGGCTTACAGCCTTGGAAACCCTATAGAGCCGCTCAACTCTGTCCTTACAGGGGCGCTATGAGTCAGAATGGTTGCAAGAGCAAGGGCAATGGGTTTGCTTTGGGTTTGTTCATCTATTAAACAGGAAGACCAGCACCAGGCTGATTCGAGGATTGTATGAGAAAGTAAAAGTACCTCCGCCTTCAGGCAGTGCCTGGCATGTGAGCAGTACTTGTGCTGAGTATTGCGAGGCGCCGGAGGCACAAAGGTGAAGCACTTGATTGTGCACGGAGAGGTTGGCAGTTCAATGGGAGCGAGACTCAACCTGCAAAGGACAGCCCAGCCTGTCACCCGGGGTTGCTGTGTCCAAGTCGAGTTGACTGAACCCAGCGACGTACAAAACCTCACCTAGAAATGGCTTTCGAGTGAAGGCAAGAAGGAAAAGCAGAGTTTAAACTTTTGTCTTCCAAGGTGCCACAAGTTTTATGCAAATTAGAAAAGCTTACTTCCTGATCCACTGGGATCACGTGGCTGCCCTGATCCTCGATTCTGAAAACCCAAGGATGCAAATCAGGGCATCAGTAAAGTATTTAGCATCGAGGATTCAGACACTGAAAAAGCAATAAATGGCTAATAACAGAAACAAAAATTGTCTTGAGAAATCTGAGAAGCTGAGGAGGTGTCGGCTGCAGCAGCAGCAGCAGCGGCAGCAACAGCAGCGAGTGAACGGGGCGGGACAGACCCGGCAGGCCGCTCTGCCACAGGGACGCACGGCTCTCCTCTCTCTCGTCTCTCCTGTCCTGGCGAGTCCTCCTTCAGACACTCACTGCACAGCATCCAAGGCAACCAGCCAATCCCATCCAAGTGATGAGAAAGGCACGCCCACTGTAGTTTGTGCAGCCCATTGGCTGGGGAAAGGAAATCAACAGGCCACTTGCCATTTTTTCTGTACTTCTCTTACCTACATGGAACTTCTTAAGTGGGTGAGGATCTATACCTGATGAGGGGACATGCTAATTTCATGTTCAGATCATCTAAGCAGCCAGAAGCACATCTGGCTCCCGTAAAACTGGCCCCGTGAGTACAGATGAGTTTGAAATAAGCTGAGCCACAGGGATAAAAAACAAGGAGAAAAAAAATCTCTCTTATGTAGACAGATTCGCAATAGCCTTGTCTCCTGGGCAGTTGCTAGAGACACTGCTGGTCAGTTCCCCACCGTAGTACGAACAAGCTTATCTCTGTGTCTGAGTCCAGCCGCCTCTTAAAAAGAGCCAGCCACTGTTTGACGAGCTTACACGCCGCCTCCTTTGACTCTCAGCATCCAGTAAGTACATAAAGCGGTTATTTTCAGCTGTTGATCCCCTCGTTTGTTCCATCTGAGATGATCCTGACTACTCCTGACACCTTGGCGAATGCAGGCTGCCAAACATAGCCGGCCACCGTTCTTGGAAATCTCAAAATGAGCGATGGCTTGTATCATCGGAAAAGGAAAGAGAGAGAGAGAGAGAGAGAGAGAGAGAGAACCACGAACATCTCCTGTCTGCTCTGGTATGTGTCCCTTTTTCCCTTTCCAAGCTGTGAGAACGCGAACGTGAGGTTTCCACAGCCACCCAACCCAGAAACATCATCTTTGAGAATCTGAAAGCCTACGTTGTAGCCAATCAACTGAGATGACGATTTCTCCCCTTTCCTTTTAGGAAAACGTGTCACACGACTCCTGAACTTCTCTTGCATATTTCTTTCCTGAGCCAACACTTATCGACTCTTAGGTAGTCTGGCTAGGTCAAAACCAGCTTGGATCACAGAGTTGAACCTAAGCAAATTGGACGTGAAATTTCTTCCTCCGGGGGGTAAACACAGTCGAGAAAGCTCCGTGTATCTCCCTGTGGAGGCTGAAGACGGTCCCCCTCCACTTATCTGTTGTATCTTAGTCCTGAGCTCTCACAAAAAAGAGTCCTGAGGGATTGCCACCTGGCGGAACTGTTCTATGCTTCCGAACCACACCTCTCAGTTCAGTCAAACTGACAGTCATTTGCTTAAAAACCCTTCTCAGGGGTATCTTTGGCCATGGCTTTGCTGCGAATCCTTTTAGTAAAATAGAAGTTGAGCATGAATGACTCTTAAGTCTTGCAGCAGAATAATTAAATTCCCTTAGAAGAAAATATTCTAAGACTATGTGTGAAACATGATGTGATGCGTTTGGGGTCGGATCGCCCAGGAGTAACTGGTTCACGTGGCCCACAACCGGCATCCGTGACCATGACTTGAAAGCCCCTGGATGATGGAGATGGTTCGGCGGTGCTTGGCTGCTGAGTGCAAGGCAGGCAGTTTGAATCTACCCGGAGATGTCTCAGAAGACAGGCCTGTGACCCACTTCCAAAAGGCCACCACCATGGCCAACCCTGGAGTGTGGCTTTAGTTTGAAACACGTGGGATCCCAGGGGTCACAACTGATTACACAACTGTTTTGTCCTAAAATGGCCTCTTCTCAGGAGGCCAAGGAGCCCTGGGGTGAAAGTGCTAACCCAAAGGTTGGTGGTTCAAACCCACTAGCCACTCCGTAAGAGAACACTGTGGCAGTGGGCTTTCAGGAGGATTTTCGGCCTTGGAGACCCTGTGGTGCAGTTCTATGCTGCCCTCACTCACCATGGGGCAGAATGGACTCACTGGCAGTGGGTTGAGTTTGGTTTGGGGTAGTGGGAGGGCGGCTGGAGGTAGCAAGGATTAATGGACTCGGGAGAATCTCCACAGTGGTGCCTGGAGGAGCCTGCCTTTTCTGAAGCCATTCTATGGGCCTTTACCTTAACATGAAAATGATGATCTCGTGTTCGGTTAAAAGTGAGGTGGTGCTCAGTCAAGTCACTGGCAATTCCAATTTAAAAGACCACTTTCCTAGAACAATTGAGCTCCACAGGGTAGTGTGGGACCGGCTGTTATCAAAACTACCCATTTCCTCTGTGCATGCTAAATGACAATACAAGCAGAATCTGATGGAACGTCAGCATTTTCCTAGGAAGGAGGCAGAGGGCAAAGGCCACCATGTCCAGAAAGTGGCGGTCTGAGGAGGCTGGGCTGAGATACAAGCAGACTGTCTGATTTTACTCCCTGCAGGTGAGTGTGGTCTTTGACTAATGAATGCCAGGCGTGGAGCTGAAACAGGAGAATCACCAAGGGCTAGCGGGGAAGGGTCTTCTACCAGGCAGAGTTTACACTCAAAATAGAATCCTGTCAGTGACACCTGGCTTTCCACATTCTGTCCCAGAGACGGACCCCTTCCCCCAGTACTCTGTGACAAAGACTCAAAGGATAACCCGTCCCTGTGGCTGTCCCCAACCTCCCACTTGGCGAGAAGGCATTTATTGGCCAGCAATCACTTCAGGACCTCCATGGCGGGTCACGGTCCTGCAGCTTTTTACGGAGGAGGGCCTGAGCAATGCAGCCTCACCTTGGACCGGCCAAGCATCCCGCAGGCAGGACGGAGCTGAGGGCGTGGGAGACGGGTTGGCACGCGCGCCATGACCCAGGAGGCTGCCTTGCTAGGTGCCGGCCATTCATGCCCAGAAAGGAGGCACAGGGAGGGGCTGTCAAAGACAGAAGAGAGACAGGTATGGGCCTAGACTGGGGCTTTATTTCATGTGATTAGAAAAACGAATGAAGTCTGCGAGTGCCAGAGTCTTGACTTCACCAATTAAGAACGAAGAGCTTTGAAAGATATGATGGCCTTAGATTCTCCTTCTAAGCACGGCTTAAGAAAGTATGTTTTGTTGTTGTTGTTTGTTTTCCCCCACGGTGGTGGCGGTGCTGAGGTGCCGCAGTGAACGCTCTACAACTGCAGAAAACACTGCCCCGGAACAGTACCACCCTCACAATCGCTGCTTTACGTGAGCTCCTGGCTGCAGCCACGGCCTCCAGGCCATCGTGCTTTTTTTTGCTGACCCTCGACTGGTGCCTCCTGATCAAGGGTTCAAAGTACAGGAGATGAAATCTTGCCGCCTTTGCTCCTGAGGAGCATTCTGGCTGTCCTTCCTCCCAGGCAGATCCGTCTGTTTTGCTGGCAGTGCGCAGTGCTGTCAGTATTCTTTGTCGCCGCCACCCTCCTTCCAAGGCGTCCGTTCTTCGGTGGCCTTCCTTATTTAGTGTCCAGCTTTCATAAGCGGATGAGGCGATTGGAAATATTGTAACTTGGGTCATCTGTGCTTTCTGACATTTTGAAGACGAACGTGGTGTTAGGATCAGTAGATGAGTAGACTCATGAACAACCTGAGATACGCAGATCACGCACCCTTGGTTGCATGGAAATGAAGAAGGCTTGAAGCACTGCCTGATGCAGAACAAAGACTTCAGCATGGATTATACCTCAACCCCAAGAAAACACAAATCCTCACAACTGGATCAATGAACAGAGAAAGGCTGGAAGCCGTCCAGGGTTTCATTTGGTTCGGCTCCACAATCAACGCCATGGAAGCACTCAAAAAACTCACTGCCATCAAATTGATTCCAACTTATCGTGACCTCATAGGACAGAGTAGAACTGCTCCTGTGGGTTGCCAACCCTGGGACCCTTCCCAGGAGTAGAAAGTCTTATCTTTGTCTCTTGGAGCAGCTGGTGGTTTTGAACTGCGGACCTTGCAGTGAGCAGCCCAACACATAATCACTACACCCCCGGGGGCCCATGGAAGCAGCAGTCAGGAGATTCTGCTGAAGGAGACCTCTTTGCAAATGAAGTCAGGACGACTTAAGAGAGCATTTAAACGAAGTGAATTGCTCCACATAGGTCCCCAAAGCACCCCTTTTCTGTTGAGCATATTCTGGGGACTGAAGGGCTGGGAGGGGCACCACTGGATGGCTGATGGATGGACGGAGGACACACACCAGCTGGGAGGCAGCCTGCTCCTAACCCACTTGCTTCTGGAACTCAGGCCAGGTCAAACTGCCAGCGGCTAGGGCCCTGGAGCCTGTGTCTGCACTCCCTTGCACCCACTCCGCTTCGGAGCTCCCTGACGCTGCAGCGGATATTCGAAGGAGTTCACAGGGCCCATCATCCCAGGAGCCCACCCGATGCTCCGTGGGTCCCGCTGAAAGCTTTCAAACTGTCCTCTGCATCGGCACAGAGCCGCATGTGTTGAACACCCGGCTCTGCCTGCGATTACCCTCGGCTGCTGTAAGGCAATTTCACTCCCCGAGCGACTGCAGGCTGCAGCAACAATGGTGTTATTGACTTGTTGCTCCGGCTCTATTTAGTTATTACCCTCGGGGCCACAATCAATAGACTTTGCACCAAGTCGGCCTAATAAATCCCAGGCTCTCACTGGAGGCTTGCCAGGAGCGGCGAGGAAACCTATGGCGGGGACACACTTTGAGTGCGAAGGCGGAGAAAGCCGCCCTGACGGCTGTATAAATTAATTAACAAGGCGCTGTTTATTCTTCTCAAAGATCAGATTGCACATTTATCATCATTGAAGAAGCCACGGAGAGACCATCACAAATTTATCTGGTGATATAAAAAGTGCCCCCCCACACACAACTTGGACACACACACACACACAACTTGGACACACACACACACACAACTTGGACACACACACACACACACACACACACACACACACACACACACGGGCGACCCACATTCCTTCTAGGGTCGTTTCCTTCTCGATTGCATTTTCAATTACTCAACGGATCCGTTTGCCTGCTGAGCCCTAGCTGTGGCTAGTCTATGAGTTCCAGCTTATTGGGGCGAAGGCAACTGCCTTGATCATTCTTGCAGCTGTGGCTGGAATGGCCAACATGATAAAAATAAAATGCTGATCATGAACATGACTGTGCTGTGTGTGTTTCTTTCCCTGCTGGTCGGGATTTGAATCCTGCTTGTAATGCAGCCATGGAGGAAAAATGCTAGAAAGACGCAAAGGTTGGTGCCAGGAGATGCCTGGGGGTGACTCATTCCAATAGAATTCTAGGGCAGTTCCCTTCGGAAGTCAGCAAAGATCTGTAGCTTCAGTGGGGCAGGGCCCCAGATTCCCAGAGCCTGAAGACACAGTGGACCAGCTGGGCCAGCTCCAGGACAAGTGAACCTTCTTCCAGAGATTGAGAACCCATGTAAGGGCTCATCTGGGGCTGCAGAGACACTTTCCAGAATCTTCTGTAATGAAACCTGGGAGAGTCGGCCCTCGAGACCTCTACGAGGATGCCTTGCTTGCCCGGGTCTCAAAAGTTGTTCACCTTTGACTGGTGAGGTAGTCTTACCAGTTTTCTATCGCTCTCTGTTTGTCTCATCCTCTCACCGCCACCGAGGCCATTCTGTCTCAGAGTGACCCTATTGGGCAGGATAGAACTGCCGCTGTGGGTTTCTGAGACTGTAACTCTTTACAGGAATAGACAGCTTCATCTTTCTCCCATAGGGCAGCTGGTGGATTTGAACCACTAACATGGTGGTTAACAGCCCAATGCGTAACCCACAATGCCACCAGGGCTCCTTAGCTCTCTGTTGGAAAAGGTTTCAGTTTTCCTTCTCTGATAGGTTTCTGCCTTACACAGGTGCTGGCTTTTGGCAGTTTTACTGAACCAGACTTTTCGCTGGTTTCCACTAGGCCCTCTAGTACAGTCTGAAACTCAACAACGAAGATTTGGTGATTTCAGTTTGTAAATCCAAGGGTGAAGGTACTAGACAGTGAGAAGGGCTGACGTCAGTCTCATTCAGCCCAGTGACCAGCATTTGATGAGAATCTATTTGTATTAGGTAGACAGCACCAGGACAGCCACTCACTGAACGGGACACACCCTCACTGTTCCAGGTGTGGACAGCTGGTGTCGTGGCTCTGGCTATCCCACCACTCATCCGTGAGCATGATGGGCTTAGCCAACCTCTCAAAACCTTCTCCCTTTGACTGCGTTGGCCCTTGGGAGGGGCTCCTGCGTGCATACACGCGAGGCCTGTTATATTGTGCAGCTGCTCGTTGTGTTGTCCCTATAATTTATTGCCTCTTAGAACTGGTTTCCAGGTAATAAGAGCTAATTGACTCAAGAGGCTTTCATCCACAGCAATTATCTTCTACTACTGTCCATTAGGCCTGGGTTCTCTCCACTAATCAGGTGAATGTGTCACCACCGAACATGCATTTATTGAAGAAAGATATAACTTAAAAGTCACGATCCCAAACTTATTTCTCAACAGGTTCATCTAAAGTTGGTCATCCTCCGGTTTCTTTCCTGCGCCATGCTCCACTTAGCCTTACATGTGGAGACTGGTCAGATGCAAGGCCTCCAGCGGTCACTGACTCTACTCCCAGCTCCTAAGACGTGAGGAGACCAAGGCTCCAAGGTGGATGTGGTGGCGTGTGAGTGGCAGACAATTAGTAGCATCATCAGGCCTGGGTCTTAGAATTCTTGCCAGCTCTTTCTGGGACTCCTGATATTTTAACGACAATAGAACGAAACAGATGCAGAAAGTTTCTTCCCCCCTCTGTGCCTCCTCCTTGGCTAGCTTCACTCTCCCTCTCCCCAGCTCATGGACTGCTCCTCTGATGCCCTTGGCTCCAAACTAGAATACTCAGCTACTTCCTGGATACATTCTCCATAACCCCCCTTCTACTGGCCAATGGGCATCCAAGGTGAAGTAGACTGAGTCGTGGTAGATGACCACACTGATCTATAGATTTCCAGCACCCCTCCTTCTAATCCAGGGCCAGACAACTGGATGTTCATATGCAAAAGAAGAAAATTGAATCCCTACCTCACTCCATATAGAAACATGAACTCAAAATGCATCAAAGTCTTGCATGCAAGGGCCCAAAGCTTATTAGGCAACACAGAGGTAAATCTTTGTAACTTTGAACTTGCCAGTGGACATGATACCAGTAGCACAACCAACAAAAGAAAAATAGATAAATTGGATCTCATCAGCATTATCTTTGTGCATCAAAAGACACTATTATGAAACTGCTAAGATAACTCATAAAAAAGGAAATACTGGCAAATCATAGTCAGTGCAGCCTGTGAGAGCTGGAAGTTCGTGGGACTACCTTATTTTATTGTGGGTCTTGCAAGTGTTCTACCTTGACAGGGTGCATGCCTTTCTATGAGAGGAAACATTTCTCTTTTCCTCTCCTGACAGGCTTCTTGCGTATCGAGGTCCCAGCTTCCACAGGCTTTACTGTATCTAATAAGGAACTCATGCCTAGAATATGTAAAGATTCTTACAACTCAGTAATCAAAAGAATAGTAATCAGATTTTGAAAAATGGACAGAGGATCGAAACAGACATTTTTTCCAAAGGAGATCTACAAACGGCCAATAAGCACATGAAAGGATGCTCTACATCATTAGCCATCAGGAAAATCAAATCAAAGTCACCAGAAAGAACCAATTTTCACTTAATAGGATGTCTAAAATCAAAAAGTCTGATAATAACAAATGTTTGTAAGGCTGTGGAGTTATCAGAGTAAAATGGTGTAGGCTCTCTCGAAAACAGCCTGCCAACTCTTCAAAGAGTCACATGTAGTTACCTTTGACCCACCCATTCCATTTCTAGCCACAGACAGCCATGCCCCATGCCCTCCCAAGGCACATCCATGCGAAAACTTCACAGCAGCATTATTCATCCTGGCCAAAAGATGAGACCACTCAAATGCCTACTAATGGAACTCGAATGTCTACTAAATATTTCTTAGCAAAATGTGGTAGATCCCTTTAGCCAGAAAAAAGAAGGGAGTACCGATACATTCTATATCATCGATGAATCTTGGTAAGGGAAATAAGTCAGTCACTAAAGACCATGTATTATATGATTCTGTTTATATAAAATATCCAGAATAGAACTGAATTCCTATTCCTATTCCCACTAGTGGTGGGACTGGAAGATGGGGCAATCCCTGTGGAAAGAAGTGTGGCACTTCCTCAAAACCATGGGCCTAGAAATACCACATGACCCAACAATCCCTCTATATATGCTAGAGAAATAAGAACTACAACATGAATAGTTATATGCACAGCCATGTTCATTACAGCCCTATTCACATTAGCAAAAAGATGAAACAAACTAAGTGCTTGTCGGTGGAAGGACAGCTACCCTTTGGCACATACACTCGAGAAATACTAGGCAGTGTTAGAGAATAACAATGATTTTGTGAAACACTTCATGACCTGGGTGAACTTGGAGGCATTATGAGTGAAATTAGTCACATTAGTGAATTAGTGAAATTAGTCACAAAAGGACAGATATTGTACGAAACTACTACTATTAAAAGACAAGAAAATGTTTTCCCACTAGGAAGGGCAGAGAAGTCCCAGGCTGAGGGTAAACGAGCGTTAAGCTTGGCTGAAGGAGAAGGCAATATGCAATAAAAGGGAGGCTGGAAAAAAAGAGACAGAGGCAAAGGAAGACCCGGGATGGTTTAAAAGTATTAGAGAGGACAGAGGAACATACTGCTAGTTATACCTGGTCCTGGAAGAGTGGTGATCTGTATGAGGATGCTTAGATAGACAGGCAGGCTGAACAGGTATGGGAAGGAGAGGGGAGTATAGCCACAGATAGGTTTGACAGAGAATATTCGTTATGTGTGTCGGCCTTTGCAAATATAGTTATGAATGTGGTAGAACACACAGGACACAAGGTTATGGAAACCAAACACCATGAGAAAATGAGTCACTGGCCATGATTTGGACCATAGTCTTGGGTGAATACCCAGGTCAACGGGCATAACATGGTTCACAAAGACAATATTCTACATCCTACTTTGGTGAGTAGGGACTAGTCTTAAAAACTCATGAGTAGCCATCTCAGGGGTAACTCTTGGTCTTTGGAGGAAAGAATAGTGATGAAAATCGGAAAACATGTGGAAACAATTAGTCCAAAGAACTAACAGACAAAACAACGCCAGCATCAGTCTCTCCAACCCGGAGACCAGAAGGACAAGATGGTGCCAGGCTCTCTGAAAAGGGTCACATTAGAAAGCCCTGGGTAGCACGGGAGAAGAAGGTGGCATAGAAGTCAGAATTAGAAGAGACCAGGCTTACCGGTGACCATCCAGGACTATGGCTCTTAGTTACCCTCCAGGTCTGGAACAAAAGTCTCCCAACCTTAGAATACTCAACCATGAAAGATCAAAAGGGCAGCATTTACCCCAGGACGCAACTCAGGGTTAAACGAGGAGGGGGATGGAAGCAGGCCGTGAATTCTTGAAGGTAACACTGATGATCTGCTTCATAAATCTTCACCTAATTCCCTATGAAAAGCTTTTTGTTTATTTATTTAACTTCCAGAATAGGCAAATCTATCAAGAAAGCTGATTAATGGTTGTTTGTTTAGGGCTAGGGGATTGGTGAAACTGGGGATGCTAGCTAGGAGGGTTTCCAAAAACACCTCAAGAACAGATTTGATGCATTAAAGACAGAGAACCTGATGGGCTGTAAGAGAACATCAAGAACATCATACATGAAGAAAGCAAAAGGCCACTGAAAGACAGGAAAGAAAGAGAAAATCAAGTGGATGTCAGAAGAGACTCTGAAATTTGCTCTTGATCATCGAGCAGCTAAGGCAAATGGAAGACATGATGAAATCAGAGACAATTTCAGAGGGCAGCCCGAGAAGACAAAGTGAACCACTATAATGAACGGTTCAGAGGTAGAAAATCAAAAAAGGAAGGACCCACTCACCATATATTAAACTGAAAGAACTCAAGAAAAAAGTCAAGCCTCATGTTGCAATATTGAAAGATTCTATGGGCAAAATATCGAACGACTCAGGAAGCATCCAAAGCAGGTGGAAAGAATGCACAGCCACTGTACCAGAAAGACCTACTTGACATTCACCCATCTCAAGAAGTTGCATGAGGGCAAGAACCAATGGCACTGAAGGAAGAAATCCAAGCTGCCCTGAAGGCATTCAAAAACAAGGCTCTAGGCCATCGGTTCTCAACCTGTAGGTCGCGACCCCTTTTGGGGTCCAAGGACCCTTTCACAGGGGTCATCTGATTCATAACAGTAGCAAAATGACAGTTATGGAATAGCAACGAAAATAATTTTATGGTTGGCGAGTCACCACCACATGAGGAACCGTATCAAAGGGTCACGGCATGAGGAAGGTTGAGAACCGCTGCTTTAGGCATTGATGGAATACCAATGGAAATGTTTCAACAAGCTGATGAAGCACTGGAAGCACTAGCTCAACTATGCCAGGAAATTTGGAAGACAGCTACTTGGCCAACCGACTGGGGGAGATCCATATTTGTACCCAGTCCAAAGAAAGGTGCCCCAACAGAATGTGCAAATTAGATCACTGATAGGACTTGAAAGTGAAAATTGGCTGACAAACATCCAACAAAGATTGTAGCAGTACCTTGACAGGGAGGGAGCTACCTGAATCGGGTTCAGGCCCGATACAGAAGAGGATGTGGAACAAGAGGCATCATTGCTGACGTCAGATGGTTCTTGGCTGAAAGCAAGGAATACCAGAAAGATGCATACGTGGATTTCATTGACTACGCTAAGGGTGCTGACTGTGTGAATCAAACAAACTATGAATAGTCTTGAGAAGAATGGGAATTCCAGAACACTTCATTGTGCTCATGTGGATCCTGTACCTGGATCAAGAGGAAGTTGCATAAAAACAAGGGAACACTGTGTGGTTTAAAATCAGGAAAGGTGTATCAGGGTTGTATCCTCTCACCATACTTATCCAATCTGTGTGCTGAGCAGATCATCAGCGGTTCTGGCTTATGTGAAGAAGACTGTGGTTATCAGTATAGGAGGAAGGCTTGGTAAGAACCTGCGAAATGCAGACGACACAACCGTGCTGGCAGAAATGAAGACTTGAAGCCCTTGTAGGAGAAAGATGAAGCGCGCCGTTTACAACCTCAGAAACCTACAGGGACAATTCTGCTCCGCCCTGCAGGGTCACCCTGAGTCGGGACTGACTCAATGGCAGGGAGTTTGGAGATTGACCTGACTCCAGAACCTGGGCATACGTGCATCTCAGCTGTGTGACACACTGCTGGAGGCGAGGCCCGTGGTGGCCCGTGGGTGCATGAACAGCAGCCTCTGCTGCTCCCTGTAGACTTCTGTGGTTGTCACCAGCAAGCTTCATCTTTCTCTTACAAGGCAGCTGGTGGGCTCAAACTGCTGACCTCTTGCTTAGCAGCCCAACAGGTAAGCCACCCACAGTCAGGTAGACGAGGGTTCACATCTAAGCACTTCTCAGCTGTGTCATCTTGGACAGGCTACTTTACCTCCCTCAGTTTCTTCATCTTAATATGGAGAGAACGAACCAGGGTACCCATCCTGGGGAGCAGTTTACGAATCAAGGGAGATCATTTCGCTGTGACACGTCGCATAGACCCTGGCTGGCTTGAGGTGGCAGTTCTAACCATCAGTGCGTCACATTGCAGAGCGGAGTGAGCCCACTTCCAGCCAAATGAAGCCAACAGTCTGCGCCGGCCAGAGGAGTGTGGGGAGGGGATCTGGCTTCCTGGGCAAGTGACGGGGTTCGAGAGATTCCAGAGTGTAGCCTTTGCTTGCTGGTTTGTGTTTATTTCCAGGTCACAGCAGCTCGTGGGTGCTGGGGAATCCCCAAAGGTTCTTCCACTCGGCACGCGCCAGAGAAGGTCAGAAAGGTCTATAGAGCAAAGCTAGAGACTTCCTTAGAGAGTAGTCCTGTTTATCCTGTTTGTTTTTAAAACAAGTCACTTCAGAACGAGGGAGGTGACATTCCCTCCTGCTGCTGTAGCACGTGACATTTTGAACCTCATATTTAAACCTATTTGTTTCTGAAAATGAGTTGGTGTGAGGTTAACAAGGAAATCCTGGCAGAAGTAGCTTCTTATTGGGATTGGACTATGGCATTCATTTTCTTTAAAAGAAAATAAAGCACACATTTGGAATTAATTTCTTTTGTTTACAAGGTTGTATCTTTCGGCCAAATTTTCATTTTCGGATCCAATCAGAAAGCTCACTAGGCAAACGTAATACTTTTGTATGCAGGGGCCTGCCTCTGCCATTTACTTGCTGTGTGGTCTTAGGCCTGTCCCTTGACCTCTCTGGGTGCCAGCACCCTGTGGGAGTCTAGAAACTGTCTATGGAACAGGAGAGCAGTGGATCGGATCAGAGGTTGCCAACTGACAGCCCACAGCCAGATCCTGCCTGCAGACGTGTTGGTTTGGCCTGTTCAGTATTCAGACAAAAACAAAACCAAAAACCCTAGTCAACATAGACAAATGGGAGATTTGCCACCTGGACTTGTGGCACTCTGGACAACTGGGGAGAGCTGAGCCTGCCAGTCTACACCGTCACACAGCCACAGAGGAATTCTGAGGGGCCGCATCACCAGCTCCCCACAGCTCCACACTCAAGGGCGTTAAGTCGATTGGATTCACAGTTTCATAGCAACCCTCCAGGGGTTACAGTTCTCATAACTCTTTACAGGGAGCACACGGTCTCATCTCTCTCCCACGGAGGGACTGGTGGTTGTGAACTGCTGACCTGGTGGTCAGCAACCCAACATGTAACCCACTACCCCACCAGGGCACTCCTCGCGTCTGGCTCTCCTCGCTTCCTTGTGGGGCTTAACTAGTTCCCACGGACATCTGAGCATGCTACCCTGACCTGGATCTTCTCCCCTGGTTCTGTCCAAAAGCTTTGTAGTGCTCCATCTGCCTCCTGCCATCCCCCTTGACAAATACAGTGTGGAGTGATGGGCACCTGGAGTGACAAGAAAAATCTTTGAGAACAACACTCCCTGGTTCTCCAGCCAACACTACATCTGGCAGTAGAACCTAAGGGGCCACCTGGCAGGCATTCTGCTCTCCCCACTGCTGCACCTTAACGAGGACCTCCAGCTCCTGGATGGAGGCGGGCCAAGGGCTGCATCCGGGAACACACGGGGATGCTGTTGGCAAGTCTAGCTCATCAGACTTCATGACAGGGGAATTACATTGTCTCACCTAACATGCCAAATGGCCTTGGACTCTAAGTCAACCCTCTTTAGGTGAACAGGAGATAGACCCCACACATTTCAGGGCAGAGCCATCTCTGACACCATCAGAGGAACCCCACACCCCAAGTCCTCCCACACCCAGAGAGGGCTGACTTTCCAGTTCCAACAACTGGGGAGGAGGAGCGTCCTCAGATGGCCACGCTCTGCTGGCGGCCTGTTGAAGCCTGAGCTCTCGGCTCTCCTCGGCAAGGCCGGGGCAGTGAGCTGGATGAACACTGGTTTGTGTAAATATCAGCCATCCCGACTGCACAGAAAATATTTGCAGCCTGCATGTCATTTCCTTTTCCGGACCCTCCCAGTTTTTCTTTCAAGAAATGACTGCCAGACCTAAGAAGCCCACAATTACTTCCCAATGGGATTAAAAAAAAAAAAAAAGTCTAATGTTAAAATAAGTTCAAACCAAAAAATCATATCATTGTAAATGAGGGTGAATGCAGAGTGGTGACCCAAAGCTCATCTGTAGGCAACTGGACACCCTATTACTGAAGGGTCACAGGGAGAGGGCAAGCAGTCAGGTTGCAGGGTAGCAACGATGAAACATACAACTTTCCTCTACTTCTTAAATGCTTCCTCCCTCCACTATCATCATCCCAATTCTACCTTACAAATCTGGCTAGACCAGAGGATGTTCACTGGTACAGATAGGAACTGGAAACACAGGGAATCCAGGACAGATGACTCCTTCAGGACCAGTGGTGAGAGTGGCGATACCAGGAGGGTGGAGGGAAGGTGGGGTAGAAAGGGGGAACTGATTACAAGGATCTACATATAACCTCCTCCCATGGGGATAGACAACAGAAAAGTGGGTGAAGGGAGACATCGGACAGTGTAAGACATGACAAAATAATAATAATTTATAAATTATCAAGGGTTCATGAGGGAGTGGGGAGTGGGGAGGGAAGGGAAAAAATGAGGAGCTGATACCCAGGGCTCAAGTAGAAAGCAAATGTTTTGAGAATGATGATGGCAACAAATGTACAAATGTGCTTGATACAATGGATGGATGTATGGATGGATGTATGGATGGATGATGGATTGTGATAAGAAATGTATAAGCCCTCAAAAAAATGATTTAAAAAACAAAACAAAATAAGTTCAAACTCCAGAGGAAAGGTGCAAGAAGAATAAAAGGGGCACCCCTAGCCCCTACTAGAGTGGCTGATCATTGTGACCCCTCAGGAGCTGACCCTGCCTTCTCTGGCTCCACCTACGTGGAGATCCGTTAGGCGCCATTTGAGAGGGGGATCGCTTATACCCTTATATTTCCACTGCAGATGTGTCAATAGCCGATGATTTGACAGTGATGGGGTAATGAAGCGCGCATATTCAAACTCGGCCAGGGCTCTTCACACGGGCCTTTGGACTTCTCCCACCCCAAGCCCAGAGCAAGCCCACTGCCGTCAAGCCCATCGCAGCTCATCGTGGCTCTACAGAGGGTTCCCTTGGGAATCTTCACAGAAGCAGGCAGCCTCGTCTTTCTCCCACTCCGTGGCTGGTGGTTTGAATCACCTACCTTGTGGTTAGCAATTCAATGTTTAGCTGGTAGCCACACTGGGCCTCTGAAAATAATTCTGTCTCTTCTACCCACAAGCAAAAACAAAAAACAAACTCACTGCCATCGAGCTCATGTCGTCTCATAACAGCCCTAGAGGACATGGTAGAACTGCCCCTGCGACTTTCCAAGACTGAAACGCTGCACCCCGAGTGACTGCGAATGAGAGTGTCCTGGGCTGTAATCTTTATGGAAGCAGACTGTCAGGCCTTTCTTGCAGAGCTGCTATGTGGGCCTGAACCACTAATCTTTTGGTTAGCAGCCAGGCTCATGACCATTGTACCACTGGGGCTCCATCTAAAGTCGGTTTTTTAAAAAAGAGGTCTCTTAAAATTAATGCCAACTGAGTCACACACACACACACACACACACACAACTGAGTCACACACACACACACACACACGTCTCTGGAGCCTCAGAGAACTAGACCCAATAGAGGTTGAGGCTGGAAACGTGTAACACACAATCCAAACCCCAAACCCACAGGTGGTTGTGCTAATTCTGAATCATAGGGTCCCAGCAGGATAGGGGAAGACTATACAGTGTACGGGGCTGTGTTCCTCACAGAAGCGGGCTCCCACATCTTCCTGCAGGCAGCTGATGGGCTTGAACCATATACCCCTTGGTTATTTGCTTAAAGCTTTTGCCCACTGTGCCAGGAGGGTCCTTCCAATAGACATCACCTCCCAGATGTCATGGTAGACGAGGGTGGGGGTGGCTCAGTGGGCTAGTCCCAAATGCTTTCTGGGGCTTCAGCATTTGCTCCAGGAGTTCAATCGTCTGCTAAAAGTGGCGAAGGCCGACTTGGGAAGTTACGAGTCTTCTGTCCTGATCCTTTTTTCCAGAGACAACTGCTGAGGCTCCAGGAAGAGCGTTGTTGAGCAGTAATTACATTTCCAGAGAGACTGAGCCTCCTTCCCCCTAGCCTTGTGTCTCACAAAGCATCTAAATCATTCCTTTGTGGCACAACAATGGACCCTCACACGAGTCAAGCAATTTGTGTTAATTATGTAAATCACTCCATTCTCTTTTCAGATATCTGCATAGAGCTGCAAGTCACTGTAGGTCAAAATAGGATGTGGACCACAACGCTGACACTGCAGTGGGGAAGGGAAGGAGCAGGGCCCTGGGTGACCTGGCTTTGTCCTGCTGCAGCACAAGATGGGGATGGGAGAGAAGACCTGGGCACAGAAGTCCGAGGGGGAAACAGTGCAAGAGGGAGCGAGGTGGGGTTGCTCCTTCATGCCCTCCCACTGCATGTGGCACAAAAGCCTGGTCTGATTTACTCAGCTTCTGGGGTGATCAGGACCCAACAAATACCACATCCTCATGCTACTGTCCTAGTCACGTGTCCCTTTTGAGGCTCACAGTAGAAAGAGACTCCAAGTCACTCAAATGAGGTGCCCGATAACAAATCTTCCCCTAGAAGGGGCTGAGTTACCCAGGGCATTCTTACTCGGCTTGAGCAGCATCTTGTTTACAATACGCTGCTTAGATGGCCTACTGACAGCCAATTTCCTAAACTGTTTTTTGTCTCATGTAGGTACTATACCTGGGGGAATGCAGAGGGAAATGAGGGAGGAAGAGGGAGAGCGAGGAAGGGAGAGAAAGAGGAGAGAAGGCAAGAAGGTAGGAAGTGAGGCTTCAGTTGAATACCTTCAAGCCCCTTCCACAATCAAGTGCTCTCACGGCCCCATCACCCTCCATGCTTGCATGGGACGCGATGCCACCTGGTTTTCAGGAGTCAGACAAATACACACGGAAGGTTTCTCTACTGTGTTCTCATCAGACCCCTTTTACTCTATACTCAGCCCTGAACGGACACTTCCTGCTTTCCGGGAGTTCCGTCTGCCTTTAAAGGCTTGTTGTCCCAGGCAAACAGGAGAGCTGCAGTCGGACAGTCTTTTATGTGCCTCAACGTTCCCATTTTGGTCCCTCAGTGTGCATTACACGTACACTTTCTATATATATTATGACTAACATATCATTTTAGGTTCCCGAGTCAAGCTCCATGTGGTTAAATAAAAAATAAAAGACCTAGGCAGGTAATTTACATGAGCAGAAACTGGCAAATATGTAGTTTAGCATGTTAGTCTCCAACTACGGAATAAAGAACCACAACAACGTGCTGCCGTTCTCCCCTGCCCCTCTACTGACCAGGTCAGCCGAGACAGGAAGCAATGAGAATTCCTAGAGAGGGCTGTGGTGTAGTTTTGGTTGGAGGAAGGCACCTGGTGTAGCTTTTGGGACCACAGTTTGGCCTCCTTTTCAGATGCTCACCCACAGAGGCTGGTCCAAGGACACCCCGATTGCAAGCTCTAGGCAGTTAAGGACAGAGCATGCTGGGGCTGAGATGCAATCATGCATGCGGGACAATAACACGATGAACACTCGGCTTGAAGCGTTCCTATCAGCACACGCACCTATCTGCAGGCGGGGGTTGTGGGTAGGGGGGAGAGTGCCGAGATACATTTTTAGCAAAATGTTATTAGTGATAGGATCATATGTGATCTTGCGTTCTTCACAATTTCTCAATATTTATATAACATAGTACAATCTAAATAGTATAGTTAAAACATTAAAAGATAGAAAATTCAGGTTCATCTGGAAATAGAAATGCCACATGACCCAGCAATCCCTGCAGTCAGGACATGCCCTAAGGAAACAAGAAAGAATACACTTGTAGACAAATGCACACCTGTGGTCATCACAGGAGCCCTTGGGGCTTAGTGGTTATGCACTGGACTGCTGACAGCAAGGTTAGCAGTTCAAAACCACTAGCTGCTTCTTGGTAGACAGGCCTTTCTACTCCCATAAAGAGTTACTGTTTTAGAAACTCACAGGGGTAGTTCTACGCTGTCCTATAGGGTCGTTATGAGTTGGCATCTACTTGATGGCAGGGAACTTGGTTTGGTTATGCTCATTACCGTGCTATTCACAAATAAAAAAGATGGGAACAGCCTCAATGGCCATCAGTGGACGGATAACCAGACTTCAGTGCATACATATGAGGGGACACTCCGTGTCCCTAAAGAATAACGAGGGGACTGTGAAACATCTCATGACGTGGATGCATTTGGAGGCTACTGTGTGTCGACCCAGGGCGGGAGGGGAAGGGAGAGAGGGGGCAGAGGGCAGACAGGTGTTTCCTTGGTGAGAAGGAAGAAAATATCCCACAAGAGGGAGATGGAGGATAAAAAAGTGGGGGAGGGAAGGCACAGGGGGAGCTATTAGGAGGGGTGATAAGCAGTCAAAGTTGATTACTATAGAAATGATTGGATAGGTAAAATCCCCACCTAATTCACAATAGACACGTTTTTTGGAGAAAAAACACACACCAATTTTGGCTTAAGCAATATACAACTAAGAAGGTGAACCACTACGTTTTTTCTCTCTCTTTTTTTTTAAGCAAGCCAACTTCCTACCCCTTCCTAAGGAGGCTTCTCTGTGGTGGATTGACCATGCCGAGTCTCCTCCTTACCCCTCTGGCCAGCCAGCACTGCCTACAGCTGGCTACCATGATCCGCAGGGGAAGTCACTGATTGGTAGTAAGTAGCTGGTGACTGACAGCACCCATGCAAGCCACACCCCAGAAAGTCTGGCCCAGAAGAAGAACCATTCCTTAACCACAGCTAAGAATTCCAGAGGGTGACACATCCACGGGTAGAGGGGCCATTCGAATGTGGCAGGTGTGTGTGTCAGTCTACCAGGGATCATCAACTGATGCCCAGGGATGCTGGGGACACTGCTGTTGGCAGGCCAAACTGCAACTCACCGGCATATCTTCTTCTTCTCCTCTCTCTCTCTCTCTCTCTCTTTCCCGGAAGCCCTACAAAGCCATGCCACACTGACACACTGTCTTCTAGACGAGATGCTGTGGGGTTAAGGCAAATGGATAAACCACTGTGACTGGGCGAGGGCTGTAAAGGCCAGTGCATTGTCCGTCACGTATTCTTGGTGTCACAAGGCTGTCGGGGCTGAGACAGGCGGGAGGTCAGAACTAGAACTCAGTGCGCTTGTAGCTTGTGGGGGTAAAACAGCACCTGAGAGCTATACGGAGCTAAGGTTTAAACACAAAATAGGTGCTAACAAAGTGAACTTCGCCCAGTACAGTGCATGAAACTCCCACACCCAGAGCTATCAGGTTTCATAACTTATGCACCTAACTGCCAAGAAACGATCACAGTCCCTGCGGGAAGCCACAAGTAGGGCAACATGCTCTGAGCACAAGAGGGATAGAGACCGGCAGAAACGATGGAAGGGAAGGAGCAAGACAAAAGGCGGGATGCAGTTCAACCTCATCACTACCGGTGCAGGTGGGGCTGCGTAAATTCAGGCTTAGAGACTTGGACCACGAAGATCAGTGGTACATTTTCAATCAACTGAGGGCACGCGCTCAGTCATTCACTTTCTGCTGACCAAGTGGCACCAAGAATGATTGCACAGCCTGGAGCCAGGTGCCAGGGGCCGGCCGGGTACAGAGGTCACAGGGTCTAAGGGACAGGGCCAAGCGTTTGCAAAAGCTTCCTCCAGCTGTTTCGGCGTCCTCTGCTCTGTTTCACATGTGGAACCAGCCTGCCCTTCGACTTTTGGGCTTGTGAGGAGCTAGGTTCTCCAGATCCCATGGGTCCCGCCCCAGAGAGAACTGGAATCCCTCCCTGGAGCAGCCAAGAGCGGAAGGCGAGCCCCTTGCTGGGGGAGGTGGGTGGGTTGGGAGGACTGGCTTCAGGAAACAGAGGTGGTCACACTTCGGGTCCATTCCAGGTAGACCTTAATGAGACGCTGGTATATGGCAGGCTAATGATTGCACAGCCCTTGCATAATTACAATGACCTGCAGGCCTTTTTAAAAGCCAAATTAGCTGATTAAAATGAGTCCTGTTGGAGTTATAATGGCCTAATGCAAATCTCCTGCCTAAAGACACTCGCAGAACGGAGGTTTAAAGACAGATTTGGAAGATTCAGAGGGTACCGCGGTCCTAGATTGGGCCACAGCCATTTCAGATTCACTAGGGCAAGCCTTTGTGGCGCCTGTGCCCATTAGGAGACCCCTCCTCAGGGTCTTCCTGTTTCTGGATCCTTATCTGTGTTCTCTGCTAGCGGAGTGGGGAGGCTCAGCCCCGGTCTGCCCAATTTCCCTTCTGATTTCCCTTCTTGTTCCCTCTACTTCTTCCCCTTCCCCACTCTCCCCACCCTCATTTATATCTTGCAGTTCTGGGGTTGCAGCTGGAACTCCGTGCCCACAGTCCTCCAAGCCACTGGAAACAGGGCCCACGGCATCTACAATGCATGGACTCCTGGGCTGAACCCACCCAGCACTGAAGCTTTCCAATCCATTTTAGTTAACAAAAGACTCGAAATGAAACCTGGTTCACAAAAGGGGAAGGTGCCCAGTCAAAGAGCAGACACTTAACTTCTTCAGGGAGGAAGGCGAGGAGAAAACCAACACTGCGGTGCACTGTGGTACAGCAGCTCACAGTGCCTGCGTTCACTGAGACCACTATGGGGAGCACCCGCTGGCTTGTGATGTGCAGACATGCCCACAGGTACACACACACACACACACACACACACACACACACACACGCACGCACACATATACTCCCTGCCAGCAAGTCAGTCCTGACTCACAGGCACCTGATAGGACACAGGAGAACTGCCCCAGTGGGTTTCCAAGACTTTGCGGGGTCAGAAAGTCTCATCTTTCCGAGGAGGAGCGGTTGGTGGTTTTGAACTGCCGACCTTGCAGTTAGCAGAAACACTGGTATATTGCGTAACATATATGAACTATATGTTATCAGGAGGCTTCAAAACGTTTATGGAAAGATGGAATGAAAAGATCCTGGAGCAAAAAGAAAAGGTTCTGGAACTGTCCTGTGAGCTTTCTGGAGGCCCCACAGATGCGTACACAGAGAGAGAGACTAAAAAACACTCAAACCAACTCATCCAACTCTGCCATCGAGTCGATGCTGACTCACAGTGACCCTGCAGGACAGGGAAGAAATGCCCTTGTGGATTTCCAAGTCTGTACTACTTGACAGGAGTAGAAAGCCCCCTCTTTCTCCCACAGAGTGAGCGAGTGGCTGGTGGATTGGAACTGCTGACCTTGCGGTTAGCAGCCCAATGCGTAACCAATACACTACCAGGGCTCCAAAGAGCACTGGCCTGGTAATAAAATGGAGCAATGGGGTTTTGAAACTCAATTGTGTGCCATTGAACTTGTTTTTGTAGCTTAGGGGATTAAAACTGGATTCCAACCTGGAGGTGACCACATATTGCACTAAGAATAACGTCAGACTGCATAAATATTTTCTTTTTTACAGAAAATGTAGTATTATTAGTGAGAGTAAGACATAACCGTTCTGTTGAAGGAAAGAAAGCCTTTATTTGTTCCCTATACAATCATAACTCAATCAACCAAACAAGGCAACCCTGCCCCCCGCCCCCACCCCCCTGCCACTATAATGGGAGTTTTGTGTAAGCTCTTGGCTGCCAAGAAAGCCTGACGATCTAGTCTTGAGGGGGTAATCCTAAAACCGTTAGCCTTATATTAAAACAGATCTTACTGGCACATCTGTGCTGTTTAGGGTAGCTCTATTGAAGAGGGCCCTCTGCCCATTAGACCGAGGGATAAGCCCTGCAGAGTCTCAGGGTGCGCACCTGGCAAAAGCATCGCAATTTTCTAGTCTTTCACGTTACAGAAGAGCAAAGATCTTGTCAGCATGTTGTCAAAAGAAGGGCAGAGTTCTCAAGACATAGCCTGCAGGAGTCTGATTACGAGGTGTTTGGAGACATTATTTTTTTCAGTTATTAACATTTATTGAAGCCTGTTTTGGGGTTCAAGATATGGAGAAGCTTGGTAAATGTTACAGGTATATTTGAAAACAATGTTTTTTTTTTAGTTGAGTAATAAAAAACCCCAAACCAAACTGACTGCCGTTGAGTTGGTGGCGACTCCTAGCGACCCCACGGAGGCTGGACGAGCCCTACCCCGGGGCTCCCGAGTGCCGGTCTGTGCGGGAGTGGGAAGTTCATCTTCTCCGGGAGACCGGCTGGTGGCTTCGTACTACTGGCCTCGTAGCGTGCGGTCCCATGCTTAACCGACTGTGCCACTATGGCTCTTTTTAGTTGCATATCAATCTACAAGTGGACGGAGGTCACTGTTAGGGGTTAATTGTGTTGTGCCACAAAGGTTGAATCCTAACCCCCACACAGATCCCTACCATGCTCTTGGAAATAGGGAATGAGGCCATGTCAATGTAGGGTCTGTCTTAAACCTAATCACTCTCTAGTTATTAAAGGAGCAGATTAGACACGGAAGAAAGACGGTGTTTTATTTTTCACGTTAAAAATATAAACCCCCCAGAACATTTAACACTCACCTATACGGCAGATTCAATGATCACAAAAATAGCACAGAACTGACGAGGAAGAACAACAGAACGAATGGCCACTCAATGTGTTCTGGCTCAGAGCAACCCTGCCGGACACAGTAGAGCTGGCTTCTGGTGTTCCCATGGGTGTAACTCTTTATGGGAATAGGAAGTCTCCTCCTTTTCCCATGGGGTGGCTGGTGGGTTCAAACTGCTGACCTTATGGTTAGCCGTTCAACAGGGAACCCACTGAGCCATTTCTGCATTCTTCAATCCAGTGCTCACCTAAGCAATATGGTGGATCAGCTACTTTCTGGGTAGTTTTCCAACTCTTTGGTTTCTCTTAAAATAAAATCTCATTCCTGCCTTGGCCCTAATGCAACACACACAGATACTAAGCCAACCACATAGGTAGGTACTATGATAAATCTCAAAACCATGGCTTTCAATTTTCCAAAGGTAGAGATAAAGTGGCAGATTTGAGACTACAGAAAATGGGTAGATAAGTTGAGGAGAGTCTGAGAGCATCCTCACATCTCTGATGTCTGCTTTCTTAGTTTCCCTTGTTAATAACTCCAATATCTTCCCTCTTTATTCCCAGCTCCTCCCAAGCTGGCAGCCCAAGAAGGACATCCTGGTTTCCTGTGCTTGACTTCAGCATCCCCCAATCACCAGGGGCCAATACAGAGGGCCAGACCTGGGCCTCTGATCCAGGCCAGGATGGAGTATTGGGCAGTGGTGCAAGCCAGGCCACCGGTAGCAATGAGAAGTTAGGCTCCCCCACCCCTACCACGCCCACCCGCCAGTGGGTGTAGATAAGCACGCAGCTCCTTTGAACCAATTAAACAACAATCCTCCATACTTTGTGCAGATTTTATGATTTGCTTGGAGGATTCCCCGAACTCGGAGGAAGCCTGAGATGGGATGGGCAAAAAGAAGGCTCTTTGAGAAGTGCATTGCAGTTCAACTGCGTCTGTTGACTGTGTCCAACAAAAACACTTTCTAACACAGGTCCACTGAGTGCCCCGGTTGCAGAGCGAACTGAATGCATGGGGGTGCAGAGGGGAAGGTCAGAAATGGACTTTATTAAGTTTATTAGCAGCTAAAAACACGATACTTCAACAGTGGGAGGAAAGTTATCCACCCCCACAATTTGAGCGGAATGAACAATTTGGCTTTAACGACAGCTCGTATGTGTAACCTGAAACCCAGTTTTCCATCTAAAAACCTTTGGGGTCCATTTTTACACTACCTTGATCAAACCAGGAATTAGGTAGGGTTGGAGCGGGCTCCCTCCGGTCTTGCAGGGGACTGGGATTTCTCCAGTCGCACTTCTTCACATCAGCATTTCCTCCGGCTTATCTTTCCCGCCCACCTCAGTTTGCAACTTGGCTCCTAAATGAGGGTGCACAGTGATCAATCACTGCTGCCCTCTGCTAGTCCGTCGGGCTGGGCCAACAGAGTGGGCACCAGCTGAAGGCAGTATGGTGGTAGACTTGTGTAGGATGGCTGATGCCCTTTATACCAAACAGGGGAGGGCTTGCCAACTAGGCTTCCAGCAAGATCAAGATGGAAAGAAGTGTACTTACTGTTTGAGTTTTCAAGAGAGATGGTATTTATAAGTAGTAATAATAACTACCAGAGATTTTGTGGAGCTGAACGTCTCATGCCAACGCCTTTAACCCTTACAACCACGCTTGGATGGGTGTTCTCATGTGGCCTATGAGGAAACAAGGTCTTACCCAAGTGACCTTCTCATGGCTGCAGAGTTGGGGGAGGTAGGGGTAGGGTCTGAACCCAGGGTCTTTCTGCCCTGAAGCCCTTGCTCTTAACCACCATGTCACCCAGCACCCTCATAGCTGCCTCCTCGAAAACTCAGCCATATTTTCTCCCAATTGTTTGTGGTTATTTTCCTCTTTCATACAATCATATTCACCAGAATGCTGCTCTACGTTTTCCTCTGGACACACCACAGGGACTTTTCCATGCCATGACACACACCATGAGGACTTTTCCAGGCCATGAAAGAGCTTCACCCCGCTGTTCACCGTGTGCACAATGGGGTAGAAGCAGCGCAGCGGCTGATAGGTGGGCATCGGGAGGTGGTCAGACCGCGGACCATTCTGATGTTCCTCTTGGACTGCTCTTCGCGGTGGTACTGATTTCCAACAATAAACATGCATGGTCTTCCGATTTCAAAGGGAAAAAAAATCCCCAAATCCAACCGAGGGCCGCTGAGTCGGTTCTCAGTGATGGCGACCCCAGGCGTGTCGGGCAGGGCTGTGTTCTTCAGGGTGCTTAGGGGCTGCGGCAGGCCTTTCTTCCGAGGCATTTCTAAAGATGTCCCCAAAGGTAAGAGTGGCAATGCTGAAGCACGGCAAGAGAGAGAGGCTGCTTTTCTTCAGAGTCCACATGGTGTCTCCAGTCTTCCCTCCTTCCCAGTGCCCTCACTGGTCTGACCATGACCGTCCCCCTCTTGGTGCTCATCCTGCAGGAGTGGCTTTGCCCTCAGCCCAGGTTGTGACTTGACTGTCCTTCTGCTGGACGCTGAGAGTAAGGGTCATCCTCTTTGGCCAGCCCGTAGCATCAACACCTAGCAGAGTGCCTCTACATAGCTGGCTCCCTCTCCATAAACATTTATTACATGAATGAATGGATGGGGGGATGAATGGATGAGTGAATGACTGAATGACTATGTTCTCTCGCCCCAACTAGGCTACGGTGCCTAGAGAGTAGGGTGCATGTCCTAGACCCGGTTTCTGCCTGTCCCTCTACACCCGCCTTGAGCATACAGTAGGAGCTCACCAAAGACTGGGCTGATTGATGGAGAGCATGCCTACGGGAAGGAGGCCAGCTGAGAAGAGCTAGCCTCCTGGATGCCCCCCCAGCGGCAGGCACGACTCCAGGGCTGGCTGGAGCTGGCCTGCCTCACTGCAAATGCTGCTGGGGACTGAATAGCCTATTTTGTTTGCGGGGAGAAGCAACTAGGCAGCCCTGGATCGCTATCTGCCAAAGCAGTCATGCCTTAACACACTGCTCCTCCCCACCTCTTTTGGAAAAAGATTGATAAGCATAATGATGATGTTTTAATGAGCTTAATTGCACATTCCTTATGTTCTTGCAGAGTTGCCAGCCAGCTACTTCCACATCCAGCAGTTTACTTGTAATAACTTCCCCCCCTTCTCTACGCCAGGGAGCATAATTATTCTCGTGGCAATCCTGTTGCTTGGCTGGCTCTCCCCCTCCCCTCCCTCCTTCTTTTTCTCGATTTTTTTTTTCCTTTCCCCTTTTCTGGGAATGACTCTAAATGGGTATCTTTGAAAGGAGGGTGGCAGGCTGCTTCTGGTACAGTACTTACCAAGCACCCTTTCATCAAAGCAGCCCTGTGAGCATGCTCTGGCCCCGAGCCAATCAGATCATCCCGCTGTCTGTTCCCGAAGAAAATCTGACCCTGGTATGCGAGTCAGGCCCGGCACAGCAGACAGGCTGACTGCGCTCCTAGGCCAACCTGTCTTAGCCGACTGAAAAAATGCTGAAGGGAAAATTACCTGTTTGGCTCCAGACTGAATTAACTTTTCTTCTTCTTCTTTTTTTTTTAATGCACACACACAAGCATGTTTATTATTTTGTTGTTGTTGTTGAAGAGCGTTTGCCTATCTAATATGTTCATTAATGTTATCTGGTCAGTACTTGAAATGTTTTGAAATATGTGCAAGTATAATAAGGCTACAGGGCCTGGGAGCAAAATAAGATGAATTTTCTAATTAAAGGACAGAAAACTATCTTGGGATTAACAAATGGTGGGTCTGTAATCTGTTTATGGGCGCTACGCGGGCAGGGCCATCGATCTGGTCCAGGGGCAGGCTCTGGTGGGTCCTAAGGGTCTGGAGGTTGACCGTTCCTCCCCCTCCATTGACCCACCCGCTGCCCTGGAGCTGATTACTGCTCATAGAGGAGACAGTGGAACTGCCCCTGGGGGTAAATCTGTCTTTCCCAGGCTGTAAATCTACACGGAAACAGACTGCTGCATCTTTTTCACGTGGAGCAGCTGGTGGGTTTGAACTGTCACCTTTCAGGTTAGCAGCCTGACCAAGGCAGCGCCAAGGCCCCTGGCCTTCCATTACTCTTCCTCATACCTCCCTATGTGGCCAGCTGTGTCACACGCTGGCCTGCCCTCGCACAGGTCAGAACTATCCACTGCGGCTCCTGACTCGCCCCTCTTTCGGCCCTGGTACTACAGGCTAGTGAGTAAATTCACCTTCTGAGTAGAGTCTGGGAAACATCTCCTCTTCTCTTTAATCCTGCCCCTCCAACCATCTCGTGAGCATAGATTTGACAATGTATAGTCAACTTCAGAAAAAGGTCACAATTGCGAAATATGAGGGCGCTTCAAAGGTTTGTGGAGAGATGGAATCAAAAGGTAATGGAATTTTCCCACAAACTTTTCGGAATCCCTCTCCCTCGTAGAATCTGTTCTAGAGTTCAAGGGCTAATGGTTAAGGGCTCAGCTGTTAACCAGAAGGTTAGGAGTTTGAACCCGACAGTTCATATCTGAGGAAAACATTACTAGCACATTTCCTCTCTCTCAGACGTATCCCACGGGGCATCTGTGAATTTGTGGCTGCTCTGGGTCTGATTTCTAGCCAGTGCACTTCACGCCGAGCCACCCCCTGTCTGGCAGGGGTGTGTGTGTGGGTATTGCTGGGAGACCGAGCAGCTTCAGACCAAGGTGGGCTGAGAAGACAGGCTTGTTGATCTACTTCCGAAATTCAGTCAGTTGACAACTCTAGGGACCACAATGATCTGAACTGTCACCAGTTGCTGGGTTGCTGCAAGACCAGCCCCCGTGGTGTTCTCTAGCACACGGGACTGCCACGTTTGGACACCTCAGTGGCAAGCTGACTACAGCAAACTGAGGTAAACTGTGGCTTTTCCTCCTCTGAAAGCCTAGGCAGTGGATCTGGCAAGGAGTCCCTGGGTGGTGCTAACAGTGAAGTAAGTACACTCCTGCTAACTAGGAGGTCGGTGGATTATAAACACCCCTCTCCCCACTCCAGGCACCTCAGAAGAAAGACCTGGTGATCTGCTTATGACAGGTCATCGTCATGACATCCGTCTGGAGGGCAGTTCGTCGTGGCTTAGAATCAACATGATGGCAACACGTTTTGGTTTCCATTGGCTTTTGAACACATGGTGACTTCTTGCACGGTAGGCAGCGGCCAGCTACCACAGTACCAAGGCTGAGAAGACATGGCCTTCACCTTCAAGAGGGCCTCGGTCCGTGTCAGATACGCTTCTCTCGGGCTGATCTTCAGGATTCGTTTGATTGCTTAAGAAAGAGCAGCTTCATATCACTAACATGTTAGCAGTGGGGCGGCGGGGGTGGTGGTGACAAGATCAGTGTGTCATGTCGTTTTTCTTTGTACTTCTCAAATTCTCAGAACTATCCCAAAATATCTACAGGGAACAACAACAACAACAAAATGCTTTTGAGAAGAACCTTCTTGGGTGCACCAAAAAGGCACACGTTTGAATTCTAACAGAGAATCGATTTAGGGGCAATAGGCTGGGCAATTGTGAGTAGTGGCAGATGGGAGTCTGAATGTAAAGGGTGAGATGTTAATGAGGAGGGCAACCTGAGAACGACAGCTGGCTTAGATTCAGTTCCTGGAGTGTTAGACCGAGTAATAATGAAATTATGACCGTGGTTTACATATAAGATTTCACATGGCGAAGTAAACAATCTCCTCCTCCTTGGTCGTCCCTCCACTCCCTTCCCCCCTTTTAAGGAATGTCTGCATTCTTGTTTTGGGCCTACCATTTCCCCTCATTTTCTTAGTCTACCTAGACATGTGATGCTCTACACAGAATGCCAGCCCCACTTACTGGTGGTCCAGGTACACCTGTATGGATGAACAGGGGCTACAGCGAGTCCCAGGGAGGAGAGCCTGTGTGGGATGTGTCCCCGGCATGCTCTCCTTGTTCCTGTTTGGGATTCGACCCTAGGAAGCATGCACTGAAATTCTCGCTGCTTCTACTCACGCTTATCTACAGGGCTCCTTCCTGAGAGAGATTTTCTTTTTCTTTTCTTCTTCCCCCTCTCTCTTTCTCTCTTTTACAAGCTGCATGGAATCATGGATGTATGCTGAGATTGAGGCTTTTCCCATCCATGAGTGAAAGACCAAATGCTTTTCATATAAATAGATTCACAGAGAATAATCTTATTCTGCTCCGGGATACTTCAAGTCTGCGTGGAAGTCAACAGAACCTAAATCTGAAAAACCATCTCTCAGTGCCCTTGCATGGACTCTTTCCTGCGAGCAGGTGAAAACAGCTCATTTCCAACACTGAACTGTGTAAGGGAATGGCCCATGGAAAACAAAGAAGGGTGGACAAATACTCTTTGCAAATCGTGCATGGCATGCTACAAAACCCTCAGATAACAGTATCAATAGGCTTGGTCTCAAGAGCAAACAATTATCCTGGGGGAAAATGCTGACTTTTTAATACAGGAGAAACTCTCGTAGACTATGCCCACTGCCTGCTGCTCTGGAGATGTAATTCGGAAACAAGTGGACACAGAAACAAACCATCTGACTCGTCTTCCAGACTGGAGGGGAGTGAGGGAGGACTAACCTGGTTTTTGTTTTCCCCCCAGGTGAGGGGAGTAAGGGTTTTATCATCATCATCATCATCATCATCATCATCATCATCATCATCATCATCATCATGCTTTCTATTCAAAAGAGTGAAGCTGCTCGGCTATTTCTCGCACGTCTATAAATCTGGCAGAGGAATTCTTTTTGCAAAATTAATTGTTGAATCTAACAGCCAATGGCCCATGGAGCCCCTTGGTGGGTTTTAGACAAAAAGGCCATAGGATGCCATCTTCTAAGGCAGTGTCTCTATCATGTTACTTTATCCTTTGAAAAGGTGATTCTCAAATGTATCCCCAAATCAGATGTACTTTTCACCTACGTAGACATTTTATGTAAGATACACATAATGAACAGAGGCCAAAGAACCACTTTTTTTTTAGGCTACATATTTGTAAAATATGTTCTCAGCATCCACTCATGCTAGACCTCGGTCATATCACGAAAAGCAATTGGGAAACGAGAAAACCTGTGTACGTGAAGGGACAACGTAAAGTCGCAGAGGAGGCCAAGCCACCCTGGCGCACGTGAAATTCATTTTAAGATGTGAGACTGCAGAACGCCAACCAGACGCTACAGACGTTTGCCCGCCCATACAGCGATACTACACCGGGATCGTGTGACCGAAAACAATCCGATTGTTTACTTTTCTAAGTAAGTGGAGCAGATATTTTGTCTGAAAACTCCGTCTTCACATAGCAAGAGCACGTGGGACTTCTCGTGCAGTAGTTGACAGAACGGAGGCGAACAGGTATTCTTCCTGGGCATATTGCTGCTGTGGGGCAGCGTACCTTGGGCACTTTCCAAGATCCGTCAAGTGACACACAGGTCAGGAAATGTTAGCGCCCCAGACATCCAGCAGCTCCTTCAGCAGCTGCAGCTGGGGAGACGGAGCCTCCTGTGTAATTAGGAGATCAGTCTGTCTCCCAGGAGCCGATAGTGTAATTAAATGAGCACAGACGAGGAAGGACTACCTGGAATCCCGGTAACGACAGAGGGGAGGCTCCAGTCCCAGCTAGGCGAGACTCAGTCGTGGGAGCTCTGGACATGGGCTTCAAGGCAGCTTTGAAAGCAGCGTTTGGAAATGAACACCTGCAACTTGCTCCTAACTTCCCATTGACCGGAAGTTCGCTAGGCCTTGTGTTTGCAGCAGCAAGCTCGAGCACAGCACTGGGGCAAGACTGGCGCAGGAGAGGGCGCGGCCATGCTCTTTTGGCCTCGGGGTCACTAGGAGTTGGGACTGACTCATTGGTAGGTAAGGACAATGACCAGAAAACCCACTGCCATCGAGTCGACTGAGGATTCACACTGGCACTGTAGCAACACACACACACACACACACACACACACACACACACACTCATCTTTTTTTCCACGGACCAGCCAGTGGGCTTGGACTGCGACCTTGTGGTTAGCAGCCCCGTGTCTAACTCCCTATGTCATCAGGGGTCATGACAACAGTGTGATGTGTAATCATTTCCAGGAGTTTGAGTCTTTTCTATTGGGGAGGGAGATCGGCTATCCTCTCTAAATCCCGAGTTCAGATAACCCTTTCACTGTTAAAAACATGGACTGGGACATTAGTAGCCATCCCATGGGTGTCTGATTGCACACGACTAGCTAAGTAGTCGCCATGAGAAAACGCTGCCTGACTTTTTGCTGATCTACCACTGGACAGAGAAAGGACAGGCGACAGTTGGCTAGGGTTTGAATACCTCCAGGTGACTATATACAGCCAGCAAGAGCGGTTACACATCAACTCCTTACCTTTGCAGGTACCCACACTGCCATGGAGCGGATTCTGCCTCATAGAGATGCCCTAGGTCCAGAAAACCCAACCAAACCAAACTTACTGCCACCAGCACGCAGCATCAGACCCTACGGCAGTGGTTCTCAACCTGTGGGTCGTGACCCCTTTCGGGGTGGGGGTGGGGGGATCAAACAACCCTTTCACAGGGGTCGCCCGATTCATCACAGTAGCAAAATGACAGTGATGAAGTAGCAGCGAAAATAATGTTATGGTTGGGGGGGTCACCACCACATGAAGAACTGTATGAAAGGGTCACAGCATTAGGAAGGTTGAGAACCACTGCTCTACAAGGATGTGGTATGAAGGTCGTCCCTTGCTGTAGCTTGTTTTTTGCACTGTTCTAAAAAGCACAATCTCTAGTATGGCATTTGGGAGACCCAGACCCTCGTTCCATTTCTTTTCAATGCACAGAGGACCACTTTTAGCCCTTTGAATGATCCCGTTTACAAAAGTGACTATTTCAAACCAAACTCACCGCCATAGAGTTGATTTCAACTCAGTGATCCCGTCTAAGATAAGGCAGAACTGCCCCTCTGGATTTCCAAGACTGTAACTCTTTATGGGACAAGAAAGCCTCATCTTTCTCCAAAGGGGCCACTGATAGTTTTGAGCTGCTCACCTTGAAGTAAGCAGTCTACCACATAGCTATTCTACCATCAGGGTCCCTCAAAAGTGACTGTGTTGTTGTGAGGTGCCACCCAGTCGGTTTTAACCCACAGGGACCTTATGTCCAACCGAATGACACACCGGGCGTCCTGCATCGTCCTCACAGTTGTTCTTCTGTGTCACAGTGGCGCCAAAGAAGACCACACATTTTAGAAGACGTGGGAAATATTATACGGAACACCTAAAAGGCTCTCGCAGGATTCTGAGCAGGAGGCTGAATCATTTGTTTGTTTTTCCAATTGTCCACCCCCCAGGGCCCGCAGGTAGTACATAAAACAACTGCCCTTGAGTTCTTTAGTGGAGCTTGCTCAGTAAATCCAAGGTCTGGTATGCTATCTCTGCCTGTACAAAGACATTGACCGCTTTCACCGGGATAATTAATGTGCACTTCTCTGCCTCTCTCTTCACCTCTTAAATCGTTTTTAATATTCTCTCAAGCTGTATAACTTACTGCCACCTATAAAACCATGGAATGCTAATAAAGTGGCCACAGGCTCTGCCCCAACATTTTGAATCATACTCCTAAATGCAACGAACGAGATGAATGAGATCAAAGGATTCAGCCAAGGCCTCTATCTTTGGGCAATGCATCATCTCTAGATGTTCCAGTGGGAAGCAACTGGGCTAAAAGTTCTGAAAGCAACAATCTGGGGCCCAAAGGGTCTACACTGGAAAGGACCACCCCCACATGCCCAGCGGGCTGGAGCGGAGGCAGTGGTTGGCCAGCTAGTGGTTAAAACAATGGTTTGGAGACCTCGCAGGCATCAGCAGACCACAGGTCCTTGGATCGCTCCTGCTGCCTTCCACTGGTGCTCCTTGTTAAGGTGCGAGCGACACTGCTGGCTCTTTTTTTGCCATTCTGGGTGGCCCTTGGTGAGCACCGGAAACAGAGTCCAATCTGACACCAGTGCTTATGGGGAAAAGAGAACATGGTGCTTTGAGGGCTGGCTTACACAGAGCTGGCCTGGCCCGGAGTCATCCTACTTACTGGAATGGCTAGCATTGCCCCAGCTTGTTGTCTGCTTCAAACTGGTATTTGTAGGAATGCCCCTTAATGTGTTTGGGGTTTGGTCATCTCCTGCTGGAAATGTCACAGTCCTGGAAGGAGCTTTCTTCATAAACCAGGTGGAAATGCAATGTGCAATGTTTAGGTACAACTGAAAACCACACTCATGGCCACTGAGTCAGAGTGATCCTAGAGGTCAGGGTAGAACTGCCTTTGTGAGTTTCTGAGACTTAAAGCCCTCTCTTTCTCCTTCGGAGTAACTAGTGGTTTCCAATGACTGCCCGTGTGGATCACGCAGCCCAACACGCAACCACCACGCCACTAGGGCTCCACTGCTGGGGTAGGTTGGTATGACGAAAGTAAAGCTAGGATTGGCCCATTTTACACAGAACATGCACACTTTGGTTCCTCCCAGACCATGTTAACTTCCTGTCGGGTAACACCTGGCCAGTCTTGCACCCATACTGACATCACCTGCTTGCCTCCTGCAGGTCTGTCTCAGACAGCTGCTGGAGTAGCCAAAGCATACCTGGAAGGTCAGCTAACCAGAGGGCAGGTGATAATTGAGCACCTACCGTCTGCCAGACGTTGCTGGGTGCCGGGGCTCAGAGTTGCCCGGGAGCTGCCTCTGCTTTCCAGAACCTTGCTTTGTAACAGCTGGCATGGTCAATGGGTCCAGACCCCACCCCCACTACACACGTGTCTGCAGGCCTTGCCCAGGAAGTGATCAAAATCCTCAGTCCCTGCTCCACCCTGCAAAGACAAGCTTTCTATGCTACATACCAGCGCCAGAACGGGCCCAGCGCTAGAGGCTTGCAGAACTCTCAGACCCACACTTACTGGGGGAGGGGGTGGGGGATGGTGAGGTGGGGCGGAACCACCTGAATCCTGGAGGCTAAAGCCAGAGAAAAGGACAAAACCCAAGTTCATACACATGCTCTATTAAAAACAGACACACACAACAACCCCAAGTGAGAGGTGTGTCTATGGAAACTCTGGTTATCTCCAAAGACAGTGCGGTCCTAACGGCCCGCTGTGACTGTGGAATGAGCAGCATTTGCTTTCCTTATTCTATTGTACAATATCGAATTACAGAGACCCTGATAAAATTATGCATTCCCAAGCACAAATTAAGGCTATTCTATGGGAGCCTTCATGCACATAGTTTATTTGTTAAATTTCATTAAAAAAAAAAATCAAGGGTGACTTTGCAGAGCCTAGAGAATAAGCATCGGCAGCCCCGCCCCCCCCCAACTCCCCCACCCCCAACTCGGGCTGTGGCCAAGATGGGATTCGCTCAAGTCTGCTTGGGCCGCAGAGCCACTGAGTTTATCCCAAGCCGGTGCCCTAACGCGCTCGTACTCGGAACACATCTTTAAAAGCCTGTCTCTTGGCTTCCTCCCCATCTGTCCTCGCCGCGTGAGATGCTCCATCAGCTGAATTGCCTGGGAAGCTGCGCTGTGCCCTGGAAACCATGCTCCTGAAGTTAAGAGGTCTGCTGCCACCCGTGCGTTTATGCTGTGACTACCTACTGTGTACGATTCCTATTTACGTTTTGAAGAAAAAGTGCTGTGAATGTATGCACGGCCAAAGACGCGCCGTTTCCACCAGCTCCAACAGGTACCCGTTGGCGACACTGGTGACATTCACGAGCTGTGCCGCCTCCCCGCCCTCCTTCACCACATCCTTTCACCAGCGTCGGAAGCCGGCCTTTGGAGTCCTCCTCCACAATCTGACTTCACAGAGGTCATTCTTTAAACAAGGCGCCGTGCACTAATTAAAATGAGTGCCTCCTCTTCCTCTTCCCCTTTCTTCAGGTCAAGGGGGATTTCAGGGGACAGGTTTTGGTTTCGGGCTGTTTTTACTACATATTTAGCTATGTATCCACGTGTGTACTGTTCCTGTTTTTAACGTAGTGTTCGATATGTGACAAGCCATCTTTTTTGCAAGTTATCTTTTGAACGACCAGGACAGTTTAAAGATGATTGTGTGCAGGTGGGGAGGGGTGTGTGTGCATTTATTTTAACTACTGTGTCAGGCCCTGCTGGACTGCCTCTGCTCCTCGGGAAGCACACTGTTGTGTCCACACTTGTCCCAGGGAACATTCTGGCACAAGCCCGCTCATCAACACCTGCAAGGATTCTGCCTGAAATCTTCAAGCTGGGGTATGGCTAGCCTTACGAGACTCTGTCTCAGACTCCCTGATTCCGATACACAACTTGCTGGCACCAGTCTTTGAACCTGCCTGGGGTCCAGGCACTGAGTCAGTTTTATGCCATTCTCTTTCCGTCTTCTCTTCTCCCATTTGATGGCGCTGTTGAGGTCATGTGTTTTTTATGGGTGCCATCAAATCCATTTCCTACTGACAGCGACCCCAGGCGACAGAGGACGACAACCCCATAGGATTTGGGTTGTTTATTTAAATTTTTAATCCTTTTGTTGGGAGCTCTTACAGCTATCATAGTTCCACAGTTCAATCACTTCAAGCAGTATTGTACAATTGCTACCACGATCAGTTTCAAAGCATTTTCTTTCTTCTTGAACTCCTTGATATCAGTTCCCCTTTATCTCCTGCCTTCCCAGCAACACCCCCAGGAACCCTTACTTTTTTTCCTATACTTTTTGTCCATAGCTTACACAAATCTCATATATCCATTCACATACAATAACCCCATCGAGGGGCTATACAGTCATCAATGCTATCAGCCCTGTCTTTCTCCCCAGGCGTGGCTGGTAGGGACAAACCGCTGACTTTGTGGTTCGCAGCCGGATGCTTACTCGCTGCACCACCACGCCGCACTCGCCATCATCAGGTTGCCTCTGAATCACAGACCCTATAGGACAGCGCAGAGCTGCACCTGTGGATGTCTGAGAGTGTACATCCTCAGGGAAGAAGAAAGCTTCATCTTTCTCCCTTGGTGGTTTCGAACTGCTGACCTTGTGGTTAGCAGACAATGTATAGCCCGCTATACCACTAGGGTTCCGTAACCCACCCATAGTGCCAAATGATGCGCAGAGACTACAGCTATCCCTAACTCCTCCTTGAAGCGAGACCCACAAATCCACGTTAGAGCTCTGTGTCTTTCTGCCAAGGGTGAGGCCAGGGTTCCCCCTATGTCGGCACAGTCTGAATTCAGAACGAGGAACAGGTGGATGGTGCAGGTGATGACAGCATGTGCTGACTGAAAATGGGATGATTTCCCCTGCTCCACCTTTTCCATTTCCTAACTTCCTTCAAACCCTGCCTTTCTCCTGAGAGGAAGTCTCGGGGGACAAAGCAGAGTGAGCGGCGTACGCAGTGCGGAGAATGGCAGCATGGCACCCCTCCCAGTGGCAGACTCCCCAAGAGTCTGGAGGCTCACCACATCTGTCTGGGCCCTCCACATGAGCTCCACCCACTGGAGAAGTAGAATTCCGAAGTGACAGGGTTGTCCTGGGGACATGCACTAACAGATCTTTTTAAATGGAAAAAATGGAGTCAGTCTTGCTCTGTCAGGGAATGGGTCTGCTCTGGTTGTCTGGTGTGACAGTGAGTGCTGGCGGTCCCGGTGGGATGATCGGGGGCATTTTTCATATAGGACAGGGCTCAGCCTGTGGCTCCAAAGCTTTGATAATGAAGGCATCGATTCCAATGCTATTAAAAAACGAAAGAAACCAAAATGCTATTGGCAAGGAAGGTCACATGGAAATAGTTCACAGCAGCTCCTTCTGAGTGTATAGAGGCCAACGAGGCGTGCTGAGAAAAGAGCAGTGGCTGTCACCTCTGAGTGTGTGTATCTGTGCATGTGTGTTGTCAGCCAGGCTCTCAGAAGGAGCCACCAGGAATGCGTGGGCCAAACACCCCGTGTGTCTGCTGTGGAGGAGAAGGCGGGGAGAACTGCAGTTGGCCTAGGCAACACTGGATGACGAGTCAGTGGTGGGAACAAAGCAGGGTTGGCTTAAATAGCACGTTCTTTGCTCGACATTAGGAATCCAATCTCCTGAGAAATGAGGCACCCTCTTCTCAGTTCAGTCTTCAAACAGATCCCAAGTCAGTCCAGTCCCGGACGCCAAACACCCAAACCAACTCACTGCCCGAGTGGATGCCGACTCAGAGCGACCCTATAGGACAGCATAGAACTGTCCCTGTGAGTTTCCAAGACTGTAACTCTTTTTAGTCTTTCTCCCAAGGGGCAGCTGGTGGTTTAGAACTGCTAATCCTATCTTACAAGTAGGAGCCCAAAGAGTAACCACCCCACCACCAGGGCTTCCATCCTATGACTAACTTGACATACATTATTTAGAATGTGTCTTTTCTCCCATTGAGCCCATAAGTGGATCTCTCTGAGCTTCGCCCTTTTCACTGTAAATGGAAACAGCTTCATGGGATTCTTACGAAGATGAAACGAGAAGAGCAAGATAAAGACACTCAGTACAGGAAACAGAGTAAGGACAAAACTCGAATGCTTCATCTAATTTACTCAGTGGACTGTATACTTTGGGTACATCAGAACATGATCCAGTTGACGGGCATCATAGGAAATTCTAGCAGGCAGAAGTCAAAGGCATCGGTCATGATAGCAGCAGATGCCGGGTTTTCTTTCTCCAGTGGGATTTTTCTCCATTAGAAAATGGAAGGCCAGGTCACACTTGCTCAGCTAATTTTGGCCTGAGAGGTGTACTTAGGACCCTCAGCCTGTGCCTCACAGGTCAAGCTTATCAGTCCATGCTTGTTAGTGTGAAAAACCCCTTACTATCGTGCCGTCTGACACTTCTCTCATCCTGTCTTTCTTCTAGAACAAGTGGGCTTGCAAGATACTTCACCCCTGTTTTGGCAAACACACTTGTTCAGTGAGAGCAAGTTCCGCCCATGTGGACAAGTGTGGGCTGCTGACCCCCAGGGTTTATCGGAGAGGAAGGCTCCCTTCCACAGGTGTCAGGGCATGGAGAGCAGGCCCTCGCTGGCTGTCCCCTTTCTATTGGTGTGTGCCCCAACATTTCCCAGCTGTGGCTCCAAAGAGACACCAGCACGGACCTCAGAGGAGCGCGCTATATTCGTCCATTCTTGGCAGGGACTGAGAAATATTCTTAGCTGCATGAGGGGCAACAGGGTTTCCAGAATGTGGATGGAATCAAGGTAGAATTCTAGGATATTGGGGTGAGGGGGCGGGGGGATACAGTGTTTGCTTCCTAGAGAGTTATTGGGAGAGCTTTGGAATTCCATGCCACGACTAAAATCCACTTTCAGTTGAAGCTGAGTTCCAGAGTTTTAAGGGGAGTTGGTTCCCGGGTGCCGAGGGACACAGCAAACACCCTTTGAGGGTCGGAAGCCCATGTTTTCCATGTAGCAAAAGCTGATGGACGGCTGGCTACATGCTTAGCATTCAAGTGGGGTAAGAAGGGGCCTGGAGAGAGAAGGTACAAATGAATGTCGCACCAGTTAAGATCTCGGTCTCTCAAGCCTAGGTTCCAATGTCAACTCTGTCGCTTGCTACCTGAGGGCGTCAGGCAACTTTCTAAAACCCTTCATGGGCAACTGAAGGCAGACTCCCTAGAAAGTGAATGCAGTGACTCAGCCCCTTCCAGCCTTGGGGTCTGTCTCCTGTCAGCACTCCTCCCGAGGTCCTGGGAGAGGCCCTCGCCATGTGTTTGCTCGGTCAATTATAAAATTAATAAGAGTTATTAAAGACCACCCATTAGAACATCTTTCTACTGTCCGCTTCGATTCCCCCCAATTTGATGGGGAACATTTTGGGGGATCCAGTTGGGGGGGGGATTAACTTTGCATGTCATGAGGTGTGCTTACCTGGTTCAAAGTGGCTTCTACATTCAGTTAAATGATTCTAGCTGCCCCAGTCTGAGAAAGGCCAGCTCACGCACTGTTGGGCATATGAGGGTTTAGGACAGTCATCTTGTGATGTCAACACACCTTAGAGCACCCAGCACATGGAAGGACATGAGTGGTAGAAAAGAAATGCATGGAGCCAGGAGAGCGGAGGGAAGCTTCCAAATTCTACTATTCATGTATGTAGGTATATATATACACACACACACACACACACACATATTAAAGACATTTTGCTTTGATAATCTTTAAAACTTACACGACATTACTAGTATGCGCGATGAGGCTAAAAGGAGCTTCGGAAGCCTCTCAGGGCTGGCGTCGTCAGCTCAGCAGTGAGTGACTGTGACCTGGTTCTTCCTCCCACAGGCGCCCTCAGTTCAATTGAGGAAAGGGCTGACAAAGAGTTAGGAGGCAATGTTGGAAATTTATAGTCAGGAAGGGAATGTGGTCCAGGTACCATGTGTTCCATGTCAACCCTGGAAGCATCCGAAGCAAGCAACTTATAATCAAGCCTGAATGTTTACGCAATGAAGTATTTTAAAATTTCATATTCTTTTTTTGCAATCACTTTTTTTAACATTTTATTAGGGGCTCATACAACTGTTATTGCAATCCATACACACATCAATTATGTAAAGTGCATTTGTACATCATTCTCAAATCATTTTCTCTCCACTTAAACCCCCGACATTAGGTCCTCATTCCCCCCCCCCCCCATGAGCCCTTGAGTTTATAGATTGGTATTTTGTCATATCTTGCCCTGTCCGACGTCTCCCTTCACCCACTTTTCTGTCGTCTGTCCCCCAGGGAGGAGGTTACATATAGTTCCTTGTAATCGGTTCCCTAAAATTTCATATTCTATCGATATTTTCTTTATCCAGTAGGGAGGGGCTGTACACATCTTTTGAGAGACATTTAACTTTAATGGGACCTAATCACAGGGGAGGCAGATGAGATTATCCTGCTCCTGCAAAGAGCTACAGTCTCAGAAACCCTAAGGAGAAGTCCTACTCTGTCCTAGTGGGTCCCTGTGAGCTGTAAGGAACTCAACCACAGTGATTCTGATTTTCGGTTTACCCATCTATCTCTGTATCCTGCTACCTATGATGCATGTGAGCAAGTCTTGGCAAGACAGTGTCACCTGTAGTAGAAGGGGTTGAGAACAGAGGGGAAGAAATCAATCCTGGCAATAAGCGAGGGGTCTGGGAAGGGGGATAGGAGGTAGAAGCGGGTTTCTTTGGTCACGTGCTGTGGTAATTACATAATCTGGTGTCAATTTGAGAGGATTACCAGTGAAGGGGTGGAGTCTGACCTGCCAATCAAGATATAATCAATGCCGCCTCTGTGTGGGCATGGCCTTCTCCTGAGAATTCTGGGAAATCCTGTATTTTTCCTCCTTGGAGGTGGGAGACTCTCTCTCTGCTCACTCCCTTGGAGACTCTCTACTGACCAGACACATGGCGCTGCACTGATAGAGCCCGTACCCTGCGAACTGGAGAAGCCACGTGGAGATGCCTGTCAGCGCTGAGATGCTTACAACTTGACTGGATCCAAGGACTTTCTACCCACTGGCCTGTGCTTGTCCTGCATTTGGCCTCATTGTATGTGTTTTGTGAGTCTGAAGAGGACTTGATAGATTGGTATTGGACAATGGGCTAATATTGGACTTATGGGCTTGGCCTAGACTGGGTTGGGATGATTTTTTAATGTACAGTTATCCTTTATATAAAACTCTCTTTTTTCTCTCAAAACTCTCTCTTATACACATATGAGTTTCTATGGATTTGTCTCTCTAGTCTATCCGAATTAACACACGTGCCATATGTTTCCCTGCTTTGAGATGGAATTCTAGAAACTGCCACTTTTGGGGAGGTCCAGGCTGATGGAACAGGGGGCGGTTTCTCATGGTTCATATATTTGGAATATTAAAAAAATCTGAACTGAGGAAAAGCACACTGTCCCTCCATTAGCACATCAACTCTCTCAGGCAGGTCACGGTGCACCATCTGGATTTCTTCAAGGTGCTGCTGAACTAACTGGTCTTAAAATCCTCTCCGGAGGTTGCAAAGGGAGCTCGGTTGCATTTGTAAAATATTAATGATTACGCTTGTGCTAGGAAGGAGGGTGTTCACGATATTCTGTCCCCTCTTTAAAAAATAACTGATTTAAACATTTGTACTCAATGTACTTTGGATTTTATATCTTACAAGTATCTGCTCTCTTGACAATTAGCATTCACATGCTCTGAAGCTTCACTCACTGTCCTAGGGCGGTGGGAAGTACACACAACTTGGGTTTCTGATCCGGAGTTTAACTCCAAGCTTCAGGAAGCCCTAAACTTCTACAGGTATCGAGGGTCAGGTGTGAGAAATCTTTCCTGACTCCTAAGTAAGTCTACCCCAGTTTGGGCCAGCTGAGGAGGAAGTGGAAGCGCTGAGAAACATGAGTCGAGGATGCTGTTGTTAACAGTCAGTGGTGTATGGAGAAGCCTCACAGCCAGACAGACGAGCTCAGGGCCTTGCCAGAGTGTCCAGCCAGCCAGAGGGTGGAAGGCAATCCTTTTGTTCCGAGCACTGGCAGAACTACCCGTGGGACAAGGAAAGAGAGGAAAAGAGGTGTGAGCGAGTCCGCTCTGGCCAGCAGTGACCAGCTGCAGGCTGACGAGGTTCATCTTCTCTAACGTGAAAGAGGAGCATCTACAGTGGGCCTGCACAGGATTTCCTAGGAGTCCACAGACCGTCTTTTGATGGTGAGAGGATCGTTATACGAAACTACTGGGTCCTAATAATCGTCTGTGTGCCAGACTGACTCAAGGTTTTCATATCCTAGACCTGGAGCTCACACGTGGCCTTATCGTTGTATAAACAATTCAAACCAATCCATTTTCCAAATGTTTCACTCGCTCGGGAAGAGGTACGCGCACGAATAGATCCCAGCTAAACCAACAACATTAGGAAGCTCTTTTCACTGATCAAATCAGGCTATATTAGGTTTAATAGAGCTGCCTGACTTATAAATCTGCAAGTAAACAGGGTTGGGTTTTTTTCTCCCCATAACAGGCATTTTGATTTATCATCATCTGAAACCACATTTCCTGTTCATTTATAATAGTTTTTTTGGTAACCTTCCCCTTAACTAGAAGCAAGTAGTCCATCTGTAAAACACACCTATCACCGTAAATGATTTTTTCAGCTCTAGAAGAACTAAATTTTCTTCCTGTGAAAATGATCATAGAAGGCTCATGCTGACGAGGGTCCCCCGCCCCTTTTGTTCCCCACCATAGTTTTAGAAGAAGACCAAATGCTGCATTTTCTTATTCACTTGACATCTTGGAAGGAGATGTGGACACAACATCATTCTCAGCTACTGACTGTATTCTTTGGGGGTATTCCTCCCTTCCATGTGGGAGACCCAGGTTCGAGTCCCAGTCAATGCTCCCCAGATGCAGTCAGCACACATCTATGATGGCGAATAACTATCAGTAGAGAGTACAGGCTCAACCAGACTAGGAAGAAAGTCCCAGTGATCTAACTCCAGAAGGAAGACAGTGGGAAGCCCATGGGCAACGGGCAGATCCACGACCAATCACGGGGATGTGAGCTGTTATGCGGCCTGGCCCCAGGAGCTGGGAGCCAACTCCAGGGAAGTTAACAGAACAACAGCTCCTGCCTTATTCCAAGTCCTTCAGGAAGCACAGCACAAGCCCACTGGCTGACAAGACAATTACTGGAGGGAGGAAAACAGTTGGGGGGTTTCTTCTGTGCTGAGACTACAGTCAGGTCTCAAAGCCCTCAGCGCTGGGCTCGCCCGCTGTGCTGCTGCTGGCTGGCTCAGAGCAACTCCGATCTTCTGATCTGACCTGGCTTGTGAAGGCTAGCAGGCTGGGGTTCCCTATCAGCCTGTTGACTTAAAACATGTCACATCTAAAATAAGGATTGCTTTCGCTGAAAAAGCAAGTCATTTATAAGTGTACATTTATAAGGGCAAAAGTCAAGGCAACTGTGCAAACCACTTGTCAACTTATTTAGAGGAAATTGTGTAATCAACTTAACATACCAGTTAACCTTTACCTGAGCGGTCAAGCTCAGAGTTCCTGTATGTCACCACACTTGCCTATTAATCACTCCACAGGAAATTCCACATTTTTCTTCAGATTAAACTATAGAAAGTGGAGTGCGAACAGACTCCTGGGAGGGTTTCCTATCTCTCTCTTTGTTTCCCCTGACTTGGCTGATGGTTCATGATTTAAATCATTTTTCCCCCTTTCTTTTTCTGACTTGCCTGCTACAGAATTTAAAATAGGTTCAAAATGATATGTTTCGGTGTGCATTGCTAACGGGATTTTTATCGCACAAAGGTAAATGTAGGTATGTGGTGGCTGGGTGCCAACTGACGGCTGTACATTCCAACTGGAGATAGAAATCATTGAAACTGTTGAACAAGCAACTGATCTTTCATTCCAGGAGCGGGCAAAATGGATATGAGCTCTTAAATTCAAAACCATTTCCTCTCCTTTTACATGCTGTCAAAAGTCCAGGTATTTGATTTTTGAAGATATTCTAATTTTAGGTATGCAAAAATCACTTTCAAACACGCCTCAAAAATGTATCTGAAAATGTCTCGACTTTCCCTTCTCGAGATATAAGTTGCATACCATGCAATCATCCTTTGCAGGTGTAGCACCGGATGGCTTTTAGTAGGCTGCTCACGCTGTACAATTATCATAACAATTAATTGTAGAACATTTACATCAAGGTCGAAAGGAACTCTTTACCCCTTAATAGTCATTCCTCAGGTCCCCTCACCTCCTCTGACTGCCAAGGAGTTAATTCTGACTCTTAGGGACCTTATAGAACTACCCCTGGGGGTTGGGAGGACTGTGACTCTTTATGGGAGTACAAAGCCTCGCCTTTCTCCCACAGAGAAGCTGATAGTTTCGAACTGCTGACCTTGTAGTTAGCAGACCAGCAAACCAGTCATGGACTTTCTTTCTCTATAGCTGTGTCTATTTTGGACATTTCATATAAATGGGATCATACAAGATGTGGTCCTTAGTGCCTGGTCTCTTCCCTGTCACTGTGTTTCCAAGGTTCACTGTTCTCCCGGCTAGCCGGGAGAGCTCATGGAATGTATTTGTGCATTCATGGGCGGAACTCTGGGTTGTTTCCACTTTGGACTGGGATAAGTAATGCTGCTAAGAATGTCCATGCTCAAGTTGTTGTGCGCGCGCATGCTCTCACATCTCTGTGTCCAGCCGTGCAGTAGAACACCAGCTCGGTCACTGTACGTTTCACACGTCAAGGAACTGTCAAAAGGGCGGTTTTCTTCAGGTGGCACCATTTCCCATTCCCACGAGCAGGTGTGTGTGTGGGGAGGGTTCCAATGTCTCCAGATGCTCACCAACAGTGGCTACTGCCTGTCCTTCTAGATCTGAGCCATCCTTGTTGCCGTGAAGTGGGGTCTCACGTTCATCCCAATACTGTTTGAGGAAGATGCTCAGGGGAGTTCTGCCTTTTTGTCCTGCCCTCTGGCCGGTACTGTGGGCACTAGGGGAGGATGGGAGGAGGGATGAGAGACAGCCAGGATGGGAGGAGGGATGAGAGACAGCCCAAGCGCACCAGGCCACTGCGGGAATGGTCGATTCCTCACTTACTCAGCTCCTGCATGCTTCCATTTTTAAAACTAGAAAACAGCTAACACACCTCCCAGGGCATTTACAGCATGAGCAATTTTTTCTGTGTTGGGCATTTTTCACTGCCCTTTGATACAGTTCACTATAGGCGAATGGAAATGTTAACTGCAATATGCACCCGACATTAAAAAAAAGTGATGACTTTTCCTTCAGCAGATCCATGTGTGGCTGCTGCTGTCTCTGAGTAGCGCCCATAGTTTCTGTTTCCACTTTTGGGGGGGGCGGGGGGCGGGAGGGGAGGGCAGCAACGACAGAGAGCCCTCGTTTGTGGGCCTTCCCACAGGGAGCTGGGCACACATCTGGATGGCAGTTCAATAGGCCACTGTTAGTCCCACAGTTTGTAATCACACACACTGTGTGTCCACTAACAAGCCAGGGTGTATGCCTTTTCAGTATCCCGTAGCACGCAGCACGCACAATTTACAAATAAAATAAAAATCTGCAGCCAAGACAATGGCACATTCTTCGTTGAATAGCTGAGTCAAAATAGTGTCTCTGTGTATAGACAAGACATCACTTGTTATTTTGACGGTAAATGAAAAGAGATTCAGAAAGCATATTTCATCTGGTAAGTCTCTTAACGCGGGAAAGCAGCCGATCGGTAGCCTTCAGGAATCCGGGGCCGTCTGTTACTTTAAGCTGGGCTCCAAGCAGACAAAGCGGCAGAAGCAGCATCGGCGGTGCCGAGTGCAGCTGGCTAAATTCAACAGCCCGACTCCTCCCAGTCATGGCCAGCCAACTGGGGAAAGTGGGGAACAACAGGGAGAGCCACCAAGTCTGAGGTTTGGTGTTTGCTCTTTTGCACAACTTGTAGCTGGCAGAGCCTAGGGAGGGGAGGAGTCGAGTTCAATCATCCAAGTGGCTGAAGAGCAATTTTGGAAACAAGGCTTGATAGGGCCGGAGGGTCTGACGTTGAGCTTGTGTTGAGAAAGGAGGGCTGGGGACAGGCTCTCCATGTAGCCGTTGAGTCAAATATGACACGGTGGCAGACGTGGGGACAAGCTACCAGGAGTGCAGCTGTATGGCATTCCACCTGTCCTGTCTGATTTTCAGCCGGGTGGCCTCTGACCCTGAGGGGCTGCATGCATCATTGGGAATTTGGGGCCCATCCAGAGGGCGCTAAGGCCTTGGAACGGGTTGACGCCTCACTGTGGGATCAGTCAGCTGGGTCTCTGCTTAATTCTTTAAGACGTGGAGACCAGATGACCAAACCCAGGAGGGCCCTTTCTCAAGGCCGGTCTCACTGATGTCTGCTTACAGTGCCATCACTGAACTCCCAGACTTCCCTGGAGGCTTCTTAACACAGGAACATCCCTAAAGTCAAGGTGAAGTAGTTCTCTCATTTTCTAAACCAGGCATCCTCAAACTACGGCCCGCGGACCACACGTGGCCCGCAGAGGACGTTCATCCAGTCCGCCAAGTGTTTTTGCTCCATTTTGTTTTTTTACTTCAAATTAAGATATGTGCAGTGGGCATAAGAATTTTTTCATAGTTTTTTTTTAAAACTATAGTCTGGTCCTCCAATGGGTTTGAGGGGCAGTGAACTGGCCCACTGTTTAAAAAGTTTGAGGACCCCTGTTCTAAACTCTCTCAGCAACCTTGTAAGGAAAGAGCCACTACGGTCCAGGTGCCTCACCGCTTCCTCTGCTCCAGAAGGGACTGTCACCATTTAACCAGACTGTTCTGGGAAGAAAAGACGGGTTTCACATTGAACTTTCCATGTTTTGATTTCTTGACACCCGCTGACTAGTCTTTCAATATTTCAGGTTCCTGGTGATATATGTTTTCTTTTTCTAAGTACCCAGGCTTTGACTGAGTACCTGGTAGGTGCCGAGAACTGTGCTGGGTGCCGGGGTATAAAGACAAAGAAGACACCGCCACTGCCCTCCAGTACATCACAGCCTCGGAGGACAGCCCTGTCTGTGGAGAATCATTTATAAGCTAAGCAGATGAACAATGACGAGAGGAGAGTGAGTGCAGAGGAATCGAGGGCTACTCTGGTCTGCCTCAGGGTGTGGGAGAGCTTCAAAGCCAAGGCAACATTTAAGCTGGGCCTTGCAAGGTAAGTGGGCTCCAGCTAGATGAAGCGACACCCAGATACAGAGAACATCAGGGGAGCCTTGCCCCTGAACATCCATGTTACGCGGACTAGGGGGGCCTCCCCTGTGAGGCAATGAATCGGGAATGACGGCGAACAAAGCCACCCTATACTTCATTCTCAGTCGTTTCACCTGCCCCAGGAGAACCAGGGTGTGGCTCAGGGAACGAAGAATCCCTAATTGGCTTGCTCGATGGGGCACTGAGCATTTGTGGACCTGCAGGAGGGTCTACATAGGCACCACCAAGCTTGTGGGGTGCAGGTCTCCATCTCCAGTTTCCACCCCTCTCCCCCGCTGGAAGGCCAAGCGTTGGAGGCTCCACCCCAAAACTAAACAGGAAAGGCAGAAGGAATCGTAAGATTAAATAATAATAATAATAATGACTCAGCAACAGAAAATCACCAATTGATATGATTTTCCCTGCCCCGATCTCCAGAAGTCTGTCTTGCAAGGAAAGACGGCCCCGGACAGCTTTAATGTGCCAGGTCACTGTGGGTCTGTGACCGGGACCAGCAGCTTCATGGGGCGGGGTGCTCTCATTCGGTTTCGGAGGTGCCTCTGTGCTACCCAGATGGCGGCTATGCTCCAAGATCACAGAGCTGGGGGAGGACTCTTCCACACTGTCCCTGCCACCCCCTGGACAGGTGGCCTCCTCGATCACCACCTCCTCAAACAGTTCCTTCCTCTGCCCAAGGCCTTGAGATTCCAGCTCTCTTATTTTCCTAGGGGATTTTCTTTCAGTTTTGTTTTCTTTTTTCTTTTTTTTTTAAAGAACAGTTTATCTCCTGATGGGACTAAAATGAATAATCGCCTAACTGGAATCTCACCTCTTTACCATATTTGTTAAGCAGTTAGCAGGTTTCTCCCGTGATCACTATGGCAGCAAGGATGTCAGGGACGGGAGGGGCCAGGTGGTCATCTAGAGCCACAGCACACTTGATACTGGTAGCCCTCCTGATAGCACCCTTGCTAAATTACGCTCAGACTATTTGTATAAATACCTCCACCAACAGCCTCGCTCCACTCCTTTCTCATTCAGAGCACCTTTCTCAGAGGAAAGGTCTTTCAGACTCAGCCACTAGGCGCGTTCCCTGATTTCCACCTGCTGTCCGAGTTAAGACCAGTGGTTCTCAACCGGTAGGTCGTAACCCCTTTGGGGGTTGCACGAAACCTTTCACAGGGGTTGCCCGATTTATAACAGTAGCAAAATTACAGTGATGAAGTAGCAATGAAAATAATTTTATGGTTGGGGGTCACCACCACCTGAGGAACAGTACTAAAGGTCGCGGCAGGAGGAGGGTTGAGAACCGCTGGGTAAGACTCTGTGGCCACAGGAGGAGACATGATCCCTCTTCTCTAGAACAACCCTTCTGAAAGTTGGAGAGCTCATGGTATAGTACCTCTCACCATCTCTTTCTGCTGAAAGCACCTGTTGATATTGATATTTCCAATTTGGGAACTTAGAACAGACTAGTTTCCTAGGAAAGGGGTCACATTTTGAATAGTGTCCTCCCTAGTATTCAAATTTTATCTTAAGGCCTAAGGTGACCAGATTTAAAGCGGGACACCATTGACCGGAGGGGGGGAGGGGCGGGTTCTTGATTAAAATTTTGGTCTGTATGGACCAAATAGACCATTCCCTAGCTTGTCGTGCATTCTTTCCAAAAATCAGGACTTTTTTAAAACACCAAAAATCGGGACTGTCCCGCCAAAAGCGGGACATCTGGTCACCTTATCTTAAGCTTGCTGTGTGTCCCACTCAACATAACTTCATTCCTTCATTCATCCATTTACTTAGCCATCTACTCGTATATCCATCCATCCATCCATCCATCCATCCATCCATCCATCCATCCATCCATCCATCCACCCATCCATCCAATAGTACTCACTGCTGTCAAGTTGATGCTGACTCATACTGACCCTACAGGACAGGGTACAATTGTCCTTGTGAATTTCTGAGACTGGAACTCTTGACAGGAGTAGAAAGTCTTTCTCCTATGGAGCGGCTGGTAGTTTCAAACCACTGACCTTGGTTAGCAGCTCAACCCCTAAACATTATGTCACCAGGAATCCTTATCCATTCACTACTTATTGAAAACTCCCCATGTACTGAACACTATCTTCAAGTTGAGAGCAATGAACAAGATAAACAAGATTTCTGCCCTCAAATAGCTTACACTTTCGTTAGGAAGCAGGCAATAATCAAATCAATAAACACATAGAGACGGCAGTGAGGTGACCGTGAAAAAACCTTTTTGGAGAAGTGGCAAACTGAAACTTGAATGAAAAGAAGGAGCTGCCCACGTGAAGATCTAGACTAGAAGAACATTCGGGAAAGACCTAAGAGCAAGGGCAAAGGCCTTGCGAGCGACCGTAGTGTTTCCAAAACAGAGAAGACTGCCCAGCAGGTGAGAGAAAGCGAGATGGAATTTGAGAGGCGCGCAAGGTCAGATGATGTGCATGACATGTATGTACACCCTCTGAACCTCAAGCGTCTTTCAATGTTCTCCCCTAATGCACATACTGGCGGCATTTTGTGAAGATTCCAAATAAATTTGTTGGTCCCTACCTCTCTGTGGGCTATGCACACGTTGCATTTTTCTTGAATTTTAATCACAGAAGGTCTGGTTATATATCAATGAAGTGCCAAAGGGGACGCAGTGACCAGACTGACTAATTTCAACCAAGTTGCAGCAGGATTCCTGAGAAGTTGAAGAACAGGGCCTTTGGATGAAAGCCAGTTCACATACAGCCAAGAAGAGGCGTTGTGTGTTCTGAGCGCGGTGAGCCTCCCCCTCGTTTTTAACAGCTTTGGTTATGAATCCCATATTGAGAAGTAAATGTTTATGACAATTTTTTGAAGGTGAGGTATAGAACTTGGCAAAGGACTGATGACTAACTTGTGGATGGCGGGTGTGAGGGAAACCAGTTTTGAACCCAGCTGTAAACAATGCAGCAACACAGGCTTTCAGATATTTGCAGGCGCGGAGCTTGCCAATTTGTAATTAGTTGCAGATTTTCAATTACTTCGCAGCAAACAAAATCGTTTTATTTGCATTGTTTACTTGGTCTTCAATTTGAGAAGAACCCAATGGGTTGTTCTTCAGATGGGTAGATGTGGAGGGTCTGAATAAAGGAAACAGATAGCATGGTGAGCGAAGACATCCTACAGCCCGAGCTTTGTTTGGGGCAACGCAAGTGCACTGGCCTTGGCCCAAGTCCAATCGGCTCTATCGCACTATCTCCAAATGCCTCCTGTGCAATTTGTCAAAAAGATCTCTGGCAACTGCAGTTAAAACCCTGGAGATTAGTAATGAAGTACGCAAATAATGAGAGAGAGAGAGAGATCAAGTTGTTTTTTGTTTGTTTGGGGTTTTTTTTTTGCTCGTTGAAACTGGTAAGCTACGGTGGGCAACTTCAAACTCAACAGATGATCATAATCATGATGATTTAAAATGTTAGGCCATGTTTCTCTGCTTCAGACCGCTTCTCTCCATGACTCTAGGCCCATGCTTTTTTCTTTGGAGAAGAAAATTCCCATCAACCAACCACGTATTGGTTGAGGACTTGCAGCAGTTGGTGCTGGCAAGGTCAGCAGTTCAAAACCACCAGTGGGTCCATGGGGGAGAGAAGGTTTTCCACTCCTGTAAACAGTTACAGTCTCGGAACCCCCACCCCCCACCCCCCGGGGCAGGTGTGCCCTGTCCTATAGGGTCGCTATATGAGTTGCATCGACTGAATGGCAGTGAATGGATGACTAATCAGGAGTGATTTGTTCCACACGATTTTACCACAGACATTGATTAGGAATTAACCACAAGTAAGCCTGTGCTTACCTTGCTTATCGGGTCATCTGCTCTGAAAGGGCTGGGAGCAAGGACTGTGTTCCCGAAGGTGGGGAGGGGGGACAGGCATGCTGGGAGAGGGACGAGGCACACGGATGTGCACCGTGTGGCGGAGACCCTGAGGGCTCAGATGTGGGTGGATCTGCTATGGAGAGGGGTTGAGCAGGCAGGCTCAGGGGCAGCATCTGTGAGTGTCCAGAGAGGGAATGAAGAGGGTGCGAGCAAGGCAGTGATAACGCAAGAAACAGGACTTGGGCATTTCAGCCGTGGGCTCAAGGGACCTCAAGGGCACCAGGACAGGAGGATCGAGAGAAGAGGTCCGAGCTAACTCAGGCTTGTACAGATGTCAGCTAGATCCAAGTCAGACAACTTTTAACAGGGGTTAACTCTAAAGGGTCAGGATCTCTCTCTCTCTCTCTCTCTCTCTCTCTCTCTCTCTCTCTC
>NW_022103968.1:16809254-16824368 GCF_000313985.2 Echinops telfairi
CTCTCTCTCTCTCTCTCTCTCTCTCTCTCTCTCACACACACACACACACACACACACACACACACACACACACACACACACACAATGTGTCTCATCGTAGAAAGGCAAACCTTGAAAACATTACACTGTCAGCCAGTCACAAAGGTCACATATAGGACATTCCGTTTATATGAATATCCTAAAAACTTGAAGCTGTAGAGACAAAAAGGAGATGGCGGTTGTGGGTGCCTGGGAGGACAGGGTACAGTGGAAGGCTTTAACCAACATCTCTCTTCTTGTTTAGGAGGCAAGATGTCTGGATTCAGAGCGCTGGTTCTAGGGAAAGGAATGTTCTTTCTGTTGGCTCTAGAGGAAGCGCCGAGTCTTTTTCAGCTTTTACTTCTGAATCCTCAGAGATTTACACGTGTCCTGATATCTGCCTTACTGGATCTCTCCTCTGCTGGATTAGTTAATCTATGTTGTATTTTATAAGAGATTGACAAAATACACCCAACACTAATCCCAGTTTATTAACATAACAAAGTCAAGCCATTCCAAAATGAGGTTATAACTACAGGTTATAACTTAGAAGTTAGGCTTTACAATACATATTTCTGCGGAACACAAGTCAATGAGTAATCGTTGCCATTTGCCCCACACCCCAATTCATACCTTTGCCACACACAAAACATAGTCATCATATCACATTATCCACAAAGCCTTAAATCGACTCCAAATCCAAACTCTTATTTTTGGAATCATCTAAAACAAGTATGGATGAGACTTCAGGCATATTTCATGCTATACAATCCCTCTTCACCTGTGACCCTGTGCAATCCAGACTACAAGTTATCTGTTTTCAGAGTATAATGGCGGAAGGCATAGGTAGACATTTCCATTATAAATGGGAGAAATTTCAGGGAAAGAAGAGGTAACAGGCACCAAGAAGTCCAAAACCCAGCGGAGGAAGTAACACTAGTTTTCCAGGCTGGAAAATAACCCTCCGTTCTTTGAGACCAAATGGGCACTGGCCCTGCCCGCCAGGCTCTTGGTGCTGGTCACACACTGGTTCAGGCAGAATGCTGTGGAAGCCTTCGATGCACCCTTTGAAACTGAGAAAGCCCTGCTTCTACGGCTTCTTCTAAGAGTCTGGTGGATCTCCAAAGCACTCGCCATCAGGGAGGGCTCTTTGCTTTTCTTGAGGTCAGCAAAGGTAGCCCCTTTGGCCTGTTCCTGGTGTCTGGAGTCCCCAGGGGGAGACAACTCTCTTTCCTTGTGTTCTTTTCACCCGCAGCTGTCTAGGCCGATGGGGTTGCTGCAGTGGTAGTTGGTTAGCTCTATCGGTCCTAGACTGACTCCATTTTTCAAAAGATTATATAGCCCCATCCTTGGTGAAAAATCTAGGACGCGTGTCCTTATTTTACACAACAGAATGTTCCAAATCTTTTAAGCTGAGTTATTTTGGCATAGCTTGTTTTTTTAAAGACGAAATTTCATTTATTTGTAATTAGAAATAAATATTTCCCAATATATAATTACATATTGTTTTTGTGATGCATCACTATGCTTTAATCATGTTCAATTTGTAACGATGAAAATACACCCTGCCTATCAGATATTTACATGACAATTCCTAACAGTAGCAAATTTACAGTTATGAAGTAGCAATGCAAATCATTTTATTGTGGGGTCACCACACAGGAGGAACTGTATTGAAGAGCGGAGGCATTAGGAAGGTTGGGAACCATGGGTCGAGAAGGTTCTTAGCGTAGGGATGGGTCCAAAGGACGCACTCCCCTCCCAGCTTTGCTTGGTGGTACCCATTCTCCCTCCATAGCTCGTTTTCAAGCTCCTCTCTTTCTTCTCACATAAGCAAAACCGAGAAACCACACAGTCCCCTGCAGCTCCTGCTTGGACATCTCATCAGCTGGATGGACCACTGCACAACCGTGTGGGTCACCACTGCGCCCCCACAGCTGGAGAGACTGGGATTTACAGGACAGTGGCGGTCGGTGTGTCTAATGCATTTCCAGGAGCCCCAGTGGCGCAGTGGTTATGCGCTGGGCTACGATCTGCAAGGTCAGCAGTCTGAAACCACCAGCCACTCCAAGGGAGGAAGACGGGGCTCTCTACTCCTGTAAAGAGTTCCAGTCTCAGAAACTCACCGGGGCAGTTCTACCCCGTCCTGTAGGGTCGCTATGAGTCGGCATCGACTCGATGGCAGTGAGTTTTTCATTATAACGACATTGTGAATGCAGGAAAAGTTGGGGGACCAGACAGAGGTAATGGTTACACATTATCGTGATCTACTAAATGTCACTGAATTGGTCACTGTAAAATGGCTAATTTCACGTGATAGGAATTTTACATAAAACAAAGAAACTAGGATGACACTTCAAAGATTTTGCCACAAAATCCTCCCCTTAAACCCAAAGGATATCAACACAGGAAGAGCCATAGGGAAGGCAGGCGAGCGCCCATTCATCGAGCAAATGGTCTGGTGCCCAGTAGACACCCCCATCCCCTGCCCTGCCACCGTCCTACCTCATTAGATACTTTTTCCTTGGAAAACATGGGCTTAGAGCCTTAGGAATGTTCACTTGGCAAGAAGTTTGTAATTCCTGGTGGGCCATCTGTCTGTCACTTTGCCATACCGTGGTGGCTTGCATGGTTCTGTGACACTGCAAGCGACAGCACTGAGATTTCAAAGAGCAGTAGGGTCCCTTGGGGTAGACGGATTTCCGTGATATTTCCAGACAGATTAGGAAGGAAGGGATGGTTGTCTACTTCCACACATGAGCCCTGGAAACCCCATGAATCGCAGCCGAAAACTGCCGGACACAGTGCTGGGATGGACGCCTCGGGTTGGAAGGCTCCCCAGATGCACAGTGGCTGCGATGATGTGCCCAGACCAGTCCTGTGACCACTGTGGCCGGTAAAGTGCTCTCAGCCAGCAGTGCCCCTGCGTGCGGTGAGTCAGACCCCACCATGCCAGCTGTGCTCCTCATACCAGCCTCCGTGGGATTGTTATGACTTCCTGTGTTGCTCAGAGACAAATAGCCTGGATGAGTCGGCTGGAGGGTCGTCTGGACCACCCTGCCTGGGGGTTGTTTGGACCCAGAAGGAGACTGCTTGCACATCATAAATGCTGCTCTCACTGTTGTATCTGATCATTACGGTCGACATTCACGGCTTGTGACTTAAGGATGGAGAGTGCTTGGCCCTCCCAAAGCATACATTCCAGGGGGAAATGTCCATGAACTCTGTATTCCGATGACAAGGAGAACTCCTGCCCCTCTCCCCTTCTGATAAGTCTCCCCCTTTCCTCCCTAACCTGCAGTTAAGTGAACCTGACTCGGGCACGAACCCGTCGGTATCAGGGGTCACAGCTGACACACGGCTAGGCAACCTTCTGTTCTGTTGTACATGGTGTTGGCTGGACGGCAGAGAACACGGTCTCTCCCTGGGGGCGTCCACCTTTGCTATGTGCCACTCTGACCTGGTGAGTAGTCAGTCTGTCACGTGGGAGACGCGGGAGAGGGCAGAGGGGGCTGAAGCACCCACAGAGAGGGGCACAGGGGTCAGGAAGCAGCCAGGGAAACTTCCTGGCATTCATCTTGGTCAGCAGCAGCCCTGGGGGAATAAAGGGCTCCCTGGTGCTCGCTGCCTCCCCAGGAAGATTAATGAACATTTGCAAAGACCACACAGCGTGTGAAAGGCACAGTACTGGAGCTCCCAAAGTGGAGTCCCCTTTTTCCAGGAGGGTCGTGAAGCAGGTGGTGGAAAATATTCCCTGGAAGCCGGGATGGAGCAGTGGGATGACTGGGGCCATGAAGAACATTGCAAAGAAACGACTGGGCTTGTCTGGGAATCTCTTCATTCTCAAGTTGAATCTGATCTGACAGATGTGATGAGTAATTAAACCCTTGTCCATTCATAGTCTGAATGCTTGCGCTGCGCGGAGAATGGGGCAGGGATAATGAGAGGCACAGCCCCTCCGGGACCATTCAGGAGTGCTCAAATTTGCATGGTCACATGAACCCCACGGAAGTCGATTATGCTGGCCCGGCTAGGCAGCAAGGGGCCGAGCTTTCCGATTTACATAAATCCACGGGCTGGAAGGCAGAAGCTTAAGGTCTCTCCACAAGGAGGCCAGCTGTGGCTGCCTTTCCTGCAATCCAGCAGCGCATCTCTCAAGCGACATGTCTTCTCGTGAAGGTCCAAAGGTCAGTTAGTCTGTGATGTCATTTGCTCAAATGCCTGGTCAGTCTGTACCCTTAAGGTTAAGGAAAAATAATAAAAAGAAGGCAGGTGAATTTTTATGAGAGGGAAGCTGCTGAGCAGTCTTTTAGTGAATGGGATTCTTTTAATCACCTGGGGGAAAAGGTGGTAGGCTGAGGAGTAGTGCATTTTATTATGATTGCCGCTGTCAACTAATTTCTAATTGTATGACAAGGTGCTTGAGTAAAGAACTGCTCATGGCTTAAAACAAACAGTTAATGCCTCTTAAGAAAGGGATTACTTTAAGTTTCAAATGAAGGCTACCAATTAATTCAGTCATTTACATAAACATGTCTTGGATCTGCTACCTCCAAAGAGAAAGGATGAAATCTATCCCCTAATTGGAAAAAAAAGAAAAAAAAATGTTCTAAACCACGGGCTGGTAAACATATAGCAGAAGTAAGGTACAGAAGCAATCGAAAGTCATTAATTAAAGATGGAAATGTCAAAAAATGTCACCGTTCTCTCTACAATTATGAAAACAATCGGTGAAGTACTACACGCCAGTGAATAACCTTCTCCCTTAACTAGATGCCTTTCCACACTTGGCTATGCTCCTTGATGCAGTGTTCTGATTGAAGTCAAGGAAAACGGCTTGGTGATTGTAACAGATTTGAAGTAAAACTTGCAGCAGGGTTTGCCCCGCTCCTCCACGCACACCCCACCAAACTCCCTGCCATCGAGTTGGGAGCCAACTCCTGGGGACCCTACAGGACACTGTAGAACTGCCCCTGGGAGTTTCCAAGACTGGAACTCTTTACTGGAGTAGAAAATCCATCTTTCTCCTGAGGAGCAGCTGGTGGTATTGAACTGCTCACCTTTTGGGCCGCAGCCCAATGTGTAATCTCTATGCCACCAGGGCCTCTATCCTCACACATTTAATGTCTCACCGTCTCCCAGGTTTGCCTGACATCACTCAACCTTACTCAGTTAAAACAGTCAAACTTCCGCTTCTCAGGTTCGGAATGAGTCCTACACTTGATAACAAACAGTCATTATAGACCCAGGATAGGACAAAGGAGGCAGATATTTATTGGTGAAAAACTGAATTCCTTATTCCCTTTAATATGTATAATCAAATGGAAATTATACACAACCTAGGCTAATTATAAATAATTTCTTGGCATTGAGCATAAATGATTCAGACAAATCAAGGGAAGAAATAAAAAAGATACTTCTTTATAGCAGAGTTTTCATTGTAAAGTAGGTCTTGCAGGAAATCCCATTGTTTCTAGTGTAGGGTGACCAGATGTCCCACTTTTGGCGGGATAGTCCCAATTTTTGGCGTTTTAAAAAAGTCCCGATTTTTGGAAAGAATGCACGACAAGCTAGGGAATGGTCTATTTGGTCCATATAGACCAAATTTTTAATCAAGAACAACCCCCCCAGTCAATGGTGTCCCGCTTTAAATCTGGTCACCTTATTCTAGTGTCTCTTTTGGCAATGTTGGTGACTTAAAGCCAGTTTTTTCAATTGAGGCTCTGCTGCCATTGCTGCTGTTGGCGTTAAGTCTTCTTGAGGTTCACTGACTAGATTTACGGACACAGTGCGGACTAACATCCTGAGGAAAAGTAGAAAGGGGAAGAGAGAGAAAAGTTCAGGAGGAAAGGTGAAGGGATGCGGGGAAAGACAATACGGGGAAAAGTGAAGCGCGGAAGAAAGAAATGAAGGAAGAGGGAACAAAGAGGCAAAGGAAAGCCATACACAACACCAAGGTGAAACCCTCCCAAGAGACTGACCAGAGAAAACCCACCAGTGTCAGCAGGCCGCCAGCCAAAGGCACTCGTGTGTTAGCGAACTGACTGAAGTAGCCCTTAGGCTTACTGGTTCCATACGAATCCTCACTCCACAGGGATTTAAAGGTATCTGGCACGTGGTGGCGTGGTGTGGTGGGTTCTGTGTTAGATGACTACCAGCAAGGTCAACAATTCAACTCCACCAGTGGCTCCTAGGGAGAAAGATGGGGCTTTCTACTCCCATGGAGATATATAGTGTCAGAAACTCAAAAGGGGAAGTTCTAACCTGTCCTACAGGGCCCTCCATGGGTCAGCATCACCTCCCTAACAGTGAGGTTTTGAAGCCCTGGTGGTGTAGTGGGTTATGTACACTGTAAGGACTGCTGGCTTCAGAAACCCAAACCCACAGGGGGAGTCCTACTGTGTCCGTGGATCACTATGAGCTGAAATAGACTCAACGACACAGGTGTTAGGGGTTTGGTCTAAAGTACCGTTCAGACTGGCAGGTGCAAACCACAAAGGGACTGTCAAGGGCAACCCCCTGTAACCCCCAACCCCCCACACTTTATGAACATGGGCTGAAAGCAGGAATTACCAATAACCTCCAGGACAAGTAGAAATGGAAAGTTCATGTTCTAGCAAAGTCCCTAAGGATGCAGAGGCGTGTGGGCCACAGGATAAAGAAAAGCTATGGTTTACTTGTGACTCTCGTCTTTCTCCTACCTCTAAAAGGCCCAAGATCATATTTGTTCTCTTAAATTATTTGACGTGAATGCAACATACCCACATGAAGCAGTAAACCAACAGAGAGGTCTGTGGGGCCGGCCCTAATCCAAACACATGGACATCAGCACCCACCTGCCACACCCCCACATTCCCCTGAAAAATGCACTTCAGAGGATAGCACTGAAGCTACAGCTCAGGAAGATGGGTGAGTCTGATCAGAGCACACAGGAGCAACCGAAGAGGGAAGGAGCGAGGGGATGATATTCCTGCTCAGAGCAGCCAATGCACAGAGAGAACCATAGGGCCAGCCCCACCGCACGAGACACGATATCCCTCTCTGACCCATAGTGCTATGGGGGACAACACTGGAGATACTGTGGGAATTGTGCCCGATCTGACCCCACCATACCAAGGCGAAACACTAAGGGCATGCAACAGAACAGCAAAGGGAGCAGAGCGAGGGAGTCCCCGGGGAACACCAATAATAAACTTTGGGGCCAGGGAGTGGCACCACATCAGACTTGACCAGAAAATACGCCTAAATTTCAACAAACAGACCTGGGACTATTTATAGGCTTTTCTTTTCTTTCTTTCTTTCTTTTTTTTTTGCATTGTTTTGTTTTGCTTTTGTGCTTATTATTGTCTCTCCATGTCTATCTATATAAGATAGGCGGGATAAACAAGCCAGAGGAGAAAACAATGGGACCTATGGTTCCAGGGGCACACGGGAGAGGGGGAGGCAGGGGAAAGGAAAGGGGGTGTCAACAAACCCAGGGACAAGGGAACAACAAGTGATCTAAAATGAATGGTGAGGAGGGCATAGCATGCCTGGTGGGGCATGATCCAGGGCAGTGTAGCTGAGAGGAATTACTGAAACCCAACAAAGGCTGAGCATGGTAGTGGGACAAGAGGAAAGTAAAAGGATATAGAAGAAAGAACTAGGAGGCAAAGGACATTTGTAGAGGTTTAAATACAGGCATGTACATATGTAAATATATTTATATATAACGATAGAGCACTAGATTTATGTACATATATTTATATATTAAGTATTAAGGTAGTAGACAGACATTGGGCCTCTACTCAAGTACTCCCTCAATGCAAGAACTCTTTTTCTAATAACCGGGCATGCTGTGATGCTCACTTTCCCAACACAATCACTGAAGACAAAGCGGGTGCATAAGCAAATGTGGTGAAAAAAGCTGATGGTGCCTGGTTATCAAAAGATACAGCGTCTAGGGTTTTAAAGGCTTGAAGATAAACCAGCAACCATTTAGCTCAGAAGCAACAAAGTCCACATGGAAGAAGCACACTAGCCTGTGTGATCATGAGGTATAGGTGGGATCAGGCACTAGGCATCAAAGAACAACAAAAAAAAATCATATCATTGTGAATGAGGGGGAGTGCAGAAAGAGTAGAGCCCCAAAGCCCATCTGTAGGCAACTGGACATCCCCTTACAGAGGGGTGTGGGGAGGAGACAAGCCAGTCAGGGTGCGGTGTAGCAATGATGAAACATACCATTTTCTTCTAGTTCTTTAATGCTTCCTATCCCCCACTATCATGACCCCAATTCTACCTTACAAATCTGGCTAGGCCAGGGCATGTGCACAGGTACAGATAAGAGTTGGAAACACAGGGAATCCAGGACATATAAATCCCTCAGTATCAGGAGGGGAAGGGGAAGGTGGGGAGAGATAGGGGGATGCATGGATCCAATTACAATGATCTATCTATAATCCATTCCCAGGGGGATGTACAACAGAAAAATGGGTGATGGGTGACATTGGTCAGTGTAAGAGACATGAAATAATAATAATGTATAAATTACCAAGGGTTCATGAGGGAGGGAGAAAAATGAGGAGCTGATACCAAGGACTCCAGTAGAAAGAAAATGTTTTGAGAATGATGATGCCAACAAATGTACAAATGTGCTTGACACAAATGGATGGATCAATGGATGTGGTAAGAGTTGTACGAGCCCCCAATAAAATGATGGAAACATATGTACAAATGTGCTTGACACAATGGATGTATATATGGATTATCATGTGCTTGATACAATGGATATATGTATGGATAAGAGCTGTAAGAGCCCCTAATTAAATGATTTAAGAAAATTATTTAATGGGATATGTAGACACGGCCAGCATCGCTTTCAACCTATTTTGATGAGAAAGGTACCATCTCTTATGTTCACTGGGATCCCAGTCCAGGGGACAGTCTGAGAGAGAAGTCCTGTGCTGGGCTGCTGGGCTGCTGAGCAGGAGGTCAGCAGGCCCGTCCAGGCCTAGGCATGCTTCGCGGAATCCCAGCTCCGCTCTGCGAAAGAAGGTCGGTGGAGCTTCCCAGAATGACATACAGAGATGACCCTGGGCAGCACCCCTGCATCCCTGTGGCTGCCCAAGCCCCGCTCTTTGTCTGAGCTGAGAGCCTATTGTAGGTGACACCCAGGGGGCCTAACCTAGACCAACTCACTCGCTTTAAAATGCAGGACCAACTAGACAATTTTAACTGATGCCTTGCCCAGTGGCAGAAACAGGGAGATGCTTTTCCTTCACTGCTGGGACTTGTGAGGGCCCTGGTGATGTAGTGGTTACGCCTGGGGCTGCTAACAGCCAGGTATGCAGTTTGACACCACCATGGGAGAATGAGGAGGCTTTCTACTCCCCTACGGGTACAGACTCGGAAACCCACTGGGGCATTTCCACCCTGCACTATAGGGTCGCTATGAGTCAGAATTGACTCAGTGGCATTGAGTTTGCTTTGGGGAATTTTCTAGGGGCGGGGGGACTTGTTAGAAGAGAGCAGTCTTCATACAGATCCCTTGGGAGAGCTACCAATTTACATGGTTTTTCTGGTTCCTCCTAAATACCTTTGTAGTTTGAAAGTACCCAGTTCTACAACAGGGAAGTCTTCCTCAGACTCCACACAGAGATGTACAGCGCGTTTACCTCCCCAAGTCCTAGTTTCTTTGGTTTTGCGAAGTGGAGACATACTTCTTACCTCTGGAGCCTGTTGAGATCCTGAAGATTAGCATGTTGTGGGGCACACAAGAGGCCCACCATGGAAGACCACAATCATTATTATCACAGAAAAAAGCAGTGTGAGAAGTTGTTTCAAGACAGGAAAACAGCTTTTATTTTCCTATTTTTCTTCCCAGGGGTTTAAACTATTCTGGTCTATTTGCATTCTTTGGGCTGCTTATCAACACCTTATTGAAAGAGAGTTTGAATAGTTAATCCAAGAGAAACACAGGCTTCCTCTCTCTGACCTCTTCAAGTGGCATCTCTCTCATTAATGATTACCTGTCCGGGATTGTGTGGTGGCCGGTTTCCATTCTCTCTGGTGGCTTAGGTGTGTTCTGGGGGGGAAAGGTTGGTTGGAAACTTCTCTCTTCAAACTTGCAAGGACACAAAACCAAACAAAAGCCAAAGGGCAGCCTGATTGTTGGGCTGAGAGGTTACAAAGATCTGGTCTCCACATCGGCTGGGCCACTTAGGAAGACTAAGAAGTTGAGGAAACCGTTTCCTTACGTACAAAACAGATACAAATGATGAATAACAATAATACAAAATAGTAATAATATCCCTGATGGCTATCCTGAGGAGCCCACGTAGCAAAGCGGGTTGCACGTTGGGCTGCTGACCACACAGTCAGCATCCGAACCCACCAGCTATTCTGCGGGAGAAAGACGAGGCTTTCTGCTCCCATGAAGATGGACAGACTGGAAACCCACGGGCAGTTCTACTCTGTGCATAGGGCGGTCGCTAGGGGTCAGAAGTGGCTCAATGGCAGTGAGGGGTTTTTTTCCGGATAGTTTTTATGAATGCTTTTTAAAAAAAATTGGGATTTAATATATTTCATATCCTTCCATAGTTCAGTCACGTCCAGTAGAATTATACACTTGATACCACAATCAGTTTCTGAACATCTGCTTGCTACCTGGGTCCCTTGATATCACCTCCCTATTATAAGCTCCCCTCCCCCACGACGCCCCCTCCTCCAGGATTCCTTACTTTATTTGCTGCCCCCGCAGGCTCATCAGTCCTGGGTTTCATATCCCGAAAAACAGGGAAACATGTGACACACCTTCAAGAGGTGGCCTCCAATGACATGCCACCTCTGATAGACACCCTAGTAGGTACACACAAAAACCACACCAAACATTACAAACCAAAAGTACAGACAATTTAATCCACTAATACATGGCCCACAGGCCCAGGCTCGGTACATGCAAGTGCTCAATAAACGGTCATGGTAATGACAATCACTTGGACGCAGGGCATCAGCATAGCCAACATTGCAACTTGGAGAAGACTCGGGCTAGGGGGCGCCTAGTAGCCTAGTCTTTGGCCTCATTTTAGGAAACTGGTTTGTACTGGAAAATAGTTACTCAGTTGAGATCTTTGTGGTGCCTGTGCTTAAAATATGTGGCGGTGACACGCAGGGTCATCAGCCTCTCTATTTGCAGAGACAAAGGTCACTTCAGACTTGTGCTCATGTACCTTTTATGGGGCCACCCACGGTCCATAAACTCCCAGTCCCTTTGTATCCTGTACACGGCAAGCAGGGCAGTTTTTATTCCCGCCCCAGCCCCCACCCACCCCACAACAGAACCAATAGCCTGTGTTATTCGGGAGGGATTTGAACACATGAAGTTAGTTCTAGCTCACTTAGCAGTGGTGGGTAAACACAAACCCCCTCCTACTGGTTTCTTCCCTGGTTTAAAACGGTCTCATTTTTCCCTCTTCTCTTACTATTAGCAGGTCACATGTCTGATTCTATCCCATCAGGGAAAATGCAAAGAAAGGGATGGAAATCCATACCTTGAGACACAGACTGGACCCACGGAATCTGAGATGGCGGCGGTAAAATCCCTTTCTCTGGTACGCAAGACGGCTGGTGGCTTCAGGTTCATACCAACACCCTCCCCCCCCCCCACACACACACCCAGCAAGTTGTTGCCCCTCAGGAGCACTATGCCCAGTGAGTGGCTCATGGCATGCTGGGAATGTGGAATGGGCTCTACTGGAGCTCTGGATTCGAAGGGTGACCTGTCACAACCCGGGTTGTTAAAGACCAGACATAAGCTGCCTCCTCAGAGCTGCGTTCTACTCCCCCTGGATCCTCAGGGAAGATAGGGAGGAGATGCAACATCCGATGGGGAAGGGATGGGAGAAGGGAAAAGCTGGGCAGAAAACAGACTACCCTAAACCCCACCCCCACTCCCCTTTTCATGACAAAATCCTGCTCTGAAGATGGAAACGCTATTCGGATCATTACATCTGAGACCACTCTGAATATTTCTGCCACCTATTGCTGGAGAGCGGATTCTGACTCACGGGGACGCCGTGTATTAGGGAGTAGAACTGCTCCATAGGGTTTTCTTACCTGTGCTGTTGGTGGGTTTGAACCCCCAACCTTTAGGTTAGTGGTTAAGTGCAAACTGTTTGCACCTCCCAGGGACCTATATTTCTTACTCTGACTCATGAAGTCATGTGATATGTATGTGGAAAGACAAGCCACCCAGAAAGCTTGGCCACTCCCTCAGAAGGACGGACCAGGTTCCTCTACTCGCTTCATGTTCTATGAGATCAGGCGGTAAGGTTACTAATGACTGAGATTTGTTTCCTATCCCTTCTTCTTGGAAGTAACTTCAACTTCTTAGTAATAAACACAAGTTTTGTTCCTGCTGGGTGTCACTAAGGTGTTTTGGTCTTTGTTCAAGAAGGTTTTGTACAACACAGAAAGAAGAGGCTACAACCACCTGGTCACAGCTGTGTCAAAGGTCCTCTGAGTTTCAGCGCTGCTGCTTCTCAGCCTAGCCGAGGCGAAGGGTCGATTGTTTTCACTTTCCAACCTATTGAGAACTGACCAGGAGTTCGATTGGCCTGCCGAGTGAGAAGCTCTTGCCATATGCAACTGACCAGGTGAGCCGGACAACATCCAAGTGGTCTACGGTCTCTCCAATGACACAAGTCCACTAATCATGTGCTTGGATGTGGTGGCAATGTCAGATAGCTACCACGTTTACACACTCACACTCAACGTCGACACTTCCAATCTCATGGGCTGACAGCAGATAGCTGTGAACTGGCATTAAGGAGGAAGAGTGCCCAGACCTGGGGATACGACCAGCGACAAAGTGGTGTTCACTGGTGCGACTGGAAATGAGCACCCAGCTTCCAGCTATGCGCTTTCTTGCCCAGACCACTACCTTTCCAGGATCTTCCATGTCCTGCCACCTCCACCAACCAAGACAGATCAACACGTAGTGAAGACACATTAAATGCTCCCAGATCATGGGATGTCCCCAGTGACCTTGGAAGCCCATGAAAATTGCTTAGAGAATTCTGTGTGCGTGGGCACTTTTCTCAAGAGACACCCCATGATTTTCATCAGGTGTTCACGTGGGCATGGGCACTAAAAATGGTTACGATGGAGGCACCTCCTGAACACTGTTACATAACTTGACAACTCTAGTTGCCAACGTATGACCACCCATGCCTCCTCGGAAAGTCCACAGACTGGAGGGGCCCTCTGGCTTTACTAAGCTTCCCCAGAGCTGGTGACTAGGCCCAGCGTTTCCATTGTCTTTAAGCACTTGTTCTCGGTGAAGACATGGACTAAACTTGCCTACTAGTGAGCCTTGGCTAGCAGGGGGCGGTTAACTCCTTCTAATCCATAAACGAACTGAAAATAGCCAGTGGAAATAAAGACTGGCACTATCCTGTCGCCTTATGGAACTATTCCCCTGTTCTGTCTTAGAAGACTGGAGAAGAGCAGGCCACCCAGTGTCAGGAGGGAGAAGAAGGGGTGGACAGGGAGGCAGAGAGTTTGATTGGAGAGGTGAGGAATCAGCCACGAGCACTGGCGTGTGTGTGTGTGTGTGTGTGTGTGTGTGTGTGTGTGTGTGTGTAGAGAAGAGTGAGGGTGCAGTACCACTGTCCCAGGAACATGAGGAGCTTTTCTTCGACAAACATGGTGTGGATCATCATTGTAGACAGGGCATGTTTTTGTGTCCCACATGGTCCGCGTGCTCATAGCGTTTTGTTAGTTGTGGTCACTTAATTGAGAAAAGCTGGCATGCAGTTTTCGCTGAACCGAATCGGTCAGCTGGGAACCGAGCATGGATGACTGCCTCTGGCCAAACCCTTTCCCAAACCGATTTATTATTCCAGGCCTTTACATGCAGGAATGACAAGTTAGAGGATGGGCACAGGGCTGTGCCAGTTGTCCTCCCTGGCATATTTCCAGACGGGCCTTATGGAATCCTGAGATTCCAGAGCGCTTGGCTGCACGGGGGCTGCCTCTGGATTTGCTGAGGTGAACGAGGGCACCGGATAACGGCTGGGGGCCTCTTGCTCACCCCTCCCAGAGTAGATCCTGGGCGCCTCCATTTCCTTCCACTAATCAGAGAACTGCTCCAACCTCTTTTTTCAGGACTGTGAACCTGGCACAAACTGGTCTCTCCTCATGAGTTCCCACGCACCTAATAATTACCCCCGCCCCCAAGCCCAAAGCCACTGCCTTTGGGTCGAACCAGTAACTACACTGAGCTGGAATTACCCCTCCATCAGCAGAAAATGAAACAAACGATGCCTAATTGCCCTCTTTACTTTCCCTCAGAGGCTGACCCCCGCATTGGCACTGCCCAGGAGACTGGCATGTCGAAGCAAGGCTTCCTGCCCTCCTGGAACTGTGGCTTCTGAACCAAGCTGTGGACATTCGGCAGAGCGGCCACCTGAACTTGGGGGGCTCCTGCACGTTCAGGCTGTTAGCTGCCTTACAAAGAGCCTGTCTCTGCGAGACCCAGCAGAACCTGCAGTTCAGGCAGCTGGTTTGCAGAGCCCCGGCCCACAGCTACCCAGAGTGGCCAGCAGAAGGACACCCCAGGAGGTGACCTGCTTCACGCCGCAGCTTCATGCAGAAAATCTGACACAGAAGTTTCACTTCCATGGGAAATTCGGAATCTGAGGAAGTGTGTCGCTCCTCTTGTGGGAAAGAACCCCTAGTGTTCCAGGAAGGCCAGGTCCTGGTTGTGGCCATGCGCGGAGGGGACTGTTTTCTCAACAGGTCCCTCACCTGGCGGGCCAATTGCTAGCATGACTACGAACAACAAAGTAACATTGACGACAGTAATGATCATAGTTCTTACCTTATAAGTACTATTTGTAAATGTCCATTTACAAATCAGGAGAACCTGACTCGTGGAATTAAAATCACGTGCCTAAAGTCACAGAGCTACTAAGTGGATGGAACCAGTCTGGCGCGAGTGCATAAGGTTGAGCCGTGACGCCACACTCCTTCAAAACCCTCACCCAGAGCGTCGACGGGGTTGATTCCACCTCGCTTTGACCGTACAGGACAGAGCACCGCCCCCCGCCCCCC
>NW_022103968.1:16824468-16855589 GCF_000313985.2 Echinops telfairi
GCTGGTGGGTTTGAACTTCTGGCCTTTCCGTTAATAACCCAATGCTTAACCCACTGTGCCACCAGGACTCCCACCATTATGAGCTCATTCCTCTCAGTGTGCCCAAGAACACTGGTTCTGGAGAGCTGGTCCACCTCCATGAAAGCGAATGTGCAGACAGGGCCTGAGTTTGTGTTCAGACTGGACAGCAGGGACGCGCTGCTCTTAACCCAGGTTTCACCTCACATCACCTGGAGAACGTTTTTAAAATATTAATGCTGGGTGTACACCCCCTTCAGATGCTAATTTAATTGGGCTGGGTTGGGGCCCAGGACTCTGTATTTTTAAAAAGCCCCCCCCCCTCACTCCGCACCCCCCCGCCAGGTGACTCTCCTGTGTAACCAAGACAGAACATCACTGGGTGAGACTGAGAGCTGTGCCTCCAGGTGCTTTGCCAAAAAATAATACTGTAATCTAGACTTGTTGCATATTTTGTGTCCCTCTTGGAGAGTCACGAAAGACCATGGCATAGTAAGGGATCACAGTCAAACTTAGCTGAGCAGGGCATCTGGGCTTTGCAGAGCATCGGTTAATACAGCTGGGGACCACTCTGCTAGCTTGTGGGTGACCAGTGATCCTGGTTGAGGAATGGGGTTACTTTCCACAGGCAGGAAACGCACCTTTAACTCTGCAGAGAAAGTGTTTAATTGGCGCTCAACTCATAGTCTACATTACAGACACAGAGGACTGTTAAGCTGTAAGCCTGAACTGAGAACAGAGACCCTCATTCTTAGAGTTGGAATGACCTTGAATGTCATCCAATCCATCCATTTCTCCACCACACACACACACACACACACACACACACACACACACACACACACACACAGAATCCCTCCCCCTCCAGCATCCTCACAGATGGTCTTCCTGCCCCAGCTTGAACAGTTCCATGACAACGCATTCCATTGTTGGGCAGACCAAGTCCTCTTTATCTTACCCTCCCTGTGACTCCTACTTGTGCACAGCTCTGTTGTTGTCCGGAATAATGGCCTCAAGTCTCCTCTTCTTTCAAACGAGCATCTCTCAGCACATCATTGAGGCCTAGCTTGTACACTGGAGGGAACACAGGCCCACCCAGGAGCCACGAGACTTGGATGAGAGATGGAGCTGTCTCGGACTTCATGATTACAGCAAGTAAACTCTCCCGGGCCTTCACTTCATCTCAAGTGTAAAAAGCACATTAAAAACAATGAAAAATGTGCCTTGAATAATTTTAAGTATCAAAAAATGTATGTCTCATGCTTTTCAGATTAGCAGTTACAGTTTAAAGTACTACTACTACTATTCTGTCAGCTGGAAGGTTCAGTGTCCCTGTGAAGGTCAGTGTGCATAGTGATGTTGGTCAAGGGCTATGTGGATGATGGCCAATGAGTGCTATGGATACTGTCTATCAGCTCCCTGCCTCAGTGACTCAGTGACACAGATATTCAAGTCACGCAGGATCGTCTAGGTGGCCATGTGCTGATGCTTTTGGTCATCTGAGCGTCCACATTAATCCAATGGGTTTGGGATAGAACGTGCCATTATTCCCTATGGGGGTGACAGTGAAGAAGTTAGCTAACCTTAGGAGAGCATAGAGATAGAGTGAGTATGTGTTAAGTCAAACCATTCCCATTGCCAGCAAGTCGATCCTGACTCATCAGACTCTGCAGGACACAGCCGCACTTCTCCCCCGGGGTTTTCAGAGCTGTATCTACACAGAAGCAGACTGCCACCTTTCTCCTATGGCGTGGCTGGTGGGTTTCAAAGGCCAACCTTCTGGTTAGCAGCCAAGTGCGTTGTCACTGTGCCACCAGGGCCCCTTGGTATTAAGTATGTCACATTAAGTCTTTTGTGACTGAAAAGCATTTTAAATCATTCATTTCTTTCTTTTTAAAAAATCATTTTATTGGGGGCTCATACAACTCATCACAATCCATACATACATCAATTGTGTCAAGCACATCTGTACATTCGTTGCCCTCATCATTCTCAAAACATTTGCTTTCCACCCAAGCCCCTGGCATCAGCTCCTCATTTTTCCCCTCCCTCCCCACCCCCCCATGAACCCTTGATAATTTATAAATTATTATTTTGTCATATCTTACACAGTCCAACATCTCCCTTCACCCACTTTTCTGTTGTCCGTCCCCCAGGGAGGGGGTTATATGTAAATCCTTGTAATTGGTTCCCCCTTTCCACCCTATCCTCCCTCCACCCTCCTGGTATGGCCACTCTCACCACTGATCCTGAAGGGATCATCTGTCCTGGATTCTCATTAATTTCAAAACATCATTATGAACTCTTTTCCCAAAGTCTACTTTATCCCCTCTAAAGAACTGCAGAGTCTCAAGTACTTGACCTCGACCTGAATTTGGGTTCCAACTTGCTCATGAAGTCTGTGTGTGTGAGATGGTTGGGGTTCATTGCCACCTGAGGCTCCCTGTTTCCTAATGGGTAAAATGAGTTGATTAATTAAGACTATGAGAGCTTTAAGCACTTTCCTGGCTATGACTTTAGGACTACCAGAGTGTGGATCTCTAACCAAGGTAAAAAAGCAGAAGTAAATTTTAAACTCTTCAGCCACACCTCTAAAGGAAATGTCATTGAAAAACATCTTGAATTAAAGCTCAGTAACGCTGTTAAATTGATTCAATAGAAACATTATCACTAAATTATAAGACCCGAGGGAGGATCAATTCCATTTCAATCAAAGTGCAAAGAACATCTGTGAATGTATATAGCAGGCCCTCCTATCTTTAGTTCCACATTGGCAGATTCAACCAACTGCAGATAGAAAGTATTTGGATGATTGGGGAGCGATGGAGAGGTCAAAAGAAACCCTCAAAGCCTAAGAGGGTGCAGAAAGTACTAGTTGTATAACATCCACATTATTATCATATATTACAAGTAATCCAGAGACGATTTCAAGTCCATGGAAGGATGTGTGCGGGTTCTATGCAAATATCCATCACCTTGCATACCAAGGAATTGGTTATCAGATTTTTGTATCCCCGGGGATGGATATTGAGGCACCACAGTCGTAATATTTTTTGATGGAGAATTGCTGTATAGGTTTGTTTCAAATCCATTTTTGCATTTGGATCATTTTTTGAGAAGGAGCTAGAATTTAAGGAAGTAAAATTGAATAAACAAAGCTCTGGTGATTTATTTCTTTTATTTTACCACCGAGGATTGACGCGGTGGTGTGAAGTGTCATTAAAAAAGAGAGAAGACGAAGAACGACAAAGTTTGAATAAGAAAATGCATTTCATCGTGGGAGATAAAAGCCTTCCCTTCTCTACAGTGAATACAGGTAATTTCAGAAGCAGCGGCTCCTAATTATTCAGTGTTGAGAAGCTAAAAAATGGTTCATATTGAAAACAGAGCCCGCCAGCTTGCTCTGTGAATGAAGGCAGACTCACATTCGCATTTTCCCAGAAGCCTGGTTGATAACTGAGTTGGGAGAAGCAAGCATTTCGTCATTACAGTGCAGTGGATGGTTCATTTAAATAACAATATGCTTCATAAAAGTCACAAAAGCATTATCTAGCAATTCCACTGTATTGAAATGCATTATTAGTACTAAGAATACCAAACAGAGTAAATAAGTGACTGTCTTCCTTTCTCTCTCCCTCTTTCTCAGCATTATTCCTGATTACTTAGCATTATGAAAGGGTAGCATTATTATTAGCGGTGCATTCAACACCTTGGTCAACACTATTTGCTTGGATAACTCCTGAACTGGAAGAAATTTAAAAATAGTTATCTTCTTTTCTAGGTTACCCCAAGGGGGTGGGGGTGCGTGGAGAAACCTTCCAATCCAGTGCTTATGTATCATATATTTTTAACAGAAAATATTTGAAGGACTCAACTTCTGTTCACTATGTATGTGTAAAAAATGGAGTGAAAGTCCTCATTAAAGGCAGCGCACTTGCAAAGGTCCTTATTAAAAATGCAAGTTTACATCAATAGTTTAAATCAGAAGATTTCCTACTAAGTGCATGCTAATATTTTCATTTTTACAGTGTTTTTTGAAACCAAGGTTTGTACTTTTCTCCTCCGTTTGTGTCATTCCCTGAAACACACCCCATCAATTCACTGAGACAAAAGGGGGGATTTGGAATTGTTTACTCCCAAGTTTCTAAGACAAGAAAGTGCCCCTCCGTGAGAGAGCTCACCAACGCCTGGAACTTGACAGTGGCCGGAGGAGCCTTAAGGAGCCCTGCTGGTGAAGCGGTCACCCGTTGGGCTTCTTCGATCAGCAGGGTCAGCAGTTAGAAACCACCAACATCTTGGGAGAAAGACTGGGCTTTCTACTCCTGTAATCAGCGACAGTCTGGGAAACCCACAGAGGGGTCTCTATGAGTCAGCATTGACTCAATGGCAGTGAATTTGGGTTTTGGTTTGAGAGGAGCCTTGGGGGGGGGGGGGTTATGCCATGGGCTACTAACCTCAAAGCCAGCAGTTTGAAACAACTAGCTGCTCCATGAGCAAAAGATGAGGCTTTCTGCTTCTGTAAAGATAAACAGTCTAGGAAACTCCCACGAGCAGGTCTACTCTGCCATAGACTCACTGTGAGGCAGAATTGACCTGAGGACAGTGAATGAGTGAGAAGAAGCTCTTTCCAAATCAACTGGAGGTGAGTTTTTTGAAAGCCCTGTGGCACAGTGGGGTATGCTATGAGTTGTTAACCACAAGGCCTGTGGTTTGAACCCATCAGCTACCCCGAGGAGAAAGATGAGGCTGTCTGTTCTTATAAAAATTTAAGGTCTCAGAAACCCACAGGGGAAGTTTGTCCCTGGGGTTCCTGTGAGACTCAATGGCAGTGAGTCTTGTTTTGCGGGGGGGTGGGGCATGGCTCAGCAGGGTTGATCAGAGAGTATAAGTATTGCAGCTTGGGGCTAGCAATTGGCTACTAACTCAAAGGTAGGTGGTTAGAACCCACCAGCCTCCACAGGAGACGTTTATGGTAGTAGACTTCCGTAAAGGTTACAGCCGCAGAAGCCATTTCTGTTCTATAGGGTCACTGTTTGAGTTGCCATTTGACTCAGTGGATTTTGCTTGTGTATCATTGGTTAGCTTCCTGGAGGATGGAGCAGCAGGCACTATGCCTATCCAGTATTGTCATCATGAGGGGGACAGTCCACACTTGGGTAGATGACTTTTCTTCAGCGAGCAGAACTGGGTGTGTGTGCCCACTCTGAAGTCTTGGATTTGGGTGTGGGAAGAGAGCAAGGACCGTTGGGGTAACACTGGGTGTGGACTCATATTTCATTCATTCAAAGGCCCATGGAACTGAAAGGAAATGCTAGATTATACCCCAAAATGCCCCAACAATACCAGGGGGCTTCAAAACAAGCGTGGAAAGATGGAATGAAAAGATAATGGAATTTTTCCCATGGAATTTTTGAAGTCCCTCATGTTTCCCATACATATGATCTTCGGCAACCTGGGCCCGTGCATTTCAAATGCCCTATGCCCTTCCCTCCTCACAGCTGGAATTCTTCCTCCATGCTGTGAACTCCTGGGACACCTTGGACCATCCTTATGTTCCTGTTAGGGCTTTTCCTAGATGGGCCACATCATGGTGGAAGACTCTGGGCTGATTCAGGTCCCCAGTGCTGAGACTAGTGCTACCTACACACAACACACACACAACACAAACACACACCACCACCACCCTTGTCCCTGAAAAGTGGGTTGGGAACGTCAGGTGCCTTCCCAGCCTCGGCCCACTTATAAGGTAGCAAAGGACTCTGACCTCTCTTCCCTGGGGTGAGCAGCTCTGCCTCCAACGAGCGGGCACACTCTCCTCTTAAGATAATGTTCAACAGGTGATATCAAGATGCATTCAAATGATTTAAGGAGAACCTGCCAGAGTACTCAGAAGCTTGCTGTGCCCTTGAAGTAGGTCACCCTCAGGAGCAGTTGCTTTTCATCGAATCAGCAGGTGTGTGTCATCAAATAAATGTCATAAAAGCCCTTCCAGCCATGAACAAATATCTGGCTGGGAAAAGGAAGTATACAGGAAGTATACAGCGAGCCATCTTCTCTTATCCTACCTGGACAGTGATGCTTTTGTTACCAAGAGAGCTTCCGCCTCCCATTCTCTCTCCCTCCCCCACCCAGCTGCCCTGCCTTCCCAAAGAAGAAGCTTCTCAAAGAGAACAGCCTTGCTTTACTCTTATACCTTCCTTCATGTATGATGGTTTGACAGAAGAGGGGCCCTCAAGTCTGGTATAACAAAACCAGCAACGATTTAATTTATAAATCTTTGTTATTTTATAAAAACTTAGAGTAAGTTTTATTTTAAAATTAAAAAAATTTTTTTCAGTTAAAAGAATCATTTTGAGTAAGTTGAAAGAAACATTTTTGTGCTTCAAAACTCAAAATTTCAAAATGTTACTCTGGGAAAAAGGTTTCTTTCCGCCATTTACTAGCTGTTTGGTTATTCCACCCCACCCCGACCCCCAGCAGCCCAATGGAAACCGATTAATCAGTGTTTTCAAATCAGTCTTAGTAACAATTAGGGCAGTTTGGCTTAGTGGGGTTGTTGTCCTGAGGCTTCCCACACCCTTTTCAGTGCTCAGATTATTCATTTGTATTATCTTCCTCCTTTGGAAAGCAAACTTGGGATACATTAGTGTTCAATGATTCATGAGTTTTCTTTTCGAAAGATGTGGGTGAATTTAATAATAAGTGTAATTTGTCCTGAAATATTCTTGAGCCTGCCCCTTTAACTACATGCCATATTATCAAGTACTAGAGTGTACACACACACACACACACACACACACACACACACACACACACACACACACAGATATCCCATATTACAAGAAAACATAAACATGCATTTGAAAATTACCAGTACAGCTTAAACAAGGAAACACTTGGATCCAAATGTAAATCAATTTTAGCTTTGGTTTTACGCACAATTACTTATAACTCCCAAAGATAATTCTAGGAGAAGTATGAAGATAATACATATCATATGAGATCGAAAAGGTTGGCTCACAATTATTTCAAGACAAATTGTTTACTTACCGCTCCATCCCCCCACAGACACACATGCAGGCTATCCACTAGAATGATAGTGGGTTTTGTTTTCTAAACTTCTAAACTTCCCGTCACGCCAGCCTCAGCACCCTCACCGACCACACCTGAGCACTTGCAGAACTCTTATGGACTTGTTTTCTTTTGTCAACCTCAACTTGACCAGTGAATGGAGAGTCCCCTCAGCCCAAGCAGTCCTCTCGGTAAAATCGTGGGTTTGAGAAGGTTGCTCACAGCTGGTCTTTTGGACCAAACAAACCGAACAAACAACTGAGCTCAAGTAAAAGCCGTCCGTCTCAGCAACGTCATGACGTCATGACGTGGGTAATGCTCTCCTCGGTGGATAACCACAGGCGGTCCCTGGGTTACGCAGAGATCCAAGCTGGTGTCTTTGTCAGTCAAATGTGTAGATGAGTCAAACAGGTGCTAATGGTTCCTATTTAGTCTTACTGTGAGCAAGAAACCCTGCTGGCTATTAACCGTGAGGTCATCAGTTTGAAACCACCATCAGTTTGAAACCACCATCCTCTCGTTGGAAGAAAGATGAAGCTTTCTACTCATGTAGAGAGTTACGGTCTCAGAAACCCACAAGGGGAGTTCTACTCTGTCCTATGGAGTCACACAATGACAGCGAGCTTGGGTTCTGTAGTGCAAGAGACGATGGGAAGCCTTGTCAGTGACTTACAAGCTGCAATGACAGCAGGGGACGGTGATTGGGATGAATTCTTGCAAGTAAGTGTTGGTTCAATGGTTTCAAAGCGAGGGCTGTAAGTCAGAGGTTGGGTGTTCCCAACTGGGACAGCCTGCTTTTATTAAGCACTTACTAAGCACCAAGTCCCGTTGCGATGCTGGATGCTCACTGCTCCTAGGGCGCTGACACTCTGCAGGAGCGGACAGACAGTATGCCAAGAAGTATATATTTCAGACTGTAATATGTGCTAGGAAGAACAGTATGGCAGGGAAAGGTACAGAGGGATGATGGGGTGGTGTGGGCAGACATCCGACATGGCTCAGCAAACTCCAATCAGAAGTCAAGGGGTAAAGAAAATGCTCCCATTTCCACCCCCAAGGAACAGTGACAAGGAGATGGCGGGGCTCCATGGCTACAGATAATGAATGCAATCAAAATATCAATTGTGCGGCTGACGCAGAGCTGGGCGGCGCTTGATTCTGGTGAACAGGGGTCAGTCTGAGTCAGAACCAACTCCACGACACCCCCAGCCCCATCTCTTGTAAAGCTCAGCGATGCCCCCGAGATTACGCCACACTGCGATTCCCTGTCCCTCACTGCTTCCCCAGGAGCAGCGGTTCCTTTCTCTCAGGGGCTGGGATTCTCCCGGAAGAACACCTTTCTGGGAGAGGCTGGCCTGGCTCAGGTGCGGGGCCTTGGAGAGCCAGAGGATGAGCACCAGGGAGGGGAAGCGCAAGGCACCAGGGCGAAGACGCTGGGCAGGGAGAGGCAGGCGGGGGAGCTCCCAGGGCCATCTTATTTGGCCATAGCAATCTCCACGGAGGGACACAAAGAAACTGCTTCAGTGGCCAAGGACCCTTCAACCATTGGTGGGGAAATGCCACTATCTTTTAATGCCATCTTCCAATAACTTGTTTGAAGACTTCTCATATGTGAGCAGTGTTCCCCCTCCCCACCCTTCCCCTTCCAACCTGTCCCAGCCCCGTGTATCTGGTGCTGGTAAAGATGCTTCTCAAATGTCCCCTGAACAATCAGATTCTTTAGCGTCAGGGATCGTTTTAAATGAAATGTATTAACAGAATGACAGTCCGATTTGAAACAGACTTTTCACTTTGATCACACATGGTCGCTTATGCTCCTTGGAGGCTTGTTGAAGGACAACCTAGCTGGTAACCGTGTTAGACCAGGAGAGCTGTGTTTGTAAGGCTGGTAGGCGTGGGGCGCTGCAGCCCTGGCTCCGTGACTCTGGGCTGGTGACTGACCTTTGTGAAGCCCAGTCTCGCATCTGTAAAAGAAAGTAATCATGGCTCCCTCACAGGTTGGCTCTGAGGGTAAAATGGAAGCTAAACGAGGTAATGATTATGTAGCACCAAGCATGTTCTGTGGTTACGCATGGGCAAGGTCAGCAGTTCAAAACCACTAGCCACTCTGAGGGACAAAGATGGGACTTTCTACTTCCCAGAAAGAGTTACAGTCTTGGAAATTCACAGAGACAGTTCTACCCTGTCCTAGAGGATCGCTATGAGTCAGCATCAAATTGACGGCAGTGCGTTTGGTTTAGCGTGTTCGGGGCACACAATAAGGGCTCTTAAAAATAAATGGCAGTTAAGATGAGGACAACGGTCCAAGCAATAATGATGATTAAGAAATTAGATGCAAGGGTCTGTAGTTCTGAAACTGAGAAAGGAAGCTGTGGCATTCTTCAAAAGGGGAAAGAATACGTAAGGGTATTGTACGAAGGTCCTAGGGCTCTCTTGGCAGGGTGAATACCGCTCAGTGATCAGGGAGAGCCAGCTAGGAGGAAGGCAGGCAGGAGGGGTGGTCCATGTGGACCACAGGCCCAACCTCAAACTTAAGAGACCCTGAATGGATAGGCAATGGGAACCATCCTAAGCAGTTTCAAGTAGGCAAGAAAGCCCAGAAAGGGCGTTCCAACAGCTAGGCTCAACATCAGATCTCATGACAAGAGACTGCACTGGCAGCAGGAGCTAGGAAGTCAGCAGACTGTGCCCCTCACATCCGGGGCTGGTTGTAGAGATGTCCCCACTTTAGGGGTGACTTCTGCTGCCACCTCAAATATATATTAAAAAAACACGAGTGCATTCTGGCCATCTATATCCATTAAATTTGCATAGAGCACTCTGGAATGTTATGTACACAAAATCACTTGGACCTTGGCCAGACCCCATTAGCTACAGAAGCACACAGGTTCCCAGGTTTGCAGGGGGAAGCTGTCAAAGTGAGATACCAGAGGAAAACCAGGGTGGGTGCTGACGCCCGACTTCCCTTAAGAGGGCCTGTGCTGAGGGGCACTCAGGGTCTTTAGGAGGGGACAGGAGCCCTGCACGTGCTGGAGGCCCGGCACTGGGCTGCGGTGGGAAGGGTGGTGGTTCAAACCCACCCACCAAGGGCTCTGCGAGCGAAAGGCAAGGCAATCTGCTCTCCTACGTGTCCACCCACTTGGAAACCTTACACAGGGTGGTTATCGGCAGGAACTGACTGGAAGGCTTCCCACACCCCCTTGCTTCGCCCCCCGCCCCCACCTGTGGAGCACAGCAGTTAGCAGGTGCTCATACCTTTCCGGATTCCTGCTGTGCTTTCCATAGGTGAGAAGAGCACGAAGATAAACATCAAAGGGGCTAGAGTTGATTGCTCTGGGATCACAAGCCTTTATGGAGATGACACTGTCGGTGGGGGTGGAGGATGGGCAGGAAGGCCTCACCCTTCTGTCCTGGTCCAAGGAAAGCATCCAGGTGAGCTTGCTGACTGGCCAGCCCAATAGAGGGCGGCATCAATGACTTCCTGGCTGGGAAGGAGGAGGAGTGGAGAACCAAGAGAGTCAGGCAGGATGTGCGCCGAGGAAGGCGGAGCAGAGGGTATAATGGACAGACCACAGGAGCATGGGAACCAGGAGATCTAGGTATCATTCCAAATGTGTTCACATACTCCAAAATGGAAGGAGTCGCAGGCGCTGGAGATAGATCTACCTCAGACTTACTGGGAAGTTGGGAATAGGGATCCACTAGGAAGGAGCCAGGGGTCTTTCCTCACTTGAAGAACTGATAGAGGATGGATGAGGAGAAAGAGGGGTAAATACTTGAGTAGAAAACCACACGCTGGGTTGCAGGAGGGACCGAGATACTGCCCACTCTGTGAGATTCCCTCAAGCTTCGGGAATCTCTCTGTCTAATGGGAGAGTTCATCCTCTGATGGATGTTCCAGAGAGAACAGTCTATGATCTATGATCTCCATGGAGAAAATAAATGGCTCCAACCTGCAGGGGTGGTCTCCTTCACGTTCCCCTGGGATTTGAGGTGACTGGTAGGACTGCACACTGGGAGTGTGTGGGAGTGTCTTAGACTTGGACACATTCGGTTCCAATCTTGGCTTTTCCATTCCCTGCCTGTCTATGGCCGGGGAGTGGCAGTGTTAGGGAGAGTGAGTGTCCGTGGAAGTCATTTACCATTGAAACTTTGCTACACAAACGTGAAGGGTCATTGTTAGTAGTAGAAACACTTTTCACTATAGTCTAAATACAACATGCTAAATGCACACTATTACTGAGGTGAGGGTGGGGGGAGGGGGAAGCATGAAGTCTGACCTATGCTGACATGACCCTCAAGATGGAACGAGAGAAAGTTTTTTGTTTTTTTTTCTCATCGAGAGCAAAGCCCTGATCGAGTCTTAAAAACAGTCAAAATTTGTGAAACTGAAAATGCTCTACATTACTCCTTGGTAAGGGCTTTTCTGTACAATCTGATGATGTGCGAGTTCATCAAATTAATGTCACCAGATATGCCTTCTAATTAGGACAAACTATTTGAAAAGTTTTAAAAATGAGGCTCTTCATTAACTCATTGATTTTGCTACCAATTGAGTGTCTGAATTTAAATGATACCCAAAAATATAACTAGGTGTGCTCAAAGAGAGAAGAACTGGTTGCAAGTCTTTAAATGGAATGCAGTAGTTTAAAATGCTATTACTATTCAGATTCTCAGAGAACATTAAAACTGCCCATTAAATGAAAATCTAATAATTGGCCCTACTGAATTGTGACATTTTGTAACCTGTTCAGAAATGCAGAAAATTGTGGAAGAAAGTTCTTTTGAGGCAGAATTTGATTTGCAATGTAATATTATTCTGAAAGCCAAGGTCTTACACACACACACACACACACACACACGAACAATAAAGCGGACTAACAAAGCTGAGGAAGACTCTAGAAATCAGAGCTGAGGCATATGCCCCAAAGCTCTCCAAGGAAAATTCCATTACTGGGCGGGGGTGGTGGTGGTGGTGGTGAAATTAAAAAACAACAGGCAACAGAGTCAGCCCAGAGCAAACCCCAAACTCAGAATTAGCTTCTCTGTGTGGGCTGCTTAAAACTGTAACCAAGATAGGTCATTCCACGCGTTTAGCTACACTACCTACACAGTTTGAAAGACACAAACTGAACGAAATGTAACAGTGTTAAGAGTGTGGGGGCGGGGTGGGAGTGGTTAATCATTCCAAATCTACTTTCTCTTGGGCCGGTGTTTACCAGGTACTTTCTATGCACAGATATCGGAGGGGTTCCTGGCTCACAAGCAGCTGACCGGGTGTTGGGGCAAATGTGACAGGCCTGATGAACAGACAAGGCCCATTTGGAACATCCCACGGGAGCACACAATCAAAGTCACGTGGGGCTGTCCTACTGGAGGATGCTACGAGATGAGAGCTCATCTGTCTCTGAGGATGTTGTCTGGAGCCCGAGGCTGGGAAGGGAGGCAAAAGTCACCCTGCAGAGGGGCGGAGGGGCAGCAGAGGCCTGCCCAAGGCACCAAGAGGACATGTCTGTGCTAAGAGGGTCTAGAAAGAGAGTGGAGGGGGCCCTGGGAACTAGTCCAAAATCTCCAGACTTAAACTCCCCTAGATTAAAAATCCGGGCTTCAGCATTTTGTCCTGTTGCTGATGTGTATGCCAATGAATCAGACACTGACCATTGAGGAGGTACCAAAGAAAGGGTGTGGGGGAGGGGAGCTAGGGAAAAAGGGGACTAAGAGATAATGAAGGCAGAGATTCATCTGGAACTAAAAAGACGGTGAGTGAGCATTGAGGAAAACAGGTTGGGGCGAAGGTTGATCATAAACAGGGTAGAAGTGAAAAAGAGAATGAACAGACCCCCACCCCCCACCCCCACAACACCTTCCTCCCCAGGTGAGTCCTAAGAATGTGAGGCCCAGGAAGCCCAAGGATGAGAAGCCCGATGGCAGCCAATGGGAGCACAAATGCCCAGGTCCTGGATTCCTTCTAATTGTCTTTGGCCTTGTTATGAGCAGCTCTTCTTTCACGGGAGTCTTCAAGGTCAAGGAGAGATGTCCACAGTCAACGGCTACATGGGCCATCTACAAAATGTAGCACACGAGTCGCAGTTCCCAGCGTGCCTGGCTACCCAACGCTAGACTGCTGAATGAGGGCCATGGTGGACAGCTGTCTCCTCCTGTCCGTGTTTCCTCAGCCCTTAGCCAGGATATTTGGTGACTCCTGCCCCAAACGAGACGGTGGGCCGCTTCCATTCGCATGTGGAATTCAACCCTTTAGAAATCCCTCTCAGAAGAACGACGAGAACAAAGGACCGTGTCATTAGAGGCATGTGTGTCTAGCACCACTTTTTGGAAGGCGGTGATCTCTCTGAGGCCTGTCTGGAGCCTCCCTTGAAAATATTCACATGGACGTTCGCAAGCTGACGAGCTCGAGCCCCTGCCCTCCAGGCTGCCGAGCAGGACGGAGGAGAACTACCCCTGTGGGTTCTGAGAGGGCCAGGCTTCGCCGGAACAGAAAGCTTCCCTGTTTCCACACCGAGTTGTTGGTGGTTTCCAACCGCTGACCTTGTGGTAAGCAGCCCAGTGCATAACCACGGCTCCACCAGGGCTTACCCAAGCTCTTGTGATCAATCTAACTTGCGAATAGAAACTTCTGTATCTATACATACCTACACACACACACACACACACTTAAAAGTCTGAAAACTTTTGAAGTTCCTTTGCATATTCAAGTATCAATGGTGCATCTTGAACATTAGTGGACGTGGACACCCCATCTTTCCAAAATGCAAATGCTTAAGGATTATTCTGGATTTCAATGAAAGCACAGCAATACACAGCCTACAGCCACTATAGACTCAGTGTGTGATGTGTGTGCAATGACATGCACTAAACAGCCGGCCTACATGGCAGAAGGATGGGACCATTTATGAGAAAGAGAAGCAACAACTCTGTGTTTCACTACTGGAACATTACCAGGATAAAACTGCCTGTCAGAAAAGAAGGAAAAAATGTCATTTTCGGTGGTGGTGGTGGTGGGGAATGGGGAATGAAGTGTGTGGCAGCCTTTCAGCTCAATCAGCCTTGCTGGAGCAGGGGTCAAAGTCTTGGTTTCAAACTCAGTAGTGTGCAAACGATGACTGCAGCTGCTAATTCCGTTTGCACGCCTTCTGCTGAAAGTTGAAGACGATGAAAAGGCAATTATGGGAACCAAATAGACTGCCCTCCTTTATGAATTAATCTCAAATAAATAATCCCTGCAGATTCCAGCATCTTTACGTTCTAATAAGACCCCCAGCAATCTAAGACAATACCCAGAACACATTTTATTCCAAGTAACAGCTGATTGAGACAGGTCTCTACAGCATCGCATGCCCATACAACATCCAATCGTCTGCAATGTGAAGTCTGCATTCGTACAGAGGAGAAGGAAGGCGAGGGAGACGCAATCATTAACAGGAGTGTCGATGTGCTCTCTGCACCTTTCTGAAATGTCGAGATATTAAACAATGAAATTGGAATTCTTTTGAAATGATAACTCGTTCAATCAATTCAACCTTTTCTTTTGTTGCCCAGAGACCACCTCTGCCACCAGGACGAAAGTGGAAGGAACACTGTGGGGTCGGTGGGATGACTCTACCAGGGATGCCTCGTGTGGGGACACCACGGAGGAAGCTTCTATCGGGGAGGAATGTGGTTGGGCCACTGCTCTGCCTTGGGGTGCATGAGCAGGCTTGGGTTCTGATGCTGCATGACAGGGACAGATGAGGGCGGAACATTTCTGAAAGCACCCTGAAAGAGGGAGAGATCGTGGGTGGGGAGCAAAAGTCCATGTTAAAACAATGCATATCAGTTCTAAGCAGTTATGACTCATGGTGGAAAGGTCAGATGAGGACCAGCAGAAGATGCTCTAGAGCAACAGTTCTCGACCTTCCTCAGGCCGTGACCCTTTCATACAGTGCCTCATGTGGTGGTGACCCCCAACCACACAATTACTGTTGGTGCTACCTCATCACTGTCATTTTGCTCCTGTCAGGAATCATCATATAAATATCTGATATGCAGGATGTGTTTTCATTGTTACAAACTGAACATCATGAAAGTATCACAAAACAATGTCATTATATATTCTGAACTATTTATTTCTAATGACAAAGAAGTGACATTTTGTCTTGAAGCATGGTGTGGCATGGGTCACAGTCTTCACACCGGGCACTCGTCCATGGGCGTATCTGCATGTGGGTGGACCTGCCTGAAGAAGGATAGAGGAGCGGTGTCTCGGTTCCTAAGATCATGGGAAATATGTGTTTCTGATGGTCTTAGGAGACCCTGTGAAAGGGTCATTTGACCTCCAAAGGGTTCACAACCCACAGGTTGAGAACCGCTGCTCTCGAGGAACTACAGGGGAATAGCCACCGGCCCAAATCCTTTCACGAAGACCATTATGTGTGCAGGCAATGGCTTGGTTTCTCTCCTACTTCGTTAGAGAGTGTTTCCCTTTAATTCAGTCTGAGTGGCAAAATATTGAAAGTACAGAGACCAAAGTCGGTCAGACCGACTGAGAGCTCTCCACCAGCTACAACAGGCATTAATGGCATCAGCACAAGAGTTCTTTAATGAGCACACATTGATTAACTTAACCCCTGGAACCCTGTCTTCTGCTCCTGCTAATTTTGTGCTTGAAGCCCAACGAGATAAAGTAGCTGCAGAGTAATTACAGGGGTCCGTCCCTGGATCCCTCTGGCTGCGGGGACTGGGCTGCCCTCTGCTGCCGAGGTTTTCTGCAAAGATCTTGGAACAGCTTTGAAACAACTCAAAGGCATCTTCTCCGGAGGTGGTGACTCCACATTAAAAACCTCCACAGAAATTCATCGGAACGGGCCTGCTAGCAGCACTCTCCCTAAAGAGTCAGGCCAGACAACAGTATAACTTAAACTTATTTTAAAATATTAGCTAAGAAAAACGTGGTGTTTTAAAGAAAAAATGTATTATAGAATAAATGCTAGACTATACTTCTGAGACCCTCCCTAACATGACAGTAGTGGATACATATTCGAGGAACACAAACTAGAGCTTATTCTATAGCAGTGGTTTTGAAACTTAAAAGAGAAAAAAAAGAAGGAAGGAAGGGAGGGAGGGAGGGAAGGAAAGAAGAGGCGTTGTTAACATGACTGCAGACCCTCTCAATGGAAGATAGCCACATTAACCCCCTTAGACGAAGCCCTGCCTGTTTGATCTCTTCCTGCTGCTTGGCAACGTCTACGTGGGCAGGCGAAGTTCAAGGGTTCCCTGGAACACATGTTTGAGAATGGCTACTTTACAGCATCCTTGGAAGTTACTATGAATGGATTGGCTCATTCATCAAATGTGTATTTTTCTTAGCAGCTTGTGTTGACTACAACGGCCGGAAAGCTAAGAACAACGGTCCCATGATTCCCTTGTAACCGGGTTCTAGCTGTGGTCCATGTTCACTAGACAGACGTCTGTGTGAGATGTGAAAGTGGATGGAAGCAGAATGAGGCAGCTGCACCAAGGAGGATGGCACTTTTGGCAGTGTGTGTGTGTGTGTGTGTGTGTGTGTGTGTGTGTGTAGAGAGAGAGAGAGAGAGAGAGAGAGAGAGAGAGAGAGAGAGAGAGAGAGAGGTGGTAGTGAAGGTTGGATTTGGTTCTTCTGAGGCAGCTCTGACAGCTACTTAGTCAACTCTGAGAGATCCATACTCATTCACATTCCAAAGAAAGGTCATCCAACAGAATGTAGAAATTATCAAACAACATCACTAATATCATCCACACCAGTGACATTTTGCAGAAGATAATTCAAAAGTGATTGCCGCAGTGGATCGACAGGTAACTTCCCAGAAATTCAAGCCAGATTCCGAAGAGGCCCTGGACCATCTGGAGGAGCATGCCTGAAAGCAGGTGATGTCACAAAGCCGCCGAGCTGTGTTTTATTGACTATGCAAAGGCAAGGAACAGCATGGCTCGTGCCAAATTATGGATAACCCTGTGAAGATGGGAATTCTAGAACCCTTACTGAAGCTCATGTGGAATCTGAACATAGACTCACACAGAATACCACATCAACATAGGTCTTTCCGGGCAGTACTAGTAGATACCAAGTGGATAAAATCAGGAAAGGTGTGTGTCAGGGTTGTCTCCTTTCACCACACTGATTCAGCCGGTATGGCGAGCAAACACTCAGAGGCGCTGGAATATAAGGAGACGAACGTGGTATTGGGATGTGCAGGTGACAAAACCTTGCTCACTACTGAAAGGGAAGGCGAATGGGAGAATGGGGCCAGACTGGGCAGTGTATTTGCTCAGTTGTGGGATGGAACTGACTTGACAGCTCCTGTCAACAATGACGACGTCATGTTAAAGTCCCTGTCATGGTTAAAAAAAAAAGTGGATCCTCTTTTTTATACACACACACACATACACACACACACACACAGTCAGCGCTATAATATAATAAGTATTATCTCAATATTAGATTACTGAGAGCATAACCAGTTGTCTTCATTGAGAACGAGTATTTGAAAGGACTCCCCTTTCCCCAGTTATGTACACAACCTTTATTTCATTTCCTATAAGTGGTTAGACAAAGGTCAGACCTCGACTTTAAATATTTAAACTGGTCAGTGGAGGTCAAGTCGTCAGGAATTTCTCTAGTTTACTCTTAAATAGGGATAGCCTTAGAGGTAACCTCAAGTACATGGCACGGCTTCCTAATGAGTTATTAGTTATAAAATTCTGAAGTAATTTTGAATTTTAAATAAGGCCAGAGAATAGACTGGGATACAGCAAATTAAAAGCACTATAATTATGCAATATCGTGCCATGTATTAGTCTGTCACACTATGCATACAGAAAAAAATACATTAACACACCTAACATATTAACAAAAAGCTAAGTCTAGTCCTTCAAGACCTCAATGTTAATTGGAAAGGATTTTGACAGAACATGTTGAATAACTTGCATTATCAATTTTGGCAAGCTATTTTCAGCTACCTAAATAGCGATTATTTCCTACACTACACAGTGCATCTATCAAAATCTAACATCTGAAAAATGTCATTAGTGAGGACGAGTGAAGTAGCAAATGTTCAAATGCCACAGCCAGGATTTGATTGTGCCGGTGTGATGCGGATGATCTGTATGGAAAGTTTCCATTGCTCTGTATTTTACTTATGGATTATCCACCTGTGAGACCTCATATATTGGGCAGTGGGAGAACACTAGATGCATATATTAGACATCGCCTTTCACATTTTTGCAAGATTCTAAAGTTTATGCATTCTGATCACTTCAAGGACTCTTCCCCCAAAGTGCGATGATTTCATTTTGGGAGAAAAAAGCATTTCATATCAAGGGCAGATTAACCTCACAAGGAAAAGAAATACAGCCAGTACCAGGCATTATTGGTGAAAAGTGTAAAAAGTATGATTCCGCCTCAAATAGCTGAGCCATATAACCAAGAAGGACATTTTCCCATCATTTCTTTCTTGTTGTTGGCATTCAAGCCATTGCCTAAAGTGGAAGGAAAAAAAAAGCCATATCACTATTTTAAACGAAGAAAGAACTAGCTGAAAGGACGCTCAATTAGTTAAAACACCCAAGTGTCTATTATGGAATGCAGTTTACTACAGGTTTAAAAAGGCAGCTGTGTGATACGGTAATGCCTCTAACTAGTCTCAATTTTAATAATGGGTTTGGTTCCATTAGAGTTCTTTGGGAGGCAGAAAGATCTCCTATCTGTTTCCTTTTCCTCCATGGCCACAGGCATCGTGCTTATTGAAGGATATGACAATATTTTATGGTCACCTAGCTTTGAACCTCTGCTTAAATGTAAGTCTTGCTTCACGAATAAGTCACTGGTCAGGAAGTCTGTTATTAGATCAGGAGGAAGATACTGCTGTCCAAGTTGGATTGCTACCCCCGCCTGTCCCCACCCAAACACCCCTGGACCGGTGGTTTCTCCGCTTCCTGGGTTCTTTTAGTTTTGAGTCTTGATTCAAAGGATGTTCCCTTTTCCTTTCCTCCCTAGTCTAGAAACTGCCTCATGCACTATATTCTCCATGATGTCCAACAGGATAAATGAAGTGTGTGAACAATGTTCTTCACTTGTGACCCCCTTTCTCTCTCCCCCCACCCCCCTCGTTTTTCATAGCTCACTAGCTGGCAGGAGGATAGCCAAAGCTGAGTGATTTGTAATGTAATACTTCTAGAATCTCCAGAGTCACTTCAGAATTAGTTACAAATAAAAGTTGGCTCTCTGCATCTCTTAACCTTGGGAACATGAACCTTTAAGACTCGGAGATCAAATACCAGCATTCCCAGAGGACTGCTGCACACATCTGCATTTCTGGATGCAAGACTTTTTTTGTTCCTAATCAAGTATAATCTCACTTCATAACTTCTCCTTTTGGCTCAGTGCTACCTAGATTTCCAGGCAAGGGAAGAAATGAAGGCCGAGGAGTTTGTGCTTAGAGGCTTGGAAATTTGGCAAATGCTACATTAAAATGCAACTATTTGATCTTGAACTTCAACATGGTGAAATTCAGTTTGAAATGCAGAGGAACCAAAGTGAGGCCTTATACATTCCAAGTCTGCACCTGTAGTTTGCTCTGGCCAGTATCTGTCCTAGCAATTCCGTGTTTGGGGCAACACGGAATGAAGAGCTCCCCCCCAAACGGCCCTTAGGGGTCTTCCAGCCATTCTGAGTCATCACCAAGACCTGCTCGACAAGTCGGGCCTCCAAGTGCTGCTATTTCTGGCTGATCCTGTTCCGTGTTGAAATGGTCTGACTGTTAGTCTCTGTATCTGGCCCAAACCAATTTACCATGGAAAGTTAGTTCAACGATTCTAGTCACCTCTAAGTTATCTTTAAAGTCAGCTATGAAGATAGCTTGAGTTATTAATGGACAATTATGAAAAATGCCCTTTCCGATTCACTAAACTCAAGGATATCATTCTTTATGCAGCCACCATAATATTGACCTTTTAGGAGCTGGTCAATGAAATAGAATTTATTTTCAAATAATTTAATTTGGCATCCATTAACATTCTTTGGGACCTCACAGCCACAGACTATACATGGTTCTAACATTCAGAGAATTGTGCACACAAGTGACTTGTAAAATAAAATTTCCCTGAGGGTTTAGCCAGAGGGCATATTTTATGGTCCTGGATTTCTCACCAAGGTGGTGCTGATGAAATGTGGGTTTAATTAACAAATGCTTTCAGATAATATCCATACCTTTGATTTATTTGTATTTTTATCCACTTTACAATGCTAGCAATGGGGGGAAACACTAAACAAAAAACCAGAAACAGAATATAACGATTAGGGAAAGAATATACTTCATCCAACATCAACTTATACAATAGCTATGGCTTGTCTATTAAACTCATTTACTGCTGTTGGTCGGAAGCCAACATGCCTAAAGGTTACAGGCACCGGCTTGCTTAGAATCAGGCTGGAGTGAAAATTCTAGCTCTGCTACTTATTCGTGTCTTTGACTTGGGGCAAGTCTATTTTGCTTGCTGGGTCTCAGCTTCCTCATCTGCCAAATGGGCTCTTGTGAAGATCAAGAGACGTAACTTATTACAAAGGGCCTGGCTTACAGACTGCTTAATACTCAGGGGTCATTTTCACTGGGAAGTGTTCTTTCCTGTTCGGCAAACTCTTTGATGGGAAGAACAATTTCCCGTTCTTTCTAGTGCATCTTACAGCACTTAGCCTTGGGAGGGGCCAAAAAAAACCCCACACTGGCCAAGATGTCAGAGGGCTAGCATGCAACATCCAACCTCCTCATGAGCCACTTCTTGTTGCTAGTGTGGCTAGCTGCTAGCGAGTTGAATCTATGGATGCAGAGGGCAACTTCCCCACAGGGTCTCGGAGGTTGTGGCTGTTTGCAAGCAGACTGCCAGCCCTATCTCTGGGTGGGTTTAAACTGCCAACCCAGATCTCAATCATTTTTGCCAACCAGATATGCCAGGACGGGGCAGAGTTCTACAGATCTATGGGTCTTAGCTTGCCTGTCTATAAAATGGGGACAGTGATTTACCTCCTCGTGTTCTGATCGGGATAAAAAACATGACTAGAGTACATTTTATAAACTTGAAGGACTGTTTAAATTTAAGCCATTAGTATGATTTATTTTTGCCTCCTGGAATGCAGCTACTGTTCTCTGAGCACTCCCCCTGGGCCCAGAGCTTGAAGCATCCTACATCACTGAGTCCTTGCAGCCCCTCCATAAGGTGGGTACCATCGGGAATCCCGATTTACAGAGCTGGTCCTCGGAGCCAAGTGGTCTGGGTCAACATCCTACACGCTAAACCACTGTGACCCACGGAGTCCCACGGCCTTAGGAAGAAGAGCCGGGCTTTTGTGAATCGGCCAACGGCAGGCCTATGTAGTCAGGGGGATCAGGAGAGTCATGGTGACGGCAAATGTCAGGCGGACAAAGAAAGAGTGAGAGAAGGGGCAAGGCGCAAACACTCAGTCTCATGAAAGGCTTTTCCATTTGTGCTCAGATTTGTACAACATCAATAACGCCATGTGGAGGAAACCACTGAGGAAAATATAATTGGGGGTTGGGAAGAAACACAGTTGTACATCCGGCCATGAGTAAGACTTTCAAACTTGGCAGTCTGGGACGGTACACGTGGCCTGACCAGGGTGGTAAACCTTTGTGACGTGACACAGCCACGCGCTCAAACACCTGAGCCCCGCGACCCCCAGGTATGGGAGCAATGAAAGGCCATGGTGGTCACCATCCACACCAGGCTCTGTCGCTCGGGGGACGTGAGGGTGGACGCTGTCCAGCCCAAGAGAGCTGGGACTTTCCTAGGCCCCCTGTCTCTGGCTTCATGCTACTGGCCAGCGAACCTCTGGAACTTGAGACCCAGGACAATGCTCAGCCTGTGCTCAGCGAGCAGGGCCGAGGCGCGCTGGAGCATGTGTTGCAGCGTATGTGAAGAGAGAGCATAAAGACGTGTGAGGTGGGTGTGAAAACATCGGTTCCAACATGTGTTGAACCATGTGTGAGCACAAGGGTGTTAAGCCATGTGGTAAAGCAAGTGTTAGAGCAGATTCGATTACAAATGTTTCTCATTTGGGAGCTTAAATTATTTTCTGCCTAATCCAGCGTTGCTAAGCAATAGTTCTGTGTTGTCCTAACTTAACACAATAAATTGCTAAACTCAAAAGAAAAAAAAAAGAAGAATGCTTTTCTGTTTCCTTCTGTGTTGGTTTCATCAAGGATTTAAATCTAATAGTTGTCAGTCAGCAGAGGGGTCTTCCGGTGGGGTCAGCAAAGACGGGCCAAGCTGCCCGAGCAGGATGGTGACCGGGAAGAGGGAGAGCCTGCGCTCAGGATGGTAAGACGGAACACACAGGGGTGGCAGGGGGTTGGCACAGGCCACAAATCTCAAGGGTTGATAAGCCACGGTTCTGCGGTCACTGCAGGGTCCAGGGCACCTCGCCATGACTGGGGTTCTGCTTTCTCTCCTCAGTTCTCACCTGGAGAGAGAGCAGGCACTGATGGGTGTTCCTGAGCCAAACTGTGAAAGAGACCGGATGCGTCTCCAACAGTATTCTCCCAAGATTTCACTCGGGGACGCTCCACTGCGGGTGGAGGCTCTGATGCCGGAGCACATGAACGCTCTGTTGAAAATGTAAACTACTCAGCCTGAGTGTGGCTTTAAAAGTACTGAGAAAGACGGGAGATGAAAATGAGAATGTGTAATTGATGCATTTCTACAGTCAGCCCCAATGGGTCCAACACAAATGCACACATGGTCACACTGGAGAGGGGCAGCAATTCTGGGTAGTTGTCTTCTTACCAAAGAAAGCGATAAAGACCACAAACCGGCAGACTGGCTTATGCTCAAGCGGTTCCTCCTTGGGAGTGGACAAGAACACGGAGTCCCTGAAAGACTAGCACGCACACTGCAGAATGGAAGCTAAATTCCCGGGGCAGATTTCACCCAAACAAAAACCAACAGTAAAGTATTGTTTACAAACAAACAACAATTTTTTAAAATGCTATCAAGAACAGAAGAAAAGCAAACTCCGTCCTACACGCAGCACTAATTAGGATGGCTTTTTGCCTGGCCAGAAATGAGTGTAGAAACGTGATTTGATTCGGCCTAAGGAATTATTTTCATCATCCTGAATAAAGAAAAATTGATATAGCCATTAAAATAAAATGACGGCCTTCCTAACCACCTTGACTTCAAGATTGTGGACTCTTCCCCCTCCCCATCTCTCCTTATTTTGAACAAAAACTGGTGAGAGAGAAACAGACAATTAAAGTTGGTGTCTTCTGTCAGCCACCCTGTACCAGAGGTCACCGGGGTTTTGAACACATCTCTTTTCCTGGTCACTCATGTCCCTTAATGATTTGTTCGTGCGGGTCGGCACACACTCAAGAAAATACAATTCCTCAGCAGAAAAAGCACAGTTTTTGATTGCCGTGACCTGGCTCTGCCGAAACAAATTCCAGAGTGAGCCTTGACAAAAGGATGATGAGATGGCTCCCCCCCTCCCCCCTTCCCTTCTTGGAGACTCAGCTTAAATTAAGAAAACAGAATTTGACCCAAGAGACAATGGGAGAAAGTTGTACACAGGCTTTCTTGGGGGGGAGGGGGGGAGGCGGAGGGAGGAACTGGACTACACGCCTGGTCCTTTTGCTTTTGAACAAAAACAAATTTATGCTGATGCCTCGATTCATGCTAATCACTGTTTTCAAATGGAGACATGTCACTTTCAACGGTACCTGAAAGAAACAAACAACCCCTGCCTGCTTGCCCCGCCCGCCCGCCCCGTACATATACAGAAAATGTGCTCCCTTCAACCCCGCGGGCACCCTGGCATCTGAGCCTGGGCTCGTGCTGCACGCAAACCCTGCTTGGGAAGGCTGCCTACGCTACGGAAATGAGAAAGCCCTGTGGACATTGCACTGGCCGGAGGGAAACAAACTACTGTCCAAGAGAGCTGTGCTTTTGAGTTCTCGGAACCTGTGGCATGTGCCAGTCAGGCCAGTTGTTCACTGGGCTCCTGTCTTTATCAAAGATGCAAACACACCCCGCGAGCAGAACAAGAGAGGAGGAATCCCAGATGGTGACCGAGACCTGGACGGGCTACTTGTGAATTTCCCTGGCTGGGCCCTGGGGAATGCATACACTCGTTTGCCTCTAGCTGTGGGGCCCTCTGTACACAAGCCACACTGTGGGCTTGTTGAGGGAAGAGGCTGTCTTGGTACAAATGGACCCTCGGGGGTACTTGACTGTGTAGAGCAACAAGGTCCCTAATACATCTTTTGCATGACGATTTGCATTTTCAATCACCACCTTACTTTTGGGAGGGCAGCAGAAGTGATTAGAAAGACAATTTTAGCTGCTTCTGCTTTCTGTTGGAAGTGACCATTATTAACCTCAGTGGACGGGTCACGTGTGGCATGAAAGGGCTCTGGGAGGGGGTGCAGTTTCCCAATTAAACCCCAGGGCTTGGGTACGGGGCTGGCTGCAGGCAGTGCTTTCCCAGGACACACGCAGATGTGTGCTGTGCTTGAGCGACCCAAGACTCCATAGTGTCTGAGAAGGAGCCAGCCCTGAGGACCCCCTGCTCGCGAGTGCTTGTGTTTGTACACCACAGAGCTTCCCCAATGTTCGAATCGACTGGGCAGCTCCTTCTTGAAGTTGCCACTGCATTTCCCTTTATACGAACAGAACGACTGCAGCAATTACGGAAAAATCAGAACGAATACAGAGAAAGCAACAGAGCCTTTCATCTTTTTTACCTTAAGCAGAAGAGAAGCAAGTCTTATAATAAAGCAAAAATAGGTAGAGCTCTTAGCCATAACCAACTAGCGGCTTGAGACCATACTTATGGTGGGCGTTAACACCCACCGGGGACTTGCCGCTCTCTCTAGTGCTACTATTAGCCTCTTCCCGTCAGGAGCAAAGAGCAGCGAAGAAGATTAAAGACACAAGGAAATAACCCGTCCAAAGGGACCAATGGACTACGTGGACCTCAGTTTCCACCATCCCGAGACCCGAAGAACTGGAGGCCAGAAGGGATCACAACAGAGGCCCCTGCCAAGAGTGGGAGGGACATGTGAAACAAAACTCAGAATTATAAAACCCAACAAAACCACACAAGAAACAGGCGCACTGGTTGGACAGAGACAGGGGAAACCCTTGAGACTGGTGCTTCGCTCCCTTCCGGTCTGGAAATGCACTCATGCTCATGGCTCAAGTGTCAGTGATCCCAGGGAAGTCTGCATCCTCAAAACAATCAACCTTTTGTGATCGGAAGAGGAGCACTTGGGCCAGGACAGAGCACAAGCAGCAGGCCGGGGTGGAAGAGAAGAGAGGACGGCAAGAAGAGACAGGGAGGAGGTAGAACACCTGGTCCGACGTGTGGGGCTTGCAGTCAGCGACGGGAAACAAAATGAGCATGAATTATTGACTGGAAAACGGATTTGTTCTATCACCTCCCCATTCACAATAAAAAGTCAAAAATTAAACATTTAAAATAACTTAAAAGATCATCCTAAAGGCTGAAGAAAATGAAATGCACTTTATATAGCTAAATACTTACATGTTTTTCTCCGACTCAATAATTTCTCACTAACATTTGTAGAATTAATGTCATTAACTCCAAAAGTAGAAATACTGAACTATGCAACTGCTTTATGCAAAGTCACATGCTTCCATTTGAAATTATAACACTGAATAGCATGCAGGTGCATTAATATAAGGAATAAAAGAAATATCTCCCTAAGATGGGACTTTTCACTTTTGGAAATCAATAGAGAGATGAACCTCAAAACATTTCATATGTGACATTTCCAGTATAATACAACTGAAAGATAGATACACACACACACACACACACACACACACACACACTCAAATGATTTATTTTAGAACATCTTGCTTTCTGAAACTAACTTGGGTGGAATAAATTGACTTACAATATATTTTTTTTTAAAGATTGACTCATCAAACTTTGTTGAAGAAGGTTGGCAGTAAACATTTTTTCCCAAAAAACCAGACTAACTGTTGTCATCTATGTGCACGCTTCCAGACATTGGAAAGTTTTCTGCTAAATGTGTTTCCAGATCTTTGCTAAAATGCAAGGTGTTAAGCCAGCAAGGTTTATGTAAATCAGAATGGTTGCTTACTTGTTTGTTAGTTTGCTAATTCATTCAAGTATTTCCAAGAGCTTGCAAGGGACTGGGGAACTAGAGCAGAATAAGTCCCTGCCCTTGGCCTCAAGGAGCAAAGACAGGTAACTGATAAACAATGAGCTGGTGGGGAAGTGGGCAGGAGCAGTCAGTCCATAATAAAGCAGAGGCAGGATTTCAGTTGGGCATCGGGAATGCCCAGTCTGCTGCTGGGCAGAGACTGATGAACATGTTGATCCCAACGGCAAAGCCGTGGAGGCAGGGCTCATGAACCAGAGGCATCCCCTGGGCCTCCAACACCTGTTTGTCTTGGAGGCTGGTCAGTAATCAAGAATAGCAACCTTGACCTTAGAATCCACTCTTTGCATCTCCTCTGGAGAACTCAGATAATCTGATGGAGACTTTTTCTTCCCCAGTGGTCACTTTCTATTTGGTTCTACAAGTTCTTCACACTTCACACAGTGAAGGTGTCTTGGGCATCAAGGCAGGGGGTTCTTATCAAAGACAATTATTTAGAATTTTACATCATTTAATCATTTCTCCCATATCATTAAAGGAATTACACGGATGGAGGGTCTGTCATCTAAGAAAAGTTTTAAGATTTCAAAGAATAGGCATCATGTCACCTGTACGTGCTCTGGTAAGGATTTATGTTTTGATCCCATGTTTGAGCACTTAAGAGTTTACTCATGGTTGGCAATCGAAGTGAGGGCAGTACGTCTATTTGTTAGTGGTCTTTCACTTGAGGGAGACATACATTCACCAGATATTTACTGAACGATCACATGTACGGGCCACCAGGCTACCTGACGTGGTGACACAGAGATGCAAGCTGGTCCTTTTGCTCCAAGCACTCAGTGTCTAGTAGGGAGAGGGACAGGGACTAACCAGGGTAACCCGCAATGATTCCTTCTCAGAGGCTGGGAACAGACTGCGGGAGGGACAAGCACTGGTTTTAGGTAACACGTAGATGATTACTTTTTCTTTAAAGTACTCATGAACACTTTTGCGGAAATACTCTGAAAAGGAATGCCATTTCACAATGGTTGCAATCCTCAGTGTATCCGCTTCAGTGTGGAAGAAGGTGTCATGAAAGAGGCATGTATACCCATGTGAGCGTGGTGAGGGGGAGGGTACTGAAATGGCCTGAGGGGGGCTGTTCAGAGGTTTCCTGGAAGAGAGGTCTTGAATAACAAAGAGATGCTCTGCTGAAAAACAAATGCTGTTGTTTCTCTTTATTTGCAGTAATTATGTTCCATCATGAACTGACATCAACTTGATAGCATTGTATGTGTGTGTGATAAAGTTCCTGTGAACACGGAATCGATGCATACTTAATGACTGGCCCCGGGGACATACAAAGTTTGGTTCCCGTGATCCTCTGGTCACAACACTTTCATCAACGGATCAATACGTAACTTTGTTTTGTATGTGTTTCGGTTTAACGCCGCCGCCTTGTTTGATAGCCGTTGTGTTTTCATTAACAGCGAACTCCAGGCCAGGGTACTAAAGAGCACGACAACTCACGCCCAAGCCACAGCGGTGTCTACCTGCGTGCATCGCAGCCTTCTGGAGCTCAGAAACACGAGCGAGCACGTGAGCACCACTCTTGGAGCCATTTGAAACAGTGACCTCATCCACAAAGACCACCAACGTGCGAAGAGACGTGGCCTGAAGTAGACAGTGAGAAGGCCCCTGGTTTCCAGTGCACGAAGGCAGATGGTCCCCTGGTCTCAACTCAGGTGGGAACGTGCGTGGCAGGCAATTCCAATTTTCTGCCACTCGGCTCATGCCCATGAAAGGCTGATTTGGGGTTTGAGATACATTTTAGCAAGCAGGCAAATCAGCAAAGGCATAATCTGCAAACATTTACTGTGAGCCTTATATGTAGACATGTGGAACCCTACCTTTGAATGAATCTTAGCAATTGTCTGTTGTGCTGCTTGCAATGGGCGTCAAAGATTTCCAAAGAGTGAGGCACTCCTTCGTTATAATGCATGCCTCAAGGTGGTGAGTTCATTACTGAAGTCGTTTAACTGGAAATACCTACTCCAGGGGGTGTACAGTTAGCATTTAAAAGCCTAAAGCAAAGCTATGCTCCAAACTCTGTTATTACAAATGCAGCAGCAGCAGCTCTCTTTAGTCTATTGGTTAATTGCTATTCGTTGGCATAACAGATCACCATCAACTAGCACCATGGACATTAGAAAATATGTGGACTAGTTAGCAGTTTTGTCATTAGCCCTCGCACAGCAAGCATGCAGAGGGTCTGAGAATCACCTGACCCCCCACTACTCACTCCGCCTGGAATGGTCTTCCGGCTCAGGTTTCTGGCACGGTCCACTCACAAGAGGACTTGATCGCGTGACTGGCTGGAACAGCAGCTCTCAATCTGTGAGTCAAGACCCCTCTGGGGGTTGACCGAGCCTTTCACAGGGGTCGCCTAAGACCATCAGAACAACATATTTCTGATGGTCTTAGGAACCAAGACACAGTTCCTCTCTCCGTCTTCAGGCGGGTCTGCCCACATGCAGGTACGCCCACAGACCAGTACTTGGCGTGAAGAGTGTTACCCATGCGACACCATACTTCAAGACAAAATTTCACTTATCTGTCTTTAGAAATAAATATTTCACAATATGGAATTACATATTGTTTTCATGATGAATCAGTATGCTTTCATTATGTTCAATATGTAGCAATGAAAATACATCCTGCATATCAGATATTTACATGACGATTCCGGACAGTAGCAAAATGACAGTGGAGTAGCAATGAAAATAACGTGATGGTTGGGGGTCCCCACCACATGAGGAACTGGATGAAAGGGCGTGGCCTGAGGAAGGTGGAGAACCCCTGTGCTAGCAGCACGGCTGGTCCTTGCATCCAGGATATTCTCTTATTGCCTCAAATGAAGTTTTCATGCAGTGGCTGTCAGTGGGCTTTCCTTAAGGTCAGAGGACGGGGGGACTCTGTTGGGCTGGCAGGACAAGTCGTATGACTGTTGGCTGCCTGCCTGCTAACCCACATTTGCATGTGTGATAAACTCAGGTTGCGAATCGCCTTCCTTCTGATCTCTTACCTGAGAAGGAGGAACAGACCTTAACTACTGTCCACTTGTCTGTGGCTAACTGGGGCCACTGCCCACCAGAAAGAAGCTAGTGATGTGAAGGACCAATTGTGCTCGATTTGGCACTTGGCTTCACCAGCTTCCTCTGAGAGGTCCCATGATGTGGCCACATCACAGCACTAGTTGGTGTGGTCGAGTGGAGTTGAGCACCTAGCGCTCCTTGTTCTCATCGTCCTCATCTACTGATGATTGTTGACAGAGATGCTCTTTACGGATATCCGTGGAACTTAAAAACAAATGCATCTGCTCAGGTCCAACCTGGAGATTAGATTCCAGAGGAGACCTGGGATGGGGGCCCAAATACTTGTTTCATAAGCAATCTGCATGAATGACTAGTGAACGACTATACACACACACAATTCTTAGACGATGCCATGATACTAGTAGACTAAGCCCCAATCAAACGCACTGGCCATGGAATAGATTCTGACTCATAGTGACCCTGACTAGGGTTTCTGAGTCTTTAAGTCTTCATAGGAGCAAGCAGCTTCATCTTTCTTCAGCAGGGTGGCTGGTGGGTTTGTACCGCTGACCTTGCATTTAGAAGCCCAATGACTAACCCTCAGTGCCACCAGGCCTCTCACGATCCTAGGAAGTACCACTTCTTGCGAATTTTCCCATGGCCCCACACCTGGGCTAAATGCTTCATGTGCTTGATATTATTTAATTTTTATAGCAAATCATTCCGCAAAGTACCGTATCATTTTACAGAGGAAGAAACTGATGCTAAGGGAAAAGTTACCTTATCCACAGTGACATGTGATCCGTGGCCAGGCTGAGATTTCAACCCAATCCTGTCTTGACCATGATGCCCTGACATTTGCCAATAGACATGCAGTTGCTCAGAAGATGCCTTAAGGCAGAGGTCACATGCCTACAGGTGACAGTTAAATAACACCATGAGAAGAGCGGGTCCAACAGGAACTGGAAGACCATGTGCCCCACAAACACATGCTTCATTTGAATCGTTGGCATTAAATCGTTAGTTTTTTTGTTTTCTTTTGAATGCTTTCAGAATAACTGTGCAGAGCAACTAGAGCATGCAGACATTGCTGTGGGAAGCCCCCACCACTTAGACTTTACCTAAAGGAAATACAAGCCTACAGCCACAAAGAGACATATGTGTCTGCCTGTGTTCAAAATAGCACTTTTTATGCTAGCCCCATACTGGGAGCAACCTACACACCCATCAACTGGTGAATGTGACGCCTAGATGCAATGGAATATTACTCAGCGGTGAAAAGAAATCCGTACACCACAGCGATATGGATGAATTTAAACAGCTCTATGCGAAGGGAAAATGAATCATACACAAGAGGATGTAGTGTTCAGTTCCACTTGCATACAATTTTCCAGAGGGCAAAACTTGTTTACTGGAGTAGGGGCAGCGGCAGGGACGCGAAGAACAGACAACTCCATGGAGGGAGGGAATGTCTCTATCTCTTGATGCATGAGTGGTAGACATATAGTTGTATACAATTTCCAATATTCATCAAACTGTACACTTAAAAGTGGGTAGCTTCTACTGTATGTAAACAATACGTTAGTATTTTTTGTTTTTTAACACAAACTATGCAGACTTAAAAAAAGAAGAAGAAATTACAAAGTTGCAGGCACTTCTGCCCTACAGACTTCCACTTTTCAAGCTGGGGTCAACGCTGCCCCTGAGGAAATGCAAAAGATGGCGAGGGAGCCATCCATCATCCTTGGGGGGGGCGGGG
>NW_022103968.1:16855689-16861384 GCF_000313985.2 Echinops telfairi
GGGCTGGCTCAGGGAACGCTGTCAAGTTTGCCGTTATCTTCTTCTCCCAGCTCCTCCTCCTCCTTCCTCAGATACAAAATGCTCCCATGCTGCCCCCTGGCTGCCCAGCACCTCTTCCCAGACACCATACCCAGGGCTCAGGCCTCTGAGCCAGCTTCCAATCTCCCTTTCCGTCAGCCCTCTTCTGGCCTGGCCCTCAGCGCTCTGCACAAGGTAGTCACAAACCTGACCTGATTAAGCACATGGCTGATTGCTAATGACCAGTAACTGGCTGCATTACCAAGGCACTGGCTGCTGACAAAGACAATACACAGAGTCTTAACCCAAGTTCGGTTACCATTTTTAAGCCAGAGTGAGAGGACTTTGCAGAAAGGGGGGCTCTTTCTGGAGCCTACCAGTCACTGCCTGTGTTGGCTGCGCTCACAACCCCCTCTGTGAGGATCCCAAATGCTCGGGGACCCCGCCGAGGCTGCCAGCTACGCTTGAGTGTTCTGTCAGCCTTCAGTCCCGCTGAGGAAGACAGCCACCCCGCCTTTGAAAGCTCGCAGTTCAACATTTCCTTGTGCGGACGGAAAGCCGAAAAGCCGGAGAACTTGATTAACAAGGTAGATGCGCGCCTAGCAAGAACTTCGGGGACTGGAGTTGACTTTCATTCTTAAATTTTTTTAAGTGATTGTCTTGACAAGACACATGGTTAATACATTTTCCCCCAAAGCAAAACTGGGTGAAAATTTTCAAGTCCTATTAAAGCAAAAAAAAAAAAAAATGGTGCTGGAAAAAAAGAGGCAAAAGCAGCAGCAAGCCCTGGCTAGTGTGGTGAAGGGTAGCTCCAGCCCACCCGGGGTCTCCCATCTGGGGCTCCTCAGACCCTTCGGGGGCTAGGTCCTCTCTCTTCCCAGGCCACCTGCCCTGGCCCGGAGTCTGACTGCGTCACACGGAGCGGAGCTGGGTGAGCCCCCGCAGATTGGAAGGAGGAAGCCTCATGCTCTGGGGAAGCGGCCTCCTGCGAGGCATCTGGGGCTCTGGCACTGGATGGCATTTTTGATGCCACGGTGCTGCTAACAAGTCACGTCTTTGTTGCTGGGGGCCGCTGGCTCCGAGCAAGTCCCTGTGACAGAAGACACCGTAACTGCTCCCTGGGGATTCATTCCTGTGCCGTGATCTGTATGGGAGCAGGTTGCCAGGTCTCTCCCCCATGAGTGCTTCATCAGTGCACCACCAGGATGCCTTTTGACCAATCAGTGGAGGTGTATTCTCCTTATATATACCCATACACTTTATAAGCATCTGTGCTTAGCCTACTCTTTAAAATCCTTTGAAAAACACCATGGAACTGGTGAAAGTCAGGAGGAAATAAGAATTTGTGAGATTATCAAAGGGCTGCAGGGAAACCACCGAGAATGTGGCCTTCAGTCGATCACACAGGAAAGGCTCCACAGAGACCACTCGTAGTGAGAACCAGAAAGAGGAAGGCCACTCATGATCACTCAGTCCAGCCCTGAAAATGTGTGTCGTCAGGTGGCCCACGCTTTGTGCTACAACTGCAGATGGAGGTCCATCACCATGAGCTGCCCATGGCTGCCTTGCCGGATACTCCCTTTCTGCCCAGTGGTGTCCTCGGGGTGGGGGGAGTGCAGGATTTTCACTGTCCTGATTGTCCATGAGGTGCTGTATCTGCAGCTACTGCTGTTCCTCGGCATTGGCTCAGGGGTGCCCCAGAGCTGATCCATGGTGGCCCCATGGGCCCTGCACCCCACCAGGTGCACTATTATGCTTGGCTATGGCTCCCGTGCTCTGTAAGCAGAGGACAGGTGCCCTTCAGAGCACACTCTGAGCCCAGACCTCAGGATACCTGGGTCTAGTGTGCATACACTGGAGTACTCAGAGATCCGGTTCCACTGCCCTTCGACAGGGAAGGTTGCTGCTAGCACCAGGGGAGGAAGTTCATGTTGTGTGTATGTCCCTACAAGTCACTGCACTACGTAACACCAGCCCTAGTGGCACCACTGTCCCTGACTTTGCTCACACAGTGGCCTCCCTCCACCGGAGGAGTCCTAGTGGCTTCGTGGTTTACATGTTGGATTGTTAGCCACAAGGCCAACAGTTCAAAACCATCAGCCAATCGTTGGGTGGAAAATGAGGTTTTCTATTTCCATCACAAGGGTCAGAAACCTGCAGGGGCAGCTCGGCTTCGTCCCCGAGGGTCACACTGGGAGTCGGAATGGACTCAATGGGTGTGAGGTTTTTGGTGCCTCAACCTGGACTCCCTCTAACTCTGCCTGGAAAATCCACGCTACTGTTCCCTGACACTTACCCCGATTCTTCCAAGCTGACAACCATCTTTGAACTCTGGAAGCTGGGCAGGGAAATTGGTGATCCCCATCCGTCTGAGTAAGATTTCTCCGGGACTCGTCCATTCATTGATTTGAACGTGAGTCCCCTGAAGGCACGCGGCATCCTCCATCCCTAGCTAACTAGAAAAGTACCCGGCACATGTTTGTGGAATGACTATTTCCTGAATGACCTACCTTTCCAGGGTAGGGACAAATTAATAGGACAAATCAGTTCCTGCAGATGAATCACTTTTATGGCTGCAGATCTCACTTCTCCAGGAGGGAGAGGCAGGACACACTGGAGAGGATGTGCGGGCTACTCAGAGTGGCCTGCAGGAGGCTGCCAGGTGTACCCGTAAACTCCGTCAATGAATACAGTCACCTTGGCTGACTTTCTCAGGCACAATCTGGAGTGACCCCCCCTCTCCCGTCCCCCCACCACTCCCCCAAATTCCTACTTCACTATATTACTTAGAGGGACTCTTAAACCTCAAAGAAGATTCATCTAAAGCAACAGACGTGTGGAGTTTCATTTTCCCTAAGGCGTCTCCATGCCTACTGTCGGTAAATCATCAATAATTAAATAGCCACAGTTAAAACAAGACCACCCAGGCATGCAGGCCCAAGGGTTGAGCTACAGATTTATAGATCACCCACAGCTTCCAGTTTAAAATGGTGCCCGGCTGTTGGCTTCTGGTGCTGTGTCTGTCGATAGAAGCCCCTGGTAAACTGAGTGGAAACAGGGATGGGAAAAATGGACAACCCTGAAATGTACAGCACCCGTTGCCAGTTTTTTCTACAAGAGAGTGGACTGGGCTGAAAGATGTAAGCAGCTATCCACCTGCCACAAGGCCAGTCCCCCATCAAAACCATGAGGTTCGTGGCAACCGGACCGTGGTGCCATCTCTCTTACGTGTGGATGCGGCACCCCACCAGGCATATGGACTACTGTCGTCATCCCTCTTTCTCCCCACTCCCCACCTTCTTTCTTTCCAAAAATCCTGAAAGAAAGCAGTGTTCAAAGAAACATCAGTTAACCAAATTTGGAAAGTGATATGGAACAAGTTGAGCTTCTAAAGCTGCCTGCCATCCATGTGTAGCTCCAACAAGAGGCTCTGAAACGTATCCAAACCAAACAAAGACTTCAGCAAACCCTGGTGCAGTCAGTTGCTGTCAAGTCGGTTCTGATGCGTGGGGACCCCACATGTGTCGAACGGACGTGCTCCGTCGGGGTTTCAAAGCTGTGACACGTTAGAAGTAGATCACCAGGCCTGTCTTCTGCATTGCCTCAGAGTGGATCCGAACTGTCAACCTTTTGGCGAGCACTCGAGAGTCTCACCATTTACACACTCTAGGAACTGCATCAAAAATGAGGCAGATCCTAAGGAGATGGGCTGACACAGTCAAAAGCAACAAGGACTGCTATTTACAATACGGTTGTCGCTGTGTTCTGTTGAGCCCATTCTGACTCACAGCAAGAGCAGTGAGGAAAGGTACTCCGGATACGGGAACAGAAACAACACGTGTAAGATTCAGAGGAGGCACAGATTTCTGGAAATTCTACACTGGAGAAACCTAGTGTTTTGACATCTGTTCAGCATCTTCAACCAAACATTAAGAAGAGTCTTAACACACTACCATCCACATGAAGGGCAGATGCTATAAAGTAAGAAGCAATGAGATTTTGAAAAAGACAAGACAGTATGAGAAGAAAGAATGAGTGAAGTAAAGAAAAAGGTGTCAGGGAAATTAGCAATGTAACAGCAGAGTGACAGCTCCCATAGCTGGCAGGAAAGCGTATGGAATACAGACCGTGTAACCAATGATACTGGAGGTCAAGTTGAAATGAGAAGAAAAAGAAGAGATAAAGATGATGGACAGGACCACAAACAGGCAAGACATAAAATAGAGGTCTAATGTAAATATCCCGGATGTTTCTGAGAAAGAAACCAGACATCTGTTATAGAAGTAATCCAAGGCATGGTTCATGAAAACTCTTCCTGAGGGGTGGCGGGATGAGCGGAATTTGCAGATGGAAAGTTTCTGTGATCCATGCACCATGAAGGAGAGTCTCAGATCTAGCTATCGTGGCAAGACTGTTGATGGCAACCAAACAAGCCTACCTTGCAATGCCATCCCTAGCCACAGAAAACCCTACCACTGAGGAGTTCATTCTGACCTGGCGGACTCCTTTGGCACGAAGGAGAACTGGCCCAGGGATGTCACATCTCTCTTTCGTGGAGAGGTTGGTGGGCTCACATGGCCCTGACCTTGCAGTTACAAGCTGAGTGGCTAACCACTGCGTGGCACTTTACCACCATGTGACCAGAACTCCTTCATATCATTCCATTGAGTGGTCTACTCTACTACTAACTGACACTAGCTCAACATCTAATGGATTGCTTCCCAAAGCCACACGTTGGATGACACCACTTAGGTGAAATGTCTCGAGCAGGTAAATGTAGAGGGGCAGCAGTTTAATAGTGGTAGCAGAGACTGCGTGGACGAGGGGGTGGGAGTTGTTGTTGAAGGGGCACTGAGTTCTGGGAACAGATAGTTGTGATAGTAGTTCAACACGGAGAAAGTAATTGATTTCACGGAATTATATGCTTAAACTTGATTAAAATGGCAACATTTTTGATACACACATATCCACACACACACACAAAAGCAAGAATGCCTTCAAAAAATGATGTCGGTCCTATCTTCAGTTTGGTGACAAAACAAAAATCTTTCGATGCCAACTACTTTCTATCTACCATTGCACAGGTGGCTCAGGCTCACATTCACATCTGGCCGATTCCGGTGAATCAGCAAGATGTCGGTTAGGCCCCAGCGAGGGCAGGCCGCGCCTGTCTTCTATCTTCCACTGTCCTCAGTAGTCAGCAGCGTGTTCAGAAAGCAGTGAAACTGCTCAAGAACTGCCTGGTGAAGGGACACCCGGATGACGGAAGGGCCGGTGCACCCTGCTTGGCAGGTGTGTGCTCTGGTAACAAAGGCTTCTTTGCGTTCATCCAGTGTCCACGGCCTCTCCGAGGGCGCACATCCCAAGGATGCCTTTCTTCGGGATGGCGCCCAGTCTTCAGAGATACCATGCTCTGTGGAAATCCCACCGGAGCCCAAACCTGGCACCATGTTTTTATTTCTCTTTTTCCATTTCAAAAGAAAAAGCTGTAGTTAATTCAAAATTTCCTGGGGGCAGAGGAGAGGGGCACTTTTCATGTGCGTGAAAGAATTCCCGCCCTCTTCGCTCCCCCCCAGTCTGAGGACCGTCCCTTCCAGGAACACCTGTGTGCTCCAATTGAAGCCCGTCCAAATTGCATCCCAGGGATCAGGAGCTTGCTCTTCAAGTGCCTCCCCCC
>NW_022103968.1:16861484-16930253 GCF_000313985.2 Echinops telfairi
ATTCTACAATATTTATTCCCCACCTGTCTGATGGCTGGGATAGCTTGGGAATGCTCCAGCCAGAGGAAGCTGTTTTGTGGCCCTGACACGGAAGAGCTAACAGCAGCTAATGTTCATCCAGAATCTGGTCCACGTCCAGTTGCCCTGGAGTTCAAAAGTGCCTCTTCTCCTTAGCCCAGCGGGCTGAGAAACAGTTCTGAGGGGGAGGGAGGACAGTGATATTTCACATTGACACCGGTTGTTGCCAAATCAAGTTATACCTTTGACTCTCTGTCTCTGAGATCTGGCGTCTGGGCTTCCTGCTCCCAGGCATATTAACTAGTGCCTCCTCACTGAAAGGGAAGGCTGGTACATCAATGGCTCGGCAGTGAACCTGAGGAAAATCCAGAGGTAACACACAATCGACACCATCTTGAACATACATTAATCGAACATTTAATTCAGGAAAGGGGAAAAAGAGATTGCCCACATCAAACTCCAAGGATAGTAGTTAAAAAGAAAGAAAAGAAAAAGATGTTTTATTTTAAAAATTCTAGCAATGTGAAAACCGAACATTTGAAAAGCTTACATAAAGCCTTATAAAATAAGGGACCTTTTATCTCCTCCTGATCCATGAGCTTGAAATACTTTATCTATGCAATGTCAAGGCATATAAAAACCCCAGTGAATAAATAAAATGGTCTTTTTTCTTTATTCAAAAGCTTAACAAAAATTATCCATATAAATAGCTTGGCCTTGAACAAACAGATTAAAAGACCGAAAAGGCTATGGCTTCAGATCATGTGTACAGAATAGAAAAATGGATGCTTTCTTTATTGGCTGGGCAAATTCTCTACTAGATACATTTCTATAAGCCCATCTGGGGAAAAATAATTATTTGGAATATATGAAAAAATTAAATATTTTAAAAAGTGATATACCTACCACACGCATAATATGCCACAACAAAATGATGCATGTTTTTGTGTCCACTCATGTGTCACATAGGACTATGGATAGTCGATCGCAGTATAATTTCAAAGGCTAGTAAGTATTATAGATATGTAATTTTAGTCAAGTATACAAACATTCTCACTATCTTCTTAAAACGGGATCACACTGGTTGAAAACGTTTTCCATAATATTTCGTAGTTACAAACTGTTTTGGTATCCTCAAGCCTTTATTATTTGCTTGGAGAATATCTTAAACTGTCAGAATTAAAAAAAAAAAAGATCACCCCCCCCCAAGAATAAGCTCCTATCTAAGGAACAGATCTAAGATGAAATGAAGCTGAAGTTCTGATATCCTGCTTCTGAGAACTACTGCCTTGAAGTCTACACGCAAAAGGGAACAGCACGTGCCATATGTCGGTGATCTATGGGGCAGTAACTGCCAGGCCTGGCCAACTGCCACTCCCTCTGTGCCATCTCAGCTGCCCACTCAGGCCCTAGGCAGTCCTTCTTCTAATCTTCTACAGCACTGACCCCTCCCTTTCCACTCAGCATGCGTTACTACATGCGTGTGCTTCTTAAAATGGGTGAGCCCACACTGCCGTATTGGAGTTCAAGGTACCTGTGAGTAGAGTTTTTAATTCAGTGACTCTCCAATGCCTAACATCTTCCCGTGAACTGAGCAGACATCAAACATCTGCTGTTGAAAATGCTGCTGCTGCTACCTGTCACTGCCAGGATACAGCTCCGCACCGTCTCTGTGCGAAGATGAGAGGACTGGTCCCAGTTTTGCCTCATCTTGGTGGAAGGACCTGGGGCAAGGTTCAACTTTTGCAGGTCTCAGTGATGTTTAACATGAGATAACTATAGCATAATAATGACACTGATGTAATAGAGTTCTTCAGATTACGTTAAATAAAATAATGTATGTGGCTGTGTCTTATGAAGCACAAAGCACTATATGCACATGAACTGCTAGGGTTTTTAGGCCATATTTTGATCAATAGTTTGATTACCCAAAGAAGGAATCCCTGCATTCTCAATTTCTAATTGAGCTTTGCTGACAAATTCAAAATAGATTTTCACTGGGGAGGGGGGTGGTGGTAGGATAATACGCTTTCAATGAGCCAGCATATAAAAGTAATGAAAATGTATTTAGTTTGGACATGGCAAAGGATTCAAGAATAGTTAGCTGTGTACTTAAGTTGTGGTTGGTTGTTACACTCTTTTGAGAGTTTTATCAGCTGTTAGTACAACAGTTCCTGGAAAATTCCCAGAAAAGTCCTTATCTGGACATACACACAATGAAGTTCAGGTCTCTCCACAAGTTCAGAGACACTCGGAAGCCAATTCCAGGACAGGGACTCAACTCCGGGCTTGAGCGAGAGAGTGCGGGTTCATGAACGCACTGGGGCAGCTTCAAGCGCCTGCAATTGCTTTGGGATTGAACCACGTGGGTGTTTGTCCCCTTCACCGTGACCCACGAAGCCGCCACGAGAAGACAAGGAGGATGCGGCAGGCACGTGGGTCTCGCCTACATACCGCGATTGTTCATGACACGAGGGTTCGGTTCGGTGTTCATACCAAGGCTTCTCAACCGGCTTTTAAAAACTGGGGTGAAGTGGTCCTTTCTGGCATTTTCCTCACTGAGAGCCACACTTGAGTTTCAAAGTTTTTCATGTCACACTGCTGAAAGAGTCACAAGTCTTCCCAAAAAGGATTGTGGGGCTGTAAACTGTTTTTATAAATGAGGTGCCACATGTCAGTTGAGCTTCTATCTTGCCCAAGTATGTCAGAGACAGTGGAAAACAACCACACTTCCGATGAGCAAGGTGGCAACACGTACCACTGAAACAATATTTTAATTAGACATGTGGATGTTGAATGTTTCCTTAAAAAAAAATACAGTGTTTTTTTTCCTAAAGGAAAGCAAAGAATTCTTTCTTAACACCTAGATGACAAATTCTCAAGATATACACAGTTGTTTCTTATTATGGGTTCCTTAGAAAACATTGCTGGGAAAGCACAATTCCCAAGCACTTACGTTGTTTACAGCATACAAAACTGCTTGCGTGGTATAAATAGGAGTCTGTCCTTAAAATGCTGCTGAAAAATAAATTGCAACCAATAAGAATAACCATTGCTTGCCCCAAAGGTGCCTTAAAAAAATTCTTAGGTGATTTGGGGCTAGCACCAAAGAACCCTGGTGGCTTGGTGGTTAAGCGCTGGGCTGCTAACTACCAGGTCAGCAGTTGGAAACCACCAGCCGCTCAGCTTCCTATTCCCACAAAGAGTTACCACCTCGGAAATCCACTGGGGCAGCTCTACCCTGTCCTAGAGGGAGCTGTGGGTCGGCACCGACTTGATGGCAGTGAGTTTGTTGTTCGGTCACCAAATAAATAACTAACTTCACAGAAAACAAACAAACAAACAAGCCACATATTTCAGATGTCCTCAGAACTGTCGGCCGTAGAAGGCTTTCTCCCCTCCAAGATGAGACACCCCTCTTGTCCTCATGCGTTGGTGATGTATATCTGAAACTCGTTCTTGTGTGTGCAGATAAGCCTCGCCTTGTCTCCGTCCCTGACTGCACTTCCCAAAGATTCAGTTGTGTGACTTTTGATCCCAGTGGCAGTCAGCGCGACCACCTGCACTGTGCATGCGCTATTACTGAGCCTGCTCTGTCCCGTCTCATAACACACGAGCCTTTTAAAATTGAGAACCGATGTGTGAATATGCCAATTTACAATGTGAGCGGTCAGGACCCGCCCCCCCCTAAAAAAAAAAATTATATATATATATGGTGGTGCCGGTGGCCATGGCAGTGGTGAAGGCGTGTATATATATGGTGGTGCCGGTGGCCATGGCAGTGGTGGAGGCGGCAGCAGCGGCAACTGAGGTAGAAGGGGGAGGTTTGTGAAGGAAACCGCCCAGACATTCGATTTATAAAGTTCAGATATTGTTCACTGCCTCTAGCATTCAATGAAACACATGGTCAAAGGCTTCCCTCAGTGTACAATGGTGCAGACAGTGGTGTAATGGTGCGGGGGCCTGGGATTGTAAAACGCTGTTTGGTGATGGTATATGTTAATAAATAGCCATTTACAAGGGGGGCCGAGGGCTCCATTACTTGTTTATAAGGAAGGCCCAGGGCTCCTTGCTTTGAGTTAACAGCTCAAGGCTGCATTCAAAGGAGGCATTGATGGTGAAGGTAAAGTGCCCCCTTCATACTTTCCACTGCATTAAAGAATGACATGTGTCCTAGGGAGAAAAAGGAAAACCATGAGAGAAAGGTAATTCAAGAATTAGGTCAAATTGTACCTCCCAGTCCAGGAAAACATAAGATGCCTTCCTATTGTGATGAAAGAATGGACGCAAATACTCTATTATGGTGAAGTTACTTATTTTATCTTCCAGGGAGCACGCTTGCAGGGAGCCAAAGTGCACTGCATAAATACCCACAGGGTTTTAACTCGATGAAACCCACGTGAACTTGGAGACTAGTCTGGGCTCTTCTTCCAAAAAGCGTCCATTGACCAGGCCTGTACCATGGTTAAGAAGACCTCATGCTCACCTGAGGCGCCTGGCCACAAGCAGCTCAGCAGCAAGAGGAAGTGGGGTTTGACCTGCAGATGGGCAGGAGAGTCAGTTAAATGGATAGCTCCTGGGACCACTGTATCAAGGGTCCGCCTCAGCAGTGAGAAAGGCCATGTGTGGCCTATGCCAAAGCCCACTGGCCTGAATCCAATCCGACTACGCGAGCTCCTACTACCTGTATATCATGACAGGAGCAGGCGGCCTCCTCTTCGGCAGAGTTGTCTGGTGGCTCTGCACTGCCCACTCTGGAGTTAACAGCCCACTTGCCTCCTGGACCAGAACGACAGCTTACTTTTGACTTTATAAAGCACTGTGAGTTCTGGAATCGAGATAATGTCTCCACTTTGATTCCAGTCAAGGCATTTTCAACCTGCCTTTGCAGCTGTGTTCGAGCTCCGGTGCGTCACGGTTACATGTTGGGCTGTGATCCGAAAGGGCAGCAGTGCAGAGCCACCAATCGCGTCTCAGGAGAAAGATGGGGCTTTCTACTCTTGTGAAGCGTTAGTCTCGGAAACTCCCAGGGGCAGTTCCTCGCTGCCCTGTAGGGTGGCTAGGCGCCGGCGCAGTGAGTTTGTTCGGAGCTGGGCGTGTCTGTGCACGAGCTTGTGAAAGGCTGTACTTAGGGAGGCATTCAAGTCACCCGCTGGCTTTATTTTCTTTTCGCTCCAATTTCCTCGTCTCTTCATTTCAGCTGGTTGCACAGCAAGGAGGGGCGGTGCATGACGTCCTTTTTGGGATGAGGTCGGAGATGGATGAATGTTTAGGAAAACATGATGGCCCCCTTGCTAATGACGGTAATCTACATGATGCAAAGGGGGAGATTTCCCCGGCTGGTGAGAAGCACAAGTCGCTAGGATTCAAGACAGGTCGGAGATTGCTGCAGCGCTGCGGGCGGCAGAGGCACCTGGCCTGAGACAGAGCAAAGACAGCAGTTCAACTGGGACATGCCAGAGGGAGTGCCTGTCATCCTGGCTCACTTCGCATCTTATCCCTTCAGGTGAAAAGCTCGGGATTCTCCTGAGGGATGCACCCCTGGTGCTGTGTGAATATGTCTTCCGGGTCTGCAACATCAGATCCTGCTAGGAGGAGAAGTTACCTAATCAGAACCAATCAGAACCAGCAGGCCTTCAGGCCAGGAGTTCTGTTGGAACTCCTATGACGGCAAAATCGCTGTATTCAGTGGTGGATGAGAATTGGCTCAAGTTTGGTGAAGTGTTGTCTCCGCAAGGAGAACCCTGAGGGATGGAGACAGCAAGAGGTAGACCCGACGGCCTGTGAGAGAAGTCACTTCTGTCTTTGGATTATCTAGCTACATGAAGCGCGGAGTTCCTGTTTCTACTAGTAGCCATTTTGAACTGGATTTCTGCCATGGGTATCCTAGAGGTGACTGACGAATGCTGGGAGGAAAAGGAAAACTTTCCAGGTGGAGGTGTCAGGAACAGGAAAGGCAGAGAGGAGGGGGAGAGCGCGAGCTGGATTTTGGTGATGGGCAGTGACATTTGCCATAGACACTGTGTCCGTGAAGGAAGACGTAGAGGAAAGGCTAGAAAGTTCACTAGGAGGTCTTGGGGATTAGACTCAAGAGGATGGGGGACCATGGAGGTTTCTAAGCAGGGACGAAACGGCCCTAGCTCTGTCATTTGGAAGGTAAGGTGCCCAATGATGCTTAGAAGAACAAAAGGAGGAGAGAAGCAGCACAGAGACTAACCAGAAGTCCCTTTTCTGGATCCCTGAACGAAAGGGGATTGGACTGATGGATTACAACAGGGTCTGCTAGCTACTGAACAGAGGGCTACTCATCAGCTCTGGGCCAGGACAACAGTAGACTCGGAAGTACTTGTGTGGTCTCTCTCTCTCTCCTTTGCTCTTTTGGTGTCTATCTAAATAAGATAGGCAGGATAAGCAATGCCAAGGAAACAGCAATGGGACTGAAGGTTTGGGAGCAGGGAGGGGGCACAGGAGAGGAAGAGGTATGGGGAGGGGAGCAAGGATCCGATAATGACAGGGACAGAGGAATAGCAAGGGATATAAAATCGACGGGGAAAGGGGTGTAGCATTCAGGATCGTGTCTGATCAATTGAAACGTATCCAAGAGGAATAACTGAGAGGTGACCAATAGATAAACATATAGCAGAGCAGGAGAAAAGAAAATAAGGAAAGAACTAGAAAGTAATAGTCATATCTATAAATAAGTATAAATATAGATATGTACATATGTATATATATAAATATAGGTGTATTAGTCAATGTATATGTGTGTGTATGTGTGTGTGTGTGTGTGTGTGTGTATAAACAAGGAAGCAGATGGACTTTGGGCCTCTATTTAAATCTTACCTCAGTATAAGAATGGGTTGTTCTAATATTGTGGCAATGTATGAGGTTCACCTTCCCGACATGAGCTCTGAAGACAAATGGGTGCATAAGCAGATGTGGTGAAGAAAGCTGATGGTGCCTGGCTATCAAAAGATATAGCGTCTGGGGTCTTAAAGGCTTGTAGTCAAACAAGCGGTCATCTAGCAGGGAAGCAAGAAAGCCTGTGTAATCATGAGGTGTCAATGGGATCAGGCATCAGAAGTTCAAAAACAAGCAATCAAATTGACTTGAAGAAGTGTAGACAAAGTGGAGACCCAAAATCCACCTGTAAGATAATTGGACAGTCCTTCAAATAAGGGCCATATGGGAGGGAAGATAGATCCCAGATGCAGTATAGCACTGATGAACCACATGCTATATTCTAGTTCTTTAATATTTCCTCCCCTTACTATTATGGTCCCAGTTTTACCTCATTAAGTTTGTTAGACCTGTAAATATTAATTTGTATAATGAAGATCATTTGAAGCATGAAATCCAAGATAGATAAACCCGTCAGAAATAGTAATGGGAGCAATGATTCCCTGGGGGTATGGGAAGAGAGGGTGAGGGGAGGAACCGATAGCAAAGATCCCTCACATGAGGGGAACGAATAATAGAATTGTAGGGGAACAGATACAGTAGATGGTATAAGCTAGGCGTCCTCAAACTATGGCCTGTGGGCCACATGCGGCCCACCGAGGACATTTATCTGGCCCGCTGGGTGTTTTTTTTATTCAAAATAAGATATGTGCAGTGTGCATAGGAATTTGTTCATAGCTTTTTTTTTTAAGTATAGTCCGGCCCTCCAACGGGTCTGAGGAACAGTGAACTGGCCCCCTGTTTAAAAAGTGTGAGGACCCCTGGTATAAGTTATGGCAAAATAATGATAATAATAACTATTTATAATATGAGATTAATGGTTCCTGGGGGGTAGGGGAGGGGAGGGTGGGGATAAAGAGGAGCTGATATCAAAGAGTTTGAGAAGAAAGAAAGTGTTTTGGAAATGATGGTCCTAGTAATTGTACAATTATGCTTGATCTAACTGAATTATGGATTGTTATAATATCCATAAGAGCTCCCAGTAAAATGATTTTTTAAAAAAAGGTCTCTTTTCCTACAGGGTCCTGGTGAGATAAATGAAGTCTGAATTTGGAGGATTCCTGAATCTGAAGATGGATAGATGTTAGATGGAAACACTACTGAGTAAGGGTCATTGGAGGGGGGATGGGGAGTGGGGGAGAATCATTATAAAGGTGGGAGCATAAGAAGTGGATAAGGGCATTTTATTATGATCAATTCTTAATCACACACACTAAACATGACTAAGGAAATCTCAGAGTGGAAAGAGAAAAAATATATATATATATTTTTCTTCCCATCAATTTAGAATCAATCAACCTAAATAACCATTACTGTCCATTCTGTTTTGGTCTTCACTCCCAGGCTTTTTACCGTCGTGATGCCCAGGATGAGGACATGACTGCTCAACCTGTCTTCGAGCTCGACCACATCCCAGCCTGCTGCGTGGGCTCTCCCTGTCTCCGCTCAGCTAATCCTCAGACAGAGGCATGAGGTAAGGTCTCGCGCCATCTCTGTTTCCACAGATGAGGAAACTGAGCACAGAGATACCAGGCTCTTACCAATGGTTAATTGTTAGAAAGGGACAGAGAGAACACAGTCCAGGAGCCTACCAGCGGCCCACTAGGGCGTGGCTCTGTGTGCAGATGCAGGAATTTTGAAGAACAGAGGCTAATCCTCCAGGTGACACAGAAGTAACTATGGAAAAAAAGATGTCCTAACAATGAATGTTGTCAGGCACTGAAGTTAAGGGAAATTACAGATCCCCCTGAGAAGGACATCATGCATATTGCTGTTTTGTTTTTGGTTTGGTTTGATTTTGTAACAGCCTTATGTTAATAGAGGACACACTTAAGTATAGTATAAGGTTTTGAAAACCCTGACATTGCCAGACCAGTAAAATGTGGGGGAGAGAGTGTTGGGTGCATGGGAACTGGCATATGATTGCTAATGTTTAGTATTTCCAAGTATTTATTTTCTTAACTGCAAAAACAATGGGCTATTTTAGGGAAATTACTTACTACCACAATTATTTCACAGAGAAAAACAAAACCAGATTCACAACACAGAGACCCTAACAATTAGTATAATGAAAAGCTCACCCATTTGTCCTTCTTCAATCATTCCTAAAAACGCACTGCCACTGAGAAGATTACAACTCAGAATGACCCTACTGGACAGAGTGAACTGCCCCTGTGGGTGTCAGAGGGTGTAAATCTTTACAGGAGAGGAAAGCCTCATCTTCTTCCTATGAAGCAGCTGGTGGGTTTGAACCATTGATCTTGCTTTTAAGCAGCTCAAGGTCTCAATGTGTAATCCACCAAGGTTCCTCCATTCCATCATTTAAGAAAAACCCCAACTCATTGGGTCTATGCTGATTTACAGCGACCCTATATGGCAGAGTAGAACTACTCCTGTGGGTATCCGAGACGGTAACTCTTTTTTTTTTTTTGACGGTAACTCTTTACGGGAGTGGAAAGCCCCATCTTTCTCCCCCAGGGTGGCTGGTGGTTTCAAACTCTTGACCCAGAGCTTAATAGCTCAAAGCTCACTAAATCACCAGAGCTCTTTCATTAGCTAGTAAAAATGGGCACCGACCCACAGACGGGCACCTGGGAACTCTGCTGTACTGCATTCAAAAGAATAAGCTCAATTCATATCCTAATTCTTCTTCCTATCACCTAATTCCACAGAGTTTTGTGACCTGTGGGAAATGTGTTACCTACCAATGTTTTCGGCCTCTCAGGTTTTCTTAGGAAGCTGCCACTGACAAGGATATGTTTAACAGCGTGAATCTGAAGAAACAAACCTTACCCCATCAATCCTATCACCAGAGTCTACTTGGGACATATAGGTCCCACATAATTTTATTAATATTCAATTACTCCCCCCCACCAAATATTTTCTCTCCTTGAATTCCCATTACCGAAAACATGTGGTAGCCATATATCATTCAAAGTAGAAAATAATCTGTTCATAGCTACTCTCATCTGTAAAAGGGGGATATTAATGCTTCTTCCTTCACAAGATAATGTGCAATGCCTATGGTCTAGAGCAATGTGTCTCACGATACTGCCGCCCCTTGGTGAGGTGCTGGAATGGTCTTGGGGGAAGGGTTGCAAAAGCAGATACCTACACTTTATCCTGGATTATGGGCTATAGTACAAATGTTTTTCATTGCCAGGATGGGGTGCTGAGCACGTATTTTTTTCTCCTGAAAATGGGACCATAGCCCAAATACACTTGGGAATCTATGGTCTAGGGCTTAATCTATGCAGCTGGTCTAGCTGTCTTTGACACATAACGTTAGATGCTGAATTCACATGCCTGATGCAAGATCAGGACTCTATACTTAAAGGCACAGGATGTCATTAAAGACCTACATGTGCATGGAAATGCAAAGCTATTCTTTGATATCACCCATAGCAGCCTGGACGGAGGAATAGGACAAAGGCAACAATTCAAGTACACAGTGATAAATGGACTCACATAAAAGGGACCAAGAATTAAACATTCTTCTCTTTAGACCATGGGACTCTGGCTCAGATCCCAAATTCGTTATTTCCCCAGTCTGCAGCAACTTCTGCCATTTGTTTCTGAGAGCGGACACCGTGCTGAAAAGCTGAAGTGTGCCTTCGAGCCTGGGAATGCGCTCCTCTGACTTCAGGTCAGGGGTCCGCGCTCAGCCAGATGGATCACCACTAGCCAAGCAGCCCCAAGAGGAATGCGGGCCACGGAAATGCACAGCAGTGGAAAAGTCCGCGTCTGAGACAAGATCCTTCTCCGTGCACAGAAACAGAGTAAACCCTCAAGGACATCTCCTCCCCACGCTGAAAACCTCTGCTCCCTGGAATCCCTCAGACATTGTAACAAGAACAGTTAGAATATAACAAACTGCTTCATGCACAACATGAAAAATGTACATGTTTTAAAAAGAAATTAAAAAAAACATGCACTTGTGGGATGATTCTTGGAGAATAGTCCTGCTTATTAAAATATGTATATTTCTGGAACCTTCAGCCTAATGTTGTTCTTTGTAGTATGCCTACCCTAAAGAGAGGATTGTAGCACAGTGGTTAAATCCCAGGGCTATTTGAAAGGTCATCAGTTCGAACCCACCAGCTGCTCCTTGGGAAAAAAGATGTAGCAGTCTGCTTCCATAAAGATTACAGAGCTTCAGAAATCTTTGGGGACAGTTGTACCCTGTCCTGTAGGGTGCCCAGGAGTTGGGATGGACTCACTGGCAATGGATATGGTTTTGCTTGGTACCTTTAGGAATCAATTTGTACATTTAAGTTTTCCAGATGTTTTACCCATCATTCACCAAAGGAACGAGACCATCTTTACAATCTAATGTGTGATAGCAATGACAGGCAGCAATGGCAGGCCCAGACCGACTCAGAAGTAGCTCCAACCAAAATATACAGATTAAATAATATTGTTAGGCTAAGAATAGTGCTCACAGGCTCAACTGCATTTTATACCTTTGGCTTCTTTTACATTATAGATTAATTACAAAAGATCTCTCTGTAGTTCATGCTAAAGAAATTACTAGCCTATGTGTGTGCTAGACTAAACCCAAGCCACTTATTTAAAGGAAACACCTTTAAAAAAATTTTGGAAATGAGGCAAATTGTAAGGTGGAGAAAGAAGGAATTATTTAATACAGAGATCTCACAGGGGAAAATCTTTCAAATGCTATATACATAATTTATTTTTATAATCATTTTCCAATAATACTTTAAAAACTCAAACTCACTGCCAGCCAGTTGACTCTGACCCATAGTGACAGTGTAGGACTGAGCAGAACTGCCCCTTTGAGTGTCTGACGCTCTAAACCTTTATGGGAGCAGACAGCCTTCTCTTTCTCCGGAGGAGAGACTGATAGGTTCAAAACACCCACCGTGTAGTTAGCAGCCTGATAGGTACGTAAACCACTAAACCACCAATTTCACCAACACATGTTACTGCTTTAGGTGCCGAGTCGGTTCCGACTCCTAGCCACCTTAGATGTAACAGCCCGAAACACTGCCAGTCCTGTTCTTAGGGCTGAACCCGTTGTTGCAGGCATGGTATTAAGACGGTTTGTCAAAGGGCTTCCTCTTTTTCGCTGCCCCTCTATTTTACCAAGCATGATGTCCTTTCCAGGGACTGGCCTCTCCTGACCACCTGTCCATGAGATGGAGTCTCACCTACGTACTTCCCAGAAGCATGGTGGCTGTTCTTCCAAGACGATGTGTTGGTTCTTTTGGCAGTCTGTGGTGCTTTCCATAGTCTTTGCCGGCAAATGCATCGGTTATTCTTTGGTTTTACTTATTTAAGGTCCAACTCTCACATGCATATGAGACTATTGATAAGACCATGGCCGGGGCCCACCACCTTAGTCGTCAGAGTAATAGCCTTGCTTTTCAACACTTTTAAGTAACATTTTCTTCAAGTTTATGCTAACGGACCACTCAAGGTATGTATAATTTTGCTATGCTCCGGAGAAATCATTCAGATACTTTAAGAAACACATAAAGAAACAGTGTAAGACATGAAAAAGAAATTTATAAATTATCAAGGGTTCATGAGGGAGGGAGGGTAAAAAAATGAGGAGCTTATATGAAGGGCTCAAGTAGAAAGAAATATTTTGAGAATAATGATGGCAACAAATGTACAAACGTACTCGACACAATGGATGGATGGATGGATTGTGATAAGAGTTGTACGAACCCCCAATAAAAAGATTTTTTTTAAAAAAGAAAAGAAACAAATATACCCTTCCTGATAAATTATTAACTCTTTAGAGAGGTAAAAAGAAACAGTATCATGGTTTCATTTTTCTTCTAAGAATCTTGAAACAACAACAACAACAGCTGTTTTTTCAAAACCGCCCAGTCAAATGCACAAAGACACATACACACATCAGTCTCTCCATGACACTTTCAGACAACCAACTATAATAACCAAATTTTGTGAGAGTCAATGAAAAATCCATTTCTTTGGGTCCAGCTACCACATGAATGTCACCTGTTTCATGACCACTGTCATTATTATCTGAATGCGACTTTATTTAAAACTCTGCCTGTGACTTTATTTAACACCCTGCCTCTGCCAGAAAACGAACAGTTTATCCCTAGGTAGCTTTCCATCTTTGTCAGGACAGAAGAGACATGACTTTCCAGAAAATCAGCTATATTGCTATTCTGATGTCAGGTTTTACTTTTACAGCTTTGAAGGGACCAATTTTCCCCTTCATTTTGTTTCCTTTGGTAATATAGTGCAGCTATAGGAAGACTCTTTTTTTTTGGCGGGTGGGGTATGTGTGTGATAAAACAGTTCCTGTCTCCCTCAGCGATGTCTCAGCACTTTCTACATCCTTCAGCTACTTTCAAAGCTGGCTGGTGTGGTGATTTCATAAACCATCCTCATTTCCTTCATTTAAGAAATCACGCCCGCTTGTTTCCCTGCTGCCCTTTACAGTGATCAATAAGGATTAGTTGGAGTGGCAGAATGTTCTGTAGCTTCCTTGAGAAGGAGATCCTTTTGGGAATTCCAAGAGAACCTTATACACACACTTCCTCTCCCCTCCTGGACCGGTGCCCTCTGAAGGTAAGGATCAAAGGTGAGGATTCACATAAGGAGCACCAGGAAGGATCTACCGGCATTAGGTAGACAGGGAGCAAATGAATACATAGAAGGGAGGGATGGGGCAAGGAAGGATGGAGCGGGGAGTGAGGAGAGAGAGTTTACCTCACTTGAAGTTAATACAAAGATTAAAGAACAGGATGGTAAGTGATACGGGGTGACTGCTGGGCTTTATATGGGGTGAAATTGACTGACGGCTAGGAGTGGTTTGATTTGGGATATGAAAGCAAATTTAAGCTTTAACGATTCCTCATCTTTCTTTCCCCAGCTGCTCTTGTTCAGGCTTCTAGCTGACCATACAGACTTTGTACAGGCTTTGACACCAGTGGAACGGAACCTGGGTTCCACTTGTCTTCACAACCGACTAACCACTGCAAGTCAAAATGCCATTTCTGTTCATCTTACAAGTGGCAAGCTCCCAGTTTTTCTTTCTTTTTGTTAATTACAGACCATGAGTAACTGGAATATTTCAGAAAACTTGACTCTTTAGCTAATGATCAGCTGCACATGGTTGCCCCATGACAATAAGTAGGGGATGGTGCATGCAGGTAACTAACCCACACTGCACAAACAATTGCTGACATCTTTAGGCGTTTGTGGGGGTGACCGATGAGCACAGGGTGGACTGCTATAGCCTTTCTTACGTCAGATACACAGGACACAGGGATGCAGCTTGAGCATGGATCAGCGTGAGAAAATGTAGCCTGGCTTTCGAGACCTCACTTGCTGGGAGAGAGTGTCATGTGAGGGGAAGAGCAGGCCACGAGCAAGCACCCTGCAGTAGTTCATCGAAGACCTGGGTCAGCAAACCGGGGGTCCATTGCTTGGGAGACCGCTTCTCCAGGGCAAAACCAGAAATAGGAAGAATGAGCAGAGAGGTTGGTAAGCAAGATGTTTTGGCCGTTTTTCCTGAGCCCCAAATAACCTGTGTCTCATATCGGCTGGTAAGTGGACATGAAAACAAAGCTCCGATTGGCACTCGGTTCCGACAGGCCCATTTGGGTCACAGCAATGATTCAAAGCACCTGAATATCTTGGCTGACACCAAGGGTCCCAGATGTGCTTGGTCAAAAGTCATGTCACCCAGATGCACAGGGAGACTTAAGAATTTACTCAGTGCAGACTCAGCCAGGTGAGGGCCAATGGGGGCATTTTTTAAAATGTCTGTTCCTACACTCGACACATCCCCAAAGGAGAAGGGTCGGTAACTGACTGAGCTTGCCTACAAAGACCCCCAAGTCCACTTCACCAGAGGAATTTTCTTCCAAAGGCCTGAGCAGCGGCTGCGTGAGCACGGTTTCCTGACAGAAAGCGGAGCTGGAAGTTGTGGAAGTTGTTTGTGCGTCATCCTCTCTAAATGACTTGCAAATTTATTCAAACAATACAAGGAGATGCTTTATTTGTTGAAATAACTGTCGGCAGTGTCCTGCACCAAAGGGTGAGGTACCTCAAGCAGAAACATGGATTGAAACACATTGGTTTAGAAACCCATAAATCCTGATTTGGATCTGCCAGCCTGAAAGTCACGGAGAGCCCAAGTAAACTAGTTTTCCTAAATGCTACATCTGATTAAGCCACACCATAAGTGACAGCTGAACTTTCACATTAATATGATATTATTTAAACAACCACATGATTTTTTTTTGCACTAAAAATGATGAATGATTTCTGGACAGCTTAAATGACGTAAAGCGGGAGGACTCTTTAATAAGATTTGACAAAATGGAGACGTATGCAGAATATTCGTTACAGCCCGCGTCGCAGGGGCCCTCCCAGGGACCCGACAAAGGTCTCCTTCGTTCCTTTAGTTTTTTCCTTTTTTATTGTCTCTGCACTGAAGCGTTCCTTTCACTGTCACGCCCCTTCTCTGTGGATCTGGGTTTAGCTGGCGCCAATCATGTGTTCCTCTTAATCAGAGAACTCGGTGGTGTGCGGTTCTGAGTTGGCCCGGTATTTCTAGGAGATCTCAGGGCAGTGGGGAGTCAGGCCAGTCTTGGATGGGGGCAGCGTCCTGGGAACTTTAGCTATGAGGCAGCTCAGGCTGACAGCCTGGAGCCTGGCGGACGGAATGAGTGTATGTGAGATTGGTTCTCATGCCATAAAGAACTCCCACCCCGCACCCCCACGTTTAGCAACCCGTGGTGTGTAGATGCAGTCTCAGGGGAAAAGGCGGTTACTTTTCAATAGTTGTCCGCATTTGATCACCTGGAGGGGAGGTTTCCTTTTCAAAAATGTCAACGGAGCCGTCCTAGGGGCCTTTCCCACCCTCCCACGCTTTGCTCCAATTTGGACGCCAAGCTTGACAGCCTTTGGATTGGACAGATTCTGAACAGATAAAACGGTTCGAGGTTGAATATAACATAAATTTAAAAATGGCTTCCAAACCATAAACAAAAACTTGCAAACTATAGATTCTTTTTTTTTTCTCAGAGAACTAAGCCTTTTTATTTCCTTGTTTCACAAATTAAGCTGGCTGCTTTGGTTGCTTTTTGGTGACTAGTCAAAGAGACCAAATCCCATGTCCTCGTCCGACTCTTCCGATTCCTCCTTTGCTTCTTGCTTGGCCGGGGCCGAAGCAGCAGGAGCAGCAGCAGTGGTGGCGGCAGCCACAGGGGCAGCAGCCACAAATGCAGATGGATCGGCCAAGAAAGCCTTGACCTTTTCAGCCAGTGGGAAGCTGTACTCAGTCTCCACAGACAAAGCCAAGACCCGCTTGTACCCATTGATGATCGAATGGGGCACAGAGGCGACAGTTGGGTAGCCAATCTGCAGGCACACACTGGCAACATTGCGGACACCCTCCAGGAAGCGGGTGTGCAGAGCTTCCTCTGTGATGTCAAGCACTTCCGGGTTGTAGATACTGCCATTGTCAAACACCTAGTGGATGATCAGCCCAAAGGAGAAGGGGCAGATGTTCAGCATGTTCAGCAGGGTGGCTTCGCTGGCACCCACTTTGTCTCCAGTCTTGATCAGCTGCACGTCACTCAGGATTTCAATGGTGCCTCTGGAGATCTTCGTGGTGATGCCCAAAGCCTGGAAGAAGGAGGTCTTCTCGGGACCCAGGCCCGTGTTCTGAGCTGGCACTGTCACCTCACACGGGGCGATGGCACCAGCACGGGCGGCAGCTGGCACCTTGTTGGCCAGCAGCATGTCTCTGATCTCAGTGAGGTCCTCCTTGGTGAACACAAACCCCACATTCCCTCGGATATGAGGCAACAGTTTTTCCAGAGCCGGGTTGTTCTCCAGGTGCCCTCGGATGGCCCTGCGCATCATGGTGTTCTTGCCCATCAGGACCACGGCCTTCCCGCGGAGGGACATGCGGATCTGCTGCATCTGCTTGGAGCCCACATTGTCTGCTCCCACGATGAAGCATTTTGGATAATCATCCAAAAGTTGGATTATTTTAAGGAAGTAGTTGGACTTCCAGGTCGCCCTGTCTTCCCTGGGCATCACGGCGGTGCGTCAGGGATTGCCATGCGGGGTTTAAAGACGTTGTCACCCTGAGAGGACGCCTGGCGAGAGCGCAAACTATAGATTCTTAAACAGTCATTCTCTTAATCAGTCATACCCTTCTGACTATTTCCCATAATCAAAGGTCGGTTGGTTGTACATGGAAAACACAAATATTTCCCTGCTAGCACGTGTAAATTTCACATGATGAAACAGCCACTTTTTATAAATCAACCGAAAGGATGTGTGACATAGAAACATTTCCACAAACCCCATCTCTTCCAAAATCAAAGAAAAACAAGGACACACCCAGCAAAGCTAACAGCAAGCATGCTCCCGACAACATCAGGTCCCCACACCCTCCCCGCGAAGGAAGCCATGAGGAGAGGAAATAAACCCAGCTACACCCGCCATGGGACCTTCCTCGGGCTGTGGAGAAACAACTGCATGTCTACCCCTACTTTCTCCCATAGCTGGAGGTAACCCCCTAGCTCAACCCAGCTCGCTAATCTGATTTACTCAGTGTGTGTCCCTGTCCAAACAAGAGTTAATATCAGTGCTCTATCATTTGTAAAGGGTCTGGACACAAGGTTACTAAATGCAGAAGCTCACATGCCTGTAAGACACCCAGCTAGATGCAAAAACAAACAACAACAAAAAAACCAAACCCAGCTTTAAAAAAGGGAAAAGCAAGAGGAAGACAGATCCCTACCTTGTTCTTACCTTCGCAACATCCCTGTCAGAATCCTGGAGCTCTTTCCCAAGTTAGCATCTGTTTCCCGGAGCTACAGGGAGAAAAGTGGCATCAGAAACAGCAAACAAAAACAAAAACTCACGCAAGCCCAATTTCTCTTTCAATATAGAAAACTCAAATGCTGAAGATAGATATATCCTGTCATTCATGCAAATGCTGAGCCCTCAGAAAATTACATGCCATTGATAACAAACAAAACTGAGCAAAGCCAAACCCACTGCCCTCTAGTCGATTCCAACTCATAGCGACCCTTTAGGACAGAGAACTGTCCTATAGAACTGCCTTTCCAGGTTTCCAAGACTGAAAATCTTTCCAAGAGTAGAAAGCCTCGTATTTCTGTCTCTCGGAGTGACTGGTGGCTTCAAATTGATGCATGTGAGATTAACAGTTACCAGAGCTCCTACTGTCACTGATAACCCCAGGGTATTTAAACTGGATACTTGAACTGGATATAAAAGCAGGCCGACCAAGTTTAATATATGTCTGGTAGCTAATCCCCAGATTTATCAGTGTGTAAAGTTCTAAGACTATAAACGGAAATGAACAGAAGGAGATATCAATCTCTTCATAGCTTTTACTCTGAAGGACTTGATACACAAACACAATCTTCCCCAATAATCTTTGAAGCTATGGAGCTAAATGAAATATCTACCTGGGGGCATTCCTGGTCAGGGAATTGAAAATATTTCTTTTTCTTCTGTCCACACTCTTTTTCTCTCACCAGATTCAACACTCCTCTTGTCCTGCCAACTTGAGTACATATTTGTACTATGTGTTTGTTCCTAATTATTCCTTTGTACCTAAAACCATGTTGGCTACCTGAAAGGTTCATGGCTGGACCCCACCAGGTGCTCCCTGAGAGAAAGATGTGGTAGTCTCTTTCTAAAGAGTTACAATCTTGGGCAGGTTGACTGTTCTGTGGAGTGGCCATGAGTTGGAGTCACCATGATGGCAAGGGTCTGGTTTGGAGGTGTTCATGACCGCCGTCACTACCAGTTGCTGTGGAGTGGATTCTGACTCGTGATGAGTTGGGTAGAGCTGGACAGAACAGACTTGTGCTGCAGAGGGGTAGCAATGGCAGTGACCTTCTTCAAGTAGATCACCACCAGGTGCTTGTTGGCTTCCAAGGGTTCATACCATCAACATCGATGTTAGCAGTCAACTAGTTAACTGTTCACACCACCCAGAATCTATTTGTCCTGAAGACCCTTTAGGTTCTATCTTATCATTTACTGAAGTCTTAAAAAGTGTATCACTTCAACTTACTCTTTCCCGTGCTCGCTGTATCTTTTCTCTATCATGACTGAGGTTTTCCAGCATCTCCTGGCCGATTTGCTCTGAAAAAAAAAAAGCAAGTGTGAATAAGGAAAGGTAACTTAGGAAGCAGCAAAAAAAAAAAGGGGGGGTGGGGGGAAATCATGGGTGCAGAATGAATGCAAAAGGTGTATACATTAAAAATCAGAAAAATAAAAATCATGCATTTAGAAATATAAAATGCTATTACTTTTCCTGATGCGTTGTCAGCATGGTAAGGGTGTGAGTCACAACTTGACCGATAGGCAATAACCATCATAGCAATAACAATTTACATTAAGAGACGATATGATTTGCACAAGGCTACCACCAGCAATGAAAGTGAGCCCATGTTCAATCGTCCTTCCATCATTTATCGTCATGGAGTTGGTTTTTGACAGATTATAAATAATGCAAATGGCTCTAGCATCTCTACTTCGTTATGGCACAGTTTTGCATAAAAAGTCAATCTTCACTTCAACATTTTAATGTCCTTCCCTTCCCGCCCCCACTCACCCACCTGCCTGCCTGCTGCCTAAGTGGTCTTCATATGGTCAAAGCCTTTAGCTTACTGTTGGGACTGTTTCTAGACTGCTGTTCTCTTAAAGTCTAGTGCTTGGCTGGCATGTTATCAGCGACTATATACATTGCAGTCAGGGAGAGGGGGTGTCCTGGACAAGCAGTTGAGAGGAGTTCATGCTGGAGATAGTATTTTTCACCTGAGAAGCTCTAATCACTTGTGTTCTAGCTGTTGGTCGCTGTCAGGTAGACTCTGACTCATGGCAGAGTAGAACTGGGCTTTCAAGACTGAGATTGCCCAAAAGCAGACCGGCAGGCTGGTCTCTCCCAACAGCTCTGGGTGGTTTGATCCACCAGCATTTTTGGTGAGTAATCGGGTCCTAAGGAGTCCTGGTGGTGTGGATGGTGGTAGAGGACCCTCTCAGATTGACTTTGACATTTATTATTAGCACCACACAATGCAACCTTCAGATAACATTGAGGAAGGTACTTGATTCCCAGTGGAGGCATCATAAAAGTGGAAGATGTCTGCAGAGCCGGAAATTATTGAAGTGTAATTTCCCCGCCCCACTTTTTGTTGTTTTTGCATAGCTACCGTGTTTCCCTTCACCATACAATTATGCACGACTGTTACACACTGTACTTCTTTAATCGACACACTGAAACGTAGCAATTCCAATTCACAACGACGTTAAAATCTGTGAAGGCCATCATTAGTATAATTATGTCAGCAAAAATAGTATTTCTATGATTTCTCTCACCATGATGGACAGTACTATCATTTTAATGTTGAAGAACATCCGTCTGAAAAGAATGGGAAGCAGGTCGTACCTGTCACCAGCATAATGTTGCCAGTAAGTATTTGTGAAAGGAATGAAGCAATGAAAGCATATAGCGAGTGAAAATGGAGTGTATGAAAGGCTTGTGACCTATTACTATTATCAAAGCACATTGGAATGTGGGTCACACACCCGTGATTCTATTGGTTCCCCAAGAAAGGTGGGGGGCAGAGAATCTCTACTCTAAAATGTTCTGTAGCCCGATGTTGAAGGAATGGATAGGACCACAGGTATAGAGCTTGGACCATCCTAGGAGTCATAAATCTCCCTTGAATCTTCTTGCCTCCAAAGGACAGACCCTATATGGTAAGAGAAGAAATATTGGCAAGGAGTCACACATCCTGGTCTTAAAATCAAAATGCCATGCATTTCTTGGACACAGAATTCTTATTTCAATTCCAGCTTGCTGCCTTTCTATTTTAATACCCCAATAAAGGAAATTCCAGCGCAAACATATTAAAATGAAAAAAATAATGCAAAGAAGGCCATGGGTGCTGTTTTCGTTACATGCCTTCTCTTCTCCCAATCAACCCAAAAGAAGATGGCAAATTAGAGGTAATCGGGGAAAAAAGATAGGGTACAACGTGTACTTGGTCACAGACAATTGGGGACAATTCCTTAAAACTTAGTAACATCAATGGGTTAGTTTTTCTTAAATAATTTCCCTTAAGACGCCAGCAAGCAGCAATACACTGCTAATGAAAGAAGTCAGGCAAAAACAATGGCAAAAAAGGCCGGGTCTAGGATTTCAGTTCTTTAAAACTTACCTAGTGCTTTCAGAAAGAGAATAGCCATATTGCCTCTACTGAAACAGTCTGACAAATGAAACATTTTATAAATGCTGTGCTTGCTGACGAAGGGTCTTCTGGGGATTGTGAAACAATAGGAATGATCTAAGGGACTCGGCGCTGACGCCGAGTGCTGGAATTCTGCATGATGAACGCACTTCTGGAAGGAAGCGTCCTTCCTGCTCGATGTCTTGCTTTCCACAGGGTCCCTGGCAATCATCTGGGGAGTGCAACCCTCCAACTCAGAGATATTCTTCTTTTCGCAATGACCCAGTCAATCGTATCCTTGATCGCTAGTCTTTTATAGAAGGGCACACGCTTGCAAAGGGGATATGGGTTTTCTCTAAAACGTATTCCCCTTTTCAATCTTTTTCTTTGGGGGGGAGCGGGCTGCACAAAATAAGCATTCAGCACCTCCTGTCCCACAGGGCATGAGAAGGAACGGAAAAGTTACAAGTCACTTTTGTGAAGGCATGTCCTAGCCTTACAAAAGACAGGCTTAGTATCACTGGAAGCATCATTTTGCTCCATTCACAATAAAACAAAGCCACCTGACCGAAGTCCGTCATTAAGAGCAAAGGAATGAATTTCTCTTTTTTTGGAGAGGTGCAGATCAGAGTATTTTCTCTAAGAAGGAAGAACTATAAAAGCTTACATCTTGTTAGAAGATAAAGTTGACTGACAGACTAGGGGCCTCCATCTAATTCAACAGAAAAATGTTGCATACAATACATTCAAAACACTACACCAAAATTCTAGCCATGATGCCATGCTCAGTGCAGAGCATTTATGGACTCATCAGAAGATGATTCCTCAATTTCACTGGCTTTTTATCAACTTTGTGAAGGATGCAGATTTCAGCCGAGTAGCTTTACAAAGTGAAGGCAGTTCACAGGACTAACAGGCAAGGCTATCTTATCTCTTGGCATTCACCATGTTCATCAGCATCCACCAGCATCCAGCTCCTGTGTGTACATGAGGACTTGTGTGGAGCACAGGGAAAAATAGCAATGATGTCAAGGAGCTCTTCTGGAAGCACATGCTTTCATGTGTGTGTGTGGAGCATATCCATCAGACAGGAAAGTCTTAGTTCTTAACAATCTGGGATACGGAATTTTGGACCTGGTTTGGGATCTTCTAACCCATGAATAAAGATAAAAATATGTTGCTTCAGGAAGGGTAATATAGAACATACAGCTTCCCAGGACAGAACTGGTACTCATTGAGGATCTGGTTGGGCATCCTTTAGCACTTACCACACTTTCTTGGATACTGGCTCTGGTATCATGCTTTAAGTATTATGATTCCACCCACCGATTGCCAAGGGGCAGATTTCAACTTCCATTGACCCTAAAAAGGTTCCTGAGACTGCAAATCATTATGGGAGGTAGAGAGTCTCATCTTTCTCCTGTAGAGTGGCTGGTGGGTTTGAACAGCTCACCTGGAGGTTAGTAGCCCAACACCTAGTCCACAACACCATCAGGGCTCTGCAGTACTGTTGATACTAAGGTATAAAGAGTCATTGAAATGCCTAGCACCTAGAAAAGCAGGGCTCTGGAAAAGATATACTTTTTCCATCTGTAATTGGACAATTCAAGACATGTGAGGAACTTCTACTTCCAGTTAGTAACAAGGAGGATGCAAAAGAACACTGCTACGGAAAAAGTAATCATGATGCTTTTGTGGGAGGAAGTGCAGGGGATGCAAAAGGCTCTTGAGAATTCTCGAGGGAAATGAGAGCTTGTGGCTGAGCAAAGAAGAATGGAAGTCTGAGCACTGAGGATGAACGAATAGTCTGTGTTTAAGTCGACGACAAGCAGACTCATGAGGAGAACTCAGTTCAACTTACAGGGCAGGGTGGGCTTGACAAACAGGACAAAACAGAAGCTAGATGAGCTCTGAAAGCAAATACCAACTTCTTGGCCTGCAACTTCCGCCAATCTCTCATATTTTGTCAAGAAAGTAGCTGTGGAGGAGGGGCTACTAAAGGGAGAATCCCATCTTCCCACACATTCTTGGGTTGTTCATGGCCATGACTGTCGGAGTTTCATTACAAAGGTGAACCAGGGTAGCAGAAACTGCAGCTCAACCCGCTTGTGGGTCAACCCAGAGCTCAGATGGCAGCAGGGAGCCCGTGGAGCCGGGTCAGTCACAGGTAGAGTCAATCTAATGAGCAACGTAGCTCAGCACCAGCTCAAATCCAATTTTGGTGGAATTATCAGTCCTTTATCTTGAACATCCTAAGTTGTAGAAACAGCTTCCAGAGGAACACAATTAAAATGTGATACTTCAGATTCTGTTGTTCCTTTGCACCTTATTATCCAGACTATTATAATAACGGCAAAGACATGCAACGAAGACAGAAAAACCATCCCCGTGGGCCAGGAAAGCACAGTCTACGGAACCACGTGAGAGTCAACTGTGCAAGTTAGCAGATAAAAGCATTCAAACAACTATCAACACTGCTAAACATGTACAGAACTAGGTGAGACAACGAGTGAGTAGAGAGGGTCTTTCATGAAAGAGATAGAGCAGAATTGTAGAAGGAAAAGAACAACCTCTGAAATCAATTCACTGGAAGGGCCAGAGTGGACCCTTCACAAACAAAGGATCCTCGGCTTGAAGACAGGCTAATGAAAATTAGTCACACTAAAGGAGAGGGGAAAGGTAAACAACAAAACTGAAAAACACACCAAAAGACAGCATCCATTATCTGTGAGACACTATGTGCTTTTACATACATGTAATTATCCACAGGACTGGTGAACCTATAGAGATAGGGGATGTTGGCAGGAAATGGGGAGCTAATAATAATGAGTTTCACAAAACAAGAAGAACATGTTCTAAAACTGATGGTGGTGACGATTGTAAAACTGTTGACTTGTAAGATGTGAATTAAATGTCAATAATATTGTTAAAATTGAAAGAAAAACAAACAGAAACAAAAGCTCAATTATATAAGAAATAAGCATGTCCTTCTTCAGACCTCAGTTTCCATAAGTGGAAAATGAGGGTCAGGCTGAATGAGGCTGAGTGCTGCTTGGGTTCTACAGTATCAGAATTCAATGACTGCACAAGTTGATACCTCTCTGTAGGGCATCAAGTAGATCAGAACCCAAAGGCCAAACCAGGCCCACAGAGGTAGACCTATCCCTTGGTCACTGGATACTCCTGAAATCAAACAGCCCAACAGACAGACCGACAAAGCAATAAAACCCAACAAGACAAAACAACAATGCTTCTAGACACACCATCTACTCGTCAGTTTACCCAAGTGCCCAGCACTAGACAGCTTCAAACAGTTGCCTGCTTGGCTCTTGACATTTGCATTTACAGTGTACAATAAAATGTTTACACCCCAAATTGAAAACTAAATAGAATGTTTACAAGCACTTTGGTATTATAACAGAAAACTAGAGATGCATATACACTGAAGGTAAACTTCTGCTTTCTTCGAAGAAAGATACCATGAGTGTGTGGGACCTCGTCCCTCCTCCTCCCCACAAAGCAATTATAGTTCAACGTGACCTCCTCAACAGCTCAGGGTGTATTCTATTCTGCTTTAAGATGATCAAATCTATCATTAAGCAATTAAAAAAATCATCAGTGCTACTTTCATCAAAGTCATAGTAGCGGAAGCTCCCCTTGGTTACCTGGTTTGCTGCAGATAATTAACAAACACTATTCCCGGAGCCCTCAGACATCAGTCGTTGAGGCTATGCTACCAATAATGACGCCCTGGAATGAGCAGGTACTATGTAAATTGAGGTTGTTAAACACAAGGAACCATGTTAATTACAGCTCCATTCAAAAATGAGAATGAATCTGGTCTAGTCGATGAAGCAAGACCAGAGCAGCAGGAAGGACATCCCTGCTCCACTGTCCAGGAGAGAATCCCAAAGCCAGGAGACATAGCAGAAAGCCCGAAAGGGCAACAATGGCCAAAACACATTCTAATTGTCCACCTCCCTAAGATATATTTAAAAGACCGAGGACACATGCTCAGAGTCCCGCAGGTGGTCTGGATCAGTGCATTGCACACTCCAAAAACCAAACAAAAAAGAAAAAGAGCTGTGAATTATTGACACCTGACCAGACAAATGAAAACCTTTCTAGAAACCACTGTCTATACATAAACAGTACAGACCGTGATAGACTCTGCCCATACTGGTTTCTAGCCCAGTGACACTGTGGAGTGGATGCGGGACTGCAAACCACAAGGTTGCAGGTTCGACCCAGTAGCTGCTCCCAGGGAGAAAGATGAGACAGTCTGCTCTCCTAATCTTTACACTGTGAACCTTTAAGTGCCTCGGTGGCATCATAGGGGGTTACTGATGGAGCTGCTACCTTCAAGGTCAGAAACCACAAGCAGCTCCAAGGAGAAGGATGAAGCTTTCTACTTGTAAAGAGTTACATCTCCGGAACCCACAGGGGCAGATGGACTCTCTCCTATAGGGCCACTTTGAGTCAGAATTGACTTGAGGCCAGTGAGCTGAGTTGATGAGTTAGAATAGACTCTTGATGGCAGTGGGTCTGGCTTATCCTCTTCAGAAACTTTGAACACATTTCTGCCCCTGCATGTATCACATTCTAATTACCTGCTCACTCAGAAGGCACTCCTAGGTAGACTGTGGGAGTTTGATGGCCAGCAGTTATATTTGGCTGTTATGAAACACAGTCATACACATTTTTGAACTAGTTGGCAATACCATTTTTTATAAAAATAGGCAATTTCATACAAGAAGCAGGATGATTTGCTACATTTGAAATCCAGGCTATTTGGCAATGCTAAGTCACCAAACCTGGCACACATGGGCTGGATCTCTCTTTAGAAGGGCCAGGTCCCATCCAGTTTGCCACCTCCCCATCTGGCCTGCTTCACTCAATATAGTCTCTGCTTGGCTGCAGTAATATCTGAGTATGTGATTCTTGGCTATATATATAGTCTTCCTTTCCTATTCAGTTGTAAACTAAAGATGGGGCCATTTCCTATTCCTCTTAGGATAGGGAGCATTTTGTGTAGCAGTGCCAGTTGCTCTGGAAATTTTAATGCACGGGGACCACTGAATTTGACAATACTGTCAAGTCTCTTTAAAATTTATAATAAGAGAATCACAGACTCTTGGAACAAAGACAGACTTTAAAAGCCATTGTACAGAAAAGTAAACTGGGCCAGGGATGGAGATCCCCCAGGTCCCATTGCTAATTACTGACAGAGCTTCCAGCACAGCCTAAAGTCTCCTGACTCCCCAGGTCATGATGTTTCCGGCATACAAGCACAATTTACAGGGCCTGTCCGTAGTGCATCGTAATGCTGGTGACCTGGCATCCTAACATATTCTAGTACACGTTTAACACATCAGTGCCCAACAAAGGCCTTTGAAACAAGCAGGTAAGAGTAGGATAGGTATTCCCGGAATACCATCGTTTCCATAAAAAAATGACCACCACTCTGCAGACAGATTCTGTGGCTTCAGGGCCAAATTAGATAAACATTTTTAAAAGTACTAGCAGGACTGTGTCTCTATTACAATCCTTTTTACACTATAGGGTATTTTGTTATTTTTTTTTTTAATGAGGTGTTGATTTTCCTATCCTAATAAACTGTAAAATGTCTGTCCGACTGTCTCCTGGCTCCACTCTGTTCACAATGGCAAGTGGATTTGTTGTTCTCAGCACTTAAGTCCAGGGAGAAAGGAGCTGCACTACACTTGAGTTGCTGTCGACCACTGCTGCTGCAGGGGTTCAGGTGGTGAATCAAATCACCAAGCGTGCCCATGAGCATGCCCTCTCAGAGTAAGATGAATTATTTGGCTTGAGGAGGAGACCACTCCACTCACTGTGCTGGAATGGAAACGGGCAAATGCACTCTCAGAAACACAACAATCATTAGTGGATACAAGACAATACTAGAATTTCTAGCCTCTGAACTCCCCTTCGGTTCCTTTGCGGTCTTAAATCTGGTCTTAGTTTGAATGGAAGGGAGCAAACAATGATGATGCCTTGAGGCTTTGAAGATGGGATAGCACCTTCCCTGTGGATTCTGGGATGTGGTACCAAATGCCTGTCAACATACAATGGGTATTTAAAAAGTGGGTGGAATTCATTCCATCCTCTTTCCAATTTACTCGCCCACAGCCTTTATGAAGTCCCCTCTGAGAAGTTTTCTGTTTTGATGTTAATGAGGTGATACTGGAGTGGGGTGGGCTCTAAACCTAGTTGCTCCAAATTGTCTTATAAACAACAGAATAGACCCAGCCACACATGCAAGGGAAAGAAGGGCACCAAGAATTCCAAGGAATGCTGACAAACGCAGGAAGGACCCTTGGCGAGAGCTTAGGACCTGCCTCAGCCTCCTGGTTTCCAACACGGTGGGGGTGAAGAGACAACTTTTTGTTCTTCAAAGTCACCTACCTTTTTTTTTTTTTAACAGCAGCACTAGGAAACTAAGTCAACATTCAGTCTGAAAATATGAATTATAGATCTCATTTAGAAAATATGCCACAGAGCTATTTTTAATATTTTGTTTTTTGAGGTCAGTCTCATCACCAATTAACCCTGTAGAAGTGAACGATTCAGGGGCCTGGAGGACCCTCACAGTATTGTGTAACTATCATCTCTCTCGCGCGCGCTCTCTCACCTTTTTCTCCCCGCAAAGGAGACTGCGTCCCATGGGGCATCCCTCCCCAGGCCTCTCGCCCTCCGCAACACTGGCCCACTTCCTGGTTCTGCACGCCCTCCGCAACACTGGCCCACTTCCTGGTTCTGCACGGCCCTCCCTGCTCTGGGCATTTCACATGAATGGAACTTGTGAACAGACCAGATGTTGTTATTCCGTTCATCTACTGATAGACATTTGGGTTGTCCCCACATTACGCTGGCTGTTGTGAACAGTGCTGCTAACAGCATGCGTGTACATGTGCATGGGTATGTTTCAATTCTTTGGGGCCTATCCCTAGGAGGAGAATTGCAGAATCATGTGATTTACAGGTTTCTTTTTGAGAAACCATTAAACTGTTTTCCACTATGGCAGTACCATTTTATATTCCCACCAGCAATGCACGAAGGTTCCAATTTCTCAACATTCTTGCCAACACTTTTTAAAAATCTTTCTTTTAAAGAAGCTATTCAGTGCCTGTGGACTGGCATCTTATTTTGGGTTTTATTGACATTTACCTAGTGACTAATGATTTTTCCCTATGCAGGTTGGTCATTTGCACGTCTTCTTTAGAGAAGTGTCTATCTGAGTCCTTTGCCCATTTTTGTTGTGTGTTAGTCTGGGTACTTTAGAGAAACAAACCCACAGAAACTCATGTATAATAGAGAGTTTTATATAAAGGTTAAGTGCACATCAAGAAAACATGCCAACCTAGTGCTGCCCAAGCCTACAAGTCCAACATTAACCCATATGTCCAACACCAATCCACAAAGTCCTCCTCCATCTCACAAAACACACACTATGACACCAACTACAGGAAGAAAGCTGAACTAGTGAATGTGTAAGCATCTCAGTGCTGGCAGGGGTCTCCACACAGCTGCTCCAGCACCCAGGGCTTCATTGGGGTAGGTCCATGTGGCTTCTCGTTGGGGATGCCTTAGAGGAAGTGAGCCTTGCCAGCTGAGCAGGGAACTTGCTAAGGCAGCTGCTCCCTGGTCAATCATCACAAAGCAAGAGACCTAAGAACTAGAAAGGCAAGGCTCACTGAGCCATCTAGCTCTCTGCTCTTCAATTAATCCCACATGTGTTTATTGGCCAGGTTGGCACAATAAACTTTAACTACCTCAGTTAGTTATAGGCAGTCATTTGATATTCTGGACAGTAGACTCTAGTCTGATGCATGATTTGTCAATATTTTCTCCCATCCTGTAGGTTGTATTTTCGCTTTCTTGGTAGAAAGCTTCGAGGTGCAAAAGTTTGAAATTTCGATGAAGTCCAATTTATTTCATTTTATCATCTTTGGTTGTTGTGATTTTGATGACACACCTAAAAATAAATGTCCAAAACTAAGGGGAGGGATAAAGGGATCGCTGGTGGCTTATAGGCTACATGTTGGGCTACTAATCACAAGGTCACTAATTCCAAACCAATAATCGCTCCATGGGAGAAGGATGAGGCTTTCTACTACAACAAAGATCGATCGTCTCAGAAACCCACAAGTGCAGTTTTTCCCTGTCCTCTAGGGCAGCAGTTCTCAATCTGTGAGTCTCGACCCCTCTCACAGGGGTTGGTCGATTCATAACAGTAGCAAAATGACAGTGATGAAGTAGCAACAAAATAAATGTTATGGTTGGGGGGGGGGGTTACCACAACAAGAGGAACTTATGAAAGGGTGGCAGCAGGAAGAAGGTTGAGAACTGCTGCTCTAGGGCTGCTATGAGCTGGGATTGACCAGAAGGCAGGAGTTAGTGAAAAGATCAAAAAGATCGACCACTACGATCCTGAGAGTTTTGTATTTCAGTTCTTATATTTAAGTTGAGATAGTTAAAGTTTGTTGTGCCAACCTGGTCGATAAACACATGTGGGGTTAATTGAAGAGCAGAGAGATAAATGGCTCAGTGAGCCTTGCTTTTCTAGCTCTCGGGTCTCTTGCTTTGTGATGGTTGACCAGGGTGCAGCTGCCTTAACCAGTTCCCTGCTTCAGCTGGCAAGGCTCACTTCCTGCAAGACATCCCTGAGGAGAAGCCACATGGACCTACCCCGATGAAGCCCTGGATGCTGGAGCACCCATGTGGAGACCCCTGCCAGCGCTGAGATGCTTACACATTCACTGACTCGGCTTTCCTCCTGCAGTCGGCATCGTTGCGTGTGTTTTGTGAGATGGAGGAGGACTTTGTGGACTGGTGTCGGACATATGGACCAATGTTGGACTTGTAGGCTTGGGCAGCACTGGGTTGGGATGTTTTCTTGATGTGCACTTACCTTTTATATAAAACTCTTATACATGAGTTTCTGTGGATTTGTTTCTCTAATGTACCTAGACTAACACATAAGTCTTTCATGTATTTTGGCTTACTCTGTTGTACGCGTATATTGCATGAGGTTGAGGGTTAGAGTTACTTTTAATTTATACAAAAATTCTAAGATTCATCTGGATGAAGTTTTCATCATATACTTCATTACAAAACTAATTTATACTCCAAGTGAAAGTTTACACAAATGTTTCCATTGTTTAAAAAGTTAAAATACTAAGTCTTGTAGTGAGTATTTTTGTATTCTAGCCCTCTTGGAGCAGACAGAACACACACCTCAAGGGGAAAAGCATTAGAGGGAGTGGGGATGATGTGAACAAAGGAAGGGACCAAGTCTGAAGAAATCACAGGCAACGGCGACAGGCAGGCAATAGGCCCAGCACATTTTGGCTGCCGAATTGGAACATTATGAAACACACCATTTTAACCTAAAGAATGGTCAACACTCTATCTGCATTTACTTTTGCTGCAAACATGCTCATGAATGTGGTAGAGCATACAGGATGCAAAGTTATGAAGCTTCTTAAACAGAACCAAGCATCTTGAGAGAATGAGTTGAGCCTTGAGGGCTTAGGATCATTGTCTCACGGGGACACCGGGGTCAACTGGCCGACCACACTTCATAAAGACAATGCTCTACACACACCCCACTTTAAGTACACAGTCTTAAAAGCTCATGAACAGACATATAAGGTGTAAAATGGGTCTCTCCTCAGCCTGAGGAAAGAAGAATGATGGCAATATGAGAGACACACAGACAATTAATCCAGTACACTTACAGAACATGCAAGCATCAGTCTCTACAACATTGAGACCCAAAGAACTACACTGGGTCTAGCTACCATCTTTCCTAACCGCTCTGAAAAGAATCACTGTTGAAGGACCCGGATAAAGTGGGAGGAGAATGTGGGCTAGAACTCAAATTATAAAAGAAAGACAGAGACCTTGTGGACCTCAAGGCCTTAGTCCTTCACCACCCTTGAGATCTAGAACTGAGCTTACCCGTGCGTTAGGATAACGAACCATTCAAGATCAAATGGACAGTACTTACCCAAGGAAAGAGAGCGAGGAGTGGAGGAGGAATGAAAACAAGGCACCCTGGGAGGAAGTGGGGTCGAGGGGATTGAAGCAGATGGGTTGAAACTAACTGCATACAAATAATTGAATGCAAAACTGATGACCTACTCCATAAACCTTCACCTAACTCGAAATAAGAAGCTAAAAAGAAAAAAAGAAAAAGAAAAACAAACAAACAAAGAACCTAGGAAGAAAGAAAAGTCAGGCAGGAAATCAGAGGGTAGAATTAATTAATAAAATGGAAAAGCTTGTGTTCAAGGTGGTTTAGAAATTAGAGGGGAAAAAAGATGAAAGTTTCGAAATAGAAATTTAGAGGAATAAAATAAGTCTGCTTTCTTTCATTTCCAACGAAGTGTCACCTCTACTATTTATTCACAATTTGTTCGGAGAGCAAGGTTAAAACATATTTGCCATGTTCACCGCCACTCCTTAATACCAAACACCTGGCAGGCATGCCGTTGCAGTCCCAACGTCCCTGAACGTGGCCGCCCAACAAACCCTCTTCTCAGCGTCCCCAGGCAACCACCTCCCGGGGCGGAGAGCGGGCCGAGCGGAGCGGACCTGTTCACTCTCCTGGATTCTTCAGTAGACAACAGAGAACCCGGCCACCTCTCTCCTTCCCCAGGCCAAGTGAGATGGCTGCAATGGAAAGGGTGGCGGGGAGGTGTCCACGGAACAGGTGCCCCCGGGTCATCAGTGATGCTTTTCACACAGCAGTGTAGACCTCATTCTGGAATCCCTGGAAGTAGGGTCTAGACCCACTGAGGGGACTTTGAAAATGGCATTAAAAGAAAGAAAACAGGTAACAGGCGTTTCCCATGACTTTTTCCGAAGTCCCTTCATATATTCTTTGTAAATCCCAAAGTCACTCTAAGGCCTTCTGGAGAGCTACAAGTACTGGCCCCTTCCCTCGCCAGTCCTGCGGACCTACCTCCACACAGACCTTCAACCCTAGGCCCTTGCTGCTCCCAAGACGGACTTACAACATTCTGAAACAAGTAGTGTTTTGGTAAAGCTGATGCCAACGATAGGATTCATGGCATTTCTTAGTTTGTCTTATTCAAAGTCCACAACCACACCTCCTTCCCCTTCTCCAAAAATTTTTTTAAAAAGGTTTTTTTGTGAGTACATTTTGTACTATTGGACAATGCTAGCTATGTAACCTCAACATATTTTGTTCCTTGGCCTGCATCCTAGGAAGCTCTGGGAAGTTTATTCCTTAATTGTGAAAGCATTCCTCCAGGATTTCTTTATCCAGTTCTTCCGCCATCCTACCTCCATATGTCTCCTTTATTCCTTGGCTTCCATTTTTTAAAGTCCACAGTGATTTACATTTTCCCTCCTAGATCTACCTGATTGTTTTGCTACATCCCACCTCAAATCCTTTTTTGTGGAAGTGGATGGAGCATGGATCTATCAACCAATGAGAGCTGGAACAATCTGCAGAGGGTCCTAACATCTAGGGGGGAAACATACTGTATCAGATATCAGACAAGAGGAGGGACATAAATAACTACTCCTGAAACTCAAGACAGGGGACTTCATTTTAAAGTGATGTGACCTTCCTATTATTTCTAAACTTCAGATGTTTAGGGGATAAAAGAGATCCAAATTAAACTTAGCAATGATCATATTTTTAAGGGCAAAAAAGGAATGAAAGATTTCCTCACAATCATGCTAGCCTCCTGAGGACATTAAAGACTAAATAAATATGGATTTTGATAATCTAGCTCATCACCTGACACTCACTGCTGGTCGATGTCAGGTGAGGGGCAGCGGAGAATTATTCAGTCTTGTAAACGGTGCTATCCGGTTGACCTCAGAAGGAGAGGATATAACCAAATATATACAAGCAGCCATACTTGGAGATGCCTTTTAGGAGAGCGCCTAAGAAATGTCCTTTACCATTGTTTGCCTTGATGAGCAAGCACTATGACATTGGGAGTTTTCTAAAGACAACAGAAAACAAAGCCACCATTGTCTCCCACCACAATAGAGAGTGTATTAGAACTTCATCAGCAAGACTGTATGTTGGACTTATTAGCATAACTCAAGAGAGGATTTTTAATGGTGACTCAACAAGCTCTACCATATTTCTCGCAAACTGCACGCCCATGCAAGTCAAGCGCACACAGCATTCAAGGCAGAAGTGAAGAAAGTATATAAAAAAGTTCTGGCAGAGTGCGCCTGTGCATGTCCAGTAGCATTTCCGGAGGGGAATTTAAGTCTCATTCACCCTCTTTCAATGGATAATATGACTTATGATCACAATCGTACCCTAAAGGCAGAGACAAGGTCTGCACGTCATGGGTTGTGCTGGTAGTTCTCTGTGTACACGGCGAACAGACGTCTGAATCTGTGGGGTTTGCTCTGGGGCAATTGATGGCCATTCCTGGGAGCGGTGGGGCTCCCTGGGACTGATCTGCACCCAGAAGGGTCCTACTGGAGAGGGGCTGAGATCTCATAGTGGGTGCTGACCCCATGAAGCAGGACGGTGCAGATAATAAGCTGACACTCCCCCGGGAAGCCCCTCCGGATCTCACACCCACCACCTAAAGCCAGTGACCCTATGGCTTAAGACAGAACGTTCCTGGCCTCATCCACTTGGGGGAACTTTCGGGCCCTGGATGCACAGACCCGAACAGCTCCTGGGCTGGGGCGGGCTACCCCAGCAAGAGAGTTGTTTCTGGGGTGAACAGGGGCAGGGTGGGGGGAACAGGGGCAGGGTGGGGAGGTTCTTCCTGCTTTGGAGAAAGCAGTTTGTTCAGCAGGAAAGGGTCCTGCTGAGAGTGAGCTGCTTTAGAAACCACACAGGGAGGTTGGGGAGAGTCTGCTGCTGGGTCCTGTGCTTCTGTGTCAACCAGCAGCCAGACCACGACTTGCTGCTAAATCTATGGGCAACAAAGGGGTAGAAAATGAAACTGAGGTCTTCAGTGTTTAAAACAGTGGTTCTCAATCCTCCTAATGTCACGACCCCCAACCATACAATTATTTTTGTTGCTGCTTCATAACTGTCATTTTGCTACTGTTATGAATCATCATGTAAATATCTGATATGCAGGATGTATTCTCATTGTTACACATTGAACATAATGAAAGCATCACAAAAACAATATGTTACTATATATTGTGAACTACTTATTTCTATTACAAATAAATGAAATTTTGTCTTGAAGCATGGTGTAGCATGGGTCACAGTCTTCACGCTGGGTACTCGTATGTGGGTGGATCTGCATGTGGGCGGACCCGCCTGGAGACGGAGAGAGGAGAGGAGCGGTGTCTCGGTTCCTAAGACCATCAGAAATATGTGAAAGGATGGTCTGACACCCAAAGGGTAGGGAACCACTGGTTTAAAAGAAAATCGGGCCAGGGCCGGGGCAACAACATGGCTGGGGGTTGGGCAACATGCAGAACTGTGTATGTGTAGCATGCACTATTTGCATAAAGATACAGTAGCAGGTAACCACTAACATCAAGCCTTTCAGCAAGCTTCCACGTAAATGTCTTTACAAGTTGGGGTAGAGAGGGAAAAAGGCAAACAGGCCTAAATTCGGGGACATGAAAAAGAGGGTTTGCTCACACGCTTTGTGTGTAGAACTCAGCCACGGAGCTTTCCGTCCAGGGAAGGCTTTTATTTGCGGCTGCTATTTATTGAGTATTTCACTGTAAGCCAGTTGCCTCGCCGAGTCCCTGACAGACACTGTATTTCAGCCTTGCCATGAAGTAGATTATCATCAGCTCCATTTGGAAGACAAAGAACCTGCAGCTCAAGAGGTTGATTGATTTGTCTGAGTTTGGTCAGTTTGCAAAACCCACTTTTAATTGATTCCCAAAGCCCTTGGCGTAGCCCACTGGCCCACGCAGTTGTTTCCACCAGTGTCCGATACCCCAGGCAGTCTGTCTCGGAATGATTTGGAACAACCATTTGGACAAACACATCACAAAACAGGAAGATAGACATCGTATGATGTGTAGAATGTCATGAATCACATACAAGGACCAGAGTGAAGGGGGAAGGGGAAAGAGGGTGGGAGTGGGGAAGAAAAACAAGTTTGCCTTCTTCCTAAAAGAAAGAGTAACAAGATGAGTTTCCTAACATCTGGGCACATCTCACATGAATCGGGTCCACTTTCTAGAGTCAGGTGGTCTATTCTGCTCTTTCTTTGGTCTTCCTCCCCTTCCCAGGAGAGTGTGCATTTGTGTTTTCTGACACACCGTGGGTGCCCCTCCTGCTGCCAATGTAAAGAGCACTCAATGCTCAGGACTGAGTCTTTCTTTCTTTTATTTTTTTCACTTTCCGCATACCCACACTGCCCTGTGAATTTCTTCAGTCATCACAGTGGGCTTGGCTACACGGCAGTTCAGACATGGTTCTAAGCACTGGCTCAGCCAGAATCCCAAATCACATTTCCTTTGATTCATAGAGTAGCCTGAGTTATTTTGTTCACCTGAAGCAAAGAAACGTCCCAGCAACCCAGAATCCTCAACATTCTTTTTCTTTTGTAAAACTGTGGTTTGGGCAAGAGTTTACAGAGCAACCCAGGCTTTCCATGCCACAATCTGCACACATGTTCTTTCCTACCATGGGCTGGGACTCCCTAAGTGTCACAGCACTCTTCCCACAACCTCCCTGGGCCCCCGAGGTCCTGTCATCCCTCTTTCCTGTGCGCAGAAGTCGACATGTGTGACTGTTCACACGATAGGCCTGTCTACTGCTGGGCTGGATGGTGACGCCGGGAGTGGGTTCTGCTTAAGGACTGAAGGACTATTGTCTAAGAGCCATAGTCTTGGGAGTTCCATCAGTCTCTGTCAATCTGTTTTTGTTTTTTGTTTTTTTAATGAGTTGTTTGGCTTTTATCCTACATTTTTCTCTCTTTCTGTGCTTCCAATTAGAAGTGAATTTCCGTCTCATTTGGCCCACCTTCAAGTGTCTGAAAATATTACTTTTGGTCAAATGTGTCTCATAAAGGCAGACGGCATGGTCAGGAAGCCATGGCTTGAGCAGGCAGCCAGTCCTCTGGGTAAATGGAGAGTGGTAGCAGGGCACCATCTAGCGCCTCTGTTCTCAGAGTAGTGGAGGCTAGGGTTAGCGTCGTCATTCATCACGCGGATTAATTGCTTCTTTGAGTCCCTGGTTTTCTTCACTCTTCTTTCCTCTGAATGGGGAGAGACCAATAAGGTTGCATCTTAGATCCCCATGGGCTACTCCCCAGTTGCTACTTACTCTCATAGGATGTGGAATACTGTCTTGGTGATCTGTGGTATGCCAACTGACTGAGCTCTCCCTTGGGACTGTGGTCCTGAACGCTTAAGTCCAGTGACTCATTCCCTTAAGGTTTTTAGTTATGGTTAAGAAGTTTTCATAATTGTGTACCCGGTTGTCTGGGCTTAATAAACAAAAACTCAAATCCACTGCCATTAAATCAACTCTGACTCATCTCGACCCCATATAGGGTTTCTGAGGCTTTGTCAGTCTTCATGGGAGCAGACAGCTTCATCTTTCTCCCACGGATAGCTGGTGCCTCTGAACCGCCAACCTGGTGGTTAGTAGTCCAAAGTTTACCCGTCAGGGAGGATATATCTGGAGTACATACCCATACCTATGTTGAAATTTCCTCTGCCAAATCTACATTAAGATGTTAATACAGTCCCATTTACCTACTTCTGCTTGCCTGTTCCTTTGACATGTCTGCTTATATATCCAGTGGTAGATCATTGTAATTTTCTGATACTGCAAATTGGCGTATGCAATAATATTTAGCTTGGTGGTTTATAACTCTTGTCTATCTCTTCATGTCTTCTTTTGCCTGAGTATTATTGTGTTGGCATTCCTCCCCCCCCCCCACCCCACCCCTGCCATGGTATACTGTCGTCCCCTTCACCCAAACCAGGGCATGTCTATGATCTAGATAGTGATGCTGTCCTCCTCCCTTCCCTTCCTGGTACCCATCAGAGAACATTCCTTTCTGTGTGTCCACCTTCGCTTGACTTTTACAGAGCGTTGTCTTAGACATCATGTGCCTTTTTGTGGTTCACCCACTTGGCTTAACATCCTTCCTGAATCTTCAACACGCTCCTCTGCTCCACTGTAAACATTCTGACATGAATTGTGGGCAAGCTTTATGTGATAAAAGATCAGTCAGAGAACTGGGTTCCTCTCCTATTTTTAGCTGTGGCCAGTGTACTGGGGAAGTTTCAGGAAATACAGTGAACCCTCGCCACTTCGCACTTCGACTTCCGTGGCTTCACTCTATCGCGGTTTTTGCGTAACAGCGCATGCTCTGTCATTACTGCCATTGATTGGCTCATACTGCACACGCTTGATGCCATAAATAATATAATAAATAATAAATGATAATTGTAACGCCCAAAATGTTTTACTGTATTTTCCCTTTTTCGTTTAATAAATTGGGTAATACGAGTGTAATGGTGACTAAAGGGTGTTTTTTCATGTCCTCTATGCTCTAACTACGAAAATATTTGATTTACAAATAAGGAATCCTACTTTGCGGAATTTCATTTATCACGGTAGGGTCTAGAACCGATTAACTGTGATAAACAAGGGTTCGCTGTATACCAGAGAGAAAACTTCCTTGGATTAAACAGAAAAAGTGAAATTTCCCAACTTTAATATTTCAACTGCTTCTTGCTTCGTGGCACTATTCTTAAAAGGGGAAGGCAACCTAATCTCCAAAGCCCACTTACATTCTTCTAGAAAAACCAACCACTTCCACTACTTGTATTATTATTTTAACGTAGAAACCTTTTATTTCATAGATGCCCGTTATTTTAATCGTAGATACCTGTTTTATCAGACAGGGCATGGATGCGTCAATCATTAGAGTGGTTTTCCCATTAAGAAAGTGATGCCAATATATTTTCCACTCAGTTTAGAACAGACTGCAGGGCAGAAGAGGACACCTTCCCAACCATAGCTGGACACGACTCTTCAGCTGGCCTTGAGTGCGGACTCAGCAGCAGCAGAGAAGCCCTTAAAACTATGTTCAGTACGAAGAGGAGGAACAGTAACCTCTTTAACGGAAAGAAGTCATCTGTAAATAAAGACGGGGAAAAGGTTGATTTAACCTATCTAGGGCAATGAGTCATGCAAACGCACGGGAAAAATATGAATCACAGTCACAACATCAAGTGGAGCACACGAACATATGAAAGTACCCTTAAGTGCTTATTGTAAGCCCAACCTCAAAGGATCCCTGGTGGCACGGTGGCTAAAGCACTCGGCTGCTAACCAAAGGGTTGGCAGCTGTTTCGCTGGGCAGCAAGACGTGGCAGCCTGCTTCCGTAACGATGACAGCTGGGCCAATCCCATGAAGCAGTTCTCCACTGCCCCTCAGGGTCCCTCAGAGCTACCATCAGGGAGCAGCACAAGCCATCTTTAGTTTGGGTGCTCAACACTGGGTGGACCTGGTTAATGTGAAGGCAGATGGCTTCCTGTAGCGGCCATCTTCGAACTTCCAGTGGATACTTGAAGGGGATCATAAGGGAGGCGAAGAAACTTTTCCAGCATCGGTCTCTTCCCCACCGCGTCCTGGGTTTTGACACCCTTGCCGTGTGCCGTTCTACTCCTGGGGATTCCGCTTGGGCAGAGGAGCACTGCTCCACAAGGTCCCCAAAGCTGTGTGTGACCTTTGGGAAGCCAAGCGCCAGACCTGTCTCCCTGGGTGCCTCTGGGTAGTCTTGAACTAGTAGCCTCGAGGCTGATATGTTGAGCCCTGGACCACCCAAGGACTCCAAGGTTTGTTGCTGCTGTGTGCCACTGAGTCAACGCTGACTCCGAGGGGCTGTATAAGACAGCGTACAACTGACCCCAAAGGGTTGCCTGGGTTCTTGTCTCTACGGGGATGTGATAGCATGTAATAAGCGACACTTCACATGATCAGTATTGGTTCTACTTTGGGGACTGAACCACCTTGAGGACATAGATGAGGCCAAAACAGAAGGAACACTTCTTCTTCTTCTTCTTTTTTTAACCCCACACAAACAGAAAGCACAGGAAGCCGGTGAACAGCTCAGCAACCTGGAGACTAGCTGTGCAGAGCGCTCTTTGAATACGAATTAGCAGTGGGTAATGGCAGCATATTTATGAGGTCTCTTGCCGGGTCTTTCCCTCCTGTGAATGCTGTATAATTCATTGCGCGCGCCCTGACCCCGGTGCGCTCCTGTTCTGACAAATCATACTTGATTAAGACAAATCTTTATTAGTTAGCTAGTCAACTTCCCCATTTATCACTGGCAAATCCCATTCTCCTCTTCAGGTGCTGCAAAAGTGTCGGAAATGTGAGAAACCAAACCAAACCCAAGCACAGACACCTCCTAAACATACACGAATATCCAAATAAAAATAGCTGTTCGATACAGTAAAACCCAAAGCTCCCAGATCTTCACCAATGATTAAACAAATCCGTTACAAGGGATAAATCCCGTCCAGTGACAAACACAACCCCATCGCACATTTCATCCGGACGTTGGTATTGTTAATTAGGTAAACTATTCAGGGATTAAAAAAATACAATCTTCTACTGACCTCCTGTTTGAAAGTGAAACGCCATATGTAAAACAAAACAAAAAACTGGATGACAAGCTGGAGGCTCACAAAACCGAGGCATGAAAAAGGACTGTGGAGTCGAGAGAATATTCAGCGCTCCTACCCGAAGAGTAACAAGAATACATGTTTAAAATGTGAGGCAGTATAAGGCACGATGAATTCAAAATTATACTTGATTCTGCAGTACCATAGGAAAACGCATCTCTTTGTGAGCCATCTTCAATATTTTCGTGAACTTCAATGCTGCTTTGCTCTAAGACCGATTGACGGTATTATAGGGGTTGATATTCATTTCAGAGTCTGCTGCATGGAGCCTGGCACTAGACTATTTTTCAGAAACCTGGCGATGAAGCCATCAGGAACAAAGAAGCGTGCCATGTCTTCGGACTGCCATTGAGTATGATAAAGAGCATCTTCTGCCAAGTTTTAAAAATGCTCCAGTTTCATGGAGTTAGACTTTGGCATACACTGTTAACTTTCTTACCTTAGCGAGCTATGAGAAAGAGAGTAAAACGGGATGAGAATAAATATGGTTTGAGCGGATTTTCATTTTTACACTTAAGTCCAGATCCCAGTGGAATGTTTCCCCATCTTTTTCATAAGAAGGTACCCAATCAGTCTAGATGTGTAAAATGATACATATTTTCTATAGATTATCTCAATGTTTCTTTTGAAAACAAGGTACCTCAATAAAACAAAAAGAATTAAAAAGAAATCAAAGCAGGTAGGAAGTGCAATATATAGGAAATAGTTTACAAAACATTTATGTGTCAAATCTTACATACATTGCATTGATGATCAGCAATTCTATATGTAAATTACTGGGGTAACCCACTTTCATCCAACAACTTTAAAGAAATGCCAGTTAACACTACAGAGTACGCGTGTCATAGTTTTCCTTATTGATGTTCTTAAGTGTTAAATGAAAGGTAACATTCAAAAACATTTTGCATGTTGGGGCTGTCTTATATTTGCCAAAACTCTCCATTTAGAAAATGTGGATACATCTTGAGAAATGAGGTCAGAGCTTGGTATGAGAGACTTCAAAAGAACACCTAGTGCAGTGGGAAATGGTGTGTTGATGATTTTATAAGCAGGCTGACTCTGATGATATATCTATGGATTCAGACGGGATCTCACCTAAACAATCCCTCCTCACTCCACAGGTCTTTCATCATGATCTCAAAGCACAGAACAAATGTTCTGAAAGCGCAAATTGCCATGGCCCTCTTGGAAAAGTCTTTCTTTCATTTGAAAGCAGACTGGAGTGGTAAGCAGTTGCCAGTCTGGGAGCAAAAGAAAAGTTTTGAGTCACGTTCATTCATCCCGTGGAGTCTCCATTCATATTTTTGCCCCCTTGGAAATCCTGGTAAGAATGAACTGTCCAAGAGAGAGTAAACTTGCTTGTGGAGACAAAGTCTGCTTCAGAGGTAGGGCGAGAGTTCAATTCCATAAGCGCTGTGGAGAGCCATTAAGGGGCAGACGCTGCAAACATATAAAAAGGAAGATTACGTGCTCTCTGTGGAATGGGATCTACTGATTTGAAAACCACAACAATCAGAACAAAGTAGAAGGTGCTGTGCAATTGCTAAATTGAGGAACGTACCACATGGGTTTGATCAGCTAACAGGGAAACATGCTCCTCTCCACTAATGTGCTCATTTAGCCTCAGAGAGCTCCAAGAATCCCCACTGCTTGTCTTCCACTGAGGCTTCCCGACTCCACAGTCTTCTCATCCATCTCACGATGGGGTGAATATCTTCTTGGCTAACTTAAGGTCCGCCCACTGCAACCTATTAACCAATGCTCTTCTGCACATCTTCGGCATCTTGTCAAATGGAAGAAGACAGAGATAAGGACCTACAGGAGGACAGACCTCTAATTTTTTTCCCATTATAACTTCAGAATGGCTGTGATGCTCATGGGAAGCTAACTGTAAACAGGAAGTATTTTCAATAGACTATATAGTTGAATCATTTTAAAGAAGAGTCTCATGTCTAGTAAAATACGAAGGTTAAAACTTTGGAAGCATCTGGTCCAGATACTTCTATTTACAAATAGGTTTCTATTATCCAGTGGCATCTTAATCATCGTGGCTGAATGATAAGTCCTTCCTGATCATCCATTCCCCTCTCCCCCAGCAGTATACTGGCACCAGGAAGCCAAAAGAGTGATCTCTTTCCGGTAACATTTTCAAAATAATGCTCTTCACATACAGTAGATGCTTCCTGAATGGATACAAAAACAAATGGTGGGAAATTTAAAAGAGAAAAATTAGGAATAAAATGAAGTCAAGACGATAGAACGTTAAAAGCAAGAAAGGCTCAAAAGGTGAAAGGTGACAAAGAAGCTTATTGAATGAGGGAGGCACTGATCAATAGAATAGACCAGAGTTGGGAGGATTTCAAACTTTTTTATTCTAATCGGGAGTTAGATTGGATCGTTTGGAGAAAAGTGAATTTTCTAAATGGCCTACCGGCCAGAGCTTAAATTAGAATCCAGACTCCTGGCTCATTTCATGTCCTATGTAACACATAGTATGCAGTCAGGAAGTTCCAGACCATGTCATTAGTGTGGCCTCCTTCTTATTAGAATCCATGACTGGCCCTGGGCCTGGCTCCTTAAAATCGTCTCAACGCTTCCTGCCATTGTGGGTGAAAGGCTAGAAGATAAGTTTCCACTAGGATGAGTCTCGTCCAACCCTACCTCATCTAACCCAGTCTAGATAGACTTGTGCTACTCAGGACAAGCCAGAAATAAACAAATATATACACCCGTTTACACCCTACAACGAGCAGCTGGGTGTCGGCAGGCAGAAGGGAGAGGAAATGTGCCTTGCCTTTCAGTTGACTTATTTACAATTGCATTCAATTCTCAAAGAAGAATTCAAACAACTTGTACTCAGCTACTGAAAATGGGTTACTCTTTCGTTCAAGAAATATTTGCAAGCGCTCAGGAGGAACCAAGCAGAAGACTACCAAACCACACAGGACATCAGGTGATGATGGTGTGCTCTGCAGTAATCAATAGTTCTGTGCGAGTAAAAGGTAAAAACATGTCAGATGACAAAGTCTACTTGATCGAAGCGCTTGAGGTCGCTTCCTCAGCTGCCCGCTGTCACACAACAGAGTTCAACGAACGCTTTCAACTTTCGAACACATTCTTAGAAAGCACAGTTCGTCCTTTCTGCGACAACGCCTCGCCACAGCCGACTCTGTTCCTCGTCGGGCTATCATTCTACCATTGTGTTGGCAGCCGGTCGATCGGCACAGTCTGATGTTCTAAGGCAGACCGCTCAGGAGAGAAACCCAATTCTGCTGCAGATTTTCAGAACGTGTTAAAATTGATGTCAATGTCTCAGTAATTTCGCAGTTTAAAAAACAGTTAGAAATGTAATGACTACACTACACTTGATTAAAGCATTTACAGCTCTAATCAAAAACTGACAGCAAGATCAAAGATGTTAACTTAAATCTCTCTTCTAATTATGTTTAAAATGCCACACCTCAGGCCTGTCTCTCCTCTTCTTTTTCAAACCAAATTCTGCTTAAGAAAGATCTAACACTTCTTAACAGTTCATTATCCAATAAAACTATTCAAAGCTTAAAAGCAATCTACACAATTAGTCAGGACCTCAGGGAGTCCACCGGTAGTCCTTATTACAGGACTTCATATTAAAACACCTTAATTATATTTGTCAAATGGATTTCATTAAAACCCATCGTCGCTTTAATTTTCATATTTTGACAGTGCTGGCATAGGCATCATTACCACCTGCCAGGCTAGGAACTACAACAAAATTGTCAAATTCCTTCAAATCCTAAGCAGCTTCTTTTGTACCTGATAGAGTGTTTTCCCTAAGTAGGATGGGGTGGGGGGGGGAGGGAGGGGAAAAATGAGGACCTAATGTCGGGGGTTTAAATGGAGAGAAAATGGGTTGAGTGGGGAGATCGATCACAATTAGGAGAATTAAAATGCCTCTCCTTCAATTCCACTCGGAAGATATATGTTTCTTGCAGGTGCAAGCAAAACATACTACCTTCGTGCCGGGTTCCCAGGTGCACTTTGCAGAGAGGGGATGCACATCCTACGCGGTGCATCTGAATAGCAAAGGCGAGACATCAAACAGAATGCACTATGATTCAATCACATCACAACCATCAGGACTTGAAAGCCAGAACATTTTTTTTCTTTCTTTCTTTCTTTTTTTTTTTACCTCCTATTCATTATGCTACCATACTTCATAAAATATACAGTGTTTCTCGCCATTCACTTGAGATTCAATTGTATTTTCATTTGCCACTGCGACTTAAGACTATTGAAATAGCAAATGGGGGATGCGGGAGGGGGGAGGATACATACATCCCTTTCTTTTCAGCTATGCCAGTGTTCAATGTCAACAGAGATGCAATGTTGCTAGCACTTTCCTAATACAACTAAGCAAGGCAACCTGGGAAAATGTAGGTGTGCACATGAAGGGACCACGCCTCTCGGCCCGTTTCCTCTTGGTTTTGTAAGTCTTGGGTAGCACCTGCATGAGAACGAGTGAATCGCTCCAAGACCCTCCCTTTGGATTGTGGCATGCGGAATTCCATTCCTCAAACGTCTAGGCTTGAGCAGGAATAGCAAGAAAGATACATTTTTTTTAACCTACCAGACTCCTAAGATATAACAAAGGAGAGGTTTCTGGCCCATGTCGAACACACGTCAGGGCTTTGTACAACAGTCTCCGGAGTAATCATCACCTTGCTTTATGAATACTTTAAATCATGGTAAATGGACTTGGATTATTTTGAGCAGAGCTGGAATTTAAAGGTTTACTTCTGAAAGCAAGACATTCAAAAAAATTATAAATGATCATGGACTTAGAGATCCCCAAAGTTGATATAATTGGCATAGAAAACGTGCTCAGAGGATTATGCACAGGGGAGATGCATTTAAATACAATTCCAGTGTCACGGATGCTTGACTTGGAAGCCTTTCATGATCAGCTTGGCTGGCGGTATTTCTCCCTTCTCTGGGCTCAGATCAGTTCATTCTCTGAGTTCGGTTAGGGCACATACCCCAAGGCTCTGTGTTTTGTTCTTCGCTCTACGCCTGAGGCCTGGTAGAGTGCCTAGTACTGTGCATCCTGCGCTAGTAGACATTTTGGCGTGTCTGTTCCAGAAAGAAAGAGCCCTAGTGGCTCAGCAGGGAAAGCGCTTGGCTGTTGACCAAAACGTTGGCAGTTCAGATCCACCCGCTTTCTCCTCAAGAGAAAGATGTGGCAATCTGCCTTCATAAGGATTCCAGCCTTGGGAACTGGTGAGGTCATGGTGAGTCTCGGAATTGACTGCTCAGCTGTGGGTTTGGTTCTTTGATTTGTTTATTCAGGAATGACTGAGCCTCTCCTACAAGACTCTGAGCCACTTCCCAACGGTAAGGAGACACCTCTTATTCATGTCCCCTTACAGGCTCATAACTGGTAGTCATGTGGCACCGATATCTACATCATTATCTATCTACAGCTATGTCTGTCTGCACACATATGCATGTTTATGACAGCGCGTGTGCCAAACTGTTGAATTCTGTGAAATAAAAATCCTTTAGAATGAGCACACCAAATTACATACACACCTGCATGAATGTATGTACATGAATCACCAGGCCTTTCAAATATTTTCTTGTATTAGGATCTAGAGCTATAAATCCTTCCCATTTCTTTCCCCAGCCCCTTGTTGCCTTAGTCCCCTCTCCCTGAGATGGCTGGTGACCCCGAGGAGTGATGGAGGGAAGAGAGCAGCAGAACCCTGGTATTTTGCAGCAGGAATCAGAGCTCTTTTCCAAGGAGCTCCACAGCTGCTAGGAAGTGTGGCCCATTGTAGTCAGCGAGGATTTATTTGAAGCCATTCTTATTATTCATCACAGAACACATGAAATGTTCCTACAAAGGAGAAAGGAGTGAAACGATCTACGGTTGTAGAAATGTTTCTGAAGGGTTACTTCCACAACGAGACCAGATGCATCCGACTTCTGGAATATTTGAAGTGGCGGAGGAGTGGTTATGCCGTGGGCTGCGATCACAACGTCAGCAGTTTGAAACCACCAGTCACTCCTTGGGAGAAAGATGTAGCTTTCTACTCCTGTGAAGAGTTACAATCTCGGAAACTTACGAGGCAGTGCTACCCTGTCCTATATAGAGGGTTGCCATGAGTCGGCATTGATTTGATGGCAGTGAGTGAGCGATTTGATATAAATCGAGGCCTACAGAAACCCCGTGGACACGTAAGTTTATGACGAATCCATTGGTAACACTTTAAATGCAAATCTACATAACTGGTGTGGAGAGACTGGTTTTGGTTCTTTGAGCGATGGTTCCCTAGTTCTCACCATTCACCGAGGCTAACTCGGTTCCTGTCTTCTTGTTGTCCATTTGTGTTCAGAGCAGTGCAGGAGCAGGGGCTGGCCTCCAGACTGAAACCACTACATGGTTTACACAATGGGCTGACAGAGGGCCAAATGTGGTTTGCAGAAGGAAGTGTTTGGGCAGCATATAAAGTACAAGTGGAAGTCTGATTAATCTCGTGCTGCCACTAGGATACGGGGAGGAGAGTCTGGTGGGGCAAGGATCCTAGAGGTAAAGGATAAAGATATTCACTCACTGAAGACTTCCTCGGAGGACAGAGGCATCCTGGTGGCACCACGGGGAAGGTACTGTGTTGCTAACCCAAAGGATGACAGGCTGACAAACTGCTCTGCTGGAGAACGATGAGGCAGTCGGCTGCCCTCAAGACTGACAGCCTCAGAAACCCTGCAGAGCAGTTCTGCTTGGTCCCGTAGAGCGCCAGGAGTCAGAATCTACTCAGAGGCACTGGGCTTGTTTACTGTTCAGGCCTGAGAGCCTTAGGTATTGAGGCTGGATCCTGCCCAGTCAGCACTGGGAATTTCTGCCTGGAACTCTGTGCACACGATCACAAGTGCCACTTCCAGGCCTTGCTAAGGTCATCTCTTCTCCGGAGTCAATACAGTTGTGCAGGTCGCCTCCCCTCTTCTCTCCAAATCCCCTAGTTTTTGAACTTAGGCGACCTTGCAGGGGTCCTCAACCTTCCAGGAGCAGGAAAAATCAGGAAAGCGGTTACCTTGATTTTTCTATCATCAGTAGCCAGCTTGGTGTGTTGGCAAGGTGGGGTACGGTAGGGGGGTAACACGGGGCGGCTGGGAACAGGGGAGCACAGGAGCCTGCAGGAGGGCTGCGAGGAGAGCTGCAAAGGCTTTCCAACTGCATGATCAGAGAGAGCGCCTGAAGTGCCCAACTGACAGCTCCACAAGTTGGCTCAGCTAGTGCTTTTTCCACCAGGAGAAAGCGGGAACGTCCACTGTGCTCCCCAAACCCCCTTTTGAAGGCTTACCTTGAGAAAATGCAATCTCTTTTGCTGTTAACAGTCACAAGACAACAAAACAATATGGACTATTCTTTTGAAGGCATACATAAACACCCAATCAGAATATGTCTGATTGCTTTTTTCTTTCTTTCATTTTGTTTTGGCTAGGCACTGAAGGCTTGTATGCGTCTTCATATTGAGTAATGTGATCGCTCTGCAGCCCAGGTGCGGAATGAGTGCAAGGCCTGTCTCTGGACTGACCTCTGCAGTTTGTATTCAGGTGATCCTTAGGGCAACTACTGTGTCACACACACGAGGAGACTTGCAATACAAAACAACAATTGCCTAACTCGATAGTTGCCAAATGAGGGACTGATATGAAAATCCTTTAGCTTTTCTTCCCCCCTAACGGGGTGCAACACTGAATCCACAAACACACGATATGGCTGTATCACTTCAGTTACTAGTAGAGGCGAGCAAATCCCCTACAAAGTGGAACAACCTGACCCACTTAAACAAATATTTATCTACACAGGCGAGTGGGTCTTGTTTTTTTTCCTTTCCCCTGGAATGCTGAGCTACTCCCAACCCACCTCTGGGCTCTGCAAGGCCTGATTCCCAAAGGAGCTGGTCTACTTGTTCTCCATTAGAGGTGCTGCGGGCTGGGGCCGGCCATGGGCAAAATAAGATTTCAGTCAGATTCAAAGACTGACTGCTACCATTCCTGGAAAATTGGACAGTTTCTGCTTATTTCTTTAAAACCCCATGCTTCATTCCTAGCACACAGGGATTTTCTGGTTTAGGGGGAGACAGTATTTTAAGAGGATTGGTAACTATTACTACCCTCTAATAGGGCCTCCTTTGCGTTTCTAAAATATTTGCAATATAAATGATGCAACTTTACCATGTTGTTTTAAAACAAGCATTTAAAACTAAAAACTAATTGTTTTGTAATAAAAAGATATTCTCCTACTCTATACATTTAAATTTTTAGGTAAAGAAATATAATTGTTTTCTTTTTTTCCAACTCAAAATGACTCTTGGATCATTACTCTTCAAAGTCCTCACGAATGGGAAACAATGAATAGGCTTAATTTCCAGGTGAAGAACAGGTACACAAAGGAATGACCATTTTTCAGTCTTCAAAGCAGAGGGCGTGTATAAAGCCATATTGGGAATGTGCAGGGTTACCAGAGCCTCGCTAAATTTTAGCCTAACAGCTGGGATTCAGTGAGGATTTTATATCCACATCTTTCTCCTAAGAATAAAAATAATTTCTCAGACTAAGCTGAGCTCTGTTCTTTACAAACTCTCCCACACATGGTTTCAAAAAGTTCATGGAAAAAGATGGGGTTAAAAGAGAGTAGAATTTGTCCATGGATTTTTGGAAACCCTCTTTGTATAAGGTTCTACTCCCATAAAGAATTACAATCTCGAAAGCCCACAGGGACAGTTCTATACTCTGTCCTATAGGGTTGCTATGAGTCGGAATCAACTAAATGGCGATCTGTCTTTTACTGGCTGTACATATATTCTCAGTGCCAATACATGTCTTATCCAGTATCCCATTAGTCACTCATAGGTAGACAGAATTGTCGTCAGGTCTTTAGGTTCTAAGCAGTTGGACATTAGTATTTTGAGAGTGTTGTGGGGCTCTGTAGTCAAAAATCATCCTGAAATGTCAGTTCTTCACATTTCAATGAATGAGTTGTTCTTTGCACATGAATTATCATTCCACTTGATAATGACTCAATGGGGAAACACAGAGAGGATGAGAGAAACATGAGAGAGGAAGACCTACCCATTTTGAAATTTGCAAAACATCACTGTTATAAAAGAATTACCCAATTAGTAATTGTCTAAGTGATTCACCCCAAGAATAAACATCAGAAAATCAAAGTCGCCTACAAGTCTAAAAACCTACCTAGTTAAATAATATTCTGCTTTTTAAAATCATGTCAACTTTGATTAAGTATTTTTAATTGTCAATGAAATTTGGTAATAAAAAGGGAAAGCCTTAATTGAAATGCTTGTAAAATCCTCTTGGAGAGTTTGTGTGAGTTGATTAATTAAGAGACTTTCACAGTTTTCAGATTGATTGCTTTTGTGTTTCTGAACTTTCTCTGCTGCTCGTGTGCAGAGTAAAAGAGGAAATCCTGGATGTAACAAGATGTAGGATTTCTTGGCCCAAGCTTCCACTTTGATAAATTGAATGGGGTCCCTCCCCCCTTCTGGAGTATTTCTCTGTTCTCCCACTTTGTAGAAAGAAATAGAAATGCTGCTACTTTCACCTTAATGTCCTAATTTCAAGGAATGTTTTCCGAGCTAAGATCTGCCTTCTCCCTAGTCCCGTTTTTATTTATTTTAGTAAGTGGATTAAAAGCAGAAGTAATTCTATAATCATAATTAATAAATAAAATTATATATATAAAGCCGCGAGTTGCTAGGACTAAGTCAAACAAAACACGGATATCACTGCTAGAGCTCTCAGGAGAGATTAAGGAAGAAAGGGAAGTTTTCTGGCTGCCTTTGGGGGGTTGAATCAAGATGGTACTGTGATTTTGCAATGGTCTTGAAAGGAGAATGGCTTACGATCTGGGAAACTCACATTGCTTAACAATCAAGTGACGTATTCCAGAGCATGGGAATCCCTTATATTATCACTAAAAAGTGTCTCGTGCACTTTTATGTAACCATTTTCATTTCAGAATAAGGAAAATAGAATTGGCCTTTCCGATTCTTGACAATTAGTCTTTCTCTCCTCCCTCTCAACTGCCAGGGTACCATTCTGAGGTAGGTTGTGCTTAGGATGCTGTGCTAGAATAAAACATGGAAGGATTGAGGGGGTTGTCTTAAGACAAACTTGAGATCTTTCTAGGTTGCCAGTTTAGGGCTTTTTCCCCCTGAACCCAAACAAGGCATTTCTTTCTTCTTTGGAACACTTCGGCATATTTGTCCAGCATTATTTTTTCATTCTCTTTTATCCCCGGGGCTCTCAATGTTTAAATAGCTCCCTCCCATGTAAAGCTCTGCACCGATATCGATCAGCCTGGCCTGGAAGTTACTATGAGGCATTTTCAATAATCAGCCCTGCTGTTCTGAGAGTTTCTGGAATATAACCCTTAGGTAAACAGCATAATACACGGAGAACGCTGCCAGCAACCAGCCCTTCTTGGCAATCTCAAGGATTGTCTCTAATGCTTCTCTAAACAAAGAACTCCATTCTGATGTTCATAATGGAGGCGATAGGCTAATTCAAACAAATCCCATCTTTGATTCACTTCGGTAGGGACGATAATGGGGGCCCCCCACTCCATCCCATGCTTGCATATCTGATTAACTCCAAAGGCAACTCTATCCAGTAAGTCATTTTTACAGGGCCAAAAAGCAACTGGGTGTTAAGGCAACTCTCTAATATGAACATTGTAGTCCTTAATGCTCAGTCAGATTTCTGTGCATTCAACTTGATCTCTTAGGTCAATCATATAATAATCTACCTTTACGAAATAGGCAGCCCAGAAATAAAGATGCAATGACTTATTTTTAAGTTGGCTTCACTTTTTAATTTCCTCTCTCCTTAAGAGTGAAAATGCTGCGGGGGCTGGGGGAGGGGGGCAGCAGCTGGGGGGTGAGCATTTTAGAGAACCTTCCTAATGCTGATCTCTAATGACATCCAGCAAGAGAACTTAGAAGAAGCATCCGCGCGGTGGGCACGATCATGTAAAGAACCGGATAAAGAGTGTTAGGTAGTCAGTGTCGCCATGATGCTCAGTCTTCCGTGAGCGAAGAATGAATGTCAAATACACATAAAAGCCAACAGCCTTCCAAAATAGATACGGCATCCATAGAGTCGCGGGAGGCCTGGATTGCTTTGCTCCTAGGAAAACTGCAGGAGCAGTGAGCCCAACAAGCCCGTCGGGTCAATCTTTAAGTTAAATGAAACATATTTGTCTGGTGAAGGCTATTCAGAGATGCAGGGAGTTTATAGACGAAGGAGACACGCAGATGGTTTCCTCTGGTTCAGGACCAAACCCAAAGGCCCTGCCAGGCAAGGAGCCTTTGCTGCTGGTGGCCTGGCTTTCTTTTGTTGTGCTTGTTTGTTTTCACCTTTATTTTGGAGGAGAAGCACTGGTGGCTAGCATTTAATTGATACCTGCGGCAACCTGAAGTAGTACGTCCAAGAGCAGCTTCTCTGCCCTCCGAGGGATTTAGAATCTATTTAGAAAGACAAGACGCTTCCCCAGCCTTCTGCCTTCACCTTTGTCAAAAGAGGTCGCTTTCTCCTCAAGCTCCCACCAGAATGCAAGGTGCTGGAAAGCAGGAATGATGTCATTGTTTTTAACTCCCTCAACTTGATCGGCACCGCGCATGGCTCATTTATGAACAAGGAACGTCCAACCCTAGCACTTCACCTTGAGGTTAACAGGCAATGATGAGGCCAGTGCCACACCGGCGAATGTCCTTCTGAGACCCATGGCACCAGCCCTGCTCCGCGGCTCCGCTGATTTCCAGAACAAGAAACCGAGCAAAGCTCGACACTTCATTTGGGGGGAATTCACTCTCCAGGGAAACAAGCACTCCGATTGTGAGGGAGGCAGTGGGCGGAGCTCCTGCAATGGTGTCACACTGACTGCAAGGCAGGTAAACAGTGTAAGGCTGATCTAAATGATCTCTTGGACTGGCACGGGCATACAAAAATGTCCAAAGGAAGTTTACGATACAGAGAAGAATGTGGAAGGGGGAGAGTCAAAGCAGATCATTACATAGAAAGTTTTCAAGCAGCTTGTCTAAAGGAATGCTGGAGTGATTAAGACACACAGCTGGCACATTCTCAGACAGATCAAGGCCTGTTTGCCAATGAGAGACAACGTGGACCAGGTGCCTAGGTTTTGGTGTGTGTGTTGGGGAGAAATGGTGGGGTTCTGAAAAACTTTGGGGAAAGAAACCATCTGTCCTGTCAAGTGACCTGAAACTCCAGGCATGATCCGGAGCTAGAATTAAACAGCACAGCAGAGCGCGGTAGCCAATGCCACGTGAGAGCATGCCTGGAGGGCAGCATACACTGGTGCTGGAAACACCAACCAGAAAATGGACAATCAAGATCTCAAAAGAGATGAGTCACCCAGAGGATCTCTGTAGGACCAGTCAAGTTTCTTAGCCTTGAACCTATGTGGCCTTGCCACGGGCAAGGAGCACATTACACTACTCCACAAAGTCAATTCCAAATGCAGGAGGTACTGGAGCAAATTTCTTAAGAAATTTCTGACGACTGAGCAGAAAATATAAAGACGGAATGTGGAAAGCTAAGGATGCAACATTTCCCTTTAAAGTAGCTCATCTTGCATTAAAGACTTTGGTGGTGCCATGGTGAAGTGCTGGGCTGCTCACTGAAAGCCAGTCGTGCAAAACCACCAGCTGCCCTATAGAAGAAAGATGTGGCAGTCTCCTTCCATGAGCACTGACAGCCTAGGAAATCCTATAGGTCAGTTCCTCTCTGTCCTACACGGTCCTGAAATAATGGCCACGCTTTTCTTCTTTTTTTTAATGTTTCATACTGCATATTTTCTTTTCTTTGAAAATAATATGCCCACTTACATATATAACAGATGGGAAAGACAAATTGGTTAATATAGATATATACATAAACACACACACACACACACACACACACATATATATATATATAAAGTTCTGGTATAACACGCTCATGCATCCATCTCCCAGGTTTCCTGACGTATCTAGAAGTGAATCTGGACCTCATTCAACCCCTTTCAAGAGCCAGAAAATGCCTTTTTGGCCACATTTGTATAATAAAGGTATAGCTTGGTCAAGAAGTCATGGATGGCGCATGGTGGTACCTGGGTACATGGGAAATAAACAATGGAAACTACATGTTTACTCAGGGCAGTTCCTGGCTGGGCCTGAGAGCGGTAGAGCTTCTGGTAGGGATCTGCCATGGTCAAAGCGCCCAGGCCCTGTGATGCCGATCAGCAGGGCAGTACAGGTAGGGGTAGACACTCTTCTGGACCTGTGGGGCCCGGGGTGGCCAGTCTGACCCATCCCATTCCAGAGAGAGGGGGGGGGGGGTCTCCTCTCTGTGCTCCTGGCTTTGCTTTCACACCCGCCCTTTGGCATCCAAGTGGGAAGGAGAGTCAAAGGGCCTGAGTGGTGGGCCGACACCTCCCCGGGCTGTGGCTGGCTGCCCCAGCAAGGCTGTTTCTGGTCAGAAACAGTGATTTCTTCCTGCCCGGAGAATGCAGTGTGTACAGCAGGGCTGGGATCCTGCCAGGAGAGAGGCTGCTGCAGCGCAGGCTGGTGAGGGTCCCCTGCCGCGACCCAGGCCTCGGCTACCATAGGCACCGAGACAAGGACTCAACCCTCCGCCACTGAACAGAAAACAAAAACTGATCAGCAACGTTGTAAAGGTTATTGGTATAAATCCTCCCAACCCCCTCAGACCAGACTCGCGATGTGAAAAGTGCTGCCCTCAGACAGAGAGCGCGAGAATTCGGGTGACTGCAGACATAGCTGGCTGGACACAATTTAACATGCTATCTTTCTGGATAACTGTTTAAGTTTCCCTTTTGCTCCATTTTTCATTTGTTCTGGATTAATCTTCTGCTTTCTTTTGAAGCTTTTCTTTGTTTCATTTTGTCGTCGTCATTAGGTTTTGTTTTGGTATGATTTTCTCTATAAGAAATCTCAGATGGGTAGCCTATAGAGACAACAACTAAATTCATAGTTCTTCAGGGTGATGGCAGGGGAGGTTGGGGGCGGGGAGCCCTGGGGACCTAGTAGCAATGAGTACAAGAATGGAGAAAAGGTTCTAAAATTGATTGTGTGATGGCTGCAGACTCTTTTTAAGTACATTGAAACCACTGAATCATATGTGTGAATTATATGCCAATAAAACTGTTATAACAAAGAAAAAGATCAAAACAACTGGTAACACGCTTAGGACAATGGTATGCAAAAATGTCTCCCTCTAAAAACGCTGTGCATTCTTCCCACGTAATGGAAAGCCAGCCCAGCCCTGTGAACAAGGGCTCTGGATACCTGGGGAGGCGGCCTGGTGGGAGAGTGGGCTGCCAACCCCGGGGAGAGCTAAGGCGCTTTCTGAGATGTAGCCGGGAAAGCCGGGGTCAGTTCTTCTCTGTCCTATATGGCCTCCGTGAGTCAGATCGACTCAAGGGCAGTGAGTTTGGTATTTTGTTTCTTGGATTGTGTGTGTATGTGTGTGAACGTACACCCGAAGAGCCTCACGCACTTTTAGTCACTGATTTTTGGTTCACTATGACTTGCTTTTTCTTTTCGTAGCTTTTCCATTTTTGCTTGTTAGTTTGCCCCGATTCGTTTGCTGGTCACTTTGTTTGTTGTTGTTGTTGCTGGAGGCCATGGAGTCGGTTCAAACCCCCAGCGACCTTAGGCACAGCACAAGGAAACCCTTCCCGGCCCTGGGCCAGCCTCACAATGGCGAGCCACTTTATAATGCTACTCAAATAAATGAACCAAACTGCTCAATGCAAGCTCTTCATGCAAATGACAGCCGACAAGAATTTGGAGAGCAAGGGACGTGGATGAAACCTGGAAACAGGCTTAGGTCTTCACTGCTAAACTTTGGTTCAAGAGTCTGTGTCTCTCTCATGTAAGTATCCCCGTCTCTGCCACCCCCTTCAGCCTTTATGAGCAGGGGGCCCTTTTGTCACCCCTGCTTTCCTCCAATCTCTCCCCTGAATTCCTTTTGTGCTCTTCGGGGTGCTGTTGTGTTGTCTCCACCCGTGTGTTTTACCCGGTCGCGCTTTTATGTTACAAGATCAAGTACACTTTCTTAACAGGGTGCTAATTCATAGCCATTTGCAAACACAGATAGAAATCACAGCGTTGCACCAGTCCCTCTATGCTCGAGCGAGAACAGCTCTCTGGCCTGTGCTCAGGGAGAATTCTCAGAGGTACTCAGAGGCTTGTGGCAAGGCTGAACTCAGGGGATTTATGTGCAGCATTTAGCTTACGGGTTGTTACTGAAGTTGGGTGCCACTGACCCACGTACAACAGAACGCTGCCATGCACCATCGCCCAGCAGCTCCTGTGTTGGAGCCTGTGGCTGCTGTCCCTGGCTCGATCTATGTCATTGAGGGTCTTGTTCTTCTTTCGTTTGACTGACTCTCGATTTGCCAAGCTTGATGTTCTTCCCTCTTAGTACCACGTCCAAAGTATGTGAGACGTCTCAGTATCCTCGCTTCTAAGAAGCATTCTGGCTGTCCTTCTAGCAAGACAGACTTGTTGTTCTTCTGAGAGTCCATGGTATGCTCACTATTCTTCACCACCACCACCACCACCACGCTCAGAGGCATCCGTTCTCCTTCGGTCTTCCTTCTTTGATCACCTTCTGCATGCATATGATGTGATTGAAAATACATGTGCATTTTAGCCCTTAAAGCGATATCCTGGGTTTTGAACATTTTAACCAAGTCTGTGGGAGCAGATTTGTCCAATGCACAATGCCAGTTGATTTCCTGAGTACGGATTGTGGGTCCATGTAAAAGGAAATCCTGGACTTCAATCTTTGCACTGTCTTATCATGAGGTTGGTCCAATTGCAAGACTGTTATTTTCTTGATGCTGCCTTGATGTTGAAGTGCAATCCATACGGACGGCTTTCCTCTTAGATCCTCATCAGTAAGGGCTTTAAGTTCCCTGAACTTTCAGCAAGCGAGGTAGTGCTGCCTGCATATCGCAGATCACTAAGAAGCCCTCCTCCAACCTTGATGCTCCAATCTTCGTCATCTCATCCAGCTTCTCAGATTATTTTGCTCATACCCCAAAGAAATCAAACCCCTGCCATTGAGTCAGTTCAGATGCATAGCAACTGTCTGTAGGGTTCCTGAGGCTGTAAAGCGTTATGGGAGCAAACAGACATCACCTTCTGGTGGACCTGAATCACTGACGTTGCAGTTAGCAGTCCAAAGCTTACCTGCCAACACCAGCGGGGCTCCTTATTTTTCCCACAGAATCCTTCAATAGTTCAACTCAAGACTTGAATTTTTGCTTTAGTTCTTTCATCTTGAGAATGGACCAGTGTGCTCTTCCCTCTTACATACTTGACTTAATCCTTGACTTTGTGTTTTCTGGAGCTGCCCTTTGAAGTCTTCTGTTCAGCCCCTTACGCTGTTACTGTTTGCTTTAGTTAACTCTGCATTCAGGAGCAAGTTTCAGAGTCTCCTCTGACCTGCACTTTGGTCATTTTCTTCTCTGTCTTTTTAATGACATAACCCATTAACACCTTCCCATTGGTCCTATTCTGACTCATAGCAACCCTACGGGTTTCTGAGGCTGTTACTCTTCACAGGAGTAGACAGCCTGCTTTCCCCCCCATGGAACAGCTGGTGGGTCTGAACCACCAACCAGCAGGTTAACGGCCCAATGCCTAGCCCTCACCATCACCAGGACTCTTTTACAACCTAAGGCATGCTCAGTCAATGCTAGCTAAGCTTCTTCTCCTGATTATGCTTACATGGGCTCCATTATTTCCCTGGATGGAGCCATTGGTGGGGTTCAGCCAGTTTGCACCACTGAAGCAGAGCTGATAGCTAATTTGGTGTTGAGTTGAGTGAACAGGCTGTTGAAATGACACTTGTCATCAGGCTTCTCTCTGAGGTGGGCAGCTGGAAATCACACATGCACCTGCCTTACTCTTTTTAACATTCATCTGTGCAACAGCATACTCTAAGTGCCTGTCGTAAGGTTCATTCCACTCATAGGTATAAAAAATTAGATGTAACTATGCTTGCAATATTTATTCATTTCATAAAACTTGTTATATTGTTATCATAAACAAATATAGAGTATAAAGAGAAAAAAGTGCCAAACGAGAAGGTGACACCCTGTCGTTCATTTCAGCTTGTGTTATGCCCCAAATTCCCACGAGGTATTATGAATGAATTATGCATTTCCCAAAAGTGTTCAAAGAGCTAAAAATGCTGTCAGAACAACTGCTCTAAGGTCAGCAGAAACGGGAAGGGTTTTTTCCAATATGAACAGAATCTGTTCAGAGAAGTCACCTAACTAGTTCTAATATATCAAACACAGTGATCATTTTCTAGTTGGTCTACCTCTAAAGGAATGGCATCCTCCTCCTACAATGAAAAGATAGTTAAGGATAAATCACATGGCCGATGATGGTCGATAAAAGCCAGTCAAGAAGCAATATGCAACTATTTTACATAAAAATTTGGTTGTTTTCTTGACATGTATTATTTAATATTTTTCATTAATATTTAAAAACTCTTTCTGATAACATAATCTATTTTGTATACATCTTTTATTGTTCTTAAGTATTAACTGTGTGAAATAATAAATCATTCTTTGATATAACTTTTTTATATTTCAAATAGCCAGTAGGGCCGTGAACGAGTTGTGAGATGATTGAGTCCCACCACTGGATGAAGCAAATGTGAACCAGAGCTCCACTGCTAACCTCAAGGTTGTGGAGCAAGTCTACCCAGGGACACTTGGAAGAAAGGCCTGGCTACTGTTTATTTGTGAAAAATCAGCTATAGAAAATGTTGTACAATACAGTTCTATTCTGATACACACGGGTTGCCATCAGTCAGGGCTGACTAGACAACTGAAGGTGGGTAATTTCTCCATGACCCACTATAGTAGACCCTTGAACAAACAGGTCTGATGGGTGTAGACCCACTCATACAAGGACCCCCCCCCCTTTTTTCTGTTGCTATTGCACCGAGAAGGAGTCCTGGTGGCAGTTGGGCTGCAATTTGCAAGGTCAGTGGTTCGAAACCACCAGCCACTCCACAGGAGAAAGGCAGGTCCTTCTACTTCCGTGAACAGTGACAGTCTCGGAAAGGCACAGGGCAGTTCCACCCTGTCCTATAGGGTCACTCTGACTTGAGGACAGTGAGTGAATGCGATGGCTGCAGTGAGCTCCAGTGTTGTGAGTAGCCGCTTAAAATGCCACCCGATGCTGATCATCCCCCCACCCCCAACCCAATGCAAGCAGTTCCTCTCTCCTGTAACTGCTTGGATGGAGAGGATTAACGGCATTCAGCGTTGAGATACACAAAGCCCTGGAACTCACAACAGCAACATGAAAAAATTGCCAAGTGTGGTGAACACAGTAGATGGTGCCCAGCTATCAGAAAGACTAGTGTCTGGGGTCTTAAAGGCTTGTCTTCAAACAAGTAGCAATCTAAATGAGATGAAAGAAGCACACCGGCCTGTGTGATACAAGAAGTAAAATCCAATAGTAAATAGTAAAATCCAAATCCAGAAGAGGGACTAATAACAGAGCTTAAATTTTGAAAACCCAGTTTGCAGAAGGCTCTGGATGACAATGGAAGTCCAAATCCATCTGCAGGCTCCCCACATGCATTAGCCTCCGGGGGTCCCTTTAACCTCAGTTGAGGGATGTGAAGGCCTTGCTCTCAGACAGAGCATGGGAAAGTTGATTATGGCAGATGTAGTTAGGCTAAAATGAAACACCTTATCTTTTGATTTCCCTTTTGACTCACTTTAAAGTTGTTTCAGGTTTTAATATTTTCTGCTTTCTTTTTGACTGAGGTTTCCCTCTGGTTTGTCACGTCACTGTTGACGCTTCTTTGTTTGTATGAAAGTATGATTTTCTGTATAGGAAATCTAGGACAGGTAAATCTACAGAGACAGTAACTGCATTGATAATTACCTAGGGGCATGGCGGGAGAGGCTGGTGGGAAATAGGGAGCTAACAACAAATCTGAGAAGAAAATGTTCTCAAATTCATTGTGATGATGACTCCATAATACTTCTTATTATGAACCAACAATCAAATGGTATGATATGCGAATTATATGCCAAGAAAACTATTAAAAATAAACATATAAGCCTGGTTCTATAATTAGAAATCAACCCAGGTCTAACACACCTCCCAGCATGCAGTAGTTCCCCGGGGAGTGGGAGGTGCAGAACAGTGGTCCCTAACATTCCCATCACAGGCCAGACAGGTGACCCGATCCACGCTTGGGATTTCCTTTCTGAAGCTGAAGACATATTCGGCTCCAGGAGAGAATTTCAGCATGCAGAGTTTCTTTTGTTCTGTGACTCCCAGGGATGCCCCGCTGTGCTGTACAGATCAGGAAGTGGGAGTGGTGGGCAGAATATATTATGCATATGCATGTGTTTATAAAACAACAAATATCTTTAGAAGGGAATTCCTACATAATCAAATCTGTCAGAAGAAAGACTCGCTTGGAACCTTCTTCCAATTGATCTTTTGATCAATTGGGAACTAAGTGGGCATTTCAAGAATGAAAACCAACGCCTTGAGGCACAATTAACGTAGTTCTTTCATACACTAGCATCCTTCTCACCTCGCAAACCACGTTTTAGGGGGAAAAATAATGGAAGAAAACCATCTTGGTTTTTAAAAAAACCACTGGCTGTGTCAGTATACACTGAATGTACTACACAGAAAGACATTCAGAGTGCGTATTGCATGCTCAGGAGCAAGTGTAGCACAGACCAATAGGCCTCTAACCCCTCCACTCAGTGAGTTCTCCGGTACAAAAGCAGCAGCCAGACAACTCACTACAGCCACCGGAACTCAGGAAGCTTAGCCATTGCTACTTAAACCGCACTGGAAAACTGAGCTGTGAGTTACCAAGTACTAACTGTTGCAAATGAATCTTCTTTCCAAACCAGCCTTCCCGCATTAAATCAACATCATCCTGACAGTCGTGTTTTACACTGCTCCATCACGAGCTGCGCAGGAGCCCGAGGACAAAGGCTCCCTCCTCACCGAGCCTGACTGGAGAGAAGGTTCTTCAAAGAGTCTGTTTCTTCTCCATTCCAACATGGGGAAAACACGGACAAGCTTCCAGTTAAAAGCCTGCTTTCCTCCTAAGAGCCTAGGGTAGTGAAACAGGGAACAGGAAGAATGGGAGTGTGTGAGAAAGAGTGTGGGAAGAAAAATCTCTTTTTTCTCTGAGAAGCCAAAGCTAGTTCCCTTGGGGGCCTGGAACCTAGCAGGAGGGGGCTAAGAGAACTGTCTGGCACCCTCACCCTGAGGAGGAATGTGAACTGTGGGTTCAAACGCCACCCACGCATAGGGTTAGACAGCTGTCCTGAGGCAGGCTCTGTCTGCCACTATAATGGCAGCCAGGGGGCAAGTTCCAGGGATCCTGACCATGGCCATGACCCCATCTGTGACCCCAGAAGCCATTCAGCTGGCAACAATCACCAAGGCAGGTGTCCATTCAACAGAGACTGTGTATGAAGTGAGTTCATGTTAAAGGGAGTCATTAGCGATAGCAACCCAGTATGTGAGAGCTGATGGGAAGAAAATATTTTCCATTATACATATAAAAGTCGATTTAAAAAAATAAATATTTTTTTTATAAGAAAAAACTTTTTTTTCCTTTTTCTACGTCTTTATGTAGTAAGCACAGTCTGGGTTATGAGAGTCAGGTGTGTCAAAGAAAGGCCACGGAACTGGGTAAATCACAATGAAAACTCAGTCTAAAAAAAAAAAGAAAAGCAATACTCTAAATATAGGCATTGCAATTCTAATAATGTTGATCTTTAGTTGGCAGGATTAGAGTCTGTCTGCAATTTGATAATTGAGGGGGACAATGTTTTACATAAGAATATGCTGCATGGAACAGAATTTGGATCCGGCACTTGGGGATCAAAGAGCACGTTGGAGCAGGCTCTGCAGAGTAAATGGGCATTCCGACAGACGGGGTGGGGTAAAACAGCCAACCCCAACCCAGACTGACCCCAACCCTACGGATGAAAAGCCGATGGGGCAGTTGGTTGAATTACATTTAAAAGATGAAAACAAGCAAAAATGTGGCCCTTTATGATAAAGACGTAATTTTGGATGCTTTGATGACTCAATTTAAAATTTTTAAATGATGAAGTGAATCTTACCTCGACATATAAAAATGAATATTATGCACCTTTGTGCCCCAATGGTCTGATTTCTTTCTTGTTGAGCGGTAACTCTGTGTTTGACTGATAGGATTCAAATACTTAAAAGAATCTCACCTTGCAATACAACTCTTCTGCTCTCCCCGCAATGCCAAAAAATCACGATTATGAGCCACAGCAGTGCTTTGCAGTATTCTTTGTAAAGGTAAGATGTGAAGAATGTGGATGTCCACCAGTAGGGAATGGGGACCTTATGACACAGACACATTACGAAATGCCAGGCAGTTGCAAAACAAGAATGACGTTGACCCATAGATCCTGAGGCTGAGAGTATGCCCAGGAATGGAAAAGAAAGGCCCAGGGCAGTGTGGGCATTTTTCGCTTTGTTAAAAGAAGAAGGTATGCTACGGCCCGGGTATTTGAAAAAGAGGTTGGGTTCCTCTTCTCCAAGGTATATGCAGGACTCAAGCTCTCCTTTATTCTGGCGTCTGCTTCCATGTTAGCCCAGAGACACGTGCTCTGCCCGCCACAGCTGACAGAGGATGGCTGGCACTCGCTGTCCTGTTTCTGGCATCGTTTCTGTGCAGCATGTGTGTCATGACCGTGCGTGACGTTGCGTTTTCATTGATTTGCTGAGCCCCAGTTAGAACGTCGGTTCCATGAGAATAAGGGCCCACCCTGTTTGTCCCTCGCTCTTGCTTCAGCGCGTCTTTACGCAGAAACACACACGTTTTATGCGTTTGTTGACCATGCACACCCCTCGGTGTTGTTTTCATAAGCGCTCTGTGCCCATTTTCAAAAACATGTTGCAGACTTCAATCTGAGCACATGGAAACACCACTGAGGTAGGTATTAACATCCTAAATGAGCAGAAACACATACACACAGTTTGGACAGGTCGCTCTGTTTACCAGGGGACTTCCAAACTCAATCCATGACTTCTTGACGCTGCCTTATACCTTTATCATACAATTACGATCAAAAGTAACATTTTCAGGCTATTTTTTATATACCCAAGCAGGAGATTAAAGGAAATGAAGAGAACAAAAGAAAAGATTGAGGCTGAAATTCACTTCTGAAAATGTCAGCCGGCGTGTGGTATGTGCTCAGAGAGCACTGTGCTGGAACTGCTCTATGTAATTTCATCATTTCCATAGATACAGAGCATGTCGTATGTGTAGGTGTGTCATTTAGACAAATATGGCAAATGCCTGGCATCCCCACCTACTGTCATTGAGTCCGTTTCCACTCAGACAGGGTTGCCAAGGCAGTACATCTCTATGGAAGCAGCTAGCCTCCTCTTTCTCCCGTGAAGTGGCTGGTGAGTTAGAACCTTTGAATTAGCAGTCAAACGCTTACTGGACAGCACCACCAAGGTGCTTAAAGAATTGCTATAGGAATAAATCAATAAGAATCTCTACGCTTAAGTGTACATATGCAAGGGGGCTTCAAAAAATGCATGGACTTCGTTCCAGTATCTTATCATTTTTTCATGAGCTTTCAGAAGTCCCCTCGATATTCATAGGGCCCTAGCTGGTCACACTGGCTTGAGTTCTGCTGCTGATTGAAAGTTTGGTGGTTTGAAACTGCCCAGTGCCACCACGGAAATAAATCTGGCTGCCTGTTTCTGTAAAGGACCCAGCTGGGAAAATCCTATGGACTTCAGTTCTACTCTTAACATGTGGGGTTACTATGAGCCAGCATCAACTGTAACAGTGTTGGCTTGATCACTGTTGTTTTTTACATATGTAGCTATGTACAAGCATATATACTTAAATATATACTAGGTATGCACAAAATATCTTTGTAGGAAAAAACATTAAAGCATTGATGCTAGGTGCCATCACGTCCGCTCCTCCTCACAGCGGCACTGTAATAAGAGCATGAAATGCTGCCCGGTCCTGTGCCCTCCTTACAATAAATAGTTCTTATGCCTGAGCCCATCGTTGCAGCCACTGGGTCAATCCCTCTCTTTTATTTTGATGATCACTTCTTTTTTATTTATTATTATTATTTTTTAATTTTTTGTCAGTTTATTAGGGGCTCATACAACTCTTCTCACAATCCATACATACATCAATTGTGTAAAGCACATTTGTACATTCATTGCCCTGGTCATTCTCAAAACATTTGCTCTCCACTTAAGCCCCTGGCATCGGGTCCTCTTTTTTTCCCCTCCCTCCCCACTCCCCCCTCCCTCATGAGCCCTTGATAATTTATAAATTACTATTTTGTCATATCTTGCCATGTCTGACATCTTCCTTCACCCACTTTTCTGTTGTCCATCCCCCAGGGAGGAGGTCACATGTAGATCCTTGTAATCGGTTTCCCCTTTGCAACCCACTCTCCCTCTATCCTCCCAGTATCGCCACTCACACCACTGGTCCTGAAGGGATCATCTGTCCTGGATTCCCTGTGTTTCCAGTTCTTATCTGTACCAGTGGACATCCTCTGGTCTAGCCAGACTGGCAAGGTAGAATTCGGATCATGATAGTGGGGGCGGGGGGAGGGGGGTGACAGGGAGGAGTCAGTCCCTCTTATCAAGGGTCTTTCTCTTTTTTACTGACCCTCTACTGCGCCCAGCATGATGTCCAGGGACTGACCTTTCCTGATAACATGTCTAAAGTACCTGAGACAAAATCCCACCATTTTTGCTTTTAAGGAGCATTCTGGCTGTACTTCTTCTAAGACAGAAAGCATATAAACCAATTCGTAATAGTTATTCTGGGGAAGTAGGAGTGGGAGAGTTGGAAAAGCTATCATTTTACTCTTTTTAGCCTTTAATCTTGTTTCAAAATTTGTGATCAGGTTTAATTAAGTCATGATTAAAATATAAGGAAACACCGATCACATAAAGAACCAAGGTTTGCAGAACTTATGTAAACCAGAACAGCAAGCCCATTACCATAGAGTTGATTCTAACTCAGGCACACTATAAAACTGAGTTGCTTCTCTCAAGCATTTCTAAGACTATAAATCTTCATAGGAGCAGAAAACTTCATCTTTCTTGAGCAGAGAAGCTGGTGGGTTTGAACTGCTTACCTTTAAGTCAGCAATCCAACACTGAGCCCACTACATGGCCAGGGATCCTTCAAAGCCTACACAGCTGCTTTATTAAAAAAAAAACACGTCTAGTGATTACATTTAGGTATTTCTACATTTTCAAGTGAATTGATCAACTGAAGATATTCTAATCAGTTAAGAGTTCAATCTTATTCTCAAACCTCAGAGCACAGGGAATCACCTTCATTGTTTGGTAAAAATTAAAAGTCCCAAGGCTTATTCTCTAGGGATTCGGAATAAGAATTTGGGGGCAGGCATTTGTATTTTCAAAATCTACCCAAGGTGTCTAATAGCTCACCGTTTGAGAAGCCAGCCTGGGCTGGGAGAGGGAAGGTTGAGTCAACACACATTTAATGAGGACCCATTCTCTGCCAGGCATTTGCGGCCTGTAAACATTAGATAAGTTAAATTAATTGGCAATTAGTAGATGAGTATTTGAGCTCATAGTAATTGCAATGACTCTGCAAGTGTAAAATGCTATTATTGTCTGGGTAGAACAACAAAAATGTGGGAAGTGTTCCTATGCAGGCTTGATGATTCCACTTACGTGGATATTATTACATTTAATAGTTATCACATTAAGCCTTCATCTGCTTATATGGAGGAGAGCGAATGCCCACTGTATTTGAAAACGCAGCAGAGATCCAGAGTGGACATTGGCAGTAATGGACTACCAGCTGGAAAGCCTTGCTTCTAGCTCCCTTCAGCAGGACTCGTTCTCTCATGGGGAGGCTGGCAAGAGTGGCTGCCTTCCGGTCCTTTCCAGCTCTATCACCCTGGTTTCCTCATACAACCCCCCACAGCCTTTTCCTTTGCTCACACAGGATACTTCTGAGGGTGCGGATTCCATAGGTGAGGCGCTTTCAGCAGTCATGTATACTCACACACCCACGTGCAAGCCACAATGATAAGCACAGACCTAAAAGGTTAGTAACCCACCCAAACCCAACATAAGCATTTAGCTTATTTCAGGCTATTCACCAGAATGGGCAATTTCACAAACCCACGTGAAAAAGGAACTTGGGGGTAACTGGATGAAAAGGGTCCTGAGAACCGCTGGCTCAGACTTGAGAACAATGGAAGGAAGGTGCTCACCAGTGGTGTGACTCAGCCTCATCTCAGTGCCCCAAGACTGTATATGGGAGCTTCATTTTTTGGTGCCATATTCATACTTTACTTACAAGAATTTATCCTTAAAACTGTTGTTTTAAACATGCACACACATAAAAATGATATGCTCCTCCCTCCCCCCCGCGCCCCCCCCACATACCGATGCCCCAGGAATACTAGCGTCTTTAGGTAAAACTAGTCACCCGCAAATACATCACCACCCATGAAGATTTCAAAATAACATCTTGAGAAAGGGGACACAATGGCCCATTTCATACATCCCCCCCACCCCCCACCCCACATTCCATCCTGGAGAAATCAGGAGGGCTCAAACGGCCCTGCTACCAGAATAATCCATACTCCATTTAGCGTAGCTGATGATGGAAAGGGAAGAAATGAGAGAAACGGGATGCCTCAAGAGCGTGACAAAGGGAAAGATCATAAGGAGAGTGACGGCTAATTAGCAACATATTATAGAGATGGTAAATGCACTCGTCTTTCAACTCTCTGGCTCCTCGGCTCATTCCACAGATGGAATTGAAAATGTGTTGTCAGCCCCACGCTGGTCTCTTCTTTGGAAAGATGATGGACAACTGGAAGCCCGGGCTGGAGCTTTGTGCAAATAGATCTGCTGCCGCTCCATGTCCCACTGCTGGGCAGCGGAGTGGTCCTCTGACCAGCAACAGTCCTCGCCTCACTAACTTACTTGTTTATCATCAGTTCTTTAAATGTTAAGACAATCTGTTCTTTCAGCCGAAGCAATCCTGCCCACGCCCCCAACAGTGCCTAGATTGTTCATCAGAGACTGGGAGCCCTCAATCAGTGCTTTTCCGAGCCCCTCCTAGAGCAGGGAAGGTTGTGTCCAAGTCAGACGAATCCTGCAGGACTGGATTATAAAACACCTCCAGGCTTGGGCCTTTTGGGAAGCAGGACCCAATGTGTAGCCCCGATGGCTCAGTGCAAAGTCCTATTGGGAAGAACAGCCCCTTTGCCACACAGTAGCCAACCCTGCAGAGAAGGGATCTAAAGAGAGTTCCTAGCCAGCAGGCTGAGTCTAATGGCTGAGGGACGAATGGTCCACAGGAAAGACAAGATCGAGAGAGTTATTTTAATGCTGTCTAGAAGAAAGAAAAATGCATCTATGAGTTCCAGCCACCAGTCCCCCTCCCGCCCCCCACCGACCTTTTCAGACTACTCTAATAAAACGGGAACATGGTGTTTTTAGACTTCTCTTAAAAGCCTCTAGCCTGTCTCTTTCCTGCTGGATTTACAATGCTAAAAAAGCACAATCCCAGAAACCCATTTCTGTTAACTTGTTTCTCCCAAACAGAGGGGCCTTGTACAGCAATTGGAAAACAAATGGTTTAAGAGCATTAAGACCTACATATCTCTCATACCGGCACATTGAAAGTCATCAATCAAACATAATCCTGAACAGACGAGGTGTAAAAGTGCTAAAAAGGCCCCATTAAAATCCAAGACTTTTCAGGTGTACCACCCAATCCTGAGAATTAAATACAAGCCCGAAAGGGCCTGGGTTTATACACACAATACCATTAGGGACGATTTATCATGTCTTTAAAAGTGATATATGGTACATTGTGAAATCGCTTATTAACTCCAGAAATAACAAACCCTAAATGCGCTTGAATAGCCATAATTGGGAGTTTTGCAAACTTAGGTTAGAGCCTATTTTTATTGATGCAGCTCAAACTATCTAATCCGCCTCCTAACTTATACTTATTTTTTTTATTCACATTTTGAAACCAACATTAAACAGCTGTTTTGACCACACACACACACAAGAAAGTTGGGAAATGCTTGGAAGAGATTTAGGACCACAAATACTTCAAGAACTTGAACAAACTGACTCAGTGTGAAAATTGAAAACAAAGGAATGTAAACTGTAGCTTTCAAACCTAATGAAACAAACAGATATGGTCAGTCAGCCCATACTTCCTGATGTCCCTATAATCCATTACAGAGAAACATGTAGGTGACTGTTGACATTTCATTTCTCCTGATCTTTTAAAAAGATTTGTTAGATGTTGTTCTACAAATACAACATTTCGCATATAAAAATACCACTCTTGGTCTATACTGAATCTACCAAAGGCAAAGCTGAAAACTGCTGACGTCAAAGGCAGAGGAAACCAGGGGCTTCACACTAGTTTATTTGGGTTTGTTCCACGGCTGAGAATTAACCTCCCATTCCGGCCCCACCAGGAGAAGCACTGAATCAGAACCATCATTTAACAAACGTCCCCACGTGAGTCTTACCCATAAACGTGGATTCAGTCTATCTAGGGTGGGAACGCCAGTTTTCAGCTGGGAAGTGGAAAAGGATGGGAATCAACAGGTTTGAAGCGGTGGAGTAAACTAAAAAACAAGGGCAGGCATTTGTGGTCCTGGATGAGCCTCAGGCCAATAATGTGGAAGTCTCACAAAAGCACTCTGTGGTCCCTTTCAGGAGCATATGTCTTGGCTTCCCTGTTGGCTTTCAGGAAGAACTTATGGAGCGCAGTTGGTAGAGCTGCGTGATAGGGTTTTTTGTGGCAACATGGCAGCCGTAAGAAGATGTGGATGGAGTTTAGCCCACTGATCAGGTTGCAGCTTGATGACCTGTTTTTGGAGGCATGGCTGAGATAAATGGTCCTTCGAAGCCGGCCCCTTTCTCTTTCTCTCAGGTGGTCGGTGTGGTTCGCAGCTTGAGTAAGCTGCCCTACCTCTACAGGTGTGCTGTGCTACCTGTGGGCCCAAGCAGGCCGTGGACCGTGGTGGACCAAGTCACTGTGCCTTGCTGTTCTACCTGCCATGCCTACCCCCTGCCTTGCGACTGCTGCTTGTGGGCCGACTCTGCTCATCTTGCCACTGCTCCAGAAGCCACTTCGCAAGAAGCCACTACACCTTGAGGCGGTACTGCGACCTGCTTTGCTCTGCTGCTCTGCTGGCCTCTGCTACGACTCAACACCTTATCTTCCTACTGTCTGCCTCCTTGGCTTGGGCTAGCAGCAGCCAGTGTGGCTTGGAAGGGCCTTCAGTCTATTAACCGTCCTACGAAAGTGAGTTGAACTAAGCTCTCTGTACTGCTGTGTGGACTAATTTTCTGTTGTATTCCTTTTTGCTATATAAACCCATCTTTATAGAAATATACATACAGATATATACATATATAAATATATATAAAATCATAAGTGTCCTGGTTTTGTTCTAGAGAACCCTAACACTATAACACTAGCTGTATGCTCAAATTTTTCATATGGCAACTAGGTGGTGATCTAGCAGCTGTAGGATGACCTTTATTATAAACAAAACAAAAAAACCATCTCCTTCCGTGTTTCTTAGCAGGCTGACACCATGTCACAATTAAAACTGCTGTAAGAAAATACCTGGTCTCACAGTGTGGGAATTACACCCGATCTGATCCCGCCACACTGAGGCAAAGCACTGGGGGAGTGCAGCGGAACAGC
>NW_022103968.1:16933649-16943650 GCF_000313985.2 Echinops telfairi
ATGAGGGAAGGGGGATCAGGGAGGGAAGGGAAAAATGAGGACCTAATGCCGGGGGCTTAAGTGGAGAGGAAATGTTTTGAGAATGATGAGGGCAATGAATATACAAATGTGCTTTACACAATTGACATATGTATGGATTGTGATAAGAGTTGTATGAGCCCCTAATAAAATGATTTAAAAAAAAGAAAAGAAAATACCTGGTCTCTTGACTCCCACATGTGGGATATACATACCTTATTTCTGAATACATACTGAAAAAAACAAAACAAAAAAAATCCACTGAGCATCACTATGGGCAAGAACTGTGCATGGATGCTATGCTGCCTACGTGTGCCTTGTTGTTCAGAAGCACATAGCCTAGACAATCGAGACAAATATGCAAAAACCAAAGCGCAATGCAGTCACCAGTGACTCAGGAGTGGTCCATTCCACGAGGGACAGTGTGGGTGAGGAAATGTGTCACGGAGTGGGCAATGAAGGAGATACGTCAAAGGGTTACAGACCATAAATGGAACGGCCAAGGCAGCTGCACATATGAAAAACAATGCTTGTGAATACAGTCCAGAATGTCAGGGGCCGTCAGATTAGCGCGAACTCATTGCAAGCCGATGAGTAGCAGAAGGAAGTTCTGCTCAGTTGTCCACCATCCTCACACTGGTTATGTTGCAGCCCTTGCTTGCAGTCACTGCATTAGGCCTTCTCCACGAGGGCCTTCCCCTTTCACATTGACCCTCGACTTTACCAAGCACGATGCCCTTCTTCAAGGACTGATGCCTCCTGATAACATATGCAAAGCATGCGAGACCATCCTTTAAGGAGCATCCTGCTGTCCTTCTACCAAGACGGATTTGTTTGTTCGTCTGTGAGACCACGGGATGTTCAAAACTCCTGGCTGCCACCATGATTCAAACACATCCATTCTTCTCTATTCATCCTTATTCGCTGCTCGGCCTTCGCATGCAGTAGGAGGTCAGCGAAAAGACTGTGGCTTGGGCCAGGCACACCTTGGACCTCAGTGTGACGTTATAGCTCTTCAGCACTTCGAAGAGGTCTTTTGCAGCAGATCGACCCAGTACACTGCCGCTCAGAGCCTAACAGGATGGGAAATATTGGTGCTCAATGAGATGGCATGCATCAATCTAGGAGGTAATACAATACGGCACAGTGATTCCCAGCTGAGGAGAACATGGGTTCAAATGCTGGCTTGTTTCTTCATCTACCATCTTGAGAAAGCCGTTTAATTTTCAGCTTTCTCAATTGAAAACTGGGGCCATCAATGCCTGTCTCATCAGGATGTTGTAGGGGATAATGAGAAACTAATATACAAAGATGCCTGAAGGGTACCTTGAGCGAACATTCCCCCAATCTTGTTCTGCGAGCTGCTAATTTGTTCTGTTGGATTTGAGGCTCTGTGGCCAAACTCTTGAATGCATTTGGGAAATTCTCAGGTAGACAAAGTTACCAAGAGTCTTATGCTAAGTCCAATAACAATTGAGTGAAAGGAACAATATGCGTTGTAAATATTACAGCCACTTACTTACTAAGCCTGAAAACACAGTGTGCTTTGACGTAGCACAAAGATGAACACACCATTGCCAGGATAACTTCAGTGGAAGTTTTTAAATGTCCTGGGAAAATGTCCAACCTGTTGCTGAACAGTTTCCAAAATAAAAACTACAACCCAGGGGGCCAATCCTGCCCCCACCACCTGGATGTCCATAGTATCTGTGCGGCAGTCCTTCCATAGGTCTGTTCCCAAGTGGAGCTTCCTTCCCTTTCACCCCTCACTTGCATCTCTCCCCCACCCCCAACCTCAACCCAATCCCACCACTCACTAGTTGGCAAATAAACCACTTGCATTGTCAAGAGAAAAGATAAAAAGATCCTTGTACATTTTATCCCAAGGCTTATTCATAAGGAGGAAGTTAATTAAAGTTCCATCAAGCGGACATTCTTCCCCCAGCTGTGTCTAGTCATGAGCAGAAGGATGATTACGTGCATCTGGGCAAAACATTAAAGAGAAAAACCCTGCGAGAATTAGGTATGGTTTGAAAATAGGAAACAAACGTGCTCTCCGTATTCTGCGGCAACGACACTAAGGTAGCAACAGGCCAGGCCTGGGGCTTGGGGGTCTTCAGGGTAGGGGCAGTGAGTGGTAGCAAGAAGGGCTCTTGCAGAGTCCACGTGGCCCCTACAATGAGGCTGCGGGATGCCAGAGTTCAAGGGCCACGTTGCCTCCATCCCTGGGACTCCGTGTGGTTCAGCTGGATGTGCTCACACAGGTTCTCAGGTTACAGGAACTGCCATCATTAGCATGACAGTCCAATTTCCACATCTTTAGTCCCAGTCAGCCCCCTTCCCCCTACTTCTCCCCAGAGAACTCCTTTACTTCAGATGCAATGGATTGGCCCAGACCAGGCCTACATTGATCCTTTCAATCACGGGAGCCAATAGGGGGAAAGCATTTAGTTTAGTTTGACTAGACATTATCGACAAGATAACTTTCTGAGACCAGTGCACGGCATTTTATCAGTTCTCTTTCTTTCTTTAAAAAGAAAAAAAGAGAAAAGGTAACAGTTTTATTGACATAGAACTCACAAACTATACAATGGTTTAAATATAGTAAAAAGAGTGTGCACCCTTCTTTACTTTTAATGTCCCTGAGACTCTGGTCCTTAGACACTCTTCAAGACTAGAAGTGACCCCACCCACGCCTGTGACTCAACTTTCAGCCAGCAGATGAACAGTAAAGCCAGAGTGGTAGGTGTTTGTTAGACTAATCAAAGGGTAGCAATTGCCCCAAGATAAAAGTCAGAAGGCAGAAAGGGAAAGGAAAGAAGGGCAAATGAAATAGCAAGCGCAGAGAGGTCGTGGGAAGAGTGCTGTTATGCTGTGGAGACTGCAAGCAATGTCACAAAACAAAACGTGTGTGAATTGCTAAATGGAAAACCGATTTGCTCTGTAACTTTGTACTCGAATCACAATTTAACCAAAAACAAAACAAAACAAAACAAACCCCCCCCAAACACTTAAAAAATGAAAACATACTTATTAATATGCCAAGCACTATTCAGGAGGCAGTATATGTACCTTTCTTTAGTAAGAGTCAAAGGTGTTTTCTCGGCTCAGCGTCTCAATGGGCAGAGCTAACAAAACGTTCATAACTTCCAGGTTATTTCCTCCAAACCCTTCCACCCTCACTTCCTTGCAGCCTGCTATGCTGAATGACCTCCCGAGCACCCATCATGCCTTCCCACTTTCCTGTTGTTCACGTTGGATTCCTAACTAGCATTTTGAATGTACACCATGCCTTTGACTTCATGCCCTCCTTGTCCACGTATGCATGTTCTGACTTTACAATAGTTGAAGGTCCAGTTCAAATACCCGCCTACTTCTTAAAATCTCCTTTGAGGATCCATCCTCCCTTCCTCAAGCTAAAAATTCTCTCTCTTGTCTAACAGTTCTTGGTTACCACCTTTTGACATTTATAGCCTTTTGTCGGTTATCTTATCTTAGTGCTTAGGCCATTATTTCTTTAATGCAGTGGTTCTCAACCTTCCTAATGCCGCAACCCTTTCATACAGTTTCTCATGTTTGACCCCCAACCATAACATTATTTTTGTTGCTACTTCATAACTGTAATTTTGGTGCTGTTATGAATTGGGCGACCCCTGTGAGTGGGTCGTTTGACCCCCAAATGGGTCACTTCCTACAGGTTGAGAACCGCTGCAGTCTAATGACTTTTAGTTTGGTGGCTAATCCTAATGAGGATGATAGCAAGTGAAGCTAATATCTATAGGGAGTTTTTAATGCACCAGGGACAGTATCAAACATTTTTTTAGGGGTGATCTCATTTAAACTTGACAACCACCCTATTGAGTAAGTACTATTATTATTGTCACTTTACTGATGAGAAACTGAGGCTCAGATTTAATTTGCTCAAGATGGGTGGAGGGAAGGTGGAGTAGAAAGGGGGAACTGATTACAAGGATCTACATATAATCTCCTCCTTGGGGGACGGACAACAGAAAAGTGGGTAAAGGAAGACATCAGACAGTATAAGACATGACAAAATAATAATAATTTATAAATATCAAGGGTTCATGAGGGAGGGGGTATGGGAAGGGAGGGGAAAAATGAGGAGCTGATACCAAGGGCTCAAGTGGAAAGAAAATGTTTTCAGACTGATGATGGTAGCAAATTTACAAATGTGCTTGACACAGTGGAGGTATGTATGGATTATGATAAGAGTTGTATGCGCCCCCAGTAAAATTATTTAAAAAGAAAAGTTAAGTCTTTTGTTATATTCATCCCCAGACATCTTCTGATTTGTAATTTAAAATGGTACCTTTTTTATTTCTTGCTGTTCTATAAAAATGCAATTAATGTGTATAGAATGTATTTTTGAATCTAGTAATTCTGTCTACTCACCCATGCATCCATCCTGGAGTAAAGGACATGCATATCCCAACAAACTTGTTTCAGTCTTAAGAATCCAATTGACTGACATTTATCACATAACATATACCGTGCTCTACAACCATCACTACTTTCTACTGAAAGAAACAAATGAAAAAACTACAAAATAATAGCAAGTTTTACTAATCCAAACAGAAACCTAGCAGCCCTTAGCAAAAGTTTCGTATTCTCTTTTCCTCTCAACCCGTTAGCTACCGATGAAACTTTTTGTCCTTAACATTTCCTGATCTAGATATTTCATATAAATAGAATGAAAAGTATTAATCATTCCTAGACAATTGCCTTAATTCTTTCAATGGTTACACTTGAAACTGGACCATGCATATGCAACTAAGTCTACAGATGATGAATATCTTTACTCCTTTTTGAAAATGGCAAGACCCTTCTACCTTAAATAGCAAGATATAATAACAAATTTCTATTCATGCCCTCTATTAGACATTGTCATGTGATTTTTAAATCAACATTATAGGCGAAATCTTAATAGTTGTTTAGATTTGCATTTACTTTCCTCACATCTTAAGTCTTCTTTCTGGAGTTATTCTCCTTTCTGGTAAATTCTTCTACTTCTGTTTATCTGAAAATATTACTTTGTCTTTGTTATTGAAAACTATTATTCTACTGTCCCCATACTTCAATTCTCGGTGCTAAAGTGACCATTTGTGGGTGGGTGATACCCCTTGTCTTTGGCCTGTTTTACTTGTCCTTGGCTTTGGTGCCCTGCGGTTTCATTACAGTGCGCCTGGCTGTGAAATTCTTTGTATGTATCCTGCTTGGTATCTGTTTGGGATCCGTGGATGTATGTCTTTTATCAGAGTTTGAAAGTTCTCAACGATTACCTTTGCAAATACTGCTCCTCTTCTCTTTCTTCTAATTTGTCTTCTGGGATTATGATTGGATGCTTTTTAGGTCTTCCCAACTGACCCTACATGTCTCAACTCTTCTCACACATTCTCCATCTAATGTTTTCTCTGTGCTGACTTGTGTTATTTCTTCAGCTATATTTTCCAGTTCACTAAGTGTCTCATCAGCCTTGTTTAATTTGTTTGAAAGCCACCCACACTGTTTTTAATTTCAAAAAGTTCTATCTGGTTCTTTCTCCAAAATTTCCTGGTCATTTTAATAGTCTCAGACTACGTGATCATTTTAAAGCTCTGTTGCTATTTTCTGTCAGTATTTTAGATACTGCCATTTTGTATCCTCCATTGATAATCCCAATATCCGAAAACCTTGAAGAGTCCAAATGTACTTTTTACCATTTGAGATGACTCTGTTTTAATAATTTATGTGTATGCTTAGTAAATTTTTTATTACAAGCTTACACTAAGTTGAAATTTATCTGTTTGGAATTCATTAAACCTCATTTAGAAAAACTTTCCTATGTATATATATTTAAGTATTAAGATCTATGTACATATATTTAAGTATTAGGGTAACAGATGGACATTGGGCCTTTACTCAAGTACTCCCTCAATGCAAGAGCACTTTGTTCTAATTAGCTGGCATTTTGTGGTGCTCACTTTCCCGACATGATTGCTGAAGACAAAATGGGTGCATAAGCAAATGTGGTGAAGAAAGCTGATGGTGCCTAGCTATCAAAAGATGTAGCATCTGGGGTCTTAAAGGCTTGAAGATAAACAAGCGGCCATCTAACTGGGAAGCAACAAAGCTCACATGGAAGAAGCACACCAGCATGTGTCGAGAGGAAACAGTATCACAAGACCCAAAACAAACAATCATATCCATGCGAATGAAGAGGGAGGGGGGGCAAAGTGGAGACCACAAAGTCCCTCTGTAGACAATTAGACATCCCTTCACAGAAGGGTCACAAGGAAGGGACCAGCCAGCCAAGGTGCAGTATAGCACCAACAGATCTTTAATGTCCCCCACCTCCCACCCCATTATCATGACCCCAGTTCTACCTTATAAGTCTGGTTAGAACAAAACATGTTCACTGGTAAAGATAAGAGCTCTCAACACACTGAATCCAAAACAGATAAACCCTTCAGGAACAATAACAGGAGTAGTGATACCGTGATGGCAGGAGGAAGGTGGGGGGAGAAAGGGGAAACCAATTGCAATGATTGACATATAACCCCCCGCACCCCTGCACACGTACACCCAGGGTGACAAACAACAGAAATGTGGGTGAAGGGAGACAGTGGGTGGTATAAGATATGAAAATAATAATAATTTATAATTTATCAAGTGTTCATGAGGGTGGGAGGATGAGGGAGGGAGGGAAAAAAAGGCGAGCTGATACCAAGGGCTCAAGTAGAAAGACAATGTTTTGAAAAGGATGATGGCAACATCTGTACAAATGTGCTTGACACAATAGATGTATGGGTTGTTATAAGCGCTGTAAGAGAGCCCCCAATAAAATAACTAAAAACATAACAACACTTTCCTCAAAGGATCCCTGGTGACACTGTGGGTTGGGCAAGGCCAATGGTTTAAAACCATCAGTTACTCTGCAAGAGAAAGGCAAGGCTGTCTGCTCCCACAACAATTTATTGCCTTGGGAAATGTGCATCGGGCCCCTAGGAGTTGAAATCAACTGATGGCAGTGGGTTTGGTTCCTCAAAAATCTTTGCTGTTGTTGATTATTGGAAGTAAGCAGGCATGACATGCCTCAAGGCAATTTTCACTCCCTTCAAGTGTTCTGGCTAACCAGAAAGAGTTTCAAGGACAGCTAGCTCACTGTGTGTGTGTGTGTGTGTGTGTGTGTGTGTGTGTGTGTGTGTGTGTGTGTTTTCAAGCGTGCCGGCATTCCCAAGGCTTAGCTTCACAAATGCAGCGCAGGTGCTTCAATCGAGTCCTGGGATGTCTCCACTTGCTTGTTCATTTATAAGCACTGCTCTCCATTTCTGATTCCAGCTCATGGCTTTCTGTCTACACTCTTGGGGAGTTCCTTTATTTTCTTGGAAGTCTTTCAATGTGTCAGATAATATACTTTCATTTATTGAACCAAATCTCTTTATCTTACTTGATTTATCTAACCCGTATATAGGAGGGGGCTTCAAATGCTCGTGTAAAAATTCCGTTTTCTTTAAAAAAGAAACAAAAACAAACAAAAAACCATTTTCTTTCACTTTGGTTCTTTTCCATGAACATTTTGAAGCTTCCTCATATTATGAGTTGAAAAACCTCTCCCATCTCAACTAATGTAGCTTTGTTTCTCTTTTTTTTTTTTTTGGTCAGTACAGAAACCTTAAGAGTTGAGCATCAAATGAAATCACTACCATTCATTTCATTGTTTTTCCCAAAGGTCTGCATTATATTTTCATTTACAGAGTAATAGACTGTGAGAGTGGAAGGCGGTCAAATGGTTCGTGAGCTGTGTTTCTCAATGGAGGCACTACTGGTGCACGCACACAATGGTTCTTTGTCTGTAGGAGTGTCCTAAATGCTAAGGCATTGACCATCTGTGGCCTCTCTCTATCTGTTAAAGGCGGGTAATTGAGATAGTGAAAAATAATAACCACTCTTCTCCAGTAGCCTCCTAGAAGATAAAACTTTGATGTTCAGTCCTTTCCTTTTACAAGTGAGGAAAAGATAACAGGGCAAAACCCTGACAGGGCTCAGAAGAGGCTAACTGTGACCTTGGGTTCCCTCACGGCCTCCAGGCTCATGCTTACCACATGCTACCTCACTCCTGGCCACTAGCCCTGGACAGGGTCTTCCCAGTCCTCTTGCCCCAGGGCCTTTGCACCAGGTTGTTTTTCTGCCTAGAGAGGTGATTCCTAATCCCCCACCTTTGTTTACTTAACACTTACTCATCTTTCAGATCACATACTGAACAGCACCTATTGAGGTGGGTTTCCCTGATGCCCTCACGGGATCCAAACCTTCTGTTAAACCCTTTCACTGCTCAAAATTCATGCATTTCAACGTCGATTTCTACCTCTACTTTGTGAAGCCCATGAGGGGCAGAAGCATCTACTTTGTTCACCACTGACTCACCTGCACCTAATAAAGGCTCAAAATATTTGATAAAGACAGCCTAAAAAGTCACTGAAGTGTGACTTAGATGAATAAAGGGGCGTGATTCTCTAGTGAGAGTTAAAGTGAAGGCTGTCTTTGATAATACTATCCATCAGGTTCTAGTCCTGCATACCAATAAAATACTTTCAAAAATCACTTATATAGCCTTTCTGCTGCTGTATGCTCTCCAAATGGCAGTCTCTCCATCCATAAAATCTCAGAAAAACCTCTCCCCTGCTAAACTACTGTGACAGTTGAGTTTGCAAACAATTTTGTAAAAAATTTAAGATGTTCAATAATTTCGCATTTAATGCTATCTTCCAGAAAGCCGATATCATGGAGAGCTATATGGTTCTACTGGAAATCTTTAACCAATTGCCAATATCAAATCTGGAAAACTATGGATTTCTAAGCTTCTCAGTTAATCAGTTCAACCGTATCTGTGTGCCTCATATTTGAGGAACGTGCATCGCAGTATCTGTATACACCATCTGTTCCCTTGGATTGATCCACCAAGGTGATTCTATTTGAAAGCCATTTACCCATGCCGATTCAGCACTTGAGAGAAAAAAAACAACAAGTCCTCACCTATATTTTGGTCCCATTTTCATGTGCAGAAAGGGATGTTTCTTTTTCACTCACTGAGACCCCCTTCCGGCTGCCATGGGTCTCCCAGGAGTTACACCAGTTGAATTTCCTCAAACTGGGCTTTGTTCCCAACATCTGACACCAGTCTCTTGGGGTTAACCTGACTTTATAAAGTGACCAGGCCCATAAAGTCTCCATAAAATCCTGCAAGCTGTCCAACTTGCCAAGGGCTACCTGTCCATGGAAAACCATAGAAGCCCTTTTGGGTGGCCCTTAGAAGGAAGGGGGAGAAAAATGAAAGAAAAAAAAATCCTTCAAAGAATCTTGAGAATGCTGGCCAAAAGGTAATTTCTAATGAGAGACTCATTTGGTCAGCCAACTAACTACCTGGCATGAGGAAGCCATGGGTGGTCTTTGTTTTTCTCAGAAACTTAAGGTAAACCACAAACTAGTGAACCAAATATAACTACTGCTGTCTCCACGTTTGTTTTTTCCTTAAGTGTAGCAAGGTTTCATTTGACTCTTAAAAATGGAAAACCACCATCACCGTAGGTGACAGCCGTGAGTGTGGGCGGAGCAGGAGGAGGAAAGAGAGGAAGGCACTACTTCATTCTGAGATAAAGCTGGTGCCTGGTGTACCTGAAGCTCTTAAAAAGGCCTAGAGAAAATGTGCTTGACAAGCGTGGCACTGGTACAAAATATCACCCAGGGCTACTCATCACACTGCCCAGCCCCCCGCCCCCCTAAACAACAGACGGGGGCCTTCACTGAGCCCATCACCAGAAGGAAAACCACCTGAGAGCAACCTGTGAGAGTCCCCGCTTCTAATGCCCAGTTTTGACGACACAACGCTGACACGGTAACAAAGGCCCGTGACCATGCTGCGGAGAGAACTGAATGAAGGGAAGACAAAAAAGGGAAGAAGGATGGGGGGGAACAGCACAGGAAGT
>NW_022103968.1:16943750-16972846 GCF_000313985.2 Echinops telfairi
GGGGGGGGGGCAGGAACCATGGTCACCACCAGAAAAATGGCTACCAGGATGCTGTGGTGTTTCCCAGGCACAGCACTATGAGCCTAATTGAGGCTGACGCATGACAGACTCGCATGCACAGTCTCGCCCAGGCGCCGGCTGCAGCTGCTGACAGAGGGTAAATGGTGCCTGGCAGAAGGGCTTGCCCTGGCCTGGCATGCCAACCTTAGGAGCCCGGAGCCTGTCAGGAGAGAGCACGAGGGCTAATGAAGGGCAGCCCTTGTTTTTAAAATTCTTCTCACTTAGTTTGGGATCAGACTCTACACCATGAAACCTTCGCAACCTCTCCGTGCTCAGTTAAGGATATGTGACACTTGGTTAAAAATTAATGCATTCTAATCAATTTAAAGTTAGACAGCGAAGAGTCTGCCAAAGAGGGGAGACAGAAAGCAGAAAAGGCAGAAGGAGAGGAGAACAAAGGGAGGGAGGGAGGAAGAATGGGCCCTGCAGACCCCGAAACTGGTGAGGGGGCGGCGGCGGCGGCATAAGAAATCAGGTGGAGGAAGCACTGCCGTGTTTGTGAGCATCGTTGTAGAAAACAGGCTGAAGGAAAGCAAAGTGTGTTCTTTTCTTCCACCAATAGAAGCCTTCCAGGAACGAAGTTATGAGAAGAACAAAAGGGCATTTTCAACATCTGTAGAGAGAATCCAATGGTCATTAAAAAACACACCAACAATTGGACCCCCTCCCCGAACAACCACAAGCCTATACCACATCCCGTTATTAAAATATTTTCTTCAGTTCTTCATAATGGAAAGTCTCCCAAAATAATGGCATGTGTGTGTTGGATATGTGTTTTAATGGAAAGAAACCATAATATGTATATGCCCTGCTGCATACACATTATAACTAAGGGACAATTATCATCAATTTCAAATTCAAGCAAAACATGTAAAACTGACAGAAACTAAGAGCCGTTTCCTACCTTGCGGCCACATTTATAAAATATTCAAGTTGGATATAAAATACATGGCAACTCCCCCCGCTCCCCACCACACACACCAATTGTAGCTTGATTAAGCAACCAAACATGGGGAAATAAGTATAAAGAGGTTTCACAAATTTCATGAAAAATGGAATTAAAGAGTAACAGGGAAAGAGTAACAGTCTCAGAAACTCCCAGGGCCAATTCCACCCTGGCCTGTCAGGGTCTCTAGGAGTCCCACCAACTTGATGGCGATGAGTTTGTATCTGGGAGTTTATTGTCAGTAAAAGAAGTACTCGACTGTCAACCTTCTGTATGTGGGTTTTATTTTGTGTTGTTTTTTTAAACTCACTGCCATCCAGTCAACTCTGACTCACAGCAACCCTGCGGGGGACAGAGTGGAACTGCCCTGTAGGCTCCCCACGCTTCACCGTCTACAGAGCCGAAGGCCTTGTCTTCCTCCTGCAGCCCCACACAGAGCCCACGACACCACATGGGTTAGGTTCCTGAGAATCACACAGACAAAACCCATGCTTTACAGAATATTCCACGGGTAGCCCTGTTTACCGATGCAGAACAGCAGTGGAAGAGAGGAGGAAATCACCAACCCTCAAATATTAAAATACAATTTACTTTTGGAAGGCTACGGTTCAACCAAAGCCAAGTTTACATTTGTAGACTTCTCTTGGGAGGACGACAGATGCGATAAGAGAGTCTGGAAGCAGACGCATTTGTGGTCACACGGGAATCCTGATGCCTCAGTTTTCCAACTCGTGATAAAAAAAAGGGTTTTGCTTTAGTTTTTACAGGAGTTAGGATCTATAGATTTGCACCCAAGGCAAAAATAGTTCTTTAAGAGAAAATCATTTTTGTGAGATTGAAAAATAATCATAACTGGGAGAAAGTTTGGTGGGTTTTTTTTGTTGCTATCTCGACTTGCCTTTCGTATACTCCAGATACCAAATTAATACCCGAACATTAAAAATACACTATCGTCTAATGGCATCATCTCAATTACCTCAGACACCTGAAGGTTCTTCACAAAATCTCCTGTGCTCTTTTTCCAAAAAGCATCGGGAAAGGTCACACATAAGTAGATTTTATAAAAATGACTAGAACGCAAATTACCAGGGGAGCTTTTAGGGAATTTACATAATACAAGCGTGGCCAGCCAATCAGAAAGCCTAATTCTTTCACAAGGGACTGGCTCAGTAGCACGGCCAGGAAAACAACGAGGAGCAATGGCAATGAGAACAGACCAAAAGCTCAGCAAAGACATATTCTATTCTGTTCCACCTCCGGCTGACAGCCCGATTCTGTCATCCCTAGAACCACTGGGCTTCAGCCAAAGCCAAGTAACAGGACTCCACTCATGTTTCTAGGGGAAGACTCATATTTGCAATGTCACCATGCTGGGACAGCTCTGGTTACAAATGGTTGGGATTAAAAGTTCTCTTGGTTTCTGTATCGTTAGCCTGTAGGATTCTGCGAGGTCGTTTGGAGCCAAGCATATTAGGAAAGTAGCCCAAACCACCTGGCAACAACTGACAGACATTTTCCTTTCGTTCAGAGATTGGCAGCCCTGCAGCCTAAATTCATTTGAAAATCCTAAATATGAAGGACCTTAAATAGGTATGCTGTCAAAAAGTCCTGAGTGGATAATTTATCATGGAAAACAACAATGTAAATGCAAATGTAATGCTTCCATTTGGTCAAAAGTATTGTATTTGCCAGGCTGTCATGTTAGGGTGAATTATCTAAGAGAAGTTAGGATAAGAACAGAATTAGACCCGATCACCTCCGAGTCCTATCCAAATGAAGGAGTGTTTGACTTTATGTTACGTGGCTAAGTATTTTGGGTTGAGCATTAATTCTGAAAAGAAAACGTGTTTAATTCAAGAGACTCAAGAGAGGATTGGTTCTGGGGGCTTGTTCCTGAGCAAAGGAGCCCTGGTGGCACAGTGGGTTAAGTGTCAGGCTGCGAAACGGCAGAGTTGGTGTGGTTCAAATCCACCAGCTGCTCCCCAGGTGAGCGATGAAGCTACTGCTCCTATCAAGTTTGACTGTCTCGGAAACCTCAAGGAGCAGTTCTGCTGTGCTCCGTAGGGCTACTCGGCATGGGAGTGGACTCTGAGACAGAGGGCACAGTTTGGGGGTGCTTTTATAGAGCACTGACAGCTAATCACTGGCCCTCTAAAGAGTTTAGAGACAATATTGAGCCTGCAAATGTTTTCTATGGGGTGGGACACTGCGCTGTTCTAAGCAGACGATCCGTTTTATCCTCTTTCATGACCTGAGATGATAGCACTTCTCCATCTGTGTTAGGCAGGGGTCTCTAGAGAAACAAAACCAGGACACTTATGATGATAGATAGATAGATGATAGATAGATAGATAGGTTTATACAGTAAGAAGGGATATAACGGCTAATTAGTCCAAACAGCAGTACAGAGGGCTCAGTTCAATTCACTTTCATGGAACAGTTAATATACTGGATGTCCTTTAAAATCAAGTGGGATGCTGGGTCCAATGTCAAGGAAGCAGACAGAGAGTCCTCCCTATGGCAAGGCATGCAGAGTCTGCCCACAGGTGGCAAACAGCAAGTTGGGTAAGCAATAGTCAGTAGCTCGGGAGCTTAGCAAAGCGGGCCCTGATAAAACTCAAACACGGTAACAGGATCTACCAGTCTCAAGTTCAAGCAATGTATGTACTAGCAGCGTGGTGAAGCAGGTCTTGAAGGAGCCTCAAGCTACACTATCTATGGTTTGGCTTGGCCACAGGTAGTGTAGCGCAAAGGTTGAGGCAGAGAACTAGCAAAAACAGTAGCAATGTAGAATTTCCCTCTGAGTTTCCAAGACTGTAAATGTTAACGAGCATAACAAGCTTCATCGTTCCCCCACAGAGCAGCTAGTGAGGTCAAACTGCTGACCTTATGGGTAACACAACAGGTCACCAGAAAGGGCATACTCAAAAAATGAACAAACTCACTGCCATGGAACTGATGCCGACCCACAGCAACCTTATAGAGCAGTGATTCTCAACCTTCCTCATGCCGTGACCCTTTCATACAGTTCCTCATGTTGTGGTGACCCCCAACCATAAAATTATTTTCTTTGCTACTTCATAACTGTCAGTTTGGTACTGTTATGAATCAGCGACGTCTGTGAAAGGGTCGTTCGACCCCCAAAGGGGTCACGACCCACAGGTTGAGAACCGCTTCTATAGAACAAGGTGGAACTGCCAGACTGTAACTCTTTATGGGAGTAGAGAGCCCTATCTCTCTTCCTTGGAGCCACAGGGGATTCCAAATTACTGACCATGAGGATTACAGCCCAGCTCGTAACCAGGGTCCAAGTTATTGTCATTGTGTTGATGCCAACTCATGGTGACCCTATAGTACAGGGTAGAACTGCCCCTGTGGGTTTCTGAGACTGTAATTCTTTACAGGAGTAGAAAGTCTCGCCTTTATCCTGAGGAACAACTGGTGGTTTTGAACTGCTGACCTGGGGCTAGCAGCCCAATGTGTAATCCACTATGCCACCAGGGCATAGAAAACACAAGAGTCTCCTGATAATGCCCACCACCAAATGCTAATCAGAATGCTAAAGGAGAAGAAATACATCCTGACCATTGAACAGCAGTCTCCAGCAATATAGCAGGAGCCCAGAAAAAAGAAGGGATGCTTGCAGATTTCATGTTCCTGCCTGAAAGTAGTCAGACATAGTGCATCAGAATGCTGCACCTTAAAAAACAAACAGTCATTATTTTAAATGCAGAGGTTCCAGTGGGTAGAAGGGTGTGCAAATATTAAAATCTCTGTGGTGAGCCTTGACCTCAGAATAACAAGAAAATAACAGGTGTTTATTTTTTCCACATATAAAAATGACACCTATTGTAAGGCCAGTATATAAAAGGTCTAGTTCTCCCTTTGTGCAATAAATAATTATACCACAGATTTGCCAGTGTGTCTGCATGTGGTTTAAGTAGGTTTTTCAATGACCTAAATATAGCAAAGAACTAATATCTACAAACTTAAAAAACCATGGTCCAAGTGCCCTGCAGTCCTTGTGTATCTTTTTTTCCTTGGTAAATCATTTACATTCTTCCTCAAGAACCCCATAAGCCTTCTTCTATTTATATACATAGCACTTTACTGATCAAATCTACAGGGCCAGGTGTGTTTGCTTAATAAATTAAATATGTGTGGTTCCTTTAAAAATTGCATGTGCGTACACACATATACTTACACGCATGTGTATGTGTATGTATAGTATACATTGAGAGTTTAGGTCGAGCTGCCATGGAGTCGATAACAACTCATGTCGACCCCGTGTGTTTCTGAGGAGACCTGCACTCCATGGGTTCTCAATGGCTGTGATCTTTTGGAAGTAAACTGATAAGCTTTTGATCACAAGTACCTCTGGGTGGATTCAAACTGCCACACTTTTAGTTAATATCCACATGATTAACAGGTAGAGAGCAAAGGAGCAAGGGAGCAAGAGAAGGGGAGAGAGAGAGAGTATGAGGTAGAGAAAATGTGCAAGAGAATGTTTTGTAGGTTAAGTAATAGGCTGTTCACTCCAAGGAACAAGGTTGGCAGTTGAAACCAACCAGTAGCTCCATTAGAGAAAGATTAGACTGTTCACACAAAGATCCACAGTCTCGATGGTGCCTAGCTATCAAAAGATGTAGCATTTGGGGGTCTTAAAGGCTTGAAGATAAACAAGTCCACATGGGTGAAGCACATCAGCCTATTCGATCATGAGGTATCAATGGAATCAGGTATCAGGCATCAAAGACCCAGATCAAAAAGTCCTATCAATGTGAATGAGGGCTGGAGACCCAAAACCCATCAGTAGACAATTGGACATCCCCTTACAAAAAGGTCACCAGGAAGACAGGAGCAAGTCAGGGTACAGCATAGCACTGAGGAAACATACAACTTTCCTCTAGTTCTTGAATGCTTCCTCCCCGCCCCCCTCACTATGATGACCCCAATTCTACCTTATAAATCGTGTTAGACCAGAGCATGTACATGGGTACAGATAAGAGCTGGAAACACAGGGAATCCAGGACAGACAAGCCCCTGAGGAACCAACAATGAGAGCAGTGATAGTAGGAGAGGAAGGGCCAGGTGGGGTTAGAAAGGTGGAACCAATCACAATGGTCTACATATAACCCCCTCCCAAGGGGACAACAGAAAAGTGGGTGATGGGAGATATTGGTCAGTGTAAGATGTGAAAAAGTAATAATTTATAAATTATCAAGGGTTCATGTGGGAGAGAGGGAAAAATGAGGAGCTGATACCAAGGGCTCAAGTAGAAAGAAAATGTTTTGAGAATGATGATGGCAACAAATGTACCAATGTGCTTGACACAATGGATGTATGGATTGTGATAAGAGCTGTATGAGCCCCCAATAAAATGACTAAAAAAAAAAGATTTACAGTCTCATAAACTCAATAGAGCAATTCTATTTTGTTTTATAGGGTCATCATGAGCTGGAATTGACTCAATGGCAGTAGGCACTCCCCCCACACACACACACCCCCACCCCCCCCACCCACCCCCACACACACAGTAGGGGTTCCAAAAAGGTCATGGAAATAATACATGTAAAGCGGTTGGCAAATGTTTGGTTTTAATAAAGTGTAGATGTTACGTTATGACGACAGAGTCCCCTTAGGAGGATCTAATTTTATTTCAAAACTTATTTTTCTTAAACAGTTAATCAATCACAGCATATAGGAAACAAGATTAACAGAAAAGCCTGGTTCTTCTCTCTTATCATACTCACCAGTCACTAAGAAAACCAATTTTGATGCTGGCAGCCCACTGAAGAGAGGAGAAGTGTGAGGGCCAAAGAGGTGGGTCTGTTCCTGACACTGACAGTTCATTGTTGGGAGCAACACTGGATTCGAACCCAAGCAATCTGACCCCCACCCTCATGTCCTATAAGACGGGCCTCAAAAAAAAAAAAAAAAGACGGGCCTCAAAAAAGTCTGTGGAAAAATGGAATGAAAAGATGAATGGATATTTTTCCATGGAAAAATGCACAGCAGAGCGAAACACTACACGGCCCTGTGCCATTCTTACACTTATTCCTACGCTTAAGCCCATTGTAGCCACCCTGTCAATCCATCACCTTGAGAGCCTTCCTGCTTTCACTGCCCTCCACTTTACCGAGACTGAGCTCTCCTGATAACATGTCTAAAGTTTGCCTCATGAGCACATGGATGATCCTGTGAGCCAGAGCCTCCACTCCAAAAGGACAGCACATGTAGCAACAGGGACAAGCTGGAAAGAACAGTCAGCCCTTCAAGATGTAATCAGAAGGACCTGGGCTCATGAGGGCTTTGTGACGATGTTGCTGCGTGCAACTCAGCTGACTCAAACTCAGAGGTCCAGGGGCCCAAGCATAGGACTTCCTCACGAGGCTCGCTGGACAGCAGTCTCCACGAAAGCAAAGCGCAGGTCTTTCTTTCACAGACCAGAGGTGTTTGGATTGGCCTGAACTGGCAACCTTTCCTGTAACAGCCAAGTGCTTACCTAATAATAACATCTGGGCTGGTCTATAGATACAGAGTATGTGTGTCTCTGTATGAATGGAATTGATTCAATGCAGCTGCCTGTCTATATGTGTGTGTCTACATACATGTAAGAATTTAGTTCAAACTGCAAAAATTATCTTACTTTGTTTCCTATCTATGCAGTGATCTCACCTCAATAAACTTTTTTTTTTAACAGTAAATGGACATACCGTAATACAATAAGTTGTTATTAAAAACCAAACCTACTGCCATCAAGTTGATTCAGACCCATAGAGACCCTGTATGTGCGATGTGAGGTTGTGAATCTTCACAGGGCCAGAGAGCTTCATCTTTCTCCTTTGGAGTAGCTGGTGGGTTTGAATGGCTGACCTTGCAGTTAGCAGCACAGCACTATCAGGGCTCCATAAGTTGTTATTAAAAACCAAACCAAACCCAGTACCATCAAAGAGAGTCTAATTCATAGCGACCTCATGTAGGGTTTCTGAGACTTTATGAATCTTTATGGGAGCAGGCAGCCTCGTTTTTCTCCAGAAGAGCAGCTGATGGGTTTGAACCATCTACTTTGCAGCTAGTATAATATAACACTTACTGGATAGCACCCCCAAAGCTGACAACACAGTGACCGAACAAATACGTCCTCCAAGTCTGGGGGAGGCAGGGGTGTGTGGTGGGGGGATAGTGGGGGAATCTTAGGTGGCTGAAATGAAGTCTATTCCTGTGGCCAAATATTCCTGTGGCCAAATACTAAATGGGGTTGAAGATGTCATAATGCCCACTTTGACAGTCTCTGGAAGCTGTGAATATCTTATATAAGGGGAAGGGGCTTTGGACATTTTGTAGGATATATTTTGGGATCCAAAATATCTAGAAGTCCGTTTGAAGTAAAACACCATTGTGTTCCTGTGGGGGGCGAGAGTGGGGGCAATGTGATGGGGAAATTCCTGACAATTAAGAAAAGCTTGAACATTGCTGAAATGGCTAAACACAAAGGAAAAGGAAATAATGACATTTTATCCTCAGAACAAGGCAGTGAGCATTATTGAAAAGCTCAAACAGAACAAATAAATAAAAGACCATTGCTGTCTATCCATGGGCAACAAGCAGCACATGCCCTCAGGACCAAAAGTCTTTGGTGGGACAAATGTTACTCAGTCTTTCCGATGTGGAGAAACAGGCTCTCAATCCCATTATGTGGTCAACGGGTCCCAAGTCAATCAGTGTCCAAATTCATTTGAGTTCGGCTGGTTATACTTATGCTTGCAATTAAGTGGCACAAGGTCCAAACCAGGTTAAACATGCCCCCCACTCTTCCCCCTCTGGTCAACAATGTTACCCAGAGAACATGAAGATGCAACTCAGGCACAAATAGATGCAGTAGCCAGAGGAGAACCCATTGCGTGAATCTCCACTGCTTAATTTATATATTAAAAAAATACTCTTCACTGTAAGACCTGCTGGCCCCGCCCCCATTAACTGTTTAGTTGACATAAGCAACATTTCCATCACAAAATAGGGTTTTTAAAAAAATACATATACAGCACATTTACCTAGTGGGATACTTGGAAAATGCTATTTTCTATTGGGCCGAATGATTTTTTTTTGTGTGTGTGGGGGTAATTAATTAATCTTTGATCTATTCTCATAAAAGTATTGCTCTAAATCTCAGTCTATCAGGAGCAATCACCCAAATGAATTCTAACACAATTAACACAAATACTGAGGTGCACTAGCTTGAACTCTGCTGTCTAACTGTTTACCTTTCTGGCCATGATTTCCCAATATACATTTTTCTTCTAACTAAGCATATGCTAGTAGCTATTTCCTAAAGGCTGCCTGAGAGTCAGGACTTATCTAGAGGCCACCAGAATGTCTAAAGAACCCATTATCCCTAATCTGTCTTTACTGGGGACAATCTATTAATTTCATATTTACCAGAGGCATTTCAGATTCTGTTATCAAAAGTTAATCAAAGCTGTCTTAAGACTTAAAAGGTATTAGAATTGAAGAAGAATGTTTCAGAATTATGGATCCATCTGCTTGAAAGCTTTGCACATGGCATCTTCCTTAATTTTCTGGGCTATTATTTTTTTAAGCTTTAGCTGAATCTGGCCAAACATTGGCCCCTCAGTCACTCACTTGCAGCGTTGTCTAGGGAATACCATTTGTAGACTTGCTTAAGTAAAATATTGAGGGGGGATTTTTTTCTCCCCAATTTGCTCAATCAAGTCCTGAGTACTGGGGAATGTTGAGGTCAAAGGGTGACTAAGACCTCGAGCCTTCTTAATTACAAAGATATGTTAAATTTTATGATTTAATTTTCAATGTTCACCGTCTGTTGCTCACGTCAACTTTTAAAATGCTCACATTAAAAAGTGCTTCACCTGTATTTAGTGCGACTGCCACAGAGGAACAAATTACTCCATTCCCCAGTGTTTCCCATTCATAGTGGCCCAGATTCCATGCAGAGTTCTCTTATGATCTGGTGGGATGCATTGTCTTGGTCTATATGAGAACAGCGCCAGGCCTCCTATGGACACTAGTTAGACTCATTTCTGCTCTCATCAAAAATCTCAATCTAATTTTCTGATGTGACTTATTCACTCAAATCCCCAAGTCCTTGAGGGGAAAATACCACTAACAGGGATACTTGGTGCCTTTATGGTACTGTCAGGTAGACATCAAACAGCTAACCTCAAGGTTGACAGTTCAAACTCACTCAGTAGGAGAGAGAATAAGCTATCTGTTTCTGTAAAGACTTATAGTTGCGAAGCCCTTATATAGGATTGTTATGAGTCTGACTATGAGCCAAAATCAAGTTGATGACAGTGGTTTTAAAGTCACTGCCCTCTAGTCAATACTGACTCATATCCAGCCTACAGGGCAGAATAGGGTTTCCAAGGTGGGCAAATCTCTACAGGAGCAGAAAGCCTCAGCTTTTCCCTCCTAAGCAGCTGGTGGGTTTGAACTGCTGACCCTGTGGTTAGCAGCCCAACATGTAAAGCACTACACCAGTAAGGCTCCTTGACAGTGGCTTAGTAGGGGGTATATTCCTGGACTAATTGAGATAGCTTACAGCACACGCTTTACTAACAATTCTTGATGCAGGAAACCCCTGTTTCATGATAGTATATGTAGATAATTTAAAAAAATCATTATTGTACTGTTTCCCTTGAGAGTTGGCATAATAAATGCAGTTTCCATTTAACAATATGCATAGCATTTGTTCAACTGACAATGTGCCACCATTTCACGATTGTTTCCATTCACATTATTTCCATTCTGTTTGATCCATTTCTGTCCATCTAGTTTCCCTGTGCTGCCCACCCTGACACAAAATATGTGGGGAGTCTGTATTGCTCATGAGCTTCAAGGTAAAATCACATGGTCATAAATGTGATTGCTGGCCAATCACATTTATGAAGATAAATGGGATAGACCTATCTCATAGGTGGACATATGAAACAACTAACAACACTGACCAAATATCAGAGAAAAGATAAATCAAAAGAGGAAGACTTGGTCAAACACGGAGCCCTTGGTGGGCACTATATGAACTAGGCCCAAGTATTGTCCTAGGGAAGTAGACGTCTAACTGGAAAAGAAGGTAGTAAGTAATTTTGAGTCAGCATTTTAGCCCAGAACCTTCTACATGTTAGCACATTGTTTATGCATAGTAGATATGCGGACTGGTTTTTAAGGGAAATCAATATTTACTGTTACTGGGCATGATTGACTCAGGTTGCTCTGGTCAATATTTCCTTTAGGAAAGCATCTTGGACTTCCTTTCTCTAGATCTGTAGGTACACCGCTCCCTTCCCTCAGAACGCCTCTTCCTTAGGTCCAATATCTAAAACCGACTCAGTGCTCAAAACCCACCCAACTCCTCCCTTCCTGGTGGTTCCCCTAATCCTAGCCACTGGCGAGGAAGGTTTCCTTCCATGAATCCCTGCACTCGGGGATACCAGTAGTCTTACCTGCCAGGCCACCGTTTACTGAAATGCATTTCCTTCGTTAGACGGCAAATGCCTGGAGGGCAAGCGAGGAGCTGTACTTTATTCATATCCAGACGCCTTCGAATGAGAAAGTGCACACAGCGGATGGAATATTTGTACATATGGAGCCATGTTCTAGCTGACCAACTGCAGACAACTGTCATAATCCATGGCAAACATGAACTTTACACATTTATAATAATTCATGCTTGGTTCACTCAGGGTGTTTGAGCATTCACCATTGGCAGGCACTGTTCTAGGGACGAGAGTCACAGCAGAGAACACCCCAGTCCTGACCACGTGGACGTCACCTTCCAAAAAGGGCGAAAAGACAAGAACCAAATACAGGCCAGCAGAGATGCAGGAGAGGGGAGAGAAGAGGAGGCAGGGGTCAGGAAAGTGCTTCTGAGGAACCTGTACTTGCATGAAGCAAAGGGGAGCTGTGTAGGTCTCTGGAGGAGCTGGAAAGGTCGGAGGTGAGTGGCCAGCTAGGGCGAGGCCTTGTGGACCATGGTCAAAAGTTTGCACTTTCTCCTGAGTGTAGAAGGAAGCCCCTGGACAACCGATCAGGGGTTGACTTAATCTCATATGTTTTTAAAGAATGATTCTGCCCCTTGGTCTCTCATCGGCTCTTCCCTTCCTTTCCCCGTCCTTGCTCCCCTGTTCCCTTTCCCCTTGTACTCCTTCCCCTCCTCTCCTCTCTCCACATGGACCACCAAGCACAGCTGAGACCTGCCTCCAAGAATGGATTTTTATCTGCAACATTCAGAATGTTCAGTATAAGGACTGAGAACTCAGCTGTTTGAATCAGACTCCCTGTGAGATATTCCTGTTGACAAGCCACATGGAGCTATGCTGATGGCAGCCAGTGCTAAGATGCTTTCACCACCACTGGATCCACAAGACTCTCCACTCACTGGCCTGTGATCTTCCTGAACTCAGTGTCATTGCAAGTGTTGTATGAGTCTGAAGAGGAATGTATAGACTGGTATTGGACATATGGACTAATATCGGACTTAAGGACTTGAACTAGACTGGGCTGGGGTGTTTTTTTAATATATAATTAATCTTTGATATAAAACTCTCTCTGACATAAAAAAAAACACAAAAAAATGATTACTCTGACTGTTGGTAACTCTCAAACATACCGTAAAACAGTAGCCGGAGAAGAGAGACCAGTAGGAGACTCCCAAGTGGGACAGCTGGGGACAGGAGCCAGTGGCTTGGGTCAGAGCGGGAACGTGATGGAGGAGCGGTCCGGTCAGAGTTGGAATGTTCTTTGAAGGAGCAGCCTCTCGAACTCACAGATGAACTGGATGTGGTGCAAGAGATAAAGGAAGAAATCCACACAATGGCTCCAGGGCTGTGGTCTGAGTATCTAAATGGAAGGTGCACCATGAACTGAGCTGGAGAACCTTGGTAGATAAGGTGACTCACAGTGGGGCAGGCGAGGGTTTTATTTGGGGCATGGAAGCTGACCATCAGCATCCTATCTGAAATGATGGGTAACCAGCAAGCTGTAAGTCACATGGAGATAAGGAAGGTAAGACTTAGTGGGAAAATACTCCGATCTACTTACACAATGCATGCTTTGGAGCATAGGAGGTGAAAATTAACCTATTAAATTATTCTCAAACTAAAAACCAAGTTACCTTAATCTGTTGTCTGCATCTCAACAAGGACCCCAATCTCCAGGACAAAAATAAGCAGGCCAACTTAGAAAGAAGAATAAAGTCTATCCTAATGTAATTTTTTTCAGCAAAAGAGCCGTGTGAAGGAACATGAATGTTTAAGTTAGACATCACCTCTGTCACTGAATGTTAGACATTATGTCTGTGATTTCCTCTGGAAATTCAAAAATGCGGTCCAGTGCTCCCGGGTCTGATTGAAAGAGACACTTCTCTGTGTAGCCTTCCTCTGCTTTCTGTGTGCCCAACCCCCTATGGAATCAAACAATCAACATGTTTTATACTGTCCAACCAGCTTTGAGCTGTAAATACAGTGTGAAGCCAGCCCCCAACAGTTACCCACTCAATACATGTCATGCACACATATGATGAAAGATTCTGGGAGGCAGAAGAACTATGACCTGTTAATGAAAACATGAGCTCATCTTGCCTGGATCTACAACACAGACACACACACACACACACACACACACACACACACACCCCGCCCAAGATTATTTTCAAGTGAGACTGTTGCCACATACAAAGGACAAGGAGGAGAAGAAGAAAGGAGAGTAGAAATTGGCCAACCCCAAAGACAGAATGGGAGAAAGCAAATAAAATCTGGAGAGACACAATTTTAGGTCATATGAAGTTTGTGTGGTTGCGATCACCTCCCTGCTGGTCTCCTTGCTTTCAGTTCTCTGTGCTGATTCACCCTCTGGTTCAGTGCTCGACTGATACCTTTGAACCGCTGTGCATTCGTTTCGTAGGGCGGCCGTAATAAAGTACCACACATTTAGTGCCCAAAGCAGCCCACATGTGTTTACTTACAGTTCTGGAGGCCCTGAGCTGGAAAGAGGTGTCACTGGACTAACAGGAAGGTGCCAACAGGCCCTTGGTCCTTCAGGAGGCTCCAGGGGAGAAGCTATTTCCTTGCCTTCTCCATTTACTAAAGGCGGCCCACAAGCCTTGGCTTGGGCCCCTGCCTTCCTCCATCTTCCAAGTCAGCAGCAGTGCGGCATCATCAAATCCCTCACTCTCCCGGACCTCTCTTTCTGTGGCCACACGTTCTGCTCCCTGTTCATGGGATCTTTGTGGCTACATGAGACCCACCCAGCGACTCTTTCCCTCTCAACATCCACCCCGTCATCACTTCTACAGAGTTCTCTTTGCCACGGGTTTTGGGGGGCTAGAACATGGATATGTTAGGGGTGGCAGGGAGACAGTATTGAATCGCGCACACATGGTTTTAAATGTAGAGCTTCCTGGAAATGTTCTGTAATTGTGGTGGTTAATAAACCAGGCCTCTGTCATCTGGCAGCCCTGGATGTGAAACCTGTTTCATTACATCCCAGCTGTGTGACCTTTGACAAAGAGTCTGAATTTCTCTAAGCCTCAGTGTCCATTCTATAGGATCTACAGCAGCCTGGGGCATAGGTCACACGTTTTCAATGCATGCAGCACATTTCCACAGAGTTCATTGAGTCGCCGTTTATGTGCCAGGCCCTGCGCTGGGATATCATTATTATTTTGAGCATTGAGCAAAGGACTTGTTGTCCAGGGCCTGTCACAGACAGACTTTATTAGCGGTCCACTCATTTGGCATTCATCCTGTACCACTTTGCCTTCTTATTGAAGCTCTCACACACCAACTCAAACAGACCAATCTCACTGCCATCAAGTTGACTATGACTTGGTATTGGGCTGCTAACTGAGAGGTCAGCAGTTTGAACCCACCAGCCAGTTACTCCTCTCACAACTGAAGGGGCTTCAAAAAGTCCAAGAAAAGATAGAATTAGAGGATAATGAACTGTCCCCACAAACTTTTCTAAGGACCCCTGTATACTTTGCCCAGTGCTTGTGGCCTTGTTTTAAAAAAAACAAAGGCAAGTCAGTTCTGTGTGCCTGCACCTGCCCATACGCACAGCGAACACGCTTGAGCCCTCCGCTTCTTCAGGCCCCCAGACCCCCTCCCCTTCTCCTGGAGGCGGTTTCCTGCCCCAGGAGCTCTCACGCTCAGGCATCCCCGATGCTACTCTTCCGACAACTTCTCCGTCCGGCCTTGGCGGCATTCAACCGGGGCTTTCCACACGGCTCTGGCCGGCCGCCTGTGTCTCTCATCGATGTTTCCCCGGGAAGTTTCTGGAAAGGTGGTTCCTGGTCTGGCTTAAGCACACAACGTCCAAGAGCAAGATCGGCCTGTAGTGTGGGTTCTTTAGATGACCAAATCGGGTGCTCTGTGAATCCCTCTTCTCAGAAACAAAATCACTTCCCCAAAGTCAAGTCTGGGCAAGCCAGAGAAGCCCGCGTCACACATGAACGTCCATCCATGAGGCTTCTTTTACCCAGGGGGTCTACAGTCTCGAGAAAATCAATCCCATGTCTGGGTTATTTAAAAGAAAAGGCTCTTTTCCACCTGACACCTACTGGTGGCAGCAATAATATAAAATCAGCTTTTAAAAATTGTTCCCCATTGTTCTCCATTATTTGGGTCTTTGATGTATCCTACATTATGAGTTATCAAAGCAAGCAATGCAGCCAAGGGAGGGAAACACAGCTAATGAAGGAGACATTAAAGGTTATGTTCCCACCCCCACCCCTCGTCCCCCCATTTCTTTTGTCTTCTTTGCAAATGATTTTAAAGGTCATTTTAAAAATAGCCTACAAGGCTACAAAGGCTTCTAAATATTTAAATAACACAATGCAGCTTATTTTTACATAGTGTTCTAGATGCACATCACAAAATGCTTCACAGAAATGCCAGTCATGGGCTAAGGAGAATAGAAAGGTACATTTGAAGACTGAGCAGGAGGAAAACAATGGTTCAGAAGGGAAGAAGCCTTTCAATAGCGGTACACACACTGGGTGCATAGGCAAAAAAAGGCAACCTCCCACTTCAGATCATTAGAGAGGCCAACGAGAGGAAAGAGTTAAATGGAGACCATGTCAACTCAAGCCATCAGGACAGGGTGGAACTCTGACTGGGAAGCAGTCTTGCATCTTGAGGTGCCAGTCGGAAGAAAGGAACGAGATTATATTACTCGGAAGAAAGGAACGAGAAGATGTTGCCGTTTTTGAGTGTGTACCTTCCCCAGGCTCTGTGCTCAGTACATTGTAGGTTATTCCACTCAGCCCTTGCAGGCCACGCTTTACTGCCAGTGTCTGCACAGGTGAAGAAATACAGGCCCAGGAAAGTTCTGGAGTTCCCCAAAGGTAAGAGTAAGTGCTGAAGTCAAGATTCCGGCCCCTAAGGTGGAAAACAACCCAAACATCCATTGATAGGTAAATGGGTCAACACAATGTGGACAACGGAACCTGTCCGTATAGTACATCAACAAATGTTTTTATATAAACCCACTGCCATCGACTCCATTCTGATTCATAGCAGAGTCACACTGCTCCCTCCTCTGAGACTATCAATCTGTATGGGAGCAGATTTCATCATCTTTCTCCTTCTGGAAGAGCCGCTGTCCAGTTCCTGCTGCTGACTTGTATTCAACAGCCCTTCTACACATCCCATTGTGCCGTAAGGGCGCGTGCGCACCACCCCTTCCGCAGCCCCCCCCCCCCAGCCCGGATATTCTACTTTACTCGTTAGAACATCCTCTGATTCACTAAGTACATGTTTCTCCTGTCATCCTTGAATAATAAATCATCTTAATATTAGCTTATCTATGTATAATTTTTTTTGCTCCTACCAACACTTCTCTCCTGTTCACTGTCACTAAACATGGCTAGCAACCAGGACAGCCTTGATAGAGATCAGGGTTAAAACATCTGGATGGAGTAGTAAGCTACATTCAGTGCCTGAGTTCATATTCGGAGCACAAAAATACTGTGTCTTGAAAGCTAGAAGTCTGCACTTAAATAGCACCCTAACATTAAGGTTTGGCCCTTCAATCCCTCTACACATTAAATCTATAAAAAGGAAGAAAAACATAAATCATCATCTTCAAGGAAGTACATGGTACAATTCTCATGGAACAAATTCGGGCTGTCTGAACATCAAAATATTCTTTCTTCTGACTTAATACTTCTGTGTGGTAGAATTCGGTGCCGAAGAACACAGACTCTGGTGTCAGACTGTTGGTTTTCGTCCCCGTCTAGCATTTTCGGGTGGTGTTATCTTGGGCAAACGACTGAACTCTTGGAGGTCTCTTGATAAGGCAGCCACATCCTGGGCTGTAGTGAGAACACCAGCACAGCACTGAGAACAGCCCCGACTTAACGAGTCGTGGGCTGTTATTCTCACTAGGAGGCTGTGGAGATGCCAGGTGGCCATTCTCTGCTGCGCTCTCTCCATTTTTATGTTCTCCTCCATGTTCCCTTATTAAAAGGAAAGAGATTTCAGTTTGATGAAGATAAATTGGTCCTCACACATAGTAAACCAAACAACACAATGTGTTAGGAGCCAAGAGCTTCAACGTTTGAAGCTCTACTTTCTAAACTGAAAACAAGGGGGAAAGACAGAAAAGAACAGGAGAGTCAAAGTTTGAGATCCACAGGGAAAGTGGCTTTAGAACCCTGGCCCATGTTTCAGACTGAACTCAAATTCCTCCATCACTCCTGGGAGTGGAGGTGTCAGGAGAGGTAAGAAAGCCGGACAGGTCCCGGCATACCGCAGCAATGTGCTTTAAACAAGCTTTTGACACCGTGGTGACGTGCCTGGGAGTTAATACCACCAGGGAAGAGAACATGTAGGGCGCACATTATAATGCATTCACGACCTACACAATGACAGTCTATGTGAGGAACATGGACTTGCAAAGGGAATAAAACTACCTTTCATGCATGACTACTCCCCACTACTTGCTACCTGCCGTTCTAAGGAAGACCCAGCCTTTAAATCGTTGGGACTGAAATCCAGCCTCTTCCTTCTTATGTTCTCGATTTGTCAGAAGGCATTATCACTCGTTTCAAAGGGAAATTTACAGTGGCTCCAAACTGAATAGAGGAGCCTAATTTTCAAACACGTTACAACAGAACATCCTCAGTCTTTCCCTGAATGACTTCAAACATTCAACAAGTAGTGCTTCCTGGGAGCAGACTATCCTGAAGTGTTCCCCTGAGCTCCTTCCTATTTAGAGTCTGCAGTACTGGTTTGCTTGAAGCAAGCTGTCATTCTCCACTCGTTTGTTGTTGTTTTTTTAAGTAGGGAGGAGGGGGATGATCATAATGATAGGTCTGAAATTACAATTATTTTAGAGATGCTGGGAAAACAAACTCTATTTATTGCTTTTTGCCCCAGGCCACTCCTATTTCCATATATATTTCTGACAAAAAATACCTTTTTATTTTCATAAACCTAAGTCCCAGGTAAAGACGCTGCGCACACAGTCGCCACTTAGTTCAGGTTGGAAGGCAGGACACTAGCACCTTTGAAAGGCCCTGAGGTTTTCTTTACATGTGTCCCCATCCAGAGCCACTCCACATTTCTTTGGTGACATCACAGTAGCTGTGGCTTTGAATTTTTCAATGGCAAAGACATGGTGGCTTTTAAGCCTTATTTTACTAAAACCAGCAAGGCCCAAGTTAGGGTGAAAAACAACAAGAACAGGCACAAAAACAACAAAAAACCCTTCTCTGGACTAATAGAATACACAAAGAATGTAAGGAATAATAATCATAAAAAAGTGGATGTAGGAAAGCATCAGACCCACATAAAATGGTTGAGTTTGGAGGGAAAAGAGGCAGATCTAATGGGCATTTCCTCTTCTAACATGAGGGAGAATTCATCTTTTAAAAACTCCTAAGGCTTTTTTTCTTTCTTTCTTTCTGGTAATTTGTTTTCATAAATCTGGAGTTAGCTACTCGAGAGTCTGACCCGCATGGTGGCATCATACACATTTACTGATGAATCCACTCAAATCCTAAGGAGTGCCCAAACCAAGCATCCTGCCACCCGGCGAGTTGGTTCTGACTCCAAGGGAGCCCCCAGGACACGGTAGAACAGCCCCAGGGAGCTTCTGAGACTAACTGTTATAGGCATAGAGAGTCTCATCTTTGCAGCCGGTGGTTTTGAGCTGCTGACCTTGAGGTAGGCAGCACAACATGTAATCACAAGCCACCTGGGGCTCCTAAATCATAGGAATACGGGTAGGTCATGTGTGTACTGCTTTTCATTCTAGAAGGCGTGTAAACCAATAGTCGTGCATTTCCCACATCATCTTGCAATGGTATCTTTTGATATTAATTCTGAGGAATTCTGTTGCAGGTAGCTGCTTCACTTGCTCGCCTTCAGCCAAACGTAGCTATGGATCTTTGGTTCTTTTTTTCTTTCTTCTCTCCCTCACTCTCATCTTTCTTCCTTTCCCTTCCCCCTCTCTTGATGGACAGAGGTAGGTCCTCTCCCTTAGCCCCAGTCGTGTGTATTCTCACAGCCAGTCTCCATGCTGTATGCTGTTCAGCCTCCTTTCCCCTGCGTTACAAGATCTCGAGAGGCAGAGCATATATCTCACTGCAGTGCTCTGTACATGGCAAATATGCAATTTGTTAAATGGGTCTTTGGAAAATAGCTTCCATTCGGAACAACTGTAGAGCTAAAGGACCTTGAATTTGCATTTGAAAACACCACAGAGAGGAAAACAATGATTTCTCATAATTGAACGGTAGCATCCTTGTATTCTTTTTTTTTTTCCTTGTATTCTTTAAATTGATATTTAAACCTGTCCTCGTGGAGCCTATTCTGATTCATCAAGACCTTATGGGAGTGAGTAGAACTGCCCCATAGGAGGAAGGCTGGTGCAGAGTGGGTTATGCCCACTTTGTTAACTGCAGTCAGAAGTTCGAAAACAACAGCTGTTCCATGGGAGGAAGATGAGGCTTTCTACTTTTAATAGACTTGAAAGCCCACAGAGGTAGTCCTACTCTGTCCTATGAAGACACTATGAGCCAGAATTCATTCAATGGCAACAAATTCGGCTTGGAATCTTTATAAAATCTAACTGCCACATCTTTTTCTCATGGAGTGGCTGGAGGGTTTGAACCATCCACCCTTTGGTTAGTAAGCAAGCACGTACCACTGTACCATCAGGACTAAAGGACTATACATTCCATAGATGGCGCCAGGGGCCACGGAAACCTGAAGTGCCACTCTGCTCCTCCATCTAATGCCAAAAACATGTCAGAGACTACGAATGAGAAAGTGAACTCACATATTACTAGAACTCACATATTGCTAAGTTGATGGCTGTGGAACTTCTAAGTTCACATTTCAAGGTCCATGAAAGAGTAAAACATGCTCACTGCTAAAAACAAAACCCTGGCCATTTTTAGACAACCAAATCACGTGGTTCTCCTAGAACCCAGTGCCATAATCATAGGTGTGCAGAAGGGAGATGTGGGAAGTGAGCAATTGGGAATCTGTTGACTTTGGTCTGTTTTACCATGGCTATGCAAGTAACCGTTTTGACTTCCGATTTTGTGAACCTCGGTCGTTTCTAAGGAGGCTGGTTAGAAGAGGAGCACTATAGAGGAAAGGAAAGGACTAAAAAAAATAAATAAAAAGGGAGGACACGGAGAGACCAGGAAGCTGAGATTAAAAAAAATTACTGGCAACCCAATTACTTGTTCTTGAGGTACCATCTATACTCACGTATAAGCCGAGTTTTTCAGCACATTTTAAATGCCGTGTTTGTGGTAAAATTAGGTGCCTCGGCTGATATTCGGGTCGGCTTATACTCGAGTAAATATGGTAAGTAATGACTCCATCACAAAATGGCCCCTTCATTTTACCCAGCCGAAAAACCAGTAAGATAGCAAAAGGGTCTGAGTCATTCCCATCGATAGTGCGCAGTTTCTGATTCACACTTCACTTGTCATTGGAAAACGTGCTTCCCATTTTAATTTTATGGGCGTCATTCTCAGTTCTAACAAACAACTCGAAGTAGGTTATTTCACAATTTAACATTCCTTGCGTTTATGGCGATCACACAGAAGGTCCAAAATAAGCAGCAATTTAGGAGGAAAGAGCTTCCTTAAATGCTTTTTTGGCTACAAAACAGAAGGTTGCCACAAAAATCTGTTTTGCATCATCTCAACGCTTGAAACAAGAACACATAATTTAGAAAAAGGAAAAAGGAAAAGAAAGAAAACGAAAAAGGAAAAAAAAAACACGTGGCAGTCACTAAGCCATTAAGAACAGAGTCGTGCGAGAAATAGCTTCCCGGTGCTATCCCGGTACATTTTCTGGGTGTTTTTGGCAAGCGACGCAATTACGTGGTTTGGGAGGGCAGTGTTTACCCACATAACCATTTATATCCTGTACACACACCGAGGACCTGGCTCCAACTGTCTGATGAGCACACAGGTGTGCAGTCCATCCTTGACCTCGGCCTCTGAGGAAGCCCAGGTGGTTTTATCACGAGTGGCTGCAACCCTTAGGCGAGTAAATCTCTGAACTCGGCTTCTGCCTGCCCCTCAAACCCAACCCTTTCCCTGCGTGCCCACAACCTGACAGTCGTGGGGCTCCGTTTAGGTGCAGTCTGTCAATCGGCTAATTCTTTCCACTGTCAGGATGGAAAGGGGTAAGGAAGTGTGTGACACGCCCCAAACTCAACCCAACGAATGCACAATCGTCTTGTTACTCCTTTTCACAGCTTCCTGCCATGATGAGACCCCTCTGTCTCTCCCTGCAGCCCCTGCAGAAGCCTTGCAGTAGTCCCTGGGAAGCAGAAGTAAGGGGCTGGGCATATAAGGGATTCAAGTTTATCACACTGCTGCACATGCTGGGATGCCTATAAATGTGAACTTTATCACACAGAAAGTTCTTTCATGAAAATGGCATTCCTTTCTGTTAAAGAGTGTTCAGATGTCAAAACGGGTGCAATGAGAAGTAACGAGTTGTAACGGCTGCTTTGCACAGCCCGAGTACAGAATCCTGTTTAAAATATCACATAACTGCGTCCATTCAGCTGGCACCTTGCTCCAGGGCGCACCCATCTCAGCAGGCTGGTGGCCAAAGTCCCGCGAGGTGATTCAGAACCGTGGTATGCCTTGGCCATTCACGCAACATGTCTAGCGCTGTCCGCAACACTATTTACACGTGTTAAGAGATGTGAATCGGCATCTTGTTGCATACATTTTCTTCTGTGTGGCCCTTTATTAAAACTGGGCTGGCTCCCAGTAGCATCATATATAGTCTATACATTGATCCACCGGTAATGAAGGAGCTGCTTCATGCCCTCTTTGCTATTAAAATGATTTGTGGGGGCGGATACTTTATTCCATGATAAGATTCTGGAATCATTATGGACCAATTTTCACAACGCTTTCTAAAACCGGGTCGAATATCATTATGAATATATCGTGATTGTCTTGTTAAAAAACACAGTAAAACATTATGGAGTTAAACATGCCACTTTGATAAATGACCTCTCTACACACACACACACACACACACACACACACACACACACACACACACGGGGTCTTCAAAGAGTTCATAGGACAATGGAATTCAAAAGATAAAAATTAAAAATGGGAACATTCTCCACATAAGTGCCATCAAGGCCATGGTACTTTTGTAAAGCAATGATATTAGTCCTTTCGTCATCCCTAAAGATGGGAATTTAACCATGGCAATTCAGTCTTTTTTACATTATTAAATGAAGAAAATTTGGTGCTCTCTAAAGATTTTTCTAGATTAGGAAGCAAAAAGAAACCGGAAGGAGCCAAATGAGGACTGTATGATGGGCCTAATGATTCCCCATCAAAACTCTTGCAAAAGTGCTCTTGTTTGAAGGAGGAAAGAGCAGGGGCATTGTGGTGGAGAAGGGCTCTGTGGTGGTGCTTTCCTGAGCATTTTACTGCTGAAGTTTTGGTTAACGTCCTCAAAACAGTCTCATAGTAAGTAGATGTTACTGCTGTTTAGTCCCCTGGAAAGACAGTAAGCAAAATATCTTAAGCATCCCCTAAAAGCTGCAATGACTTTTGTTCTTGACAAAATTTTGTCCAATTTTGTTTTGAAGGGGTCTCTTCCACCTTCGATAGCCATTGGTTTGACTGCACTTTGTGTCCAGGACCACTCTGGTAAAGCCACGTTTCATCTCCTGCTACAGCTCTTGGAAGGAATGTTTCAGGATGTTCATCCCACTGGGAACGTATCCACTGAAAGCTCTGCTCTTATCTGTCGCTTATCAGGATCCATCAGTTTGGGCACGCGTTAAACAGAGCGTTTGCTCCACTTTAATTTTTCAGTCAGAATTGTGTGTCAGCTGAACAAATCAAGAGGTCTTCTGGTATTGGCTACTGTTTCTGCTGTTAATTGCCGGTCCTCTTTTACTGACTGTGCAGACACGACTGCTTCCTTGTACAATGATGTGGATAGCCTGCAGCTGTTTACTTCACCTTCAACATTGAGTCGTCCTTTCTTAAAGTGAGCTGGTCATTTCTAAACGGCTTATACATTGTCATCATAAACTTTTCACAGAGCCTCAATGATTTCACCATTCTTCCACTCAAGCTTCCCCATAAATTTGGTGTTTGCACTTGCTTCTATTTTAGCTGAACTCATGTTGCTCTGATAGGGGCTCTTTCAAAACTGATGTCTTCTCTTTTTTAGTGCCTTAAGCTAGATCTGGTTCAGATGAGCTATAACAAGTAAGCACAAGTTCATTTGGTACAATTTTGTTTCAAAATCCATGCACAGTCTTTCCATAATACTCATTTTCTCTGAGCTTTGGAAGACCTGGTATACATACATGTAGTCATAAATATAATACACATGTATATGCATATTTATACATGCAGAAAGAATATGAATATATCATCCAAACCCCCTTAATATAAGAAGGTTATTGAACCTCCCCGAGCCCGTTTCTTCCTCTGTTGAATGGGGGGGACCAGTTCAACTATACTCCACAGGGGTGGTACAAAGACAAACACAGAACAGCTTGAAAAGTGCCTAGAACAGTACATGGCACATGAAAGACATTCAGCACCTAACCTGAGGTGCCCAGGTTGTTGTCAGTTGCTACAAGTGGGCAGAAAACACAGACACGCGAGCAACAGGTAGAGGAAGTCACTGCTCCTGATGGATGCCATTCATCTACACTTGGTAATTATCCCAGACTTTACAGGCCAGTGATTTGCAGTGGTCCTTTGGCATCCTTCCAGAAGCAAACCCAAGATGTATCATTTTGGGATACAAAAGTCCCCAAAGTCCTCTTAGCATGTTTGGTCCTTGTATAGTGCTCACCCGCTCAAAGGTTCCTCAGTTGTGCCCTGAGAAGTGACTTGGCTTCCTCTGTCCTATGGAGGAGGACCAGGAGAAATGATGCTTCATAAACTCTAACACTAGTTTTTGCTATGCATCCTTGATGCCAACATTTCAGCATCTAGAATGTTAGTTTTCTTTCCCCAACCCCGCCAGCCGCCCCCTCCACCCGATTGGTAGCAAACCTACCCACACTAGTAAAATAATACAAAGGAGTGCAGGGGAATAAAGAAAAGAAGAGGATATATGAAGGGACTTCAAAATACTTGTTGGGGGGAGAAAATGGAACAAAAAGATCATGTAAACCCCCATGAAAGCCGGAACCTGGGGGAGGGAGAAACTTCAGAGAGGAAAAACCCCGTATTTTGCACTCATGGAGAGTGGTCAGGAAAGTGTTAAGAGCGCACCCTGTCAAAGGCGGAAGGCCCATGAGCTGCGGAAGAACAAAGTGGCCTGTCCCTTGGCGTTCTGGCTCTCACAGGTTTCACTGGATTCCCCTCCCTCCTGAGACTGAGCGGGCTCTCCTAAATGCTCTCCAAATACTGAAGACTTGTCCACAAAAAGGATTTCGCAGATTTTAGTATCTGTGTCTGTATACCAGTTGGGTTTGAACGCTGATGTTGTAGGTTTTGACAGAGAGGAAGAGGAAACAGGCCACCCTATATGTGACTGCAGGTGACAAAGTGGCTTTGGGTATTTGGTGAGGTGCGCGGGTGGAGGGGAGGCGCGGGCAGAAGGGCTGGCAATGCACTAAACAGCATAGCTCGCCTGTCACTTTAAGAGCTGAAACAGGAAAACCTGTACCATTTTTGTATTTTGTTCATTCTTTTCAACTCATTCTAAGTTGCCCCCTGGGAGTTAGCCCTCCACCAAAAGTCTCTTTCAGTACACAACTCGCTCTCTCTATTAAGCGTCCCCTCCCCGCTCCACAGCAACACTGCCTCCTTTGTACTTCTCTGGTGAACTGACCAGCCATACAGTACAATGGCCACAATTACGAAATTACACTGCCTGTCACTGCCTTTTGTATCACACCTCTAACAGGTGCCATTACTATGATAGGCAAATTGTAATAATCCATTCACAGCACCCACGGCCTTAATAATGCATTTTTTTTATTTTACATAATCTGTGTGTGAATACCACAAGGCATCTGAATAGTTGTAAACACGCAGGGCTGAGCAAAGGCACTGCCAGGAATGCAGCTCCCAACAAAGGCGGTCAGGACAACAGACCTGAATGTAGGCGCATTCCTGATAGAGTGGGCATACGGAAGAACCCCCAAAAGGAGACATGGCGACCTCAGAACTCGAGGCTTTTCTACAAGCAAGCTCCGGGACCGGCAAGAGGGAAAGAGGAGACAGTCTCAGACGGAAGTTGTATTTCAGGATTAAGGTGATGAATGGCATCTAGGTGAGCTAAGAGGCATGAAACCTCGGCTGTGAATGCTGGTACCTGGAGCCACAACGCTCGCGAGAAGCAGAAAGCCTAGTTTGAGCCGAGAGAACACTGCCCTTGATCACTGCTTATCCTTTCTTTCATCCTATCCTTCACTTCTGTAAGACACACCTGCAGCGTCCACTGAAGTGAAGTCCCACCCACCAGAGTGAAGTCCTATCGCAAAAGGACCGCCCTCCTCCGATAGCATGGTCAGTGGGAGACCTGAGAGGCTTTGATAGGGGAGGTTGAGAGGCCTTCCTCCCTGGTGGGTGTGACAGAGCAGATACTACTACCTGGGTCCTTTACAGTCTGCTCCGTGAGGGCAGTCTCCAGGTGGCTGGCCTCACAGAGGGTTCACATTTAGAACATGACAACATCTACGCTTTTGGATTGATGCATTTTAATTCTGGTGCTGTCCAAGAATGGCAAAACCACTGTGGACTGCCTGAAGAATAAATAAATCTGTCTTGGAAGAAGCACTACGGGATGCTTCTTAGAAGCCAGGATGGTGAGACTTCAGTTCGTGTGTACTTTGGACATATAGTCAGGAGGGTCAAGGACTACCTTGAAAAATACTTTATGGCCAGCATGGTCATACACCGTGTGAACCCTCACGGGACTTAAATTGAAATCTAAATCTATTGCTACTAAACAGCAGGCTGTAGACCGCCATCAAAGAAGACATACAAGTTTATAATTTCCAAACAATGTCATTTCTAAGTCTTCCATTTTCAAAATCTCTTGGAATTCTGAAAATCTCCACTCAGCCACCTGGAGTCCCACCTTCCTCTTCTTCCCTCCCAGTTCTCTAAGTCCACTACTGGCGCCACTCAAGACCCCCTTCTTTTCCAGTCCACCAGCCTCCGTCAGTATTCTGCTGCCCCCTCCGTGGTCCCACCTCCTGTAGTTAACCATTTCAACTTTGTGCTCATTACTACCCTGGAATCACTCCCTCTTTGTTCTCCTGTCATCTCTATTCTGCCAGTTCTCAACAGGCAATGGCTCTCACTGTGTGTCTTCTTGGCTGGCCCCGTTGGCCAGCCAGGCAGTCCTGGGGAGAACTGTGAAGCCATCCTATTGAACCCACTACAAATTCCGGCTCCCTGACCTCAGCAGGCCTGCTGTGGTGGTCCAGTGATTTCTGACCCAGTCATCCTAAATCTCCTTGACGTTTCCTACAAGTGCAAGAAAGCGTTTCCACCTTTTTCTAAATCATAAGGAGTCCTGATGGTGCTGTTGGGTAAGGGTTGGATTGTGAACTGCAAGGTTGGCAGTTCAAGTCCACCAGCCACTCCTAGGGAGATGAAACTATATGTTCCCCTAATGACCGGTAGTCCTGGAGATCGCATGTAGGACCACTATGAGTCAGAATCAACTTGATGACAATGGTGGGTTCTATGCCCATCATCTACTCCTTCACTTCAGGTAATACTGTGGTTCCCTACGTGAAATCCTGGGACTCCTCTCTAGAATACAGGCTTCTGAATTTATTTGGCCTACCTCCTCCTTTTAAGAAAAAGAATTACTCGGTGGCCCTTGGAAATTAAACACTTTTGTACCACAGGTCACAGTCCAGGATAAAGTATAGGTATCTGCTCTTGCAACACCACCTGGATTGTACCAGCACCACCTAGGAGACAGCATCGCCTCCTTTGGGAAAGACTGCTGTAAAACTTCTATTTCTTTATGCAAAATTCTCATGATTTACTCTTCTTGCACTCCCCTTTCAAAGGAAGTCTATTCCTTCTCTCTAAAGTTACATCTTCAACCTGTGCTAGGCTCTGAAATGATCAATTATTCTCCTTAATGGCAGCAAGACTATGTCTTTTCTAGTTCCAATCTGCAGGTCCTCATACATGCTTGTAGCTCTTTAGCTTGAACTGAAAACAATGATTTTGATCCTGAACCATTTTTCTTCTTTTCTAATCACAGAAGTCTAGGGTCAACTTTTGCCCACTACTCAAGCACTACTTCTCAAAACCACTGCTGGAGAGATGTCAAAATCCTCTCTGGCTCTTCCGGAGAATTGTTCTGATGTAGTTCTCTTTCTTGAACTCTCTCTCCTCCTTGGGCTTCTATGCTACTCTGGACGGACTCATCTGCTAATCCTCTTTAGCTACTGTCTTGTACTTTTTTTTCTCCCACATAAGCTGGCTTTACTCTGACTCTGAAGGTTCTTTTCTATAAATATTATCTTGGCATCATGTTTATCCCTTATTTATTGCATTAAATGAACGTTGCTTATAAGTAATATAGTGGTGTTTCAGAGTAGCTTTAGTGGAACATGGACTGAGATTTTTATTTTGGATATTTTGCTTTATATAACTTAGATAGCATCCATGGTAAGATGCAATATTTAAATATATATGAGGGTTACCTTCCCTCCCCCAACAGAAATGTGCTGAGCAGAGTGAAGCTTTCATAGTACACATTTCCCCACTAAGTGAGCATATAGAAACTCACTCTGAGTTAGTCCACCAAGTGTTGTTGCCTGGGAAGTTTCCCTTTGGTCACAGTGAATTTTTGGGTAGAAGCAATTTCGCTCAAACCTTGTTTTTTAATGGGTGATTTAAGAGAACAGCTTGCAGCTGTGAAATTTTTGTTTCCTGCTTGGGAAAATGCCGCAGAAACTGTTGTGATATTGAACACAGCTTACAAGGACAGCGCTATGGGAAAAACTCAAGTGTATGAGAGGTTTTCACATTTCCAAAAAGGTGAAATGTCGATTGATGACAAACCTCATTCTGGAAGTCCGTCAACTTTCTGAACAGATGAAATGTCTATTCGTAATGCATTTGGAGTTCATTCCACCAGGTCAGACTGTCAATCAACCTTCTACTTAGAGGTTCTGAAAAGATTGCATAACAGTGTCTGACAAAAAAGGCTTGTTTTGCAACCATGACAATGCACATGCTCACACAGCCATCTCAGTGTGCCAGTTTAGGGCAAAAAAACAGCACTCCTCTCTTGCCTCATGCACTTACTCACCTGACCTCACTCTGTGCGACTTCTTTTTGTTTCCACAAATGGAGAGGAACAGGAAAGGACAGTGATTTGATGATGTAGACGAGGTGAAGAAAAAAATGAGGGCAGTGCTGGCAGCCATCCAAACTGAGGAGTTTGAAAAATGTTTCCAAGAATGGAATCGCAAAATTGGTGGGGAGGTGGGTAGGTGGGTGTGGGAGACCTGGTAGGGCAGGATCAAGGGGAACGTAACAAAGAGGAAGTGCTGAAATCCTGGTGGGGACTGAGCATGATAGTGGGAC
>NW_022103968.1:16974097-17056557 GCF_000313985.2 Echinops telfairi
GATAACAGTTGTATGAGCCCCTAATAAAATGTTAAAAAATAAAAAAAATAAAAATAAAAATTGGTAAGCATAAAAAAAAAAAAAAAGAATGGAATCGCAGATTTGACAAATGGATGGAGTGTAATGGAGAGTACTTTGGAGGTGATGAGGTTGTTTAGTAATACAATTTAAATACTTAGCTTTGAAAACAATCCATTTTGGGGGGGCGGGTACCCCCTCGTATATATAGTACATAGAAAAAGACTGCCAATTAAAGTACCATCCAATGCTTTATCACTTAAAATTGTGAGTTCATGCCTATTTATGAGAACAGTTTATAGCCACAGAGCTCGAGACTTCGTGGCTTTCATATGCATCCCCTTAAGGAAAGCACTATAAATAAGATAAATGGGTGAAGGCTTCCCTAAAATATTTTGCGACCAACTCCTCTGAAGCACTTCTTAACTCACAGTCATCAACGTCTCCTCAGCATGTCCTAAGTGCACCACCCTCTTTCTCGGGGATTCTCCCTTCCAGGTCCCCAACACCCACACTGCAAATCCCCATGTGAGTGCTCTTGGTTGCACCGGAAGGTCAGAGTTTCTGGTAACTGTTATAATGCATCTTTTTTCCCTCTAAAGCTCCTTACATGGTCTGTGGCTCAAAATGGTGAGGGATTGCAGTCTTTCCGTCATGTCACCAGGAATAACAACCGAGTTGTTATTGTCACATGTGCAGATAGCGTGTACATCATCACTCCTACCTGGTGGATAGCACTTCAAAGACAAAGTGCCATTAGATACGAGGATGAGGAGGCTTCATCTTGTGCATTTTGCATGCTATCAGGAAACACCAGTCCCTGAAGAAAGACAACATGCTAGGTAACGTAGGGTGGTGGGGTTGGTGTAAAGAGGAAGACCCTCAATGAGACTGCCTGTCACAATGTCTGCAATGATTGTGAGGATGGCATGGGACCCTGAAGGGTTTTGTTCTGTTATTTGTGGAGTTGCTATGAGGAGAAATGGACTCAATGGTACCTAACAAGAACACAAACCTTCACTAATAGTATAACTTTGAGGACAAAGGTATGCCCGACCCAAGCCATGGTATTCCAGTGTCTCATACACAGGTGAAAGTTGGACACTGAATACAGAAGACCGAAGAAAAATCAATGCATTTGAATTGTGGCGCTGGAGAAGAATTTTTAAAGTACCATGGACAGCTAAAAGTCAACCCAATCTGTCTTGGAAGAAGTATGGCCAGAGTGCTCCTTAGAGGCAAGGATGGGAGACTTCATCTTACGTATTTTGGATATGTTTCAGGAGAGACCAGTGCCTGGGAAGGACATCATGTTTGGTAAAGTGGAGGGGCAGCAAAAAAGAGGAATGCCCGCTAGGGGATGGATTGACAGACACAGAGGCTGCAACCATGGGCTCAGGCACAGGCACAATTGTGAGGACGGTGCAGGACCAGGCAGGGTTTCGTTCTGTTGTGCATAAGATTGCTATGGGTCGGAACCGGGAACTGACTCGATGGCACCCACCACACCACACCACCACCACCACCACCACCATGACCACCACCACCACCGCCAACATACCTTTTACTTAAATAGATGCCTTGGAACCCCCTTGGGTGTTTCTGACCCTTACTCCTATAGCCAAAGTTCCTGTCTTTGTTGACTCTTCCCTAAAGCAGTCTCTTGCATCTGTCCTTTTATGTTCATTCCTTATTTTAGAACCCTACCCTACTTCAGTCCTTACCAGCTTCTTCTCTGGGCTGCTACACATTTTCTTGGGTCTCTTTTTTCTCTGAGCTTACAAGATGCTATTGGTCAGATTTATCACCTAAAGTATCATTAGCATTAGGTTACTTACTTGATTCAAGAGGTTCAAATACATGGTATTTCGCAACGTTTGCGTTTGATTTTCTCAGCAACTTTATGAGGAAAGATGAGCATTAGGAACCCATTTGAAAGAATTGTAAAGAGAGATTGAGTTAATGCTTTGCTGAATTTCAAACTGCACATGGGCTTGGTGGTCTGATCCCTGTACCATGCCCACTCTTGGCATGGTACAGGGATCAGACCACCAAGCCCATGTGCAGTTTGAAATTCAGCAAATTCTTGGCAGCCTAAGAATGCTCAGTTGATGTGATGACCTGTATCTGATTCCATGTCTAATCTTAAAACACCAAATTGATTAAATTATAACTCAAAATTAGCTATCAATCAGTCCACATTCCCCAACCCCCAATTCTTTCCCCATACTACTGTCAGGAGGATATTCTTTGAATATGGGTTTTATCCTAGCAGCGTACTGTGGAACTATTTCTAATTCCAATGACCTACCTACCTCTTTCTTTCTAAGACTTAGCTCTTGGGCATGGCACACACAGTTCCACAAGTTCTCATCTGCCATTCCTTTCCTTCCTCCTCTGAATCTCACTTGCGCCTCATGCTGGAACTAAGCAGTACATTTTGTTATTCCCCAAACAAAATCTTACCCAGGGTCCTTTTGTTCAAGGGCCCCTAGTGCTGCAGCAGTTAAGCATCTGGTTAAACCTTTGTTCATAATTCTGTCCACAAAAGCAATGGCATACTTTGTAATCTCCTGCATGTATAAGGCTTGTCCCACACATTGTCTTCTTCTCAAAACTGAGCTTAGTCTCTCCAGCTCCTGCAGCATGCTTCACTTACAACTATTTACCAAAAAGTGCTAGGTCTACTGCTGGGAGTACCGCAATCCCTAGTGTACTTTAATATTCATACAGTTATTTGATGCAATTAATATCAGGAAAACACTGGGTGGGAGCATCAAACCTAAGGTGTTCCCAAAGGGCAAGGCTATGCAATTTTAAACATTCACTTTGAAGTCAGCTCATAGAAAAATATTAACTGGATAAAATTAAATGGAGGTGCACAGATGAAGCAAAACGTACTTATTCACAAGTGAGAGAAATCAGGAAAACACGAACGGATAGTATTTTCCACATGTCGCCTCTCAGCAAAGTCATCTCTATGTTTTCGGTTTCCAGTCAGAAAACACGAGTGCATGTCGGGAGCTAACTAGTGTCTTCCTGTAGCTCTCTAACACACACTGGGGCTGGCGCCCTTGTAGGTGGATTATATAATCAATCTAGGAATTAAGACCTGCATTTCTCTTTATAAAGAAAAAGATTAGAAAATATTAGTGTGCATTACCCATCGTTAGAAAGGGTAAACGGTGCCGTATTAAGTATTCATTTCAGTTGTGTGTATATGTGTATAATAGGGATGACAATGCAAAGTGCATTTCTCCCCATAGGTCCTGATGAAGGAAATCTGAGAAGCGCTGCTCTGACACGTGCAGCCTGGTCTCCTGTGCACATTACGCACTCGGTACGGTACGTGAAGAAGATATCCTTACTGAGCTAGGTATAAGAAAATAGCTCCATCTTAATTTTCTTCCGACGATGAAGGTAACAATGCATTTTTATACAGTCTTCCATTAGAGATGATAGGGGTTGTTCCTTAACCAGCACCTCCTCCTCCCCACACAACTCCACACCCTGCGATACTGACACTTGAGAGTTCAGAATTCACTCTAAGGAAATATTTTAAATGGAATTTCAACTTCTACTTAGAAATATATATATTTTTAAAATTCAGCTCAGAATCTATGAAATATAAGTGTCACATGCAGAATGGACCGTGCCAACTCTGTAGGGAAGAGCCATCAATAAGCTGAAATGGGCATCTCTGCCCCTTTTAGAAGAGGCAGGTGGGCAAGGGCAGGAGACAAACCTGAGCAGGAGCCTCGAGGAGATCCTGAGAGGTTTAAATTCTCCTGCACAGCATGTGGGACATCGTACAAGGCTCTCATCAAGAAGAGCTGTCCAAACGAATGCAATAATAGTACATGTAATTAATTTAATGGAGTTACTTTATTAATATTTTGTAAACAATATGAATTCTATGAAGCAACATGGCTCCAGCACTGCTTAGGAAATGCACAAGGCAATGAAACAATCTCCTGAATGTTCTTTCATAAACAACCACAGAAGAAATAAGAGTGCCGTCTTTCAAGCTATAGATTAAACATTAATTTCATAAAGGAAAAGCTAATTCAGTTGGGTAATTACTTAATAAATTACTAATTTAAATGAAGGTGGCATTCATTCAGCTGGACTGTGAAACAGAGCAAATATACATCCCTAGAGGGCACAGAGAGCAGAGGGACGAAGACGAATGAAACCATCTTGGAGCTACATGATGGGGCTGAACAAACAGTGACTGGAGGAAGCAGAAAAATGCCGTGTCTCTGGCCACTGTCAAAATCCACGCTCATAGAAATGATCCAGACATTAGATCTGTACTTGTGTAAAATCAGAAACGGGAAAATGCACTATGGAAATACAACCCAACTTCTGCTGGCGTCAGTGACGGGGGAGAGGCATCCTTAGATACCAGAAAGCAAAACAAGTTTAGGTTGTGGAATCTCAAGAGATTCCATCCATTCGATTGTTCGCCACCAGCTATTTATTTAGTGTCTACCATGAGCGTCCCCTAAGGAGCTCTGATGGCACTGTGCTGCTAGCCACAAAGCTGGTGGTTCAAACCCACCAGCCAGTTCACAGGGAAAAGTTGTGGCTGTCTGCTCCCAAAGGGTTAGTCTTGGAAATCCCAGACAAGGTCTTTGTGCGTGGCCATTGACTCAGGGGCAGGGGGTTGGTTTGGGCTTTATTAGCACCACTAGGAGCCGTGGCAGCACAGTGGTGCCGATCTTGGCCACTAACCCAAAGAGCGATGGCTTGAACCCACGAGCCCCTCGGTGGGAGAAAGATGTGGCAGTCTGCTACCATAAAAATGACAGCCTTGGGAACCCTATAGGGCAGGTTTACTCTGTCCCACAGGGTCGCTAAGAGTTGGAATCATCGGCTTGATGACAACAGGTTTTGGACTATTAGCACCCAAGACAGAGCTCAGGGGAACAAGCCATGCAAGGTCCCCATGGCCCTGGAAACGACATATGAGTGAAACAAAGTACAAATACAATCTGGAATCTCGATCTTCCTCCGCTACTGCCTGACAATGTAAACATGGACAAGTCAGGGAACACATCTGGAACTCAGCACTGTCATCTATCAAAACGAAATGGTTGAGTTCAATCACTTTATTCAGAACATGCGAAAAGTCAGAGATCAATATTGGGAACCGCCATTCAAACAAATGAGTGATAGAGTTTAGTACCAGTCAAATCAATTTTACCTGAAATTTTCCTTTGAACATCTGGGAATTCACATAAATGGGCCAGGGCATGACAGCCTCCCTGGATTCAATGCATTCCTCTATGCTGCAACCACTTAGTGTGCTTGATACAGTCAGCATCCAAATTAGATTTTAAGCTAATTTTATAGACTGAGAAAGAAAGAAGGTCAGAAAGGGTAAATGACTTGCCCAACGTTATACAGCTTATGACAGAAATCCGAGATCTGAACCCAGGTCTATTTAGATTTCACAACTCAATATTATTTTACTGCTGACAATCAACAACTCCCTGCCATGGAGTTGATTCGGACCCATAGCAACCCCGTAGGACAAGGCAGAGCCGCCACAGTGGGTTTCTGAGACCGTGCCTTTTTACGGGAGTAGAAAGCCTCATCTTCTGCAGAGGGGTTGGTGCACTTGAACTGCTGACCTTGCTGTTGGCAGCCCAACAAGTATTGGTTAGATGGAGGTACAGAGAACTGGATGAATGAATAAGACTAACATCACTGTACAATAGGGACTCCTGAATTCTGGTTTACAGATTGGTGTTGGTCAAACTTTTAAAAATAAGGGAATAATGTAAGCGATCCCTAAAATTAGGAGTCCCAGTGGTGCAGTGGTGATGCACTTGGCTGCTGAGGTGGGTGGTTTGAACCCATCAGACACTCCTCAGGGTAAAGGTGTGGCACTCTGTTCCCATAAAGCTCCCAGAGAGTTCTCCTCTGTCCTACCTAGTTACTGGGAGAAGGAATAGACTCAGAGCAATGGGCTTGCTTGTTTGTCTGGTACCTTCCTTTTCTTCCCCTATTTGACCCTTCTGCTGAGAAATAAACTAAGCAAACACTTTGTGATCTATAAAAACAAACCTCTGCACAGATTGATATGTGGGACTATCACCCACAACACCACAAGGGCTTTGACTGAGATCTTGTTGGCTTATCAGTACCACCAGTTTCTCCCTTTTACTGGCAACACAGCGAAGGGATGAATTATTTTTCTCAAAGTCACAGAAGCTACAAAGGGGCTTCATTTGTGGAAAAAATGAAATTGGAAGATGATGGAACCTTTCCACGAACTTGGGGAAGCCCCATCATACTAAAGTTGTAGAGTCAAAAAGTAGACGCTAGTAAAGTTGCAGAGTCTACTTGTCTAACTCTGGGGCACACGTTCCTCCATTCGCTATCTTACACACTGCCTGCTCTCACCGTGGGATCCGGTGTTCTACTCTCTCAGTGTCCTGAGATAGATTCCCAAGTTCAGTGTTGTCTTCTAGACAAGTCTAAGGTTCTTAGGATGGACTTCAGGATACAGGACATTACTAGTCCTTTGGAATTTAAACATGGAAAAAATCACAATGATGGGAAGATCTTTTAAATGTCTCTTAAGGAACGAGGAACCAAATGACCTAGAATTTCTACCCACCAGTTAAAGACCTTCTTGACTAAGCCATTTACTTAGTGTCTCAACTTCAGTTTCTTCATGTGTGAGTTAAATATAATGTCCATATACCAGATAGAGAAGTTTGAGGCGATTGATGAAGACAATATGAAGAATAGCATGGTGCAGTACCCAGCACATAGGTGTTTAAGAAATATATTTCCACTGCTGGTTTTCTCGCCTGTCAAGAGAAGACAGTACGTCAAAGGGTTGTTTCAGGATTGGATGGAATCATTAACATGGTGCCTGGCGGAGAGTACCTGGTCAACACAGGGGTCATTTTAGTGTTAGTACTAGACGGCTAGTATTGGGGGAAACTAACTTAAGCTAGTTAACTTTCTTCCCTCAAGTCTTTTAGCATTAAGCTAAGAAGGAGGAATATGGGGGAAAAAATCCTGAGAAAGATGACTATTCCAGATGAGAAATTGTGCTGGCTTCCACTGTTTGCTCCACAATTGGTGGGAACACAAATATGAACAATGTCCCTGGCATATTCCCCTCCTCAGAGCGATGGCCTACACAGAGGTGGTGGTTGTTGGGTGTGGTGGAACGGGCTCTGAATCAAGGCAACCCAGAATGAAACACCACCTGATTCTGCGACATCCTGACAATTATTCTAATGTTCAGCCTATTGTAGCCACGGCGCCAATCCATCTTGCCAAAGGTCTTCCTCTTTTCCACTGCCCCTCTCCTTTACCAAAGATGGTGTCCTGCTCCAGGGACTGGGCTCTCCTGACTGACAACTTGAGACAAAGTCTCACCATCCTTGCCTCTACAGTGTATTCCGGTTGTACTTCTTCCAAGACAGATTTGGTTTGTTGGAAGTCCATGGTATGTTCAATAGTCTTCGCCAGCACCATCATTGAAATGCATTGATTCTTCTTCAGTCTTCCTGATTCATTGCCCAACTCTCACATTTGTAAGAGACGCTGAAAATACGCAGGCTTGCACCTTGGTATTCACAGTAACACCTTGCTTTTCAACACTTTAAAGAGGTCTCGTGCAGATGTACCCGTGCAATGTGTGGTTTGAGCTCCATACTGCTGCTTCCATGAGCATCGATGGTGGATCTAAACAAAATGAAATCCTCACAACTTCAAGCTTCTCTCTCAGAGACAGTTATAGAAACAGCACTCCCAGAAGTCTGCCTTTTCTTAAACACTCTGCTTTTCTTCATTCAAGAAGCTGCATTTTAATTATGTTGCAAGATATGAGCCACAACCACTGAACTTTTAATATGAAGTGTCTATTTTATATTCAAATTTCCAACTGGAAATTAGACGGTCCTATGTCCAAAGGGTTACAAATCCCAGGCTTCATCTTTATCATTCCTTGGCTATTAGATTGCCAAGATGAGGATTTTTTTCCCTCTGTCCTTTTATCTGCCCCACTCCACCTCCACCCCCACCCCCACCCCCAGGAAACCCTGCCTTTCTTTGCTAGAGAGGGGAAATGTAAGGAAACAGGAAAGCTGCCTGACCTTAAGTATGTGACCTTTGGGCAGCTATTGGTGTCTGAACTTCAAAAATAAAACCAAAATGTATACTGCCCATTTAGAGTCTGTGATATTCCCAGATGTATGCCCCGATTTCATTTTTCACCAATGACAATTTCATATTTTAATACAGTCCTGTTCAAGGCAACATTTCACTTTATATTTGAAAAACGCCAAGCAAAAGCCATCTAATTGTATGCGATCCCTCACAGTGGGCTTTGAAAGAAGACATCTGTTTAATTGTGTTAATGAGTGTCTGAGTGGGCACCAAAATGAAGGGGATGAGTAGTTCTAAATGGTTTGTCTAGACACTTCACATAGAGAAGTCGTCTCTCTAAAGAGAAACAGGCTTTGCAGAAAGGCATGGGAAGTTTCCAAAGTATACATTCTCCCAGATTCCATTAGCTCCACACTTGGAACCAATAACCCCTAGAATTAATTCAGTGTGCACCGGGACCACCTGAGGTGACTTCTTAATAATGACCCCTGGGCCATACCGCCAGTGATGTTGACGTGGTACATGACAGTGGGGACACCGGAAGCTGGTCTTCCAGCAAGCACACAACTGGTTCTGATGCAGGTTGCCACCTACTTTCAGTGGCATGTTCTCAGCGGCATTATTCCCGGCCTTCCCAAGATTTCCCTGGCTGCCCTCTGGTCTTGGGCCAGTCAGGTCTCATTTTACACTCACCGGCCCGCAGCATGCGGGAGAACCCTGCCCTGGGATTGGCAATCTGGAGGAGGGCAGAACATTAACCTTTATCTTCACGGTATTTACCCAGGAGATGTTCCGACTTGACTTTGCGTTTTGCTTTCTACACTAGAACTCAACTGAGACCATCCAACATGTTACAGTTAACATCTTATAATGAAAAACGGAAAGGGTTGGACTTCAGATGACTCTTCAGTTGGACAGGTTACGTAATCTCGCTGGACTTCAGAATTCTTATTTGGAACACAGACACAATTTTGACCTACCAGCTAAGGCACTGGCTCATATCAAATGACAGGTAGGCGTGGGTCATAGCAGGTACTCGAGAAGTGGTTGCTCCCCTTCTCAACAAATCCATTCTCGGTGTTTCTAGCAGGCAGCTAATTAGCCTATTTGCACTCCTGCTCTTGAATGGGCCTGCCTTGTGATCGAGAAGCGCAAAGAAGCGATGGCCTAGGAAGGAGTGGAGGAAGCCGGTGGAAAAGCATGGGGCCTTGATCATCCTCAAATTGAATCAGCAAGACAAGTGAATAAGAGCTGGCCATTTAAATAAATCTCCAGGGAGAACGTTAATTTGCCTTTGGTCATTTTGAGCTGTTGGGTAAATACTGTAGAGTTAAGATTGGGGGTCTTGCTGAAACTCTCCAACCTTCCAAAGAAGAACCATTTAGCATCATTTAATACACAATTCCCTTGACTCCCACACCTGGAGCTCAGCTCTGCAGAGTTATTAATTTGAAGAGAAGCCATCATCAACTGTTGGCCTGAGTAATTTCTCCTGGGACCTGTAGTATGGTGCTTACATTTGAGACCACACACTATCTCCACCCCACCCCCACCCCCACCCTCACCCTTTGTCCAAAATATTCTAACATATAAGAAAGCTTCAAAGAATTCATGGAAATTTTTCATTATCTTTGAAATCCTTTCTTTTTCCATGAACTTTTAGAAGCCAAGTCCCCTCCTCCCCTCGAAAAAGCACATTTCTCTATATCCCTCAGCATCAGCTGCTCTGAAATAACTATGAATTTTGGATACACCATAAAGTCTTTATTACACTAACTGCCAAATAGTGAAAACCCCATCATGTCCTTTTGCCATGATGTGGTAAAATAAATAAAGACCAATCTCATTTTGCCTAGATAGATATGTGCCCTAATTCAGCACCAATTCTTAGTACTTCGCCTCAATGAAATGATCCTCCTTTCCCTAGAGAAGGAGCCCCGAAGGACCGTGGGTTAAGCATTGGGCTGCTAACATGAAAGTCAGTGGTTCAAATCCACCAGGTGCTTCACAGGAGAAAGAAGAGGCAGTCTGCTTCTCTAGAGACTTACAGCAGTGGAAACCCCAGGTGTCGTTCTGTTCTGTCCAATGTCGTCAGATTCAAGTCAATGTCAGTGGAATAGGTTTTGTTTTTCTCCAAAGAGGCCTGGAAGTCTGCGTTCATTAACAGACAAGCATGTTCTGCCATAAGGTTGGCACTAAATCATTAGTGACCCTTTATACCGCCACTGGATTTGGACAGGTCACTGGCTGAACACTTATTGAGTTCCATACTTATTGTGCACCCCAAAGCACATCATAGAGGTGGTCTACAAGTAACATCGTTATCCACTCGGCAGATTCTCAATCCCCAGATCACGTTTCAAGAAAAATCATCATCTCCTTATCTTGGTACAGGCTCTTTGAAAGCATGATTCACTACCAAAAAAAAAAAAAAGGGCGAAGACACACAATATACTAAGGAAAAGATTCATGTTAGCCTAATGCTCTCAACTTAAAATCATTTAGTTAATTTTAAGATGGTGATTTGATAGGTCAGATTTATTTTTCTGCACAGAACTGCGATGGTATAAATGTGTGAACAGCGACAACTTTGTCGTGCAAAACAAAGCCCTTCTTCATTGACATGAATTCACAAAATGCTAACGTGATACCGCTAAAAACTGGATGTTAACCATGATAGCCTCCGATGAGGAAAAAGACCTACAGCATAGCACGAGCTACAAAACGGTGTCCTATAAAAAGATGCTGTAATGTAGGGCTTTTTATTAGTTCCAAGTAAGGCTTTCTTTCTTGATAAACCTCGATATTCTTTCAAGTTGGCAGGAAGGAAAAATTAGCCTTGGAATGAGCATCGAGGAAGACCTCCTATACATGGAACCGGCTGATCAACCGATTTTCTGCAAACTTTTTTCTGAAGAGTCACACAGGAAGCAGCAGGGTGCGTGCTGGGGCGTTTGTGAGCAGGCGCACTTGGGCCCTTGCAGGAGGGAAATCCAAGCAGGAACCACACTTCCAAACAACATGAATGCTCTGGGAACTTTTGCCACGGTTTAATTGCGAATACCGTGGTTTAAATTTTCAGTCACTTTTCTCCACTAGTGGTCGAAATACCTCCTTTTCTTTTCAATGTTGTTGCTGCCTGCTGTTGAGTCGATTCAAAAAAATCACTGTTATTATTAACGAAGAAAACAGTGATTTACTCAAAACGCATATGGGGAGTGGGGCTTAGTCCCCCAGCACGCCGTTTTGAGAATCTGCAGAGCCACAGATCAAAGAACACCGTGTAAGCTGGCATGCATCCATTTCTCAACTATTTGACAAAAAGTATCTTTCCTCCTTAAAATCAATTATTTTCCGACATGTAAAGTGAGGAAACATTGATGTGGAAATGTACCCTGGTTGTAAATGTTATTTTGTCTTTTATTTCATACATATTTTTGACTGAACAGAAACAGGACTGTAGGTTTTCATGTATCAGCTAGTCTCAATAATAATGCTAGTAGAAGGTTAAGGTGCTATGAGTCATCCTAACAGCCAACTGTTTTATTTAGACGACTGAACAATTTCATACCTTCTCTTAGAAAAGACACAATGTTCACTTTGCTCTCGCAAATTTCTTACACAGTTAGGAAGTTAAATAGTTAAAAGAGTCCCAGGTTAAAAAAATGCACGCACATGCTTATTTAAATAGTTCCTGACACGTTAAAGACATTTTAAAGAAAGCATCCTTTTGAATTAAATAAATTTCTGATAATTATCCACCACATAAAATGAGTAAGACAATTATGCTTAAGTTACACATGCTATTTCTTCAAGAAATAGTTTTTTCTTAATATATGTGGGAAATAATAAACAAAAACACAAATATCCATCTTGAAAGAAAACAGAGCTTTTACAAACCAATAAACTTAATATTACTAGAAAAGATACAAAACGGTTAGCTAGGTACATCAAAATGTGCTCCTTCGGGGCCATGTGAGTTAGACTGTCATTTACAAAGCAGGCAGCCACTTCTCTCCCTGTCCCTCCAATGCCCACCGTCCAACACAAGGCACACTTTTGCGAGTAGTGGCTCAATGGCGCAGCCTACGGGTGGAAAAGTATCATGCAGTGTAAACACAGGGGCAACCCAGACAGTCCTCCAAGTGGTCCATACGGCTTCTAAAACAGGATACGGTTTTTAAATAATAATAATCAGAAGCGCACATGAAGAAATTCATACATCATGACTGTCACTGCTATTCTGAAACTCTGGAAAAGAAGTCGAGAGTAAATATAAATAAAATGCATCTAGGAAAAAAGGGGGCCTTTTCAGTAAACATGACGTACGACAATGTTCCCGTTGCTTTTATAGGGTTTCTGAATAGTTTGAAAACGTTCGATTGTACAGCTGTTCTTGATGTGATTGAACTAGTGAATTCTATAATGTGCGAATTATGTGCCAATAAAACTGTTGGGGAAAAAAAGAAAAGAAAACCTTCTATTTCTTCGACAGCCCCAAACCAAAAGAAGCCCAGTGTTTGGTGGCTGTGTTAATATTTTCAGTTGGTGTTTTTTGGTGAGGTTAAGATGCGACACTGTGGTCTGCAATCCATTTAAGACCAGGTTTCCAGAAAAGACACACCAATTACAGACACTCCGAATTAGAAATCAGAGTTCTTCTTTCAGTTTCTTTGCATCCAGCTAGTGAAGCCACCCCACCCCCATCCCTAGCCCTGTGGTAGGGATGAGTGAGAGGAAGGCTAAACAAAACCTGCCCCACCACCTCAGGCATGAACTTGATGGAAACAGGGCCTGCCACCAGACCCCCCCCCCGCCCCCCCCAGTCACACTCCCCACGGGGCTCCAGGCAAGTAGAGCAGTTTCACGGCAAGGCCGCTCAGGCTATCGTCTTCCATAGCCTTCCTTAAATTAACGTACAATGAGGTAAACACAGACATATGTACTTGAAACTGTAAACTACCCTATCTGGGGGGTGGGGGTTATTAGAGAAAAGGAAAGTCATTGACAAAAACCCATAGCTACTAATAAAGTCTGAGCAACCCCCCCCCCACCCAAAATCAATAAAACCATTCTTTGCACATGCTAGAAAAGCCAGACTTCCACTGTATACAATTAGCTCTCTTCTTCCTTATTTATTTGGTGAGTGGCCCCTTTAAAAAAAAGCCAGCGCTATCATTGAAGGAAGCCCTTTCCAAATCCACCCAACTTTTCTCCCTCTACGCAGAGCTGACGGCTGATTTTAATGGAGAAAAGACATGGTGTTCACAATTTGCACTCAATGTTTGTCTCTATTTTATATGTGTGTATGTGCACATACACACATGTATACATATATACACACACAGAGAGAGATTTTTTAAAGTGACCCTGTAAATTTACTCAAGCTCTTTAAACATGGAAGAGGTGCAATAACTCAGACAGCCTCTGTTACAAAGCAGGTACGATGGGGAAAACTGTTTCCATGACACTACAAGTTGACCGTTTTAACTTCACAATATGTTCTCTTCCTTCCTTTCTTTCTATTTTAAAGCACGTCACTCACACAGCGGAGGTCTGATCAATGTGACACTAACTATAGAAAGTAAATTCGGAGTGAACACATGTACAATGTGCTGAAAAATTACTCTGGTTTGGTTCACGGCAGCTTCGTCTTTTCGTTCGCGTTGCTTTTAGTGTAAAGAAGTCCACAAAGTGTTGAACAAACACTAAAACAAAAGCCGCTCAAATGTTTCTTTTTGCAGTTGCTTCCAAATGGTTTAATTCCTAGAGCTCTTTTCATGCCGTTAAAGTTGCGGTTGCACTTATTTTTCTCTCCCAAGGTCAGATTTGTCAATTAAAAAACAAAACCAAAAAAAGGGCAAACTATTTTCAGAGTGAAATTGGGATTTCTCTACTCACTGGGATGTTATGAGCACAGAGGTTTTACAGTCATCAACATTTAACTGATATTTTCATCATTTTACTTAATATTTTCATCATTGTAGGTTTTTGAAAAACAAACCTGATGCTGTCCGATGGCTGTTTCAAAATCATGGTATAAGAATACAGATTGATGAAGCTAAAATGGTACATTTGCAACTTGAAACGATATATTGTATTTTGCTAAGAAAGTGAATCCTACTTTTCAAAAAAGAAAAAGAAAGAAAACCCCAGAAAAGCAAAGTAAAACTACTCACAGATATTCTGATGCAAAACAGTCAGTCCTTGTCCAAGGGATTATTCTCCTTTGAAATAGACATACGTACACCCTAACAACAATGCCACAAAACAGATTTAAACTAAATCGCCTGATCATGTCCATCTACTGCAGTAATTTCCAAACTTAATTGTGTAAAAATATATCAGTGCTAATTCGACGTTCTTTCATTGTTGGCCTGCAACAGTCATCAATGACACTATTTTCTGTTTGTATTTCTTCAAGCGTGTTAATGTATCTTTGTTTAGGCTCACAAGTCGAATGGTCAATGTAAACACAGTCAATGAGACATCAGGCCTGGAAAACAAGTCTACTCAGAGAACCTATGGAAAGACCATTGGTCTCCTGCCACGGATGCAGTAAGGCCAGAGCACTGAAAGGCTACTTAAAAAAAAAAAAGATATGATGAATGAATTACTCTTTTCCAAAATTCTCAAAATCCTTTGTTTTGCATACAAAGTCCATCAAGGATGAAGGTGATCTGCAAGTTGAACTTCGTCCTATGTGGGTTAGGGTCTTTGTTTGCGGTCTTAACTGGGGGATTGTACCTTAGCTACCGTAGTTCAAGCGTAAAAACACTTTGTCTGTAAGACTATATGCTGTTGCCAGTGACCCTCTAAATCCTTGAACCAACTGTGTCTTCTGGTGTCACAGAAGATAATGCCAATTTATTGCAATGTGTGGCTTTTTTAACTGATTAAAATTAAGCCGTAAACACGTGACAATGGAATTAGCACATTTAGAGAGTCTGTTTCCCCACATCCCATTTTGCGCTAGTGCGGCTGATTCCGGCAACTCTACGCGGGTGCAATTTTAATGACTTTGCTGGGTTTTGATGTTCTTATGTAAAAGGCACTGCTTGGCGTTTGTGGCGAAGGTAGATATGGGGGCGGAGGTTTGTGATGGGGACATGGGGACATCGTTGCTGTTCTCCGATAGGATCGGTGTCATTTTCCTCTCAGTGATAAGACACCTCCACTGACAGTGCACGATTAGGGAAAATTTTATTATAAAATTCACTTTCATCGAATGAGGATAGAGTGATAAACAGCTCAGCCGCAGGGAAGGAAAAGGAACAGGGTGCCCCCCCCCCCACTCCACCCCCTTTTAAATTCCACCTTTTCCCTCCTCTTTTTTTCTCCCTTAAAAAGATGATAGTGTCTTAGTTATTATTAATGGTACAAAAGGACCCCCCAACATGTGATTGCTATGATAAAGCTATCTCAATCAAGGGACACTTAGATGTTGGTATAGGAGAAAATCTATTTTATATAAATACATGCGCGCGCACATGCGGGCACACACACAGACACATTAAAAGATAAAAACGCTTTCTAAAACCTTTCATTTCTGGAAGGTACCTAGAATACCCTAAAAGAAAACCAAATTGAAGTAACAGTGACTAAATTATCCTAAATATATTCACATTTCCTATTTCAGAAATAAAATGTTTGCCAAGCAGAATTGCAAACTACATGGAAACAGCCGACGATCACGGTCCTCTAACACTGGAAGAGACACTGGGGCTCCAAGGGGGACTGTGACCCAAGATGGACATCACTGATTCTGGAGTCTCGGACCTTAATGATAATACGGGAAGCGCTCCGTGTCATAAACCATGTCTATTTACGCTTGGAAAAACCTGCTCGGCTCAGGAACATTCTGTGTGACAACTACTTGAACTGCTTGAAAGGTCATTTGAGAAGCAGATAAATAAACATTTGACACAAGTTATTTATTTATTTTTTTTCCTTTAGAAAAGTTCCTAAAATGACCCAGAACATATTCCTACCTTTATGAAATAAAAATAAATAAAGTACTGGATTTTTTTTTTTAGGGGGGAGGCTAAGAGTGTCTAGTGTAAGGTGACCAGATTTTACATTGATAAAGCGGAACACCATTGATAAAACTCATATCCTGGCGAAATAGCCACACGTTAAAAAACGTATACCCTAGCTTGTCGTGTATTCTTTCCAAAAATTGGGACTGTTTTTAAAATGCTGCGGGACACGGGAAAAATTGTTAAAAATCGGGACTGTCCTGCCAAAAGGGGGACGTCTGGTCATGGCATTGGTAAATTCCAGTATATCAAAAAGAGGTTTTATGATAGTTGTTTGTTTGTTTAATGTTGTTGATAAAAACAACTCAGAAGAGCATACTTTATAGATGAAAACTATTTTTGAGGGGGAAATAAAAGACAATGATTGCTTGTGGCTTTTAGCATTCCTCCATATTTTCCTTAAGTTCTTCCTTTAAAGATATAGATATATCTATCTATCTATAGATATATCTATATCTTTAAATGTGTGCGTGTGTATGTATACACACACATACATATATTGCTAAGCATATATACTAGATGCAGATTCCAATTATGCTCTGTTTTGGTGTGAAGGTCTATTTATTATTTGAGTCGAATTTTCATTTATCACTGATCAGAGAAACATGTCAAAATCCCTCATTTCTACTTGAGTTAAGCTTCTAACATGAAAAAGAAATACAAAAACAAAAACCAGGGATCTAAATGCTTTCAGATCAGCTGAAGAGGTTTACACTTTCAGATTGCACAATTCAAGTACTGCTGTCTCCTTCCGAACAGCAAAGGAGAACTAGCCATGTGCTGTGCTCCTCCTGTAGTGAAACAGAACGTGGAGGTCTAAACACCGACAAAACCACTGTAAACAGTGTCGCCATTTACCCCCAGTTCCATGCATTAGGATATTGGTGAAACAGACATGGTACCTGAACTCAGGATAAGCCAATATGATTGTATTGCAATCCACTTTTCCCTGTGCATTTTAAAGCTTGAAAACAATGACTATAGTAAACTTGTAATAAGAGTCCAGTCACTGACTTAAAAACTTTACTGCCAATTGCATATTAACAAGTATGTCACAGCGACACAGCAGACTAGATTGAGTATTCTTTTCTTAATTATCACTTTGCTGCCCACAACATACATACATACATACATACATATATATATATATATATATATATATATATATATTCAAGAGAACTACATGGGTATATGAGTGTTGGGAACTTCAACAGAGAGGAAGACAGAAAAAGATACATTCTTTTTAAAGCCCCACAGTTATCTCCTTGAAAGTGGTCTGGGACATGGCTATAGTTATTGTCGTGCTACAGGTGGGGAGGAAACTTCATGGAATAAGCACGTTTCTTTGTAGTAAAGGAACGGGGCTGCCGACTTCTTACAACCATTCGATAACACGGCCCTCAGGGAGCTTACTGCCTTCTTGAGAAGACTAGCAAGAAACGAGAGTAAATGGACAACATAATCCGTAGCTCCAATCAATGCAAGAAGGGGAGGCACAGATGCCATGGGAGGAGAAGGCTGCTTTCCACTGAGCAGTCGGGAGCCTTTGCTGAAGAAGGAACATTAAACTAGAAAACTGAAAATGAGGATGCATTTAGCCAAGTTCCTTACACAGAACGAGACACACATGCTCACCGTGTAAATGCATCAGTAAATGCATATTTTTAAAAAGGCTTATCTAGAAAGATGCACTGCAGCTTTCTCTTACTGAGAATCAATTGTTGTAAAAGACCTTAACACTCTTAAAATAAATTCAGTACTAAACTGGTGTCTTAAAACCAAGAATCCTCCCTTTCAGACTTCTGGATATGATAAAGTGCATCTAATTGTAAGTGTGGCTGGCCCCAATCTGGCTATGCTGAAGGGAGTAGAGGGTGGCATACTGAACAGAGCAGAGTCATTAATGCAGTCACCTGTTTGGGCAGACTGGCTTTGATGACCTCTGTCCAGCGACAGGAGTGCGGGGTGGTGCTGAGGTTAAGCTCTCGGCTGCTCTCAGAGAGGTCCACAGTCCCAACCCACCAGCTGCTCCATAGTCCAAACACGAGGCGGTCTGCTTCTGTGTAGCAAGCTGCTGGGGCACCCTACTCTGTCCTCTAGGCTGGCTATGAGTTGGACTTGACTCTAGGGACAATGATTCTGGCTTTTGGTTTAATATCCTAAAAGCTGGGGTCGTTCACACACACGTGTGTCAAGCACACACCTGTTTGTCAGCGTGTCCACTCTGACTTATCAGCCCTGTATGGAACGGAATACCTTTTAGCTCAGAAAGGATCACTACCTTCTGTCCTCTGCTCACGACATTTTTGTCTCTTTCTCACAGGACCCCCGCTCCCCCCCTTTAATGATATTCTCCAGTGAGGGGAACATGGAAGCCTTTCTCTTCTGTGACAAGAAGCATCCAGGATGGCCGATGTGGAGTTGTGTGGGCAGAATTAACATTTTATTGAAGGGAGCGCCCTGGCTCTCCTAAGAGGGCTGCCTGATTGGTTGGTGGGAAAATGGATGGCGTGAAGGGGAGAATGGCTGATAAAGAGATAATCCACTGCGAGTAGGCTGTGGGAGGGGGCTGTAGCACTGGGGGGGGGGGGGCAGAGGCGGGGAGGTGTAGGCCAGGGGAGAAGAGGACGGACCCTTTCCGTTGTGGCATTTGAAGTGAGGAGGAGGCCTGCAGTAAGCAGCCCTCAGATGTGAAGAACAAAGGCCAGGCTTTCCCTCCGCACCCTTGCTCTGCCTCTCTCTCCGTGCTGCCTGGATGTGGAGGTCTCAAACTGAAGTCCCACGGAATCACACTTAGACAGCCTCTATTTTAGTCAGGTTTAGCTTCCAAATAGAGAAGACCGGGCACGCGTGACTGTGTGTGAAACAATGAAACGGAGCCCGGCCACCCATCTGTGTACTAGTCTCTGTTCTTTAGCATCAGTAGACAGACATCAGCATAGCAAATGCAGATGATATTTTCACCAAAAATTCTGATGTCACTTAAAAAAAAACACCCCAGAAAGACAGAAAGAAAAGCGCATGGTCAATATGCATTAATATGGCTTAGGTCAATGGAAACATCCACCCCACCCCCCATATACTGCTAAGTGAATCATTGGGAGAGGAGGGCCGTGCCCAAGCTGATGGTGTATCGGAGCTTGCCAGTTAGAGGAGCACTTAAGCGCCCATTGGCACAGCAAGATTCAAAGCCCTGGTAGGCTTCAAAGAAGCACTCCCCCCACCCCCTTCTTCTAGAACTCTTTGCTTTCTAGTAAAGCTGCAACCACAATGTTCTCTCTCTTAATGCCACCATAAAAAATCAAAACACTTTAAAACAAACTGATGTCCTCTTTAATACAGTCATCACATCATCACAGGGCCCTTGCACCCTACATGGTGACAACCGGAGAGATGCATGCCACACATCTCTCTTTGTTGCCTGCTTCAATGCTGAAAGGAAACGTGAGAGTGTGTCTCTCAATTGAGATATGGGCACCTTTGATTGACAAGACCTAATCAGCTTATCTCCACACTAATAAAGTTGGGGCCTGTGGAGCTGGTATATGGCCGGCACCGAGTGAACTTTTACTCGCCAAAGCCTCATGGGCCGGCAGTAAGGCTCGGCTTCTCTCAGCTGGTTCAGAGACAGCCTTAATGGGCAATGTACACTTTGAGAAACCTCCGTAGGCTTCACTCATGATGGCAAGATAGCCAATGTAGCTGCATGAATCGCCTGAAATAACATTATGCTCCAAGTCTGTACATATTTAAGAACACGGGATCACAAAGCTATATTTTTCAAGCTCTCTGCTCCTAAGTAAAAAAAAGTAGCCACTTCTGAAATATTGGGGTTTACTCTTCTTTGAAGTTACTATTGCTTATGAGGATGGTTTCCTCTTACTGTTTTTAAATGAAGGGATGGCAAATGAGAACATAAACCTAGCCCTTTAACAATGCCTGGATTTTCAGTTCCGTGGGACGGAGCCACAGTGCTCTGCAATATGCTTTCTCAGACCCCACCATTCTGGTACCTTGTGACGCTAAATGCTCATTCTGGGCCCCCAGAAAAATGCAAGGCCAGGAAACACACATGAACTGAAGTTTGGAGGCATATTATATGCATATAAAGTAGCTCCCTTGGGGCTGCCGACTAACCCTTGGATTGGTAGGTACAAGGTCCACAGTTCAACATCACGAGCCACTCTGCAGGACAAAGATGAGGCTATTTGTTCCTATGAAGACTGATGGGCTCAGAAGCCCTACACAGGGTTACTATGAGTCGGAACTGACCAAATGGCAGTGGGGTATGTATATACGAGGCCCTGGTGAAGAGGGGGGTTAAGTGTTGGTCTGCTAGCAGTGGGCAGCTTGAACCCACTAGCTGCTCCATGGGAGAAAGCGGAGGCAGTCTGCTTCCAGAAAGCTTCACAGCCTGTCCTACAGGGTCGCTATGAGTTGGACTTAACAGTGGGTTTGGAGTCTGGAATGTGTATGTATCTACTGATGTATATCTACTGAATGCGTATGTATCTACTGATGCATATGTATATCTACTGGTGTACAGTTATAGGTATATGAAGGTTTCTTGATGTTTACGCGAAGGAGGTGCTTTCCACCAAAAGTTGCAACATAATCCAACAACAACTTGGCCTTTGTGCTTAGCAGTTTGCAATTGCTGTGCTAAGGCAAAACTCAAGAGTTGACACAGACAAATAAGAGCATAAAACACCATCTCTTCTGCAATGGCGTGACGAGTTCTGGACTAGAAGTCCTGGCTGAGAACATGAACACATTGTGATCGCACTTTTCAGAGGCAGTGATCTACAGATAGAGATAGATAGATAGATAGAGAGAGAGAGAGAGAGAGAACAAGTTTTAAGGAATGAGCTCAAGCAGTGGAGGCGCTTCTTGAAATAACAATTGTTCAAGCACACACACACACACACACAGCCACCATTAATAAATGGTCATTAAAACTATTCAGTAAAGCTGTTTTCAAACTACCATAGACCTGAAGTATGTAATCACCTGTCTAAAATGAGGCAGTTTTAAACACTTCCCACAACGAAGTTTTCGACAGAATTAAAGGAAATCCTGAGCAACATTTCTCATTCAGGGCACAGTCGTGGTGCTGAAATTGCTTGACACAAAATCCACTCCAGCTTTATCTCGCAATAGCATCTTCCCTCCTGAACACTGGAAGATAATTTTGTTATAAAATTTAATTTACACAGCTTATTTTCCACTAATCTCCTGACAGAGGAAACAAGAAACACGGGACGATACACACTCCACGCGAAGGTCCAAACATTTTTTCTTGGGTTGGGGGGGGGGGGGTTGACACCCCAAACAACAGATGTTATTAACATGAAATCCTGGCATACTTCAATTGCTAAAATGCTGCATCCTAGAAGAAGAAGTGACGCAGGCTATGAGGAAGATATACAAAAATAAGACTCTTCTAGGAAGACAGTCCCCTGGGGAGCTCCTTTCTTGCCTAAGATGAGAAAGGCATGCTCGATGTCGGAACACACGGGCTGGTCAAGGTAGGTAGTTCACTGCAAACTATTAATATCATCAGCTTGGTTGGCATTACGTCCCGTTTTAAAATGAGAACTAGGCCCCTGGTGGTCAATAGGAACTAGTCAGTGTTCTGAGTCAAATGAGAAAGTGATTCTGGCTCACCCGGCTCTAACTGTTTTCTCTCTCTTCATCTTAAACATACAGATGACACACATACTCCGAAAGGGTAAACTCATGGCTGAAGGTCTATTTCTACAGGTCATCTGTCTTCTATCATCTATTTGTGCCTTGGAAAGTATTCATCTTTTGAACAAAGAAGTTTTTTTCTCCTCCTGATATCTAGAACTCCATGACAACGAACACACTCGACACACTAGGGAAAGACTCCAACCGATTCTGGGACTTAAAGTTCAATTGGGCAATGGCATTAAAGAGGGAGCACAGGCTCGTGTTATAAAATTCTTCATCAAAATAGTTACATATGGAGGATAAAAAGATGAATGATCGGTAAAGGACTGCAGGATTCCTGGTGTACATGCTGAATGAAGGACCAACCTCCCTGGACCAGATTAAAACGATTCACTCTTTTTAAAGTTAGATCCTAGCAAGGCCAAAGTGACACTGACTCACTTATGAGGTGTTCAGAGTTGAAAGATCAGAGTCATATATGTGTAGAAGTATTGTTCTGACATTTGAATTTCAGCGACAGGCAATTCTGAGACAGTTCAAGTTATGCAAAACTTGACATCTCCATGTTAATAAACAAACAAGCACGATGTGAAAAGCCACTTCACTACCCACACTGAAAACTTAAAACCCTGAATGAAACTTTAGAAGCACAGGCCTCTACAATTTAAACTCCCAGAAGCGCCTGCCCCAAAGCTGCTTGTGTTTATGCTGAACACTGGCCCGCACTCATCTCTCCAGACGGAAAAGCATACCTGTGCTACAGTTAGTCCTTTTCAGACTGCTTGTTTCCAATTACTGTTCTTCTCATTTGCTCCTATGTACACGTCAGAATAGTGCTGCCATGAGCTTTCGTTATTTTACCTTGTTTCTGAAAGGTCAATACCTCCCCCAGAACACCACTGAGTCGACCTCACTTCCTTCGACAGCCTGCAACTCTGCCAGTTACAATTTTACACAAGAATCAAAAGGGAGCAACTAACCACCATGTCCAACGATTACCTCCTTAAACACCCAAACTAAAATATCGTGACGCAATGATCTCTGGGTAGAAGCAGTCAAGTCGTGTTTTTTGTTTGGTTTGGTTTGGTTTTTAACGCTGAAATAAGTAGGGTAATAATGAGGAACAAAATGTGTACCTCTTGCAAGCTGCAAATTAACAAGCAGATATTGACTTTTCTTTGAGGTCAATAACAGCTCTTATTGATCTAAAAAGTTAATACCTACTAAGGTCAATATAAGATCTCAAGGGTCAACAAATCTGGATTCGAACTTCCACTTCCTTTCACATATAAATATTGCTGAACTGGCTACAATTGTGTATGGAGAAATCAAGAAGTTGTCCTTATGATGCTAGCAGAATGCAAAAGCTAAAATAAGCCAAGGCAGTTTTGAAAAATGCATAACTTTTGAGCCTGCTACAATAGAACTTTCAAAGACATAGACCTTTGCACACAAATCCTAGTGATTTACGATGTGGGCAGTTAAATCAGGAGAAACAAAGAGAATCGAAAGTTCTATTTACAGGGTTCTCCCTTTCCATGGTGCTGACATGTGGAACAGCTAGGTATTTATGTATCGTGTGTGTATGCACGTGTTTTTGATAAGCTATGATTTGAAATAATTTTTCAAGACTGCATTTAAAGTTGTTTTTTTAATTAGTAACATTTTAGGAAATTCAGAAAAGAAGTAGAAAAAATACCTGTAATTCCAACCATTTCCATCATTCTCCTATAATGTTATGCTTTTCTCAACTGAAAAATGAGTGTTCACTACCATTCAGCTAGTAACCCAAAAATGACTAACAGCCTGATACCATCATACACATGGGATATATGGGTGGGCCACGCGAGCATCAGAACCATGTCCCCACGTGCCTACTATTTTCTGAAGTTGGAAAAGTGCATGATTTATCAGCTTGATCCTTTCTACAGCACAATGCGCTTCATATTATTCACTGTTAGGATTACGAGGAGCAGTGAGGGAGGAAGAGAAAAGGAAAAAGATGCAAATATTCCTCGAGCACCTACTAAGACCCTCACCCCCGGACGAGACGTCTTGAAACAGGCGCAGCTTCTGCAGGCCCCCACTTCTCCGTCGGTGTGTCGGATCGTGGTAGCTTGTGTGTTGCTGGGATGCTGGGAGCTGGGGAAGAGCATCAAGGCCGAGCCGACGCCGGGGCAGCAAAACAGAGGAAGGCCCTCAAAGACATGGACGGACACGGGGACGACACCAACGGGCTGAGACACAGGAGCAATGGTGAGGATGCACAGAACCGGGCAGTGCTTTGCTCTGTGCTGCACAAGATCGCTCTGGGTCGGGAGCAGACTCACTGGCACCTAACAACGACAAAGTCCGGAGTCAGGAACGACTTGATGGAAAGGAATAGCCACCCCCACCTACTGATTACAGGAAAGGTGCAATTACCTACAATGGAAATATGAAAGGTAGAAACGCGAGGCCCGCTCTACAGCAGGTAGTAAGATTATACTACGAGTCCTCACTATGGATGGAGATTACTGTGGTCGCATGGTGCTTTCTGTTTAAGTAAGCTTGGAAACCAGTACCAGGCCTTACAGAAGAATTATGACAACAGTACGGGTCCTCATCTGTCCCACACTCAGTTCCATCTGCTATTCAGACCTTCTGTTAGTAGGACTGTATTTGTCACAATTAATCAACCAATATTGATACATGGTTGCTTTTGTTCTTATTAGTTCCCATCTAGTCAGTCCCAACCTGCAGCAACCCTTTGCACAACAGAACTCAACACTCTGCAGTGCTGCCCCATCTGCTCCCTGGTTCCCGTGCTGGAGCCCACTGCTGAATCCATCTCACGGAGCGCCTTCCGCTTCTTGGCTGTCCCATCACAAGTGGGAATGGCCTTCTCCAGGGACGGGTCTCTCCTGACTTTATGTAAAGTATTGAAGACATCAGTATTGATCAAACTTCATCTTCCATACAGATTTCCTAAGTTTTTATTGAGTGTCCCTTTTCTGCTCCTGGATCCCACAAAACACTTAGTCATCGCATTGCCTTAGGTAGCTCTTGGCTGTGACAGTTTGCAGTGTACTTTTAACACATACCTTGGAAATGGTATATATAACATTTGCTGACTTGTATCTATTGTGAATGCTTAGATGAAAAAAAAACACATGCAGCAGGATTATTTTTGTCATAAAGCTAATGAATATACATGTGAGAAGTGAGGAGAGAGAAATGCCTGGCTGAAAAAAATTTAAATGTTTGGGGGGCTTTGAGTTTATGTTAATGGTGATAGAATAATTTGGAAAAGGGTATCAATAATGGTTGTACACAAAGAGTATAATCAATGGCACTGAATTAGACAAGCAGAAGTTGTAGAATTGCAGAATGTTTTGTTGTATATATTCTTGCTGCAATTAGAAAAAAGTCTACATGAATAACAATGAGCAAAGGAAGAAGAAAATGTTCTAGAATTGAATATGGTGACAATTATACAACTCTTCTTGCTATGATTGAGTTACTGAATTGTGTGACATGTGAATGAAGTGCTAATAAAACTGTTAAAAAAGAGGGAAAGAAAATATACACTCTGGGACAAGTGAAAATCATGGGAAACACATGAACTTGTAATGGGTCAACATGTCTCCAGTTTCCAGATAACATTTGGATACATGTACAAAAGACGTTCCTTTGCACTGTGTAATAATGCATGTTCCACTATTTCCCCCAGGGATGTCTGTGCATTGATAAGTAATACATCTGTATGAAGACATGTTAAAAAATAAAAATAAAACAAATGATATTGACTACTTAATATGTCTACTGATGGACTAGAAACATAAGAGAATGTTTCTTTGTTAGAAATTCTGGAAGATTACAACCTCTATGTTTGCCAGCTATCTATTCCTCTATTTCTCCCCATTATATGGTGAACAGCTATGGTTCATATTAGCGCCTTCCTAGACACTGAAGTATGGAGTCACTGGTAGCACCACTGGCTAAGCACTCAGCTGTTAACCAAAAACCCACTAGTTCGAACCCACTAGTGGTACTGTGTCAGAACTTGCTTCTGAAAGGTCAGAGCCATGAAACTCCAATGGTGGGCAACCCACACGGGGTTGCCATGAGTCAGAATCAACTTGATAGTAACTGGTTTGGTTGCATTTTAGACAGTGGGCAAGTGGCAAGGAATCAAATACTATACCAGAGGTGGATATAGGGTCCACCAATATTTGCTCTCTTACATAGTGTGATACTGTGATTGGGTAGTAGCCATCTGGGTGAGGCTGCATTTCCTAGTCCTCTTGCATATCGGGGATGTCATTCAACCCAATCTCGGCAGCGGCATAAATGTAGAGCCCGTGCGTGTCCTATCTGCCTAGGGAATTCTAAAAGCAATGTGCCTTCTCCATTCTCTTGCCTAGGTGCTGATGAATGTAGGGGATTCCAGAGTCTCAGAGTAGTGCAGAGATGCAAGGGGGTAGGAAGCTGGGTTACTGAATTACTGCACCAAGGCTGTCTGCTGACTAAGAACACCCACACTGGGCTGTTTCAAGAGTGAGAAACAAATTTCCTTGCATGAAGTCATGGAGCTTTGTGGGCTTCCTTATTAGAGTGGCTGGTGTTGCCATACAAATTAGGACAAATGGAAGCGACCATCTCCCGGATACCTATGAAAGACTTATTCCATCTGTGTGCTGAACAATTAATCCAAGAAGCTGGAAGATCTGAAGGAGAACGGGGCGCCATTGGAGGACGCTTATGAACAACCAAGACACATAGTGCCCAGCCTTTCCTGCTGAAAGCGCAGAGGACTTGAAGTAATGAGGATCACAACCCAAGGCAAAGAAACCAAGATCCTCACAACTGGACCAACAGGTAACAGGAAAGACTGAACCTGTCAAAGCGTTTTATCTTGCTTGTATCTACAACCAATGCTCATGGAAGCAGCATTCAAGAAATCAAATAATGAACTGGATTGGATAAATCTACTGCACAAGATCTCTCTAAAGCAGTGGTTCTCAACCTTCCTAATGCCATGACCCATTAATACAGTTCCTCATGTTGTAGTGACCCCCAACCATAAAGTTATTTTTGTTGCTACTTCATAACCATAATTTTGCTACTGTTATGAATCGGGTGACCCCTCTGAAAGGGTCATTCGACCTCCAATAGGGGTTGTGACCCACAGGTTGAGAATCACTGCTCTAAAATGTTGAAGAGCAAGGATGCCACTTTGAGAACTGACCCAAGCCATGGTATTTTTAATGACCTCATATGCATGCAAAAGTCAGACAATGATTAAGGGAGGCTGGAGAAGATTCTGAATTATAGTGCTGGAGAAGAATATTGAAAGTACCGTGTACAAACACATCTGTCTGGGAAGAAGTACAAGCAGAATGCGCCTTAGAAGAGCAGATGCTGACACTTCATCGCAAGTACTTCTGTCATGCCGCCAGGAGAACCCAACTCCCTGGGAAAGGCCAGCGACCTGCCAACCATGCTGATCGCAGCCCAACACATAGGCTGGATGGACACAGTCGTTTCAAGCGTGGGCTCAAGCATAACAGCACTGGAGGATGGCACATGAGCAGTCAGTGCTTCCTTCTGTTGTCAGCAGGGTCACCACGAGTCAGAAACGGGCTCAGCAGCACCTAACGGCATGAAAAACTCAATGCCTAGTTTATCTCGGGGAACTCTGGCAACCACCCTCCATATAAAAGACCCTCAAGGATTTTTATCGATTTGGACGCTTGGACTAGGAAAGGTGAAGGCCTTTGCCCAATGCCCCATAGCCATGAAACGGTAGAATTAAGATGCGAACTAGGTCTGTCTTAGTTGCAAAAGTTCCATGCACCTTCCACTTTGCTTCATTGCTAGTGAACGCCGGGGGATCTGCCTTGTGCTTGGATTAAAAAAAATAACTCCTGTGCAGTTTATATGCATTACTTTCTTTTTTTCCTCTGGTAATCCTCAAAGACGCGCGAAAGCGTCTGCCGGTTCTTCCTACTTTTTGTGTGGTAGACCTTGGTGCCGGTTTACAAGGGGGCAGGGGTGTGAGACAATTCATTTGTTTGAATTTGTTAGCATTTTCCAGATCAAGACGATGTGATACAAAAATCGCCGAAGAGAAAGATACACTCCGCACCTTTGTAACCTGCTGGTAATCTGACAGTGTTTAATTTGAGCCGAGTCCAGCAATTTACAGAGGGCAGGCAGGAGCTGGGGCTCCACAAGGTGTACAGGGAACAAAGGCGGGAACAGACAGACTTACTTGTTCTCACAACAGTGTGAATTTAAAGAACGATATGGGGTGTGCATTCTACAGGAAGTCCAAGTAGGAAGAAAAATGAAACCCTGTACCTTGCACATAGCAATACAAACGAGGGGATTCATTGCAGCAAGAAAGGTCACGGCTGGCAGAGAGACAATAAGGTGCCTGGTCCATCTTCAGGCTTACCTTCAGAGTTGCAAGGCTTAAGGAAAAGTAAAAATCTCTTTTTTCCATATTAACAAAGTCACTCCAGTCAATTTTTTAACTCACCTCCATGAGAAATTAGGATGACTTTGTAAAACTCTGCAGATACCAAACAGGAGCGAGAGAGAATGATATGGCTGCTTAGTTCTTTACAGGACAGGCCCGGATCATCAACAAGGGGCCCCGGTGGCATAATGGGTTAACCAGTGAGTTGCTCACTGTAACATCAGTGGTTCGAATAGAGCAGTCGGCCTGGGGGGAGAAAGATGAGGTTGCCTGCTGCTGTACAGGCTTAAAGTCTTGGAAATCCCAAACGGTCCGTTCTCCGGTGTCCTGTAGGGTCATTGTGAGTCAGAATCAACATGGTAGCAGTGGTTGGGAACTGTCAACAGCTCAGGAAAGAGCACTGAACATGATGCTGTAGTTCAGTCCCATTGAGTCATTTCTGACCCATAATGACCCAACGCTCAACAGAACAGAGCGCTGCTGGTCCCGCCATCCTCACAATTGCTGCTCTGGTCGAGCTACCGGGTCAATTCATCTCCTGGAGCGTCCGCCTCCGTTCTGCTGACTCTTTACAAGGCATGATGTCCCTCTCCAGGCCCTGATCTCTCCTGATCATATGTCCAACGTACATTGTAGGTAAGTGATAAATATGCTGATCCAGAAGAGGGAAACAAAAAGTACTGATTCCTTCAAGAAACCATACAGAACGTGAAAGCGACTGGGGCTGGTGAATGGAAGGGCACGTGGGGATGCAGTCAGCTTACGCAATCTGAACCAATCATTTTCATTTCAGTAAAGTCAATTTATTGATTGATACCAGGAGGTAACAGGTGTAGAAATAGCTTAAAGATTTTGAAATAGATTACACAATGGCTTTGCTACGATTATCATTATTATTACTTTTACCATACGACAAACCCAAACCAAACCACTGTCATTGAGTTGATGCTGACTCATAGCAACCCTATAGGACAGGGTAGAGGTGCCCCTGTGAATTTCCGAGACAGTAACTCTTTACAGGAGTAGAAAGCTCTGTCTTTCCCCCGTGGAGTGGCTGGTGGTTTCGAACTTCAGACCCTGTGGTTAGCAGCCCAATATATGACTATTACTCCACCAGAGCTCCTTCTCACCTTATAATACAAGGTTAAAAATTAGCATGATAAGTGGTTTCAAGCCTCAAGGAGCTCCACAACATATCAATTTTCAAAATCACACCTATGAGTATAACCATTAAAACAGCTAAGGACATTGAGAAGGAAATATGTCATTAGTCTGAAATAATAAAAACTAGGAGAGAAATGTTGTTAAGTGAACATTGTCACTTGGAAACATACCCAGGAACTGAGTAAGGTGTGCCTGGAATGAACAAGCAAGAGAAGTTCCCTGCTCCCAGAGCCTGGCTCCGTTTATGGTTCCTTACTTGTCCTTGTTTCCCTTTCTTCCCGACAGCTCTCTCTGCGGAGCCTTACCAACTTCCTCTTTACACACTACCGTGGAAACACTACCTGTATTATGGGAATTTACAGCGATTTCATTTACCCTCAATTGATGTCTTGCTCTAGCTTATTAAAGAAATGATATATTCCACATGCCCTTGTGATGCAGTGGTTTGAACCCTAAAGCCACTTTATGGGAGAGAGATGTAACAATCTACTTCCAAAAAGATGTACTGCCCTGGTAACTCTTTGGGCTACAGGAGTCAGAATCAAGCTGCTGGCTCGGGATGGCTGATTTTAAGCCCAGAGGAATAGCAAAATTGACCAATCCCCTCATTAGGGTGCCAAGCACCATATTTGCATGTGACCATGCCATCAAGGGAGTCCAACAAGCAAGCGCCTACTCCTCTTGGTGGGCCACAAGGAACCCTGGTGGTGTAGTGTTCATGTGTTGAGCTGCTAACTGCCAAGTCAGCAGTTCTGAACCACCAGCCACTCCTCGAGATCATGACAAGGCTTTCTATTCCTGTAAAGAGTTAGCCTCAGAAACTCACAAGGGTCGGTATGATTCAGAATCAATTGAGCGGCAGTGAGTTTGGTTCTTGGTTTTCACTGGATCTTTTGGTGGGAATCACCATACCATGGATCAAAAGACTGGATTAATGTGGTATGTTGCACCAGAGGATGATGGTATGATTACCCAACATGATGCTTTATTTTCCTTCCCAAATGGCCAACCTTCAAAAAGTTTTTTTTCCTTATCTGTCAGTTGGGTGGTTTCTTCCGCTCTCTAAATAAATAGGTATTTATCTAGTCATCGGTATTTATTTAACTATGGCTTAGAGTTTATATCTCAAGAAGCAAAGGGGCAACACAGCACCATACATGAATGATGGCCTACATTGGCAGTCCCTTTGATAATGACTTTACTTGAAAAAACATACTCTTCAATAAAAAGAAATTATTTTTTAATGTTCACTTTGTTCTCTTATGGCATCATTGAAAAACACTGTAGCCCAACAGGAAATACAGACGAAAAGCTTCAAATGTGGAGCACACGTACAAAAAAGCCAGTTTTCAAGCTTATGCCCGCAAGTTTTCCGCTTGATACAAGTCACACACAAAGTCTTAGTCCAATGTGAGTCCATGCTGTGCAAATTCTGTAGCACCCACCTCAGAAAATTCTGTTAAATACATAAACACTGGTGAAACGAAAACTTCTGGGCAAGGGAAGTCAGACTCAAAGGGAAAAATAAACCTGATTAAAAAAAAGAAAAAAAGAATCCTAAGGAGAGTTATATGAGTGCAACAAGGTCATGAGCTTAATGTCTCTCACTGTAATATTTGAAAGTAAATGGGCATTTCGGCGACCTGCTTTGGTCGTCGCTCATTTTCTCAACTCACAGAGATACAGCCGGGTGAGAACGGCTTCCCATGTGTCGTACACACCAACTGGAAAAGCGATGGGCCTTATGGGGTAAGACACTTTTAAAAAGGAGTATAATACTTTTTTAATGGATTAAAAATGAACCCTATGAATTCACTTGGACCACCTAAGGAGAAGGTTCTCCATAGAGGGTTTAAATGACATCCTTTTTCTTACCCACTATGGGGCTCACTAATATCTCATAGAACTCACAAAGTAAAGTGAAGAGCGTTTTGAAAATATTCTGTAAGAACGTCGCCCCAACGACAACCTCCCCTGTTCTTTTCATTGCACCGCCCTCGCTCCTAGAGAAGTGAGACCTTAATAGGTTGGAATTACAAAGTGATAACTACACTCAATACGACTATTTTGCAACTTGGAAGACTTAAAAACTTTCAATGGACATAGTCGTGGAATTCTCAGCACTGAAAAAAAAAAACCATGTCTATTTAAAAGACACATCCTTGAGATTCTGAAAATAGACCTACACACTCTACCGTCAAAGATGATGAATAGAAGCTTTTCCTGGAGAAAACTTTTTCTGTCTAAAGGCTTAATAAGTTAATAGGATATTTTTCTCTCTCTAAAATAGGTAGAAATCGATAACATTGGAAATTAACATTAACCCAACAGTCTCATCCTATTTTCTGTTCCCATGTTAGAAAAAGCTTTGGTGGTACTATGGTATAAAATTTTGGTACTATAGGAAAATCCTGTTCTCAGGTTATAAAGAGGCACTTTGGTAGTACTATGAGATGCTACCCACAAGATCAGGGGTTCAAAACCATCAGCCACACTTCGGGAGAAAGCCGGAGCATTCTGTAAAGATTTACAGTCTTAGAAGCCCTGGGTAGGCTCACAATGAGACAGAGTTCACTCAATACCAGTGAGTATGGTTGGGGATGTTGTGGACCGAATATGAAGTGCTCATTTGCCATTACTGTAGTCATCGGAACATGGCCTCACTGGCCTCCAACCTGCACATTGGTGTCTATGAACACAGCATTCTCTGCTCAGAGAACCAAGACGGTGACAGCTTCCTCGCTTGTATCCCTGTAGCCCGTGACACTCATTAGGGCTCAGTGTTATAAACTAAGAATTATTCCTTAGAGCATGAAATCAGATGGTCTGTCTGGAAGCTGTTTCTAGCTTTGTGGAGCATCAGCAAATCATGTGATCTCTCTACACTACTCTTTTACGCATAAAATGGAAAAACCCAAAACCATGACTGACTGCAGAGAGCTGTGGTGAGGACTAACAGGGGGGTTGGATGTAGGTGCTGAGCAGAAGCGGCTGATCCATGTCAAGTGGTCAATAAACACTGTAGCATGTCCAAGCAGTAGGCATAGGGGGGTAAGGGAACTGGCAGGTCTCTGGGTGAGGGAAGAGATACGTAGATCTTCCTCATGGCAGCTGAGTAGATGGCTGGCAGACAGATGGAACCCTGTTGCAGAGCTCAATAACCAATTGGGAGCCGGGGTGAGGTGGCCTGAGGTAACAACTGACACCACCAGACTGGGAGAGCAGGAAGAAGGTTAGAACACGGTGCTGATTGGTAGTCAAAGACCTAAGGCTAATGACAGTAGGCACCCACTCTCGTGGTCCGAGATGGACCACAGGCCCCCTGGGTCCACAGGGTGCAAGGTCAGAGGTGTCTAAACTGCTTGAAAGCTGCTTTTTCACACATTGAAAGCAGCAAAACCCCACGGTTCCTGCCCTTTCCCAGTCTTCTGTCTTTCATTAACCACACAGCTTCCATTAATTTTGTTCCTGTTTGTAGTGTGATTCTGGGACATTTACCTCGGGGTGTGGGGTGGGGGGTGGGGAGAATATAATGTGATTTCAGGTAGACTGGAAGATAACCCAGAGTTTTAAGTATTTCACCCCTGAACTCAAAATTGCTATGTCCACAACTAAAAGACATACCTGTTAGCAGGAACTGCGAAAAAGGAAGAGCCACTTTTCATGTGGAGATTCCAGAACTAGAACTTAGAAGAAATGCTATAGCAGATCAAGCCAGCGGCTCATGCACACAGCACAGTGCTTGGTCTTTGATGACTGCTCGCGAGGAAATTCTGTTAAAGAGTCTAATTGTCCTCCTGCTGTGTCTGTCTAAGATTCAAATGTACCAGCTTCAGCTCTTTAGTTGGACGTCGCATACTCATCCCTTTGCCCCTTCTCTATTCAATGCAACTGCCCAATCCACACACAACTTTACCAAAGGAGCAGCCATGGAAGAAGTCTGACCAGTAGTAACGGGCTGGGGGCCAAACGACACTTAAAAATAATCGTGTGTCTTTTCTAAAACCAAATGCATTCTGGATGCCACTCTACTGAGTAGGTTTTCCTAAAGCGGCAATAACCACCTTTGATTGGACAAAATAGCTCGTAGAAATTTCAAAAGTGACTTCAGAATTTTAGAAGCTGAGTTTTATTATTTACATGGAAGACACAAGTGATCAATTAAAATAATATGAACAGCCATCAAGTTAATAACTAGAAAGGTATATCAAACGTTTTAAGTGTTTTTCTTTTTAACCAATAATTTTGAAAGACAACCCCTTTTGCTAGTGGTAACTTATGAAAATGAGTTCTACAGCCTTCCTTTTTAACTTTCAAAATACTGAATACTAGGAAGTTTCCAAAAGTTAGTGGAAAAAATGGAATGAAAAGATATAGTGAAGAATGTTTCCACGAAATTTGTGCTGCCCCCTCATGTATACATGGTCTCCATTTATAACCTTATGGGATAGAATCTAGTGTTCGGTTTCCATTTTGCAGAAGTATGAAATATGTAAAGAAGTTCAGAGATTTCTCAAAGGCACACACATGGTTGAAGAAAGGAACAGGTAAGAGTGGTTGCCTCTAAAGGTGATTTTACAACTCTTTTTAATATAACTGCACGGTGGAAGTATATAATATGTGAACCAATGTCAATAAAACGATATTTAAAAAGGAATGGTTGTCTCATTTCCCCCCTTTTTTTCTCTAATTCACGATAACAGGCAGTAGCTCTAGATTTTGTGATAACTGAAAGTTCTAAAAACACATCAGAGAGCTCAAAATAAGGTTGCCAATTTTGTTATTTTTCTAGGGAACGGCAACAACAACAAATTGATTGCTACTTATAATTTCTATCGTATTGTAAAACTATCTTTTCTTTTAATTTCCCCAAATAGGAAAAAGATCATCTTAGAAAGGGGGATGTTCTTGAACCTCATAAAATTCGCTTTCTGAGAAAGTCCCGCCATCCAGCATTTTCCCCCTTTTGTTGTGCACTGGTGAGAAGTTGCTGTGGTCTGGGGCTAGGCTTCTTCCTCTTTGGGCTGCTTCACAAGTTATACTCGCTCGTCCACATCTTTTCCTCCTCCTCATGTTGCAGTCACTAAGAAGAAGAAAGCAGTAACTCTAAAACTTGTCCCTCTGGAGAGTCTATTCCTCTACTGCTACTCTAACGAAACCAGGTGTGTCATGACACCCCTATCTTAACCCAGAGCGACTGTTGGCCTGGGTTTGGGGCACCACGGAAGCAGGAAATACAGAGGCAGCACGGTGCCCAATAGAAGGTAGGGCTCCCGTATTGTTTTCCAGGGAGGAAAGGGCAGGGGAAATGCTTTGGGACTTCTTTCCCATTTCTTACTCCTCTTCCAAACTCATCCAAGAAAATCCTGACCACAATGACTTCTGTCTAAACCAGTGGTTCTCAACCTTTCTCACGCTGTGGCCCTTTCATACAGTTCCTCATGTTGTGATCCCCAAACATAAAAAATTTTGTTGCTACTTTATAACTGTAATTTTGCTACTTTTATGAATCGGGGGACCCCTGTGAAAGGCTGCCCGACCCCCAAAGGGGTCATGACCCACAGGTTGAGAACCGCTGATCTAAATGGAGGCTATGCCTCACGTCATTGCTTCCATCACCACCCACCTCCACGCCTCCCCTACACTTTGATAAGAAGCTCCTACATCTTCAAAACAACTAAACTTCTAATTGCATAAAATGGAATCAGTTATTAGTCATCAAACTGTACTAAAAAGTCCATGGGGATTCTGGTTTGCTTATAGGCTGTACTTTTTTTGTTTTTAAACTTGTTTTGGTGACTTCGGTGAAGGTTTACAGAGCAGTTCATCATTTCGTGTTCAACGATTTCTGGAATCTCCCAATGGCTTGCCCTGTGGCCGCCATTTTTGGCCTCAGCTCCTTCTTGTTGGATATCATCTTCCCCTTTACCCAAGTCCACACCTGTCCACTCCTAGCCTATTACTTCTCCTCCCACTTCCATCAGAGTCTGTTTCTTTTAGTGTGAAAGCCTTTTCTTCATGTTTAAGCACCGGTGGCCGCACCCGGTGCTCGTCATTCTGTGACACACTCATTTCACTCAGCGCGACGTCCTCCAGGCTCGTCCATGGCACGAGGCCTTTCACAGGCACCCTTCTCTGACGCTGAGTTCCGTCTGTGGGTTCCTCTGAAATTGGTATTTTTTCATGTTGGCTGTGTTGGTAATTTGTTGTGGACATTATGGTCACTTCCTCCAAATAAAATCAAACCCCTCCCCCAAATCTCATAACCGTCCGCAAGTCACGGTCTTTGAGGAGGGTGCTCCACAGGCTGTGTAGTGAAAGGAAGGCGTTTGGTCATCCAACCCCATCATTCTCATCAAGTCTCCTGACGGTGTCCCAGCAAGGAGGTCTCCACAGCAAACCCCGCGACGTGGAGAGAAGCTCACGCAAAGCATGCTGGCTGATGGTCTTGTTGCAGAGGTGCAGTGCCACGAGGAGTCCCAAGTAATACATTCCCAGAGGATCATCAAAGGGACACAGCAGGTCATTTTGTTCCTCTCTGACATACACATTTCAACAACGACCAGAAAATTTCTATGAGTTAGAGACTGACACCGGAATATCATTAAATGACTACATCCTCATATCAAAATGTATACCTGCTTTGTGTTTCTTAAGGTATATTAAATATTTGAATACATATCCTCATGGTTTTGTTTTAATTTAAGAATATGATGTGGTAGACGGCATGATTTCCATTCCATTGGATCTGGAACTGAAGTTCAGAGAGGTTGTATGATTTGTTGAAGAGCTGGGACTTAGCATCCCAAACAGATTGGGCTTACCGTCCCCTTTGCAGAAAAAGATAAATGGACTCAGTACCCACCTGGCAATGGAAATATTGTATACTCCAGCCCATCACCCCAGATAGCGTGTAGGCATCAGCTTCTGCAGGCCCATTAGATTGTGCCTCTAGCCCTCTGCGGGAATTGTTCATGCCCACTCTTAGGTAGATCCTCAACCAGGTCCTTCGACTACAGGTTTAAGGGGTTTTTCCACTGAACACATTCTTAAAGGTAAGCCCAAGAACAAAATGAGGGCGCAAGGCCTGGCTTCCATTCCAATCCAGGAAGAAAGCCAATCTGTCAAGAACTCTCAAAGAAGGGCTGCCTATAATATAAACAGAGTAAACAATGGGGTGGAGGCAGGGAGATGTGGGTGAAAATGCATTGGTTTTCGCACCACTATTAATACATGCGCTGTCTTTGTTCTTCCCAGTCACTTCCCTAGAGTTCTTCACGGAAGTCTGACACTTTAGGGATGCCCGTGAACCCAGGGAAAGAAATCACAGTGGCCAATCAGAAATGAATCAAAGCCAGCCCTCAGCCCCTGTTTCCATTATACCTAAGTCTCTCAAGAGAAATGCAGTAGTGACACCAAATCTTGAAAAGAGACGGGACTGATGTAAACCACGCGCTTTCCTGGTTTCCATACCGGGTCACATATACAGTATTCCATAGTTCCCAACAGCATAAAGGGGGTTACATACAACCTGTGCTTTGCAACACAAAGCAAAAACAATAGGTAAGTAAAAGAAAGCTGTGACAACTGCAGAGTTAGCGCATGTTTATTAACCACGTAAAATCATGGCAGTTACTGCACGGAACATGTGTCACGAAGAGCTTGTCTATGTTAAGTAGGCGAGCCTCTAAAAGCCAAATCAGCACTCAACAACAGCCAGTGTTAATGCAAACCAAAAGTTGGGGCAGCATTAAAGAATACGGTTCAGATTTGAGCGTTATGATATGATAATATCATAATAATATTACGTAATTATTATACTATAACAAGATCTATTTTGAACATAATAGTCATAGTATAAACATTCGTTTCACAGCTTGCTCTGACTCCTCATTCTCTCAAAACAGAAGACCGTCAAACCCAGACTCATCAGGAATCATTTCCAAGGGCAGGGCGAGCGAGCGTGGCAAAGCAGGCGTGGCTACTGTATTTGCCTCTGCCCCTCCTCTTGGAGCTTGATGAAAACGTTAATTTTTACATATGTGAATAAATGGTGAAACAGCGAGCGGCTGGCGGTGGGCACCATGTGCTGGCAATCATTGCGGGTGGGTAAACTGACACCATGTAACTGCATATTAAGACAAATGTAGAATTTACACAAAGTATCCCATCGCTTTTCAGATGCATACTTTTAAACCTCAGGAACTGTTTTCAGTAGATGTCATGCCTTTTAACTTGAAAAACGATAAGCGCAAATAAGCTCCCAATTGTCTCCCCAATACGCAAACCACATCTCGGGCTGCGGTCTCTGCTTCTCCTTTGAAGTGTCCCTGAAATGTCATGTGTTGTGAAGACTGCTGTGCCTGAGCAAGACGATTTGCTCACTCGCAGGATTCTTACCGGTCTCCACTGCTATTTGGTACCCAGCCTCTAGTCTCCGAGATGACCTTTCCAGCCTCTCTGTGTTATCGAGCAGATGTGCCCTCTGAAAAAGAAAAAGGGGGAGACAAATCAGACGGCTGTCTACAATGTGCTCCACCACCCACTTAAAAAAAGAATGCTTTCGTAAGGGGAGCGTGGCAGGAGCACAACCCATTATGGATAATTTTTAGCAAGTCTTCCATTGTAAAAACCACTACAATGGGCAGATTTCTAATCAATTCAGCATGGGCCATCCATTTTGTTTTGTTTTGTTTTGTTTTAAAAGGCAGACTCCTGTTGTGTGTGGCCCTGAGGGATTACACCAGAGTACTGACACATTTACCAAGACCTGAGTCAACTGGCACCCTTCTGTCTATGCAGAGGTAGGCGTGTATATATATCGCCACCACCCCTATTTGTGTTGTTTTTTTATAAAAAGTAAAATCCAATCATTTAATGAAACAAACAAACCCATTTGGTCTTTTGCTTCCTACAGAAAATCCATTTTAGCAGAAACTGGATTTTTAAGAGGCTGCACCTCAATTTTGGATGGACAGCAAGACACTACCTAGAACAACACAGGCAACCAGGACAGAATGCTAAGTATAGCAGTGCTGGTACCAAGGCAGCTTGGAGCTGCCACCACCACCACCACCAGCAACCATGAGACACGTGCTTCTCCATGCACACGATGTACAAAACTGTGGGGCTGTCCCTGGATACATGGCACTAGATTTGAAGTGAACTTGGAAGATGTAGTGCTTTTGTTTATGAACTAAAACTATAATAATTGTATACAGCTATTTTACATGATACCTGATGGTGCAATAAGAGGACTTGCTCCTGATTCTGAGGCTCTTAAATTGCCTCTTGACAGTTAGACTCTTTTTTTTGTAAACTATAATAAATAGGCACTAGTTCGATCAAGGCTGCCCAATTTCCATAAGCTAATCATGAATGTGAATAGAAAACAATATTGCCCATACATGTGAAAGACTGTATCTATGTGCGTGTTTCCTTATAAATACTTAGAAATGCATGTCTCTGTGTATCTGAATATTTGTGTTTGCATGTGCACATACCCCACCCTCACCTTCCCAAGTCAGTTTTGGTCTCAGGTCAAAAGGAAAGAAAGAGAAAAGCACAACGACAACTGCGACAACTTTGTGTTGTTGACAGATGTCACTTAAAATCGAAGAAATGCTTTCTAATAATAATAAAAAAGGAGGTGCCACACATAGTATCTGAGTGGCTGTCGAGCGAAACGATCTACCTTGCTCTAATGAGCCCCCATGGATCTTGGAGACGCAAGCGGTATTGACATGCACACTTAAGCTAATGCACCTAGACCAGTACCTCCAAGCACTAGCAGCCAGGGATGCTGACAGAATATCTCGCTCCCATCTTCAAAGCAAGGAAGTGATTAGTATGTTATCATTACCATTCAAAACGTGATTTCCTTATTCCCTCCCGGCATAGGTGACACATCTGAGATGCGGCCAGACGTTGGAGGCAGCTAAAGCCACATCAAAGCTTTCCTTGGGAAAAAAAAAAAATTGCGGGGGGTGGGGTGGGATGCGCAGAGGTTGCAGGGGAGGGAGTCATTAAAACAATGCATTTAGAACAGAGAGATAGGGACCTGATGTGAAGGTCAGAAAGCTTGCAAAACAGCCTATAATAATGAATAGAGTTATCTAATATACAGTGGAGAAGTTAATAGAAAAATTGCCTGTCTTCTACCTCCACACCTGCAAAGTAAAACAAAAACAACTGAATAAATAAAAGGAGTTGGGAATGGGAAGCTTCTAATATCAAGAAAAATAAAATCACTGCAAGCTCTGGTTGTGGATCAAAAAAAAGTGGGGTTTCTATGGGTTTTGGATTGATGACTATTTTCACATAAAATTAAACACTTTCCAAGGCTTCTCAAAATTAGCGTTCTTGCTCCTAATTCTCTCTGCAGGCAATGGCTCTGAGGTAGGGAGCCCTCGGCCCTTCCAGAACGATGATTTTTCTACCTAACAAAGGGCTTCAACTTCACATCGAGGAGTCCTGATAAAGGTATCAGTCAGATCAGTAAAACCAGGAGTCCATCTGAATTTTAATCCAGAATAAGGGTACAAAAGAGTGTGAGTTCATTTTCCTATTGAGAAGAAGTCCTCGTGTTAAACGGAAAACATTTAGCTACTGGAGATCAAAACATAATACTCATCAAAGATCGGTATAGGAAATGGGCACTCTTAGAAGGCGATAATGTATAACGTAGGAAATAAAGCATTAAATGTAGAATGTGTGTGGGTGGGGTGGGGTGGGGGGTATCCCATGAAAGACAACCGAATAAGATTACGCAATGTGTGGCTAGTCTGGTTTTCTAAATTTTTCACAGAACTTTTGAGAAAAGATGTACATTCCTAAATAACGGCACTCCTCCAGGCCAGCTCCATCTGTCCACAGCGGCCTCTCCTCTTTACCAGGCGCCTTCCAGCAGGCCTTCATTTTGTGTTTCGGAACCTCTTCACTGAAGTCCAACTAAAATCAAGTTCTTGCAGCAGCGGCGCCATGGACATTGTTCCCGCGGTCGCACGCAGAATGAAAGGGACTCCGCTCCCGGAGCAGCAGGCGCTTTCAACTTGGCCGCCCCCCCCCACTCCATCCCAAACTCACTCTCTCACCCTCACCCTCCGCAGCCCTTTTCAAAGCAGGTAAAGTGCCGCTGCGCGGGGTTGCAGACAGAGCTCGACGTGTGGGGGGCTGGCGCGACGCAGCGAGCCAGCGAGCGGGGGTGGAGGGTTCCCACGGCGGGCGCGCGGCGCACCTTCCGCGCCACGGCACCGCCCGGGCACACGCTCAGTGTGCGAGCACAGGCAAACACGCCCCCTGCGCTGCTGAGGTCCAGGCCGGCCGAAATCTGGGGAACTCTCCCTTTGGCTGAGCAGCAAACACTGCCGAGTAAACCCCAAACGAATGTCATGGCACCACCACGCTCCACCCTGGAGTGTAAATGATTACCCCCTAACGAGGGCTGTGACCAGAAAGGAGAAAAAGAGAAAAAAGCTCCCAACTGTCGTGCAAGGGAATGCTTCCCATCGTAGTCCCATCCCAGCATTCCAGGACCCCAACTGAAGAAGCTACAAGCGCAACAAAAGAGCCAGGCCCAGGAACAATAGGGAGACACGTGTTAAAGGGGACGCGCCGCCGGCCGGGATGGAGGCAGCTTTCAGAAGGGCACTTCCGAGCCCGTGCCACTCAGCTTCACACACCAGAATCATAGCTCGCAAATGCTGACGGAAGAAGGCGCGCGGTTTTCTCAATCGTATTCACGGCTTTAATTTCGGGGGAGAGTGTCCTGTGTTGTGAGGGTCCAAACCTTACTGAAAATCCAGTCCTTAGGCCGGGGCAGACGCAAACACACAAGAGCAGATAGTCTCCAAAGATCATGATGATGTCTCCTCTACCACCCACCGTAAGAATCTACACCGAAGCTGCAAGGGGTTGTTTACGTTTAGTACGTGCGCACACACGCTCCCAGGAAAGGCGCATTCAAAGCGCAGAAAGGTGAGGTTTCTGTTTGTCACCCCCCACCCCCCCTTCTTACAGTTCCTTATTACTTTTACTCAGAGTGGGCTCGCCCCAGCACACCTCAAATGAGGGCAGCTGTTGAACACACCCTAACACCATAAGCTGGGGGCTTCTAAACAGGCACGCCCATCACCTGGTGAATGGTGGCGTTCTCACAATTGTACAACGAAAAGATTCGAGGGACATCCCCGTGAGTGGACTCACTACACTACACGTACACCTAAAGCGGATGCACTGATTACTGTAAGCCGTTAGACGTGAATTTTCAAATGACAGTAGGGTCCACTATTTCATGACCTGATCCAAAAGAGACAAAAGTCAACCCCAACTTCTAAATAAATATAATAATGGCTCTATCATTGACAGGGATACCAAAGAATATTTGATGTTTGTCTAATAAAAATAACAGAATCGGCCGGTCGTGGACAATGAGATAAAAATGTGCAAACGCTGCTACAAATGTTTGCTGGGCTACAAAGAGTCTGGAGCTGCATTCTGAAGCAGTCTAGCAAATTCATGAAAAGGAGATCTCACTCGGGTGCTATTTCCTACAAATGGGAAAGTGTTTAACAATGACCAGCACTTTGGCTATTCTTAGGGATCTGTGTACACAGACTAGTAGGGCATTTATAACATATGTGTGCTTACTCGAAAGGATAATAGTGCCATCGTGTCTTAGGCTGTGGGGTGAGTAAGGAGTTGATTTAAAAACCGCTTTCGTCAAAGTGTATCAGAATATCTTAAGAACCATTACAATAGTCCCGTATGTCCCTTTTTGAGAAAAGGATACAAATAAAATAAATCTGAACTTGCAGTCCCCCCGATCACCACACCCTGGAATCCTCGTAAGGAGGGCTCCTTTCTTTTTTCTTTTTCTTCTGCCTTTAAAGCGTGATGCCACTAAACAACAATGATGTCTGGGCTAATAAACATGATGAGGATAAAGCTGTTTTTAAATGACGGTCAGTAGAGAATATTTATAAACAATATAATCGATAACCTGGCTAGGCACAGAGTTCCCTTGAAAAATGAACTCAAAAACCCACTTCAGATTTAGGAAAATCCATTTTACCAAGGGGCAACGCAGAATTTAAAGAGAAAAAATAAAAGCTAGGATGTACTCACCTCTTCACGTAATTTTATCAACTGCAACATGAATGCACACACAAAAAAAGATAAAAAGGAAAGAAATGGCAGGAAAGAAAGATCAGTTTTGTGACAGGAAACAGAATTAACATTGACAATTTATCTGTTTACATGTTTAGCATTTAAAAATCACAGACAAACACATTAAAAGAACCTAAACATAGACTACATGCCGAGTTTTTTGAACGAATAAAGATCACTTTCACACTGTCACATTAAACAAAGAGAATAGTGTGAAATTCTCTTTTAAAGTACATCTAAGACACCATCATGAAATAAAGCGGAACGACTTCATAGAAGTCTATATTATACAGAAAGAAAACAAGTTTACTGCTCCTTTCTTCTAAGACGGTACCACTGAAGAGGTTTTGTATATACAAGTTTTCGAGATGTTTCCCTATTTTTGAGTCATGACAGCTGATTTCATATTTTACCTATAAACGAAAATGATTACTAGTTCAGGCTTTGATCCCAATGAGTATTTAAAGCAGCAAATTATTTTGTTTAGAATGTCATACATCTGCCTACCCTAGTAATAGAATTGTATTTGGAGGTAACATTATTTTATTTCTGAATAAATTATGCCAGGCGAGATAGCATCTATCTGAGACACAGGATCAGAACTATATCTCATGAGCCATATATATATATTTTTTTTTTTTCAGAGTTAATTTTTCAGCTTTCTTCTTCTTCTTCAGGGGCCACCACTGCCACCACATAAAATGGCTTTATTTTCGCCTTGGAATAGCTTCTTCCTTTTTCTGTTTGTTTGAGCATTTTATAAATTGGGCCATCCCAATGCCCCAAGTTCTCCCACTTCATTTGCATTACAGACCATTTCACGAAAGCCAAATAAAAAGCCAGTCTTCGCTGGGTGGTAAATTCATCTATAAACCTTTTCCTATTTGCCTTAACGAAAATAAATAAAAACAACTTGCTTTACTCTTTAGAAATGATTAAGAATGATATACCTATATATCTGGCTCATTGTGTGTGTGTGTTTGTAAGTTTGGACGTATTCTAAAGCACAAAGGCCAAACTGAAACCGATGTTGTAAGAGAGACCGGAAACCACATCCGAGGTCTGAAACCTGCATCCTCAGCAAGTCCAGGTCTACAACTGGTCATTTCTAAGCATCCAAATATCTGTAACATCTGTTATAACTCTTGACTTCTGCAGGCTGAGAAATTAAACTATTGCTTTGGGAGAAGCGTGCATGGGTTGCTCACTCTAAGTCTTTCTAAAAGTATCATGTTTACTATAGCCCGATTTCTCAACGCTGAATGCAGTTTTTGTCTCCAGTTCCAGGGAGCCGGTATGCATTCCAGCTTATTCTGTTATTTCATTTGTTCTATGAACATTGTCTCCAGTACAAAAGAATGAGACTTCAAAACTCTTCGGAAACCTTTATTAAAGCGGCAGAATATCTATTCGCTGAGATCTCCCGTGCATTTAACTGGAACTTTTAATATCAATCTTTTAAAATAAAAAGTTGTCATTCTTTCTAGTGGGCAGATTCCGCTACAGCATGTATGGGTAAAACACTTCACATGAAAAGTTACTGTCCTTTCCTAGGAGGAAAAATTTAAACCAAACTGCGGCCTATCACATATTGGAATTGTTCTCCTTTGCTATCTGAACATCATGGGCGGGGGGCGGAGGGGAGAGAAAGGCCAACATTAATTCTTCTTAGAAAGAGACGTTCTGAGCATTGATCGAACTGCTATCTTTTCTTTCTGGGGACACCATTCTTCAGTTGACTATGATACTTAAAGGGCCAAAGTTTAAAACGACTCCTCTGCAATGGGGACCATTTGGGGCATGCCACCCTGCCATAATCAATGAGTGTTTAAAAATGCCCCCCATTTGCTTTTTCAATAGGTTCCAAACAAAAAAAGTGTTCTATCTTGTTTGTGCTGCATGGCTGCCTTCAAGGCCTACACCGGATTTGTAGCTAAGCTAGGTCATGGGAGGGTTTTTAATCTCTGTGAGTGTGTGTTTGTGTGGGTGCAAGTTAGGCGAGAGTTATTCATTCAAGTAAACAAAAGATGGCAATGCTGAGGCTTAGACTAAGAGTCGAAATTGCGTTATTTTATTAAGTTACTAGCTCCATCGTAGGAAGGAACGAATGCGTGCAATGCCACCATGTTGAATTACGATCAACAACATCTTTTTGGAAACATATTATTTTTTATTTGGCGGTGGTGGTGGTGGAGGTTTTTCCCCTCCCATTTGCAGAATTTGATACAAGAGGTAATCTGTTCTTTTGTGGGCTGCAAAATCTGGTTTACGCTGGTTTGAACCAGTGGAATCTAGTGGCTAAGCCTTCTGCTGTGACTAAAATCAAAACTGCGCTGCAGAGCATGTGAGGGTTCATGTGTGCGCGCGCGCCTTGTGTGCGAGGCAGTCATGTGACATACACACACACACACACACACACACAAAACTACAGATTTATTTATTTATTTATTTATTTTTCTAAAAAGCTGATAACGGCGGCTGCCGTCTCTGTCCGCACACAGATAACGAATAAATGCTGAACTCTATTAAACGCCCTTTACACATTATCGTGGGTCGAACACACAATTTTCAGAACTTAGGATAACAGTCTATTTATTTTGTTATAAACCCTCAGCACGTAACGAACAGATTTGTGCCTGGTAATGATCCGCTCTGCCGGGGCTATATGAAATGATACCAGCCTGCTTTAGATCTTGGGGAATTAAATTGACCGACTTCACCCCCTGGTCTGGAGCTGAAGTTGGACACACTTTATGCACAGCAAGCCCAAATCGGAACTTAAGAGAACCTTGTATTAAAAGAAAAAAATTAGCAATCATTATCTGTTAAATATTGCTTCGCCACCAACATTTTAGCACGTTTGGAAATACCCTGTTCCTCGTGGTTGTTTGAACCTTCTATTTGGGATGTACTCAGTCACTGATCAATCTAGCTTTCATAGGAGAGTGGAGACGCTATAACGGTTCCAGAAGGAGAGCTTGGAACGCGGTGTATGTGCCCATCTGCATCCCCCGCTATGAGGAGCTCTGTGATCTGATTCTCTTAACTTGTGCCTCTTTTTCTGAAAGTGGTTCCCATGCATGAGTCCACTCTAGGTATAGCTTCACTACATTCAAGAACCGAACTCTTTCAAAGACATAAAATGTTTTTATTTCTGAGATGGCAAATATGATTTAAAAAAAACAACAACAATTCAATGGTAATTCTTAGGACAGCAGCTCTTGCAAAACCGGCAAACCAAACAATGAGAGGCTGCACAGAACAGATCACTGTGGCCCTTCTCTGTAGATCAGGGATAAACTATATTTGATTGCATGTAACGGAAATGAACCAGGAATAGATTATACAAGGCAATGACTCTGACATTAAATGACATTGTGTATTGTGTGAAGAACATTAAAAAAATTATTTTTTAATTCTTCATGTCTCAAATTTTCACTTATCTAATCAGAGACATTTTTATATAGTTAATGTATGTTATAGTTAATGGGCAGATTATAATCCTACTAATCGCCAGAGTTCAGATGCACTGAAAACTGTATTATAAGTAAGAATAGGAAGTAATAATTATTGTATTCACAGTTGCTGAATATCCATAAAGAAGGCACTTCAGAGAGGGTATAGTACATAAAAATAACTGTCAACTCTTAGTTTATTTTACCTATGTTTAACCACTGCTATGAACTTCTTTATTATTTTCCTTTTCTGATCTATAATGCTTTTAACTGGGAAGTATAGCCCACTTCTGATCAAAGGAATATTGCTATTTTTGTCACTTTCCTCCACATTTCCCCTATATATTAAAATTTGATCATAAGTGTCATATGAGTAAGAAGTTCTATGAATCCATTTATAAGAAATTAACTTGAAAATAAACTTACTAACAGGGAAACTTTTTCCCATATAAATTATGACTTGTGTTGCCCTAAAAAGTAAAAAGAAAAAAGCCCATATTTTCAGCTACTGAGCTACAAGAATTGATACGAAGAGCCAAGTTAAGACCTTTTTCTTTCTATAGGGAAAGAACTTCTGTTTAGATTCTGTAGTCTGAATGTCTGCTCACACAGATTAGAGAGTGATCCTAAGTGACCACACCTGGGGAGCCATGTGTTCTATTTCAAAGGATTTTAATTCCTGTATTAGGATACAGAGCCTACAAACAAATTGTAATGACTTCATCACGATATGGCAATTGTAGTACACTTAGTAGCAAAATCTCTAAAACCCTAGGCGTGGTCTCTTTGAACGTTCAAGCCTAATTCACATTTTAGACAGGAAAGTTCACCTAAGTCATAATCTAACAGTTACACATTCTCATGACTATAATTTATCATACTCTATTTATTGAAGTGACAGCTCCTTACAACTAAACTTCAGGTTCTCCGAGCACACTCAGAATTTGTAAGTTTGATTTATACAAGTCCAGGGGAAATCCCTGCATAATCACTTTATAGTGACAGGAATATAATTTGAAAAATTCAGAAAATATGAACTCAATCTATTTTTGTGGAATATTTTTCTTTAGGCATAAAAAAAATCACACTTATATGTATGTGAGGCAAATGTTTTAGGCACGAAAAATGTCCATTAAGAGAAGTGAACATGTTTAAAAAAAAAAAAAGGAATCGCTGTCACTTAACTACAACATCCATTACAGTAAAGGAGGCTGAGACACCTTCTTCCTATTCCCGCTGCAGTAAGCGGTGGTTTCGGAGGAGGAAAAGATCTAGAGCTTCTAAAAGGGTTGGCATGGGAACTATACTTTTTTTTTTTAAGAACAAGATAAGGATAGGAAATGAAATTGTGATTCAATCAAGAGGTCTGAGCAATCTATATCTCCCTTAAAAAAGAAAGAAAATATTTTTTCCTCTCATCCTCACATTATTTAATCTATGATGAGTAAAACCCCTTTATCACATTGGCCTTGTATGTTTGATGGGCTCCCTATTTCTCTTCCCCTTAGCTATTCTCACATTTCAATCAGCCAGGCTGAAATCCCAAGTCAAATCTTAAACAACATGTTTCCATGTCTAAACTCAAGCTGATAGTACCCATGTAGAAGGGGAGAATCTTTGCAAAAACAAACACATCAACCACTCAACATGTCTTCTCAGTTTTCCTTTCTATTTTTGTGGGGGAGGGGGGACTTAAATTATCATGCTATCCTTATATCATTAGAGCAATAATAATACTCTATGAGCATATAAAGAAATAGAATATTTTGATGGTACGCACAATCAGCCTGGGTTTTTTCTTCCCCCATATGTACTGATGTAGACTGTTTTACTCCCTTATTAAAATGTTTGGTTTCACTTACTCAATGGACGAGTTATGTTCATCTTTATTTAGGTATCTTTGCTATCCTGTCAAAGGAACATAATAAATACATTCAGGTCTTGCTTCTGAAGTGTCTTATCATTTATTTTCTTTTAAAATTTCCAAGAAAATCAGTCTCTTAGATTGTCTTCACTTATTTTTAAACAGATCTATATTGAGGTTCTTGAAGCTTTTTTTTTAAGTCACATATACCATCCACACAGCTTAAAGAGGTTTGCAGTTTTAAATGAGAGACTTTAATAAGCCTCTGCCTGCGTGATCCAATGAGAACTTACAGTCAAGTTTAAGGTTCTTCTTCTTTTTTAATAAAGAAGAAAAGACATCGGATTGTCTGCCTTGCATATCCACACCTGCAGAAGGACTTTTCCAGTCATCACGATCAGTAAAGTGTTTATTTCATAGAGGCAGGTCCCCTATACGGCCATTCAAGTTCCACCCTGGTGCTTACAATCTGCATATTTTCGTGAATATATATTTTTTCACACAGCGACACAATAGGAGCCTGAGCCACCCTGTTGAATTGGGCAGGCTTACTTTCATTTGTTTTGTTGCAAGTGTTGATTTAATTATACTGCATTATTATCAAAGCTGCATTATGTACTTTTTTTATTCCTTTTACATGTGTTTGAGGTGAAGACCTTGGCTTGGTCTGCAAACAGTGTGTTTCAAGTTATTCCTTAAGTACTAAATAATAAAGAAGAGAGAAGAAAAGATTTTTTTTAAAGATAGCAGACAGTGATCACAAGGTAAAGGGTTAAATGTAAGATCTCCAAGAAACATTTTGAAGTTGATTAAGACTCCAGCTTTGCATTAAACAGTATCGCTTCCACATGAGTTGCTGCTAATACTGTTAAGGAGCAGCTTGAGAGCCCAGTGCTCCACTGACCCCCTCACCCTCCAGCCACCCACCGGGCCTTCCTGATTAGCATTCTACCTGGTTCTCCGAGGAATTCCCATCATCCCCTAGGAGCTCATTCCGTACTTCGTCACTGTAGGCGATCCGTGACCTTTTCTATAAAACAAAACAGAGAGAGAGCAAGCTGAACGTTAGAAAGTAAAGGCTGCGCAGCATTATTGGAATCAAGGCTGATCATCTCAAACCTCGAGAGCCCCCTAATGGAAACCTACTGGCGAAAATTTGCAAACCAAAGTTGCAGAAAGTTCCAGGGAACTTAAAAACGTGAATGTAAATCAGAAGGTTTTAAAAATGACAATAATGAGAGAAAATGCTGCATTGTGTGAGGACTCGATTAATATTAATAAATGGATCAGAACTTGTAGATTACCCCATACAGAGCCATTCAAATTAGGCCACTATACTGAAAGAATACGTCTGCATAGCTAGCTATTGGCCAAACGAGCCAGATTGTAATTACCACAGGAGAAGATGCATCGGGAAATGGGAGATTACAATTCATGTCTTCAAAAAACCTCTCTCTCTAGAATATCTCCAACTACTCTGTCTGGAATGCCTGGAATAAAAAGCACATCTATATTTCCTTCACATTTGTGATTTTATTAACTAGAAAAAAGGAATGTAAAAGCCCATCCTTTCCTCAGCATTTAATTTTCATGTCTCCGTGTCCTCTATAAATAATGGCCTACAGAAAAGTCCTGGGAGTGTGTGTGTGTGTGTGTGACAATTTTCCACTCCAAGCAAATAAAGGTAAGCAGCGAGTCCACATTTTACATTCCCAGTAAATAAAAGCAAGTGAGCTGAGTCAACATTTCACACACTGAAATTTTGTTTGATATGAAATCTACCCATACTTATAAAGCCAGAGGGACGTATCTGCAAGCAGTCTATGAATTATCCAAGCGTACACACATCTGAAAGGCTCTCAAAATTAGTTGGGAAGCTAGCGGCCCGCCTCAGATCCCACTTCAGCACTACTGTCTCAGGCCAGAATGCAGGTTTGTGAGTTATTTTGTTGCCTTCTCTGTTTTTGAAGTTACTAGGGAAGAACTGTGTGCACACACACACACACATACACACGTATACATATATATGTATATGTTTAATGGTACACAGGGAAATAGAATCTTTCTCACTGGGGGTCTTCAGTCTAGAGTTGTCTACTGCGAGGCCGCCATCTGAATCAGTGTTGTCATTTGAAAGGGACCACTGATAATCTCTGGGTTTTTAACTAGTGAATGGGTAACACTGCTTTGCCATCCAGTAAGCACACCTTAACCATAAAACCTCATTAGGATTTAAAGGAGCCCTCGTGGCACGGTGGGCTACACAGTAAACGGCAAGGTTGGCAATTGTAAGACTACTGGTGTAGTGTTTACACATTGAGCTATTAACTGGAAGGCTGGCAGTTTGAAACCACCTTAGGACAAAGAAAAGTCTTGTACTCCAGAAGTCTCAGAAACCTACAGGGGCCCTGACCTATAGGGTGGGGCACTTCGACCTTGAACCTACAGGGTCTCTATGAGTCGGCATTGACTCAATGGCAGGGATTGGAGGGCAATGGCCATGAGGTTGGCGGTTCCCGTGAAGATGTACAGGTGTGGAAACCCTCTGTAACCGCTTTGCTCCGTCCTATAAGATTTCAATGACTCAATCGATTTGAAGTCAGTGGGTTTATTTGTATTTAAAAGGACTTTCAATGAGGCTAGCCAATAGACAACAGGGCGTCTGCATCTGAGCCACAAAACACAAGCCATCATTTCATTGACCATGTTCTGCTTCTCGCAAGCACGTAAGAACCAAAGAGGGAAACTATTCACTGCCACGGGAGAGTTGGTACTGTGGGGCCTCTGTGTTGGAACCCACGTTGAAAGAGGGTGAATGGAGCATAAAGTAGAAATAACTAACTCTGAACAACCCCTGATTTCATAGACAGAAACCTCTGAGCCCCATGAACTCTAAATGGAGCCGTGCTGGAATAGAGATTCGAACTGGACAGGGGGCAGGGGGTGGGGGGTGGGGGGTGGTGTGGCGCAACTCGGTGGTCTTTCTACCACATCAAATGTCCTCCCCTTGTATTACCCTTGATACCCTGAGGAAAACTGTCTAAAAACTGAAAGAATATTTCAGGCTGAAGAAGATGGTGGCATGCCCTCCTGGACCTACCTGGGCCCCAGCCTCATCCCCATCTCCTTCTCTGTCACAAATGTTTGTCTCATGCCTGTGAAAATGCCCACTGGTGATGCCCACTGGAAGAAATAAAGCCAACACCATGGCAGAGAAGGCGTGGTGATGAGTAGTCGTTGGCCCGAGGTCATAAAAGATGCTTCGATCACATCTTTGGTAAATTCAAGAGTGGCCCAACCCATTCATACATGAGCATGCTGGACATCTTACCAGCGGCAAACGGCATATCTAGAACTGCCCGGCTCTGACTGCGGTCACGGGTGGTACGATTAATTCGTCAGTTCTACTGACTTCATCCTGAATTGTAGGGAGAAGAGCTCCCTGGAAGGATGTGCTCTTTCCGGCCTCACTACAACGGTGAGGGCCAGCCAAACCTTGCTACTGCCTCTTTGGAGATCCCCAGTACAGCAGTTTCAAACTAGCTGAGCAAAAGTCGTTTACAGCATTAAAGGAAATGAGAACCTTTAAACAGGCCGTGGTATCAGAGCTGCCTCTTTAATTATTCATTTCATCACTATGGGGGACTAAAACACTCCACAGTATGCGAGAATATCACATGGAGACTGTATTTGTTTCTCCCTTTTTTCACCAAAATTACCAACAAATTAGCATTGATTGTTCAATTACATCATATTCTTATGTGGATTTCTTGTAAATCAAGAGAAGAAGGAAAGTGCAAGTGTGTAATCCCTGACTATTCAATCTTCATTTGGGTAGAAGCCTTTGCTGAAAACCAGCAATTAAAACGTGTTCACGCTCTGAAACAGAGAAGAACTGGACAAGGTGTGTCCTTGGTAGAAGCAAGGTCCCTCTAAGTGTCATTCTTTACCATCAGGAAGGTAAAACCTGGTCCTCTGGGTGGCTTTCTGGGTATAATTAAGCCAGTGATACGCTAAGTGTACAATGCGCTGTCTGACAGAGCTGATTTCTCTTAAGGAATGCAAAAGACCACCACTCATTTCAAATACCAGCCATCGTTGCTTATAAAAATGACACACCAGGGCTGAAAATCGAACCCTTTACCACTGAGATCCATTTGGGGGAGGACTAGGGGGCGGCGCCTCTGTTTTATTAAGGATTGTACATAGATGCTCCATCTTGGTATTTCCTCCCAGTTTTCTCAGGCTTGAAAATTTAAGTAAGCTGATTGCAAATCAACCATCATTTAACTTGCAAGGTTATCACTCCACTAATTGAAAACCAGACAGGGCAAATTCCTTTGGCTGACAGACTACTTATTTATGGGTGACTTTCTTCCAAAACACCCATAAAGTTCCTGTGCCTTTCATGAAATGCCTTCAAACACCCGATTCTGCATGACAAAGTATGACATGATACTTTAATTTGGGGGTTCCAAAGTTCATGACACTGAGACACATCTGTTGTCACTTGATAACCCTCCTGAAATGTCTTTACGTTATGATCAATTGTATTTAGCCAAATTGTACTTTAGCCAACTGCAAGCCTTAAGAATTTCTGCTGGAAATGTCACACACTCAGCTACGGTTTGAAGGAACCCAATTCATAATGCATTTTATAAATAGTTAATGACTTCTATACATAAGCTAACCAGGCAAATCAAGAAATTGTCAACATTTTTAGTCTTAGTTGTCAGTTACCACTGTCTACGGGTGCCTTCTCTGTGGCTTCTGGAGACGACAGAAGCGCTCTGCAGTCTATAATCTACTGCAGTTTCGGGTCTGTGCCAGAAGGGTGGCAAAGCTTTAACTGGCAATCTGTGCCCCCTCCCCGGTGTTAAAGTGAAAGCATTCCTCACTCTTCATTGTGTGTCTGTGTAAAGCTTATTCCCTTAGAAAAACACACTCAGGTGCACCAAACACAGTTGGACAGAGAATCTACAGACCAGTGAAGTATAGAAAATACAAGTACCAGGCAGATCCACAACTGCTTTCTATCTCCAAGAAGCTGGACACAAAGAATTTGCATGGCTGTTTTACACTGATGACAAAAGTGAGAGTCTTGAAGGTGAGAATTTCAGGTTCAAGGCTATTTTCACTCCCTAGATGAACAGAACTTTTGCTTCCCGGCTGGTGATTTTCTTAAGGCCAGGTTCAAACAGATACACTTGCTCAGTTTTGTTGGGAAATTTGGCTTGAGACAATCTATCTACTTGACTGGAGCCTTCACATTTCCCAACTGAACTGAACGCGTTCTTGGACAGGCCCTGTGAAGGGAGAAGCCAAACGAATTAACTTAGCTTAAACTAATTAAGAACTGTGATCTGTGGGATCACCTCCTGGAGGATTCTACATGGGAAATTGGGGTGCACAAAACCACAATGAGGATTCGACAACCCACCACTCGTATAAGCCTAACAATGAAGTTGGTTTATTACTAAAGCGTATATGAGAATTTAATTTCCATGGCGTGCACATGGCAAAGCGATTGCTTAAATTGCCTCACCTGGGAATTTAATACAATGTTATCATCAGACCAGCCACATTGTAAATAGATTTATAATGCTTTCCATGTGCGGAGCTCTGTTGCATATGAATTAAGTAATGATCTGGTATTACAATAAAATCAGCTCGTTCCCACACCTGGCAGACAGGATATTTCACTAAATTAATACTCATACAGCTACATCACAAGGCATGGGAGAGGAAGCCATCTGTAAGGCATTGCACGTGAGTTTTACACGGGCGGGCGGCAAAGACGCCATGACTGTGTAGGGTGTCGCTGCTCGGCACAATCTGTTTCGAGCATCTGTATCTAAGAATTAAGACTTTCACATTCCCATTCCATTTTGGCCTGATTGTCTCCAGTCCGCACTTTAATTACTAGTCAGCAATCCACAACATTTCACACACACTAAGAAAGCCCTTTATTCTAATCTATGTGCTGCAGACAGCCAAATAATTGATACAAAGTGCGCTATGGTTTTTCTAAGTAATGAAAGAACAGCTTGTCCTAAGTCCTAATCAAATTGGTCTACAGAAGAAACGGTTAATAGATTTCTCCATAGGTTTAAAACAAATTAACCCGTCTGGCTGGACTTTTCCATGGTTTCTACCATAAGACTCAGCCTCCAAACATTTCATAATGCTCAAAGTTACCAGGTGATACATCTATTTAAAAATAATTTAGGTTTCATAGCTAAAGAATTTAACTGCTCCCATTATAATGAACATTTTTGGATATCTACCGAAGAGTGTGAACTTTTATTTATTAGCAGGCACTACGCTTGCTGGCATTCATTCCTTACCTCATTTCATTTGGTTCTAATTAAATAATACCATGCTTCTGTAATGCACAGGTGGCATGTTCTAAAATGCATCCATCTTTGGCACAAAGCACGCCCTTTGGAGCCTCATTTCTAGTCTGCCATGGTCAATTGCAGCTTTTCACCACCCTCCACGCTTGCTCTGGAACTTAAAGTGTCTCATCCATCTAGGGCAGGGGGGTAGTTACATTTTGGAGGGGAAACTACGGAATTCTTGAATTCTTATATATCTGTTATCTGTACCATGTTAATTTCTAGCAAAGTGTGATGAAGTTTGAAATAAATCCTACTACACGGACTATGTAAAGGCAAAATGTAATGTTAGGTAAACACCCGCTCTGTGGGGAACTGTCAATAGGAAAACACATAGGCAAAAAACCCACAGAAAACATTTTGGGGTACGATTTGCATTTTCTTCCCAGCAGTCTCCCCGTCTGTAAAGCTGTCCTGGTTGATATTTATTTCATGTGGCTGTTGCAAGGGGGCTTATGTGCTGTCCACAAATAAGGTCTTTGCATAACACCATGGATATGATAACCCTGCAAAAGATGCTCAACTAAATGTTACCTCGTGATCCTGGGAAGTATGCAATAAAATCATCGTGTATACTGCTACACAGGTAAATGAGGGCACCCTGGGACATGCAGGGTTAGGTGTTGGGCTGCTAACCACAAGGTCATCAGTTTGATCCCAGCAGTTGCACCTTGGGTAAAAGATGAGACTTTCTACACCTGTACAGATTTACAGCCCTGGAAACCCAAGGGGAAGTTCTACCCAAGGATTGTGATGAGTCAAAATCCCCTCAATGGCAGTCAGTTTTTGTTTGTCCATTTTCTTCCAAGAAAATGATTTGCAAATATATACCAAACATTGTTTTACAAAGTTCGTCTGGTGTAAACTAGTAATTCTATTACATTGTTTCACCCAACTCCTTGTTATATGGTGTTAAAAGTTTTGGAAAATGTTCTATGGCAAACACTGACTGCATTCTATTTACCGTATGTACTCATGTATAAGCTGAGTTTTCCAGCACATTTTTAATGCAGTTTTTGTGGTAAAATTAGGTGCCTCCACTGATATTCAGGTTGGCTTTTATACTCAAGTATATACGGTATGTTATTGGAGAAAGTAAGAGCCAACCTGTTTTTCTAAGTAATCAATCCACTAAACATGACTTACACTTGCTCCTGGGATGAATTAAAGGTCAGGCTCATTCACTGGAAAGTGCCCATGTCACACACCACTAATATGATAGCATTAATAAAGGGAGAACACTTTGTCATAGCTTATGAGCAACGGACCACATGCAAGCCACCCATGGGGAAACACAGACCTGTCCTGCCAGGCTACAACAGGCAGAAAAAGCAATTCAGCACAAGAACTCCAAAATAGGTCATTTTGTGCTTTGGCATGCAACACCAGGAACGAGTGTTTAGAATTTTCAAATTGCCTTTTTTAAAATTATAATCACTCTCATTTATAATGATTACTGATATTTTCAAAAACATTTTACATAGCTGCATTGAATATTTATGTCTTGGTTCTAAATAAAAAATATAAATAATGCCATAATGCCTTTTAATTACTTTAAAACGTTTAGCTACAATAGGCATAAAATGAAGTTACATGTGTATATCTACCAGATGGACTCACACAAACTCATAGGCAATCCACATGGAGCAACAACTCTAGCTATGAGTAGAGTATTGTGCCAAGCTGTTGGAGACTTGGGTCCATCCAGGAACACTGACATCATTCAGTGGTTTGCAAAACAGAGAAGCTAGAAATCACGAATCTGCATTTTATTATTTCCTCCCATAGAATTTTTAAGCTAGAGCTGCATACTGGTTAGAGCTAGTTCGGTTCTGGTCTATATGGTGAAACTAGAGCAGCGTCTAATTTTTAACATTTGGAAGAAGTAGAATAGTAACTGGAACAGGAAAAATTATGGGTGGGAGCCCTGAAATGGTAGACTCAAAAGAGGAGGCATGAGCTCTGCCAGGAGTCTGATGGGAAAGAACAGATTATTGTCAGGATCGTGGAGAGTGACACATATTCACAATGGCATGGTCGGCCACCACCATCGAGTAGGGCACCGTTCTTTCGGACTCTGCCAGTCAAGAGATTTGGTTGTTGTGCAATGTACATACTGTCCGTATTCTGTAAGAGGGAGATTGGGTTTCTAGCATGACACAGACCACAATCGTTCCCATTTGAGCTATCATTCCAGTACACCCACATTTTACAAATTCAGGTGTATTCCAGTTTTGCTTCGTTGGCATCAGCCATGACTGGATTGAAAAGAACCAGTTTGGAGCCCTGTTCTAACCTTGAGCATGAAATTGAAGTCTGGCATGAACGTGTTAAAATGCAACAAGAGTCAGTACCTGGCCCCACTGGCTTGCACATGCTCGCATTTAATGGCTGTTACAATGCTACTGCACACAGCGGAGCGGGATGGTCTGAATCGTGTTAGCTTGTCAGTCAATAATTAAATGGTTTCATTCCAAAAATTAGCTCATGAAAGAATGTCCAAATGCTGTTGACAACATCTGGGATAGTGCTAAGCGAGCATATGCAGAAGGGGAAATCTAATTCTTCAAAGTCTTGTTGAGTATGAAATAAAATAACTCCACTGACTCTACTTGAAAGACAAATGTCCAAATGTTTACTATTTGGCTTGTTCATGACATATAATTGCCCTACAACAGACTCCCACTGGAAAATGATACTCCGATAAACAAGTGCTATGCAACAGATGCCTCATTTCTATTTTCAAAAGAACTACTGAAATAATGCACGTGCATTTTTACATGTCTATAGTTCTACGTTTTTCCAGTAACCTTCCTAACACTGGAAGGAAAAGGTGAGAGTTCCATTAAATCTCTCCAAAGCCATGAATTCAACTGATCCAGATATCCAAGAGCAAGTGATCTTGAGTGGCCCTGAGGGTTCTGCATAACGGACACTGAAGTCTCTGATAAAAACCAAAGTGGATAGCTGCGACATTGACAGGGAATGCCCTCTAGCTCACTGTTTTTCAAAGTGGGTGATACTGCCATCTGGGGGGATGGGCATTAGAACAATTGGGGGGGGGGCAATAAAAGCAGATTACCTATACATCATCCTGGATTATAGGCTATAATACAAAAGTTTTTAGTTGCCAGGGGGCGAGAGACACTGAGTGATTTTTTGTTTTTGTTTTCTGAAAAGGGGCTGTGGCAGTTACATAATCTCCTGTCAACTTATGAAGAGGTCAATCAGGTCGCTACTTGATGACCTCATTAGGAGGTGCTATGGATATAAACAGCTTACTGGCGGCCAGACAGACACTCTCTGTGAGGCATTCCTGTTGACAAGCCACGTGGGGACACACTGATGGAGCCAGAACCCTGGAGCTGGAGGAGCCACATGGAGACCCCTTGCCAGTGCTGAGATGCTTCTACTGCCACTGGATCCACAAGATTTTCTACCCACTGGCCTGTGATCTTCCTGCATTCAACATCATTGTATGGCTGCATGAGTCTAAAGAGGAAGTTACAGACTAGTATCAACATACAGGGTAATATTGGACTTGTGGACTTGAACTGGACTGGGCTGGGATGTTTTCTTAATGTATAATTGCTCTTTGATATAAAGTTCTCTCTTATAGGTATATATGAGTGTCTATGAATTTGTTTCTTTAGTCTACCCGGACTAACACAGGGGCGGTAGGACTAATAAGTTTTGAGACCTATGATCTAGACCGTCTTTCAGATTTAGAGATGAAGGATTCTGAGAAAGGAGTGATCCATCCAAAGAGCTTTGGTGACGGGAAGGGTTATGTGTCTGGCTGTGCTCTGAAAGGATGGCAGTTTCAATCTGCCCAGCAGTACCATGGGGAGAAAAAGAAAGACCTTCACTCCCATGAAGATTACAGCCTGGAAGATCCCCTGTGACTCCTTTACTGTATCTCATGGGATCCCTATGAGTCAATATCAGCTGAATGACACCTTAAAAAAACCCAGCAACCCAAGGCCTCATGACTAGGAAAGACGAAGGCAGGCATGCTTCCCAAGGCCAGTGCTCTCTCCATCAGCACGGACAGGCTGGGGCCATTTTACTGCTTGTTCCCAAACACCAAGGCTGGCTGCACCAACCACATAGTTCTGGGAAGTGGAGTAGTCTATAGATTTTTGTCACTGGCCACCCTCCTCTAAAAGAGGAACTTTTACATATACATTGCTGTCCACATCTGGAATTTTGAAAACAATAAATCTATAAGTCCAAGGTTAAGTGTTTGTTTAGGTCAAGTGTTTTATTTGATAGACTAAGACCTCTGCTCTCAGAGGGTGTCACAACCACACCTAAGAGGGTGACGTAAGATGTGTTTCAAGATTAACCTTCAAAGGCTACATTACAAAGCAACAAAAATCTACTCAAATGTCTCAGAGAGGTCACATCCATTGTTAAAAATTGCTTGCTCATCCATATGATTTAATGACTACTATCCAGTATATAGTAGAATAGAATACTTAATATTCTAGATTGGAATTAATCATGTCATTGACAATCATCTTTATAATTTTTAGTTTTGGGTATTTACCCTTAGACCTCTGTTGGGCCTGATTTTCTACTATAGAATATGCTGCATTCTGGTGAGATTACAGTGTTCATAATACACATGTGTACAATGTATCTTTTACTGTTTATGGCTGGATGTAGCCAGGACCACTGTGATGTTCAGGCACGACAGCAAAATCCATTATGTTCCAATTTTCCCTGAAAATATTTGAATACTATTTCTACACTAGAGTGACTCAAAATGTAAACTGCAAAGAAGTAAATATAAATTCTCACGCCTGATTCATAAGATAAAATGTTCTTTTTGGATGATTCCCAACTGTTAGTTAAAAATGAAGGAGTCTCAAAAAAGCTTTCTGCCTGAGGATGGCATGGAGAAAGCAACAGTGCCACACACACACACACACACACACCTGTCATGTCTAAGTCAGAGTCTTCTCAAGAGCCCCAACAGCTTCAGAATGTCTTCATCAGAGAGGTGAGCTTGGAAACAACAGATGAGAGTCTGCGGTGTCATTGTGACCAATGAGGGGCACTCAGACGGTGGTAATGAGAGACCCAAACACGCAGTTTGCCACTTACTCTACTGTAGAAGAGGTAGATGCACCCATAAATGCAAGGTCCAGGAGGGTGGATGGAAGTTGTGGAATCAAAGAGGGCAGTCTCACGAGAAGATGCTCAAAGGCCTGGTGCCCATTTACTGGTGAAAAAGATCTTTGGTGGTGGAATCAAAGAAGACACTGAAGAGCACCACCTATGAGATTATTTTGAGCAATATGAGAAAACTGAGTGATTGAAATCATGACAGATCAAGGCAGTGGCAAGAAGAGGAGCTTTGCTTTTGTAACTTTTTCTGACTGTGACTCTGTAGATAAGATCGTCATTCAGAAATACTACACTATGAGTGGCCACAACTGTGAAGAAAGGAAAGCCCTGTTGGAGGTGGCGGTGATGGGAGTGACATCGTCAGTGGACGTTGGGGCTTTGGTGGCAGAATTGGTTGTGGTGGACATGGAAACAGTGGGCACAGTTACAATGGATTTGATAACGATGGAAAAAGTTTTGGAGGGGGCAGAGGCTACAATGATTTGGTATAACAATCAATCTTCAAATTTTGGACTGATGAAGGAAATTTTGGAGGCAGCAGCTCTGGCCCTTAAGGTGGTGGAGGTCAACCCTTTCGGTCAATCCGAAATCAAGGTGGCTGTGGCGATTCAAGCAGCAGCAGTAGGTATGGCACTGGCCGAGACTTTAATGACTCCCAGGACACAAAGCTTAGCATGAGAGGAGAGCCAGAGAAGTGGCGGGGAAGCTACAGGTCACAACGGATTTGTGAACTCAGCCAACACGCACAGTAGTGGCAGGACATAGCTGTTACATAGAAGACATGTTTTGTACACTACTGTATGTGGGCGAAAGAGCCCTGCATATCTGTGACTAACTGAGTAACAGGTTATTTTAGTCTCTGTCCTATGGAAAGAGTAAAGCATTCCAACAGAGGGTTTTAATGTAGTGGTTTAGGGTTTTGGGGGGCACGCATGCTGTTGACTGTTAAATATAATGGTCTGATCATGACACGTAAAAATGTCTTAAAACAAAGTTCATGGGAAAATTCCATTAAGATTTAATTACGTTTTCATAAAATATTAAAATATATAAGAAGTTAAGAATGGGTTACAACCTTTGAACCCATTTTGAATTTATGCTAATTTAAAAATATTTTCTGCTTTTATTCAGATTGAGCCCTTTCTCTGTTTTATATGGTCATAGTTGCTGGGTCTTTTTAATGGTTTTTAAAAAATTTTGTCCTTGTTTTATATGTTTATATGAATAGAGAAGCTGGGGTGGGTGGATTTAGGAAGACAGTAACTGGATGAATGATTGCCTAGGGCACATAAGGGGAGAGGGGGAAATGGGGAGCCAATACTAATGGGTACAAAAATAAAAGGTTTCATAGTTGATTGTGAGGATGACTGCACGGGCTAGATATGATTTGAATTACTGAATTAAGTAATATGTTAATTATCACTCAATAAATATTTACTCATAAAAAAGAATGGGTTACAGATCAGCATTTTTAAGTGTGTCCAAAACCAAATAAAATCCATATTCTGATCAACAGTAACCTTACCTAGGGTTTATGAGACTGGAAACACCTCATCTATTCGCCTGTGAAGCAACTGATAGATTTGAACCTCCAGCCCTGTGGTTAGCAATTTAACACTTAACTCACAGCACCATGACGGTCACAGTCTTATGAATTTTAAAGCTATTTCACCCTATGATAGTCTTCCCAGCTAATACCCATCCTCTCTTTATTTTTCTGGCCCTGCCAAGCTTGTTAAAAAGAGTATCACACACTCACTCACAAACTCCATTCATTCGAGTCCTAGTCACTGCATAAATTACTACACATTAGTATCTTCCCTACCAGGTCACAGGACAACTCAAGATCACCAATTACTTCATAGTTGTCAAAGCCAATGGTCACTTTAAAAAAATAAGCATTTCATTTCACAGTAGTTTTTGATTTACAGAAAAAAGTAAGGTAACATAGAATTGCCACATTCCCCACACCCAGTCTCCATTATTAGTGCTGTATATTAGTATAAGACTCAAAAAACTACCTCACTGCCCTCGAGTCAATGCCAGCCCTACAGAACAGGGTGGAACTGCCCGGTGAATTTCCCAGACTGTAACTTGTTACAGGAGTAGAGAAGGAGAAAGACTGTGGTTTCTGACTGGTGGTTTCAAACTGCAAACCTTGCTGATCACAGCCCAATGCATAACCATTACGCCACCAGGTACATTTGCTACAATTCACGAACAAGTATTGGTACATTTTTATTAATTATAGACTAGTTTCAAGGGACAATGGGGGCTCAGTGATTACAGTGCAGGCTGCTAACTGGTCAGCAATTTGAATTCACAAGCTGCTCCAGTGCAGAAAGATGTGATAATCGCCCTCTGCACAGATAAAAGTCAAAGAAGCCATGTGAGCAGCTCTATTCTGTTCCATAGGGTCGCTGTAAGTCAGAATCAACTTGATGGGATTTAATGATCTTGACAGTTTGGGGAAGTACTGTCAGGTATTTTGAAGAATATCTCTCAATTGATATTTGTCTATTATTTTTCTCGAAATTAGGCTGGGGTTCTGGGTTCATATTAGAGGTCATTCTATCAGCCTAACTTATCACAATTGATGTTGACTTTGATAACCTGCCTAAGACAAGTTTTCCAAGTGTCTCTGCTAGAAAGTTTCTGTTTGTTTTTCCCTTTTCATACAAATGTGACTATATTTCACCTGAATTTAGACACCATCTCAAAAATAGACTTGACACACTGAACACTAATGACTGAAGACCAGAAGAGTTGTGGATGACATCAAGAATATCATACATGAAGAAAGCAAAAGGTCATTAATAATCAAGAAGATCAAAATGGGTGTCAAAAGACACTCTGGAACTTGCTCTAGGCGTAGAAAAGTTACAGTAGATCGAAGAGATGATGAAGTAGAAGAACTGAACAGGAAGTTCAAAGGTGGATCAAGAATACAAAGCAAAATATTATAATGAAATGTAAATAGACCTGGAATTGGAAAACTAAAAGGGAAGAACTTGCTTTGTACTTCTCAATCGGAAAGAACTGAAGAGTTAAGTCAAACCTCGAGTGGCAACATTACAGAATTCTATGTGCAAAATATTGAACTATGTAGGAAGCATCAAAAGAAGATTTGAGGATACACACAGTCATTGTATCAAAAGAAATGGTTGACATTCCATAATTTTAGCAGGTAGATATGATCAAGAGCTGATGGTATTGAAGAAAGAAGTCCAAAGTGTACTGAAGGCATTGCTAAAAAAACAAGGCTCTAAGACTCACAGAACAGCAATTGAAATGTTCACAAGGGGAAACTAAAAGGAAATAGAGGAAAGACGTAGAAGGCAAAGGATATTTATAGAGGTCTAAACAAAGGCATGTACATATGTAAATGTATCTATATATGATGATGAGGAAATAGATCTATGTGCATATATTTATACGTTTAGTATTAAGGTAGCAGATGGACATTGGGCCTCTACTCAAGTACTCCCTCAATGCAAGAACTATTTTTTCTCTTAATCTGGCACTCTGTGATGCTCACCTTCCCGACACGATTGCTGAAGACAAAGCGGGTACATTGGCAAATGTGGTGAAGAAAGCTGAAGGTGCCCGGCTTTTAAAAGATACAGCATCTGGGTTGAAGATAAGCAAGTGGCCATCTAGCTCAGAAGCAACAAAGCCCACATGGAAGAAGTACACCAGCCTGTGTGATCACAAGGTGTCGATAGGATCAGGTATCAGGCATCAAAGAACAAAAAATTATATCATTGTGAATGAGGGGGAGTGTGAAGTGGAGACCCAAAGCCCATCTGTAGGCAACTGGACATCCCCTAACAGAAGGGTCGCAGGGAGGAGACAAGTCAGTCAGGGTGCAGTATAGCACGCAGGAAACATACAACTTTCCTCTAGTTCTTTAATGCTTCTTCCTCCCCCTCCCCTACCCCCAACCTTACTATCATGATCCCAATTCTAACATACAAATCCAGCAAGAACAGAGGATGTACACTGGTATAGATAAGAGCTGGAAACACAGGGAATCCAGGACAGATAAACCCCTCAGGACCAATAATGAGAGTAGACATACCAGGAGGGGAAGGGGAAGGTAGGGGTGAGAAGGGGAACTGATCACAAGGATCTACATATAACCCCCTCTCTGGGGGATGGACAACAGAAAAGTGGGTGAAGGGAGACATCAGACAGTGTAAGACATGGGAAAATAATAATTTATAAATTATCGAAGGTTCGTGAGGGAAGGAGCGGGGAGGAGAAAATAATGAGCTGATACCAAGGGCTCAAGTAGAAAGAAAGTGTTTTCAGAACAATGATGGCAACAAATGTACAAATGTGCTTGACACAATGGATGGATATGTGGATTGTGCTAAGAGTTGTAAGATGCCCCAATAAAATTATATACATATTAAAAAGAACAGAACAGCAATTGAAATGTTCACAAGGGGAAAGTAAAAGAAAATACAGGAAAGGATTAGGAGGCACAGGACATTTACAGAGGTCTAAATACAGGCATGTACATATGTAAATATATTTATATATTACGATAGGGAAATAGATCTATGTACTTAATATGTCTTTGTTAAGTATTAAGATAGCAGATGGACATTGAGCCTTGACTCAAGTACTGCCTCAATGCAAGAACACTTTGTTCTCTTAATCTGGCATTCTGTGATGCTCACCTTCCTGACATGATCACTGAAGACAAAATGGGTACATAAGCAAATGTGGTGAAGAAAGCTGATGGTTCCTGGCTATCAAAAGATATAGCATCTGGGGTCTTAAAGGCTTGAAGATAAACAAGCAGACATCTAGCTGAGAAGCAACAAAGCCTACATGGAAGAAGCACACCAGTCTGTGTGATCATGAGGTGTCGATAGGATCAGGTATCAGGCATCTAAGACCCAGAACTAAATCATACCAATGTGAAGGGGGTTGGGGGCAGAGTGGAGACCCAAAGCCTATCGGCAGACAATTGGACATCCCCTTACAGAAGGGTCACAAAGAAGAGAGGAGCCAGTCAGGGTGGAGTATAGCATCAATGAAACATACAACTTTCCTCTAGTTCTTTAATGCTTCCTCTCCCCCTACTATCATGACCTCAATCCTACCTTACAAACCTGACCAGATCAGAACATGTACTCTGCTAGAGATAAGAGTCCTCAACACAGGGAATCCAGGACAGATAAACCCCTGAGGACCAATAATGAGGACAGCGATACTAGGAGGGGGAGGGGAAGGTGGGAGGAGGAAGGGGGAATGGATCTCAAGGATCAACATATAACCTCCTCCCAGGGGGATGAACAACAGCAAAATGGGTGAAGGAAAATAGTGGATGACTTAAGATATGAAAATAATAATTTATAATTTATCAAGCGTTCATGAGGGAGGGTAGGTGGGGGAGAGGGGAAAAATGAGGAGCTGATATCAAGGGCTCAAGTAGAAGGATAATGACTTGAAAATGATGATGGCAACATATGTATGTACAAATGTGCTTTACACAATGGATGAATGTATGGATTGAGATGAGTTGTAAGAGCCCCCAATAAAAGAATTTAATAAAAATAAATAAATGTTTAGCCAAGAGATGTAACCTAGAAGCACTCACTATGCCAAGAAATTTGGAAGCAAGCTACCTGGCCAACTGACTGGAAGAAATGTATATTTGTGCTCGTTCCAAAGAAAGATGCCCACGTCCCCACCCCCAGCCAGTCCTGGGGCTTTGGGGCTCGGCTCAAGGGGAGTCCCTCTGGGACATGGGGATACAGTGAATGGTATGACCCTTTGCCTGGGCATGCCTACACAGTAGGGTATGCTGGGCCCCTCTAGGGTTTCCTGTATGGGCTCCAATAAATTTCTTCTTTTGCTTAAAAGAAAAATTTCTTTCTTTTGCTTAAAAGAAAGAAAGATGACTTAACAGAATGTGTTATCCAATAATATCCTTTAATATCACACATAAGTAAAATGCTGATCATCTAATAACTGTTGTAGCAGCATGTCAACAAGGGAACTGCCAGAAAGTCAGGCTAGTTCAGAAGAGGACAGGAGTAAGAGAATAGTCCCTGGAAGGGACATCATGCTTGGTGGAGAAGACCTTCCAGGAGGTGAACTGCCAGAGAAGCTGCAACAAAGGGCTCCAACAGAGCAATGGTGGTGAGGATGGTCGGGACTGGGCGGACTTTGTTCTATTGCACCTGGGCTCACTATGAGGCGGAACCAGCTTGACAGCACTAGCAACAGCAGCATCTCATCTGCCCTCCGTGTGCTCCCTGACAGGGTTCCCATTTTCTCCTCAGCAGTTAAAGCATCTTCTTCCCTTGAGCTCTTCCTATCCTGTAGGTCTCTCTCCGTGTCTGTCATCGGAATGCCTCCCTTTGTCTGCCCAGAAAAGGCTCCCTCCTCATTCTTCAGATCCATTTCAACGATGCTCATTTTTCTAATTATCACATAGAGGTTGGCAAAGCCTAGACCTTTAACACCAGGTCTAAGGCATGCCATGTGCGTATTTTACTCACAAATACAAACATTGACCTGCTGGGTAGCTTAGACCTCCTAAAGGCATCTCAGACTTACCACAGACAGACACACAAGTGAAATGGGTGGTGTTATCCCTCTCTATGAGAACCTACTTATTGTCCAAACTCTCTTCCTTACCCACAAACCCAACCAATTACCAAAACCTAATGCTTGCCTTAAACTCTTATTTTTCAGTCTATCCACTATGGGTGTGTAGCCAGATTTCCAAAGGCTACCTTATGCTCTAGGCCCAATTTTGTCCTTTAACTGTAGTTATTATTTATCTCCTTTTTCTTTTTATAGATAAATTACATTCTGGGGGCAACTTCGATGAAAAGAGCAACACATTTTGAGGCAGAAGTAAGCCAATAAATACAAAGTCTCATGCCTTCCTCTTTGGGAGAAAAGGTGACCCCTCTGTCCCATCAACTCATAAAAGAATCTAAAGATGCCACTTATTTCAGAGTGGGGATGTTACACTATAAAAGTCCTGGGACAAAACCCAGTATACTATAGGAAAAATGCTAAGCAACAAGTCGAGACCACATTTCTCTTTAAGTTCAAACATAAGCTCATTTCATATCAGCTGTTTGATTGTTCTCATGAGTTAGTTACTCCCATTTCTTTTTACGGTGAAGAACGCTGCCGTGCATCTCTTCTTTGTCTCTGCTGCGTGGACCTGAGGCCTAAAAGGCACCTCTGTTATCTGCAAGGTGAAGCTCTGCCACAAGCTTGGCATTCACTTGCTTTTATCTTTGAGACCCCAAATTGTACCGTTAGGCAACAGAGGGTACTTAGCTAGATTGAACTGTCACACAAATAGATTTCTGTCAGCCATTCAATTTGTGTTGGGGAGCATGCCAACAAAAACAAAACCTGGCAACTGAAGACAACAAACCTGTCCTCCACTGACAGGAACAAATTGCTGTATTTCAAGTGAATAAGAATTACTATGTATTGCACATTGTGAATGCTCGTGCTAAAGAAAATCATCTTGCAACTAATGATATCCAGTTCTTCTGGACACGAAGCAAACTCATAGACTTCTTAGTCTAGTAAACACATAAGAACAAATACTTATAGGCAGAAATTAAATGTGGTTGAGATAATAAAACTTCTTAATAAAACCCCAAATAACACTTTGCATTAGGTAAATCTGCTGTTCAAGAACTCGCTAAAGTGCTGAAAATCAAGGATGTTATTTTGAGAGGACTAAGGTGCGCCTGACCCAAGCCAAGGTGTTTTCAATCACCTCATAGGCATGTAAAAGCTGACCAGTAAATAAGAAAGACCCAAGAAAAATCAATGCATTTCGACTACGGTGCTGGTGAATAATACTGAAAGAACCAGGAGCTGCCAAAAGAACAAATAGATTTGTCTTGGAAGAAGTACAGCCAGAATGCCTGTTGGAGACACGAAGGGTGAGACTTTATTTACATACTTTGGAGATACTATCAGGAGAGATCAGTGCCCACGAAAGGACATCATGCTTGACAAAGTAGAAGGGAAGCAAAAAAGAGGAGGGCCCTTGTCCAAATGGGTTTACACAGTGGCTAGAACAACGGGCTCAAGCATAAGCATGATGTGTGCGTGGTGTAAGACTTGGTGGTGTTTCCTTCTGTGGTACACACGGTCGCCATGAGCAGGAGTGGACTTGATGGCAGCTGACAACAGCAACAACACAGCTGCCGTCAAGCACTAGTGTCATGTGCTATTCACAACTTCTCAGGGGGAAATGGCCTCACTATCCATCAATAGATGACTTGATCACTGAGGCACATGCAGACAATGGAACAGAGCCATAAAGAGAAATGAAGGCTTGATACCTGCTACAACATGGAAGAACCTTGAAAATATTGTGCCATGTGAAAAAAATCAACCACCAAAGGACAGATCTTATATGATCTCACTTATCTGAAACATCTAGGTAGGCAAGTTTATAAAAGCCAGAGCTTATTAATGTATGGGATGGGTAGGAGTGAGAGGGAAAAGATCTTATTGTGCAAGGGGCATTAAGCTTCTTTAAAAGTAGTGTGAAATTTTAGAAATGGATATTGGTACTGGTTGAACAATATGATAAGCATAATTAATGTCACTGACTACAAACATGGAGAATGTTGAAAAGGCAAATAGTTTGTTACGTATCTATTGACTACAATAAAATAGACTATTAAAAATAGAAAAAAACTAGACAGAGCAATTGTCAATTAAAACAAATATATAAAGTAAGACGTATGTAAACATGATATAAATAATATATAGGAAAGTAAGAAGGATGAAATCCAAATATTAAAAATAGTCATTGCTTAGTTACAGCAGTATGAGCGATTTCTCTTCCTTAGACTTCTCTTACATTTTCATGTTTCCAAGATGATTATATATCACATTTACAATAATACTGTGAAGAGTTTTATAGTTTTCTATGATGATTGCACATTCATTTTATGATAATTATGTAAGATTAAATTTTTTCCTTTTATTGGGGGCTCTTATATTTATCACAATCCATACATTCATCCAGTGTGTCAAGCACATTTGCACATATGTTACCATCATCATTTTCAAAGCATTCTCTTCCCACTTGAGCCCCTGATATCACCTCCCCATTTCTTCCTACTCCCTCACCCACCCTCCCTCACAAACCCTTGATGAGTTATAGATTGTTATTTTCATATCTTACATCATCCTCTGTCACCCCTCATCCACTTTTCCGTTATTCGTCCCCCAGGGAGGGGGTTATAGATTGATCCTTGTGATCGGTTCCACCTTTCTCCCCCAACCTTTCACCCTTAATCCTCCTGGTGTCTCTACTCTGATTGTTGGCCCTGAGGGGTTTATCTATCCTGAATTCCCTGTGTTGCGGGCTCTTATCTGTAGCAGTGTACATGTTCTGGTCTAATCTGATTTGTAAGGCAGAACTGAGGTCATGATAATGGGGGAAATGAAGCACCAAAGAACTAGAGGAAAGTTGTACATTTCATCGGTGCTATACTGCACCCTGACTGGCTCATCTCTTCCCTGTGACCCCTCTGTGAGGGGATGTCCAATTGTCTACAGATGGGCTTTGGGTCTCCATTCCACGCTCCCCTTCATTCATATTGATATGATTTTTTATTCTGGGTCTTTGATCCCATCGACACCTCATGATCACACAGGCTGCTGTGCTTCTTCCATGTGGGCTTTGTTGCTTCTGAGCTAGATGGCCGTTTGTTTATTTTCAAGCCTTTAAAACCCCAGATGCTATATCTTTTGATAGCCAGGCACCATCAGCTTTCTTCACCACATTTGCTTATACACCCAAGATTAAAATTTTTTTATAAACGCCATGCATAAAAAGCTATATATGACCCTTCCATAATGCAGTTAATGTTTCTGACCACAACACAATCAATTTGAGCAGAGAGAGCTTAAAAGGTCTTTGGCTCCCTGAGATAGTTTATTTTGCCAGCCTGGTCGATAAACACAAGTGGGATTAACTAAAGGGCAGAGAGATAAATGGCTCAGTGAGCCTCGCCTTTCTTGTCTCTTGCTCTTTGATCATCGGACCAGTGTGCCGCTGCCTTGCTTGTTCTGTGCCTCAATTTATAGGCTACACTACCTGTGGGATGCCTAGCCTGTGGACTGTGTCGCTTTAAGTTGAGGTCCCTTTAAGACATCACTGGAGCTGGGGACTGGCAGTTGGGACTGGTGGTTGGTTGACAGTTGGTGATCTGCCTTGTGGTTGGCTGCTGTGCTGAGATATCCTAGCTCTCTCTATAAATAGAGGGAGATCTGGCAGCAGACTAGACTTGAAGGACTGCTAGTCTCTCACAACTCTCTCTCATGGGAGTGAGTTGCACTGAGCCATTTGTAGTGCTTTATAACTTAACTGTTCATTTCTTGAATTATATATTTATCTGTATATGATGTAACAGTTCATTTCTTGTCATACAGCTAATTATCTTTATAAATAAATATATTAAAGTATCAGCAATTTGATTTTATCTCTCTAAGAACCCTGTCTAACACACTCCCTCTCTTTAACAACCACACAGAACAAAAGTAAACTTTTCAAGAACTAGTCTTGCTATAGCTAGGCAATATTGATCCCTATTCCAAGACAACTGGGGAAAGCATTCAGAATTGATCTGGTCAAAGTTAGTGTTAATCTCAGACATTAAGGATGGTGATAAATCCCATCAATGAAAATACGGCCATACCATTTTCATAGCTTGAAAGAAATATCAATTTGCTATCAGAATCTACCACAGTTTAGGCTCCTCCCCTATGTTATTTGTTTGAGTTGAACCCCCCTCCCTTCCCTAGAGGTCACATCTCATGGATACTGTGCTCCTTCAGTGAAATCCACTCTTGGATTTGTGAAGTCAGAAGATTCTATATAAGTAAGCACATGGGCCCGTGCAGCCCACAGACTCCATAGGACACTGAACAGAAAGGAGACAAACTGGTCATGATCAAAATCTGCGATTGAAATCATGTCATTTTACGAAGCGGACATCTAATGAATTCAATTATTCAAATGCAAATATTTACATTTTGAAAATGAGTTTTCAATGAAAATTATGTAGTAAGAATTTAGTCCCTTGCAAAATTCTCTTAATATGTCATAATGGTAAAACCTATTTTATGTTGTAGCAACGGGTGCTGATGTGAAAAGACATGAAACTACTATGGATACTTTTACAAAATACAATATTCTCCAGAGAACAACAAGAAAAGGACCTCACGAACAATAATTAAAATGGACAAGACAAATGAAAAGTGAAATACAAGGTTGCCTCTACTTTTGGTAAGAGGTATCTGATAAAAGTGATTTTTTAAAGATTATTTTACCTTAAAAACATTTTTTAAATTACATTACTTTGAAAGCAATGTGTGCAACTACTCTAAAATCATTCAAAATATACACACACATATAGGAAGAGGCTTAGAAAAGTTTATGGAAATATTCCATTATCTTTTTTCTACATTTTTCTACAAATATTCTCAAACACTCTCCTATGTGTATGTGTACACACACACACATACACAAACTCATTTGGACATCAAAAAGTATTGCTAAAAAAAATCAAAGAACCAATTATCAGTCAGAAATATCAAAATATGAAGGTGCTATTTTTCAACATATCCTCCAGCTAGGTCTATACCATCCTGAAGACAGTGTTTCTGTCTCTCTAACCCTTCCCCTGAGAAATCTGCATTCTTCAGTTTACACTGAGCCAAACAGTCATTTTCGTATCCTCAATGGACTCGGTGTGTTCTTTCCAAATAGTCTTTGCATTTGGGATGAGGTGCGACTTCCTAATGGAATTCCCATAGAATTCCTCAGCACAACTTTCCTGGCCTTTTTCTCACCAATGCAGTGTTCCATGTTCTTCAAACGTCTTAACATCAAGGCCCTGGGATCACTCTGTCCTTTACAGCAAATCTATGAAGATTACATCTTTGGGATCTAAAAAGACAGTCACCATAACCTACTTAGCTGACCTCCCTGCTTTGAATGGACCGTTCCTGCAGATCCTTTTGGAGGTGCTATTTGGATCGGACCTTCTTCTGAAGGCACCTAGTGGGGACCAAGACAAGTACAGTAGTGAGGGAACTTGACTGCAGTCACTCACTGAGAGCAGAGACAGGCTTAAAGACCTTTGATTTGGATCCACCCATGCAAGTGTGAACTGGATTCCTAGAACAATCCCTTTTGGTTTACTGTGTGTGTGTGTGTGTGTGTGTGTGTGTGTGCGCGCACGCTTCCAAAAGTTCCTGGAAAAATTCTATTGTCTTTTAATTCCATTTTCCATGAACTTTTTGAGTGCCCCCCCCCCAGTTTTCATACACACACACACACACACAGAAAACATGTATAAATGAGAAAGTAAATGCTAACTCATTTAAACATGTATAAATGAGAAAGCAAATGCTAAAATCTACACAAGTATATGGCTGTTCTTTGTTATACTGTGGAAACTTTTCCGAAAGTTTGAAATTACTAACTAACTCTCTAAACTCTCAGCCTTCAAGTCAAGGTCATCTCCAAGCAACCCACCAGACAGGGCAGACCTCCCTGTGGGTTTCCTAGACGGTAACTCTTTATGGGAGCCGAAAATCCCCTTTCTCCCTTGGAGCAGCTGGCGGCTTCAAACTGCTGACCTTGCATGTTACAGCCCAACATGTAACCACTATGTCAGCAGGGCTCCCTTGAAATAATTACAAACAAAAATTTTTTAAATTTTATTAATCATTTTATTGGGAGCTCTTATAGATAGTATAACAATCCATAATGCAATTAAATCAAACATAATTGTACAATTGCTGCCACCATCGATTTCAAAACATTTTCTTTCTTTTTGAACTTTTTGATATCAGCTCCCATTTATCCCCTCCCTTCCCACCCTACCCCCAGGAATCCTTATTATATTATATATTATTATTATTTGCCCTATCTTACAATGTATCTGTTCACCAACAATTCTGTTATTCAGAATTTTTATAGTTCACTAAATGTCAAATAAATCCCCAATTAGAACATAGCTATGGTTACACAAAAAACAATTCTAAAATACTAGTTTTTACCCTACATTTTCCTTCTTCTTTTTTCAGCATAAGTTCAGGATGCTTTATATACAGAGTTTTGCATTATCAATATAATTTTATTTTGTAGTTCAGCTTTTAGTATTAACTCCAAATTATCTGTTATCAGAGAAGTTCAAAGTTATCAGCACAATATAACAAAATATCATCTACCATTAAAACACTTTGGTATAGCGTGTAATTGTTTTTCTTCATTGTACACTAAATTAAAGTTTGGCAGGCAACAATTCCACATTAGATTACTTAATGGAATACATATATCTATATATATTCATACACACATGAATATAACAATAATGAACATGAGGAAACAAGCACAAATCTATACAAATATCAGTGGAGTGGTTAAGCACTAGCCACAGATTTTTTTAAACCATGTTTTTTATAAACCATGTTATTTTTTAATGTTCTTTAAGAGAACACAATTCTCAGGTAGTTAGACATATGGCCTCTAAACTCTGACTTGATTTGGCAATGGAGGTATTGCTGAAATGTCTAATTTTGACTGTGATAGCACTGGACAGGGACTGGGCGCTCTATAAATATACAGGAATAATGGAACCTTAGGGTAGAAGGGACCTTGCGAGGTCCTGCAGTGCACCTTGCTCCCTTACATCACCTCACACTGACCACACCTCACAAAGACCTCAGGAAGGCGGCCCCCAACTTTCACTGATAAAGTTTGTCATAATCATCGGTCCCCATTCAGGAATTCTTTGCTTAAAACTTAATCCCAAAGTACTACAGTTACATGTACAGTGAAGATTAACGACAGCTGCAGACTCTACTTAGCAGAAGAGCTCTTTGCGTACCTGAAGCCACTGAACGACTCCATGACTTTCCATCCCTGGAAAATGATCCCGGGACCTTTCCTCATCAACCTAATTCCCCAACGCTTTAATCATCTGGGAGGCACACTCCAGAATTTTCTGTGAATTATCATTAGGCAGAGTAGCCTCAATTGGACTCAAGAGATGGACACTGGTCCAGTGTAAAATGAACCAAAGTGCATTCCGTTGTACTCCTGCTTGATAAACTCAAAAGTATTCCTATGTCTTCGTCTATCTTGTTTCTCCGTTGAATAAATTTTCACATTAGACATGCACATTAGGTTTACTAGCATTTGGGGACTTAAAGATACTGAGCTTTGTTATCATCACATGATTTAGAGTAGTTTGCATAAAACTAGCGGGTTCGGATGGCAGCTTTGCTACTTATGATCTGTAAGTATGTAGAAGACGCCTAGTCTTTCTGAGTCTTAGGCTATGCTCTATTCCGTGGAAACAGATAGTTTGTTGCAATGATTGAATAGGACTTGCAATACAAGTGCTACTTCAGAGGTCAGCAGGTTCCCTCTGATTCACCTTTCCCCCACCCCACCCCACCCTTTTTCTTCTGGGAAAGGGTTGGTGGATTAGGCACAAGGAGAACAAATATGCAGATTCTAGTCTTGGTGAAAGCAAAAAAGATATTATTCGTAGACAACCCCCCCCCCCCTGCGGCAAATTTTTTGTGTGCAGAGGTTTCCCCAAAGCAGATGATATCAAACCACTTGGCACATGCTGACAAAAAAGCACAGAGGATGAAAGCAGTATTCAGCAATTTAACAAAACAATTGACTTATCCAGTCATTTCCAGCTCATAGTGCCTCTATACAGTGAACCCTCGCCACTTCGCGCTTCTACTTCCGCGGCTTCACTCTATCGCGGTTTTTGCGTAACAGCACCCACTGCCTACACCCGCTCCTTCAGAGGAAAAAGACGGCGACCCACCTGTAGAGTACATCCCTTAAGTCATTTCATAGGCTATTGATTACAGTATTTGTAAGAACTATGTATAATAATACTGTATGTGAAATATGTAATACTGTAAACTAGATGCCATAAATAATATAATAATAAATGATAATTGTAACGTCCAAAATCTTTTACTGTATTTTCCCTTTTTTGTTTAATAAATTGGGCAATACGAGTGTAATGGTGACTAAAGGGTGTTTTTTCATGTCCTCTATGTTCTAACTATGAAAATATTTGATTTACAAATAAGGAATCCTACTTCGCGGAATTTAATTTATCATGGTAGGGTCTAGAACCGATTAACCGCGATAAACGAGGGTTCACTGTATATGGTTTCTGAGGCTGTAAATCTTTACTGAAACACCTTACCATGCGTGTTAGTCTGGGTACATTAGAGTAACAAATCCACAGAAACTCATGTGTATAAGAGAGAGTTTTATATAAAAGGTAAGTGCACATCAAGAAAACATCCCAACCCAGTGCTGCCCAAGCCCACAAGTCCAACATTAACCTATATGTCCGACACCAGTCCACAAAGGCCTCCTCCATCTCACAAAACACATGCAATGATGCTGACTGCAGGAGGAAAGCTGACTCAGTGAAGGTGTAAGCATCTCAGAGCTGGCAGGGGTCTCCACAGGGCTGTTCTAGCACCCAGGGCTGCATTGGGGTAGGTCCATGCTGCTTCTCCTCAGGATGTCTTGCAGGAAGTGAGCCTTGCCAGCTGAAGCAGGGAACTCTCTAAAGCAGCTGCACCCTGGCCCGACCATCACAAAGCAAGAGACCGGAGAACTTGAAAGGCGAGGCTCACTGAACCATTTATCTCTCTGCCCTTCAATTAACCCCACCTGTGTTTATCGGCCAGGTTGGCACAATAAACTTTAATTATCTCACCATGAGTGACACCATGGCTCTGAGCTCAAAAGCACTGGCCAAAATGTATTTCTTGAAGGTGAGAGACACACCCTGAAGCACAAAATCGATATGCTCTGCCTGGGACAACATACGCAGGGACAGGTGTAAGCAGCTACTGACAGAAGAGCTCCTACACAGAGTTTGATCAGCGAAGCAGAAGCGGGGCCCCGTGGAGGCTAACAGGACTTGTGCTTCCCACAGGGTATAGAAAGTCACAAGAGACCATGGCTTTGACTTTAACAAGCAAACCAAGGTGGAGAAACTACCCCCCCCACCACCACCACCAAAATTAATTGTTTTTAAAATCCATCATTCAATTGACAACACAAAGATACCTAAATAAAGGACATTCCAGGGAAACATGAGCTTTTCATAAAAGAGAAAAGACTCACAGCTCTTCTCATCCCTGGTATCCACAGAAGGTTAGGTAGAAACCAGTCAAACTTCTAAAGATGGCATTGGGCTGGCAGGTTAGAATTTCAAGGAGCCAGAGAGAGAGAGAGAGAGACACTTTACCAGCCTAGATTTGTCCATGAGTGCTAGGGTTAAGGCAGGAAAGCCGAGAGATGCCACGCTGAGATGTACAAGACCTCCCTCAATTCTACGGCTGCTGACCCTCTGAGGACGGAAGGCCAGAAGAACCTAAAGAAACCCATGCTAGGCACTCTGAAATCTTGGCTATTGTAGGCGAGGGGTGAGGTAGGAGAAACTGAGGGAAATCTCTCCAAGACATCTCAGCCATTAAAAATTAGAGTGGGACACAAGCAAATGGGGTGAAGAAAGCTGATAGTGCCTGGCTATCAAAAGATATAGTGTCTGGGGTCTTAAAGGCTTGAAGATAAACAGGCGACCATCTAGCTGAGAAACAACAAAGCCCACATGGAAGAAGCACACCAGCTTGTATGATCACAAGGCATCAAAAGGATCAGGTATCAAGCATCAAAGACCAAAATAATCATAGCATTGTGAATGAAGGGGAGTGTGGAGTGGGGACCCAGGGCCCATCTGTAGGCAACTGGACATCCCCTTACAGAAGGGTCTTAGGGAGGAGATGAGCCAGTCAGGGGGCAGTATAGCACTGATGAAACACATACCACTTTCCTCTAGTTCTTGAATGCTTCCCCTGCCCCCCTCCCCCATCATGATCCCAATTCTACCTTACAAATCTGGCTGGATCAGAGGATGTACACTGGTACAGGTAGGAACGGGAAACACAGAGAATCCAGGGCAGATGAACCCCTCAGGACCAGTGGTGAGAGTGGCGATACCGGGAGGGTGGAGGGAAGGTGAGAGAGAAAGGGGGAACAGATTATAAGGATCTACATATAACCTCCTCCCTGGGGAACAGACAGCGAAGAAGTGGGTGAATGGAGATGTCGGATGATGTAAGATATGACAAAATAATAATAATTTATAAATTATCAAGGGCTCATGGGGGAGGGGAGAGCGAGGAGGGAAGGAAAAATGAGGAGCGAATACCAGGGGCTCAAGAAGAAAGCAAATGTTTTGAGAATGATGAGGGAGCCAAATGTACAAAAGTGCTTGACTCAATAAATGGATGTGTGGATTGTGATAAAAGATGTACAAGCCCCCAATAAAATGATTTAATTAAAAAGAAAAAAAATTAAAGTAGGAAATGAGCCAAGGGAATCTTCACCGAGTATAAGAAAATTACCCTTCTAAGTCTAGGTCTATGCCATGGGACAGAGACAAATCGCCTAAGGAACAGGTGTACAGGGCAGGTCTGGAGAGTAAAGAGAACTACCTTAGACCACCTGCTAACAGTGGGGATGAGAAGTCAAGAGCGAGCTCCCGTGTTAAAAAACTGATGGCTCAACACTTCAACTGAAGTAGAGAGAGGAACAGAATAAGATAGAAGCTCAGAGATCAGCACACTCGAATCTAAGAATTTGGTACACCATAAAGATGCCACCTTACAAAGGTGGCGAAAAAAGACCTCAAGGAAAAAACGAAAGGAAACTGGACAGTACCACACATCCTACCACACACGTTCCAAATGAAGCCAAGAGAAAGAAAGTGGTACAGGGAGTGCCGTTCTTTTCCATTTCAAACAATGACTCTAAATGCAGATGTCACAAAAGACGGATCATTTAAAACACATATACATTAATGTTTTTGAGTGGGAAAATAGAATAAGCATGGTATCTGACTAAATAAAATCAGAAGACAAATAATGAATTTTAGAAACCTGCACATCTTGTTCTCAATAAAAACGAATCTTCAAGAAACATAAAGAACTTCTGTAAGCTAGTAAAAAAAAATACCACATCCTCCTTGTCCTCTCCCACCGAAAAAGCGACCAAGGATAAAAAGAGTTCCTGGAAATGTCAACAACAGTCTGTCTCACTGATAAGAGTTCATAAAACCTACAATGATCTATCCCTTTACTACTAACTAGCCTATTGATCGGCCTCCTGAAATTTGATCATTTGTTTTACAAGTGAAGCTTTAGAGAAATCAAAATGCCCATAGATTGTTGGAGGAGGAGAAGTGTGAATGGGTAAATGGCCCATGGAGGGAAATGGTGAAAAGATTATCATGATTACAAATGTATATACTATGCACATGGTCGGAATATCTTTGGAAAAACAACATAGTCCAAAATTATTCATTGTAGCACCACATGCAAGAGCAAAAGCTCATCCACACAGGATTTATTAGATGTAAGAGTCGGTCTAAATGCTTTGTTATTGGGTCCAGTCCTACATGAGCAGGTTTATGCTGAACAAAACCTGTGTGAACAAATGTCGGCATCACTGGATGGCTGCAGGCAAGTCCTCTAACATTCTTGCCTCGGTTTCCTTCGGGTGCCTTCTAAAACAGAGGTCCAATTCGTATCAGGGCAGAGAGGTCCGCTCAGAGCTCAGAGGGTACGTTGTTGCTGTTAGGTGCCGTCCAGCCAGTTTCAACTCACATCCGATGAACAACAGAGCAAAACGCTGTCCATGCCGGTACCATCTTCACAACTGTAATGTGTGAGCCCATTGATGCCCGTGCCAAGCCATCGTGTGGAGGGTTTTCCTCCTTTTCATTGACCTTCTTCTGTATCAAGTGTGATGCCTTTTGATGGGAGCTGATCTCCTCTGACAACATATTTCAAGTTGAAAGAATTGAAGAAAAAATTCCAGCCTTGAGTTCCAATACTGAAGGATTTTTATGACAACATATTGAACGATGCAGGAAGCATCAAAAGACAATGGAAGGAACACACAGAGTCACTGTACCAAAAAACTGGTTTTCATTCAACTGTTTCAAATAGTGGCAGAAGTTTTCTTGATTGTCTTGGGGGAATCGCAAAGGGGTAATCTTGATAAGTTTTCTCTAAGGATACATAACGATTTCAGGGGCTTATTATGAAGTTGGAAAAGAGTGGAAAACTACATTGTTGAGGAAATCTGCACCAGGAAATGTTCTTCGTTCATGACAACGTACCTGCTCATTCTTCAATGGCAGCTAAAACTTTCCTACTAGGATTTCGTTGGGAAACTTTATCCCATCACTTAGAGCCCAGAACTTGTCTCTTCACACATCGTTTTGCAAGTGCAAAGAACATTGGAAAGCAATACATGTTTGAAAGGATGCAGAACCACCATGCTGCCATGGTATAAATCCAATCATACAGGCTTCTTTGGGAAAGGGTTAGGGAGCTGAAAACCCTGCCTTCGGAAGTGCATAGGTCTAGATGGAGGGTATGTCAAGAAAGTATAGTGCCATATTTTGATGTTTATTTAATAAAGGCTTCTACAGTTTCATAACAATCTATTTTGGGCTTAACTTTGTCAACATGGTACATCTATTTGGCTCTTTTTAAAAAAAGGAATTAAAAATATATTTAAAAACAGAATTAAGTTGTTCATGTATCGCTATGAAACGTTATTCAAAATCAATTGAGATGTGAAAAAAGCAAGATATAGAATAGTTAAGGACCATCCCTACTGCTTTTTGCATGGTATATCTTCTTCTGCTATGTAAAGGTGAGGGAGAAGATTAATAGATACCTGTTTTTGCTTGCAAATAAAGAAAATCTGAAAAAAAATGATAATAGTAGTTACCTGGTGCTTAAGGACTTGGGAGTAAGGGTGGAATGGGGAAAAGAGGTAGAAAGGAGAGTCTTCCCTGTGTCGCTTTATAAGCATCATCACCACCACCACCATCACCATCACGCCATCATCTGAAAGGTAAAAAGTTTCCAAAACTACAAAAAGGACTTGAGGCTATATTTTCAGAAGCATTTTTCCACAGTTGTCTATGAATACCTTGTAGGGCAGTTTAAATGATGGGGAAATTTCATGCCGGAAATCAAGACAAATTCCAAAACAATGCTATCTTTTGGCCCAGCTTTTGAAGCAGCTTCCCTGGGGACAAAGGAGGAATCTCCATGCATGCCTCACCAGATAAAGTGGATTGAGCAGAAGGCTGAACACACACCAGAAGGGGCGATCATGAGAAAGAGTAAGTGGACCCAGGAATCTTTTCCATTCCCAATTTCCACAGATCTGTAACACCACATTTATGTGTACGGCTAGAACCACGAATTGTGACTAAAGGCCCAAGGGATAGCAATAGAAATACACCATTCCACATGGATAATACTAAAAAAATTCCCAAATCGAGCAATTAAGTGACACAAAAAGCCTTCTCTCAGACACCCACTACAAGAGTGAAACAATAATACAAAGGCTGTCTTCTTAAGATCTCTCCCAAAGTCGGCATCTGTTAGAAGACACCCATCTATAGAAAAAAAGCCCAAGTGGCACAGCAGCCAAGTGCTCAACTGCTAACTGCAAGATCAGCCATTTGATCCATCAGCTGCTCTGGGGGAGAAAGCTGGGCAGTCGCTTTCACAAAGATTACAGCCTACGAGACCCCATCGGGCGGTTCTACTCTGTTGTCTCAGGTCACCGTGAGTCAGAATAGACTTGGTGGCAATGGGTGTAGAGAGCAAGAAATTTGTTAGGTATCAAATTTAATTTTAGACCTAATTGGAAAGTTACTACATTATCAATGAGGTATTCCCTACCTTTTGGGGAGAAAACACTAAAAGCAAACTCACTGCCATCAAGTCCGAGCCGAATCTCAGCGACCCTCCAGGACAGACAGGGCGGAGCTGCCCCGGGGGTTTCTGAGGCTGTAACTCTTTACGGGAGTAGAAAGCCTCCTCTTTCTTCCGAGGAGTGGATAGTGGCAACAAGAAATTTTGTTGGCTTTCTTTCAGGAAGGAGAGAAAAATCTAGACAATGTACAGTTGACCCTTGAACTGTGTGGGGGAGGGCGGGGGAGAGTTTCATTATATAGTATTTATTTTCAATGTTCAGAGTTTGTTACATGAGGCCAAAGCTTCCTCTCAGACTCAACTTTATACATTTTCAAGGATGATGTCATGTCACCATGTCACCAAGGGTCAAATGGCATGGGAATTCTTCGCCCTTCCTGCTGTTTCTCCTGCTCCTCCGGCCAGGTCCTAAACTCGAAAAAATCTCAACTCAAATCTTCACATCTTCTTTGTCTTCAGCGTCAGCCAGGTGGCACATTTACTTTTTACCCGCTGCCTCCACCCCATCAACTGAAATCCCACATAGAAATCCCCAGAAACTTTACTAATAGCCTACTGTCGAACCTTACCAATCACAGTTGATAAGCACATACTTTGTTTGTTATATGGATCATATGCTGTACCCACAGTTATATGGATCATATACTGTACCCAGAGAAAAAGGTCAAAAAAAGTGCAAGAGTTTTGTGCCTGCTGGTGTCGTTGCAAAGGAGCTCTGGTGGTGTAGTGGTTACATGCTAAGCTGCTAATCAAGAAGTCAGCAGTTCAAAACCACCAGCTGCTGTAAGACAGAAAGGTGGGGCTTTCTACTCCCACAAAGAATTATAATCTCGGAAAGCCCCAGGGGCAGTGCTATCCTGACCTACAGGGTCACCATGGATCAGAATGGGCTCAATGGAAGCGAGTTTTGTTTTGTTTTTCACAATGGTTCTTACACTGGATTCATTCTTGACACGGAGGGCACCCATCCATCGCTGCAACCTCAATGAAGCAAATCAGCGTTTCCTTGTAAGGTCATGCCCTTTCTCTGCTTCTTGGGATCGCCTCCAGTATCACCACTGGCACTTTGGCAGGGGCCCCATGGTGTTATTCCGGGTTGACGGTATCTCAGCAAACCAAAAACACACTGGAACCATTGCAATACCCACACTTACAGGGGATAACCTGCTATGGTGGAGATGGTCTGTGTTACAAGGCATCCACACATAAGCAGAAACACAACCCACGTGGTTCAGACCCTCATTGCTCATGGGTCTACTGTAAATAAACACCATTTTCCAAGCGTTCAGAAAAATCCCTTTTTCATCTTCAGGATGCCAAAGGGAGAAAAGATGAAGAAGAAATTAAACTGGTTATGTTAAACAATAAACATAGATTTCTTTTTAAACTACTTTAGAAGGGGGGAAATAAGCATATATAATGATATAAGCATGTATACTTTCTTGACAAGGTCAAAATCTCCTGAATCAGGAATAACCTGAGGACATGTGACTCCAGTGACAAGAGCCAACGCTAACACAGACTGAGATGGTTCTGCAGGTGGTGAGGAGATGTGAGTACACTTCCAGAACAGCAATTAAATATGCATGACGGCAAGCCAGAGGTCATGTTCACGTGGGGAAAAAACCCTTTAAAAATCAAGTGTACAAGTACTCCTTCTATGTAAGAACACTTTGTTCTATTAAACTGGCATTCTATGATGCTCACCTTCCCGACAGAATCTCTGAAGACAAAGCGGGTGCATAAGCAAATGTGGTGAAGAAAGCTGATGGTGCCCAGATATCAAAAGATATATAGCATGTAGGATCTTAAAGGCTTGAAGGAAAACAAGCAACCATCTAGCTCAGAAACAACAAAGCCCACGTGGAAGAAGCACACCAGCCTGTGTGATCACAAGGTATCGATAGGATCAGGTATCAGGCAGCAAAGAACAAAAAAATCAAAACATTGTGAATGAGGGGGAGTGCGGAGTGGAGACCCAAAGCCCATCTGTAAGCAACTGGACATCCCCTCACAGAAGGGTTG
>NW_022103968.1:17058754-17094482 GCF_000313985.2 Echinops telfairi
TTACAAGGAATTATATATGACCTCCTCCCTGGGGGACGGACAACAGAAAAGTGGGTGAAGGGAGACGTTGGACAGGGAAAGATATGACAAAATAATAATTTATAAATTATCAAGGGCTCATGAGGGAAAGGGGAGTGGGGAGGGAGGGGAAAAATGAGGACCTAATGCCAGGGGCTTAAGTGAAGAGGAAATGTATTGAGAATGATGAGGGCAATGAATGAACAAATGTGCTTTACACAGTTGATGTATGTATGGATTGTGATAAGAGTTGTATGAGCCCCTAACAAAACCATAAAAAAAAAAAAGTTCACACATGCAAACTCCACTCAACAATAGGCTAAACTCTGGCACTAACTCTGCATTGTTATGATATAAAGCATTGTTTTAGAAAACTAAAACCCAAAAAACCAAACCCACTGCCACGGAGTCAACTCTGACTCACAGTGACCGTATAGGACAGGGTAGAACTGCCCTTGTGGATTTCCAAGACTGTAACTCTTTAGAGGAGCAGAAAGCCCCCCTTTCTTCCTGCAGATTTGCCCGTGGTTTCTAACTGCTGACCTTGTGGTTAGCAGCCAAATGTGTAACCCGCTATGCCACCTGGGCTTTTCCTCAAGAAAATAAAGAACGCATAATTTCCAACCAATAAAGCAATCATATTATCCCACGTAAAAGTAAAGCATGGCATTCGGATGTAAAAGTAGATTTCTGGGGAGGAAAATCAGCCATCAAAACCACACTAGAAACTTGTAACTTCCATTTCATAATGAAATTACATAGGTCTCTAGATGGGAGGAGAATTGTACTCATGGCATAAGGCTTTCTCTTTAAAATGTCCAGAGAGAGCTAGGATGAAGTACTCAATTACAGATGCATTATGGGAATGAAGGAAGTGAGCTGCTGGAGGTAGAATCCATGAGGCTCAGTGATAACTGGATTGTGGGGAAAAGCAAAGCAGTATGGAATGTCTCCTCGGTTCTCCATGTAGGTAAATGGAGGGCTGGTGCCATAATCATGACAATGCTATGCAAACCCAGCATAATAACTGCAAGAAGTGGAGAGGTTTTAGAGCCAAAATAGTAAGTTTATTGAGTTCAGACGGAAACATTTCATATTTGAATGGCTAGGGGACTGGGCTATGAATAACAGACAGCTGAAAAATAGTATGGAGTGTACAGTAAGGTGAATTACTGGACTAGAGATAAGATTTCGAAGTCACCAATGTATAGGCATCAGTGCAGGCCAAGGGCACACATGAAACTCCCTAGAGACAACACAGCGATAGCAAGTCAAAGGGCAGAGACTTGAGCAACACTCACCTTTAAAAGGGAGGCATGAAAAGAGAATCCAATAAAGGAGACAGATCAGAGAGCCAGAGAGGAGCCATGGGGCTCATATCAAGGAAGCTAGTTTCAAGAAGATGAGCTGAACCAAGTGCTACACAGAAGACTTAGGAGAATGGGTGATAGAGAGGGCTCTCAGACACAGGGCCATGCATGACGACAGTAGAGCGATTTTAGAGGTCTGATGTCTGTCAAAGATGGAAGTAATGCAATATGTGAAACTTCTGACTGTAAAAAAATATCTAAAATAAGCCATATCTGCCTTTCTCTAAATAGCTGAATAATTTTACAGTATAGAGACTAAGGTCATTTCCCCAAATCCTGGCTATTTCTTCATTTACTTTAAGCTTTTGCTGACATCCAGCAGATGAATGATTGATTGCAAAACTCTCCCCAACCCCGCCAATTCTCCTTGGCTGAACTCTACTGGCCAACATCTCAAGCCTGAGGTGATAATAGAAAAATTCAGGTAGAGACACTTAGGAAGGAAGACATTTATTAAAGTGACAGGCTACCTGAATATAGAACCTAACACTGGATGCAACACTTATTTCTTTAAAAGATTATTCATCTGAATATGGTAACACTTGAAAGCTACCTGAAAAGGGGGGGAGGGGAGGTGGTCAAAACTCTGAATGCAAACAGGGTCACTCAATCTTTATTTGGCCTGAGTCCCATAAGAATAAAATGAAAAATAACCAATTGCTATTTTGTCTACAAGTCTGATACTTACATGTTTCTGCCTAGTTTGAATATCCTTGTCGATTACAACCATGTTACTTTTTTTAAGTAGCTAGAGCATATTCTTCTCTATGCTTTTTTTTTTTCTCGCAAAGAAGGCTTTATGAAAGTACCCAGGAAATCGTTTTAAGAGGTAGTAGCGACCGACCGGACATTGTTTCTCTTTAGGCGAGGAGGTTAATTTACTATATACTTAGAACTGGTGGGGAAATCAAGTAAGAGGGAAAATATCAATTTTCAGAGAAATTAAAGCACCTTTCATAGTCTTACAGGATAAAACATCAATACCCATTAATATTTTATAAACCATACAGTACGAGTATGAGGGGACTTCAAAAAGGTGGTGGGGAAAAAAAGCTATTATCTTTTAATTCCATTTTCCCACCAACTTTCGAAGCCCCTTCATACTTCCAGTTCTTTTAAGACTAATCCAACCTCGAGCCTTCATAGATGAAGGAAACACAAATTGGGGTCTAATAAAATAGAGCAAATTCTTTGGTCAGTATCAAGCTAGCTAGGGTACTAGCAAACAACTGTTTCAGCTAACCATTTGGGTTTACTCTGTGTGCCAGGGCAGAGTATTTATGGGCACTTATTCACAGGTAGCTCGAAATGGTTAAGCCATGGACTACAAGTGGAAAAGTTGGCAGTTCAAACTCATCCAGATGTGACTCGGAAGCCAGAACTGGGGCTCTGCTTCTGAAAGGTCACCTCTGTGGAGCAGCTCTGTTCTGCACACGCAGGGTCCCCATGAGCCAGGAGCGACTCAAAGGAAAACAGCAAGGGGCCAGTGGAGAAAAGAGATACCAAGGGGCATCAGATATTCTGGCGCAAATGGAAGTTATATAAGAATGCTCTGGCATATTACACTTTTTCGTGCCATTGAATGTTTTGTAGATAGGGATAGTGGCTGAAAATGAAGGCATGACTTCTTGTTTTAAGAGCCACATATCTGTAGTAGAGACATAAAATAATGTTATCTATTCCCACTTTATAGATGTAAAAACTGAGGTAGAGCGACTAACCCAGTAAATTGTTCAAGCTTACAGTGACTAAGTGGCAGAGCTTGAAAGCAGACAAAATTTTTTAATTAGGTTATATAACTCGAATCCCATTTATGCAAATATTTCCCTTGGTTTACCAGCATCAAAACCCCAAAATACTGAAGAAATGGGCAATTTCAGTTTGTTTGTTTGTTTTTTTTGTTTCATTAGTCTTACTGACAGCGGAGAAACAATTTTCCATGGCTGTGAGCACATATAAAGGAGTTCTTGGTGGCGTGGTACTGCTAACTTCAAGATTCTTGGTGCAATTTTCCCAGCCGGTTCCTCATGGAAAAAAATGAGGCTGTTTCCATCAATATGTTAAAACTCTATACAGGGTTCCTACGAGTCACAATCAATTGGATAGTAGTGGTTTGGTTTGGGTTTGTGGACCACACATACATAAACGCTTTGTCCAAGGAGTAAACTAATGTCTCCAGTTGACACATTCTTTGTTCGGCACACAGCCAGGTTTCAGTTGACAAAAAAACTGCATTACCCTGTCTGGCATCAGACCACAGTCTGAGAGTCATAGTCATTTACATTATCTACCCAAGTAAAATTAATTCAACACTGAGTTTGTTTAATAAAGCGATCACACAAAAAAAGAAGAAAAAACAATCACTTTGTTTCTTTCATTCTCTTTATATGTAAGTACTTCAACAACTATGATTGGAAGTGATCACGTCAATTTTTAATGGGTTTTGCTGGATCTTAGCTCTTGCTACTCAATCTATAATGGGTTCTTCTCAAGGTCAAGAGTAGCCATCAAGGTGGACAATCTATAGGACCCACTTTTATGTCTTCATTCAACTCAATGTTACAATAGTAGTCAGGTTGGCTAAAATGCACTCTTTCTTGACATAGTCTACTGTAACTATCATCTGGTTTTACCGTTATCTCACCAGATTTTGCATTTTCAGTATAATTCATTTCTAAATGCTAGAATTCTTTGAGCTTAGGTAAGAACCTATTTTATCTCTCCTTTCTCTCCCAATTTTTGTCTATTTCTAAGGTTTTAAGTACCAACTCTATCCTGAAGTCATCAAAATTGATTGAAGTAGATTTCTCCTCTGAATTTAGGCTTGATATATCCAACTGGTGATTTAATTTCTCTAATGAGATGTCTCATAGGGATCTCAAATTTAAAACACTCCAAAGTGAGTTGTTGATCCAATGATCAAAGAAAAACCAGAAACTGTCCAATGTTTAGTTTTTCCTAACTCAATGAGGAGTAACTTTAGTTACAAAACCTAGTGATTCAAGCAAGAAACTAGGGCATTTATTCTTTATTCCTTCTTCAGAAATATTCAGAGAATGAACCAATGGAAACATGCTAAGGGAGAACAGAGATGGGGCGGGGAAGATAACCTGCACATATAGGAAGTGGGGGAAAGTATTAATGGTTACAGAATTTGAGTAGCAATATATGTGTGACCATCGCACTCTTATTTCAACTTTTTTAAGTATTTCAAAAAGTTCAAAATAAGAAATTAGGGGGAAGTTTTATTTAAAGTCTCATAAAAGAAAAAGACAAGAAGCCTTTGCTGAATTATTGCCTTCAGAAAAATGGACCATCAGCAGGTGGCCCCTCTTACGGAGCCAATGTTTCCAAAGCGAAAGCACTGCAGCAGAACCACTCAGGGCTCTTTTTCACTGCATCAAGAAAGACACTTTCCATCAGCTGGTGCACTTCATATACCTGCGAACGTTACTCGGTCTTTAGAGAGCACTTGACTCCGTTTTGAAAAGGAAAAAAAGAAATCTCTGACCCAAAGCATCTCAAGTCTATTTCAATTTTAATTATAGCCTAACAATATTAATCTGAAATAAAATATAGAAAATGGCTCCCGTCTTAAATTCTAAAAGAAGCAGGTAACGTGAAACTCAGAGCTCTGAACATTTATCTCAGAAAAGAAGAAAACCAAATTAACTGCTGTGGAGCCAATGTTAACACACAGTGACCTGATTGGATGGGGTAGAATTGTCCCTTTTGGGCTTTTGAGACCTTAAATTCTTGGTGGGCCGTAAATGGCTCCTCTTTCTCCCATGAAGGGGCTGCTGGGTTTGAACTGCAGACACAGAGCATAGCCCACTGTGCCACCAGGGCTCATTTAGTGTTGTTCTGAATTGGAAGCGACTCAATGGCGGTGAGTCTTTTGGTTTTTGGTTTGTTTGTTTTCAGAAAAGAAGGACTATTTAAGTAATAACTAGATCAACGGCTTAAGCTCTCACATAAAGAAGCTAGAAAAATAGCAAATTAAACACAAAGTTAGCGAAAGGAAGACAATAATAATCATAAGAGCAGCAATCATTGAAACAGGAAACATAAAATAATCAATTAAGTCAAATAATAAAATCAGCTAAACCAAAAACATTTTTAAAAGATTAATAATACTGAGAAACTTTTAGCAAGACCAAGAAAAAAGATAAAGAATTGCCAAAAATCAGGAATGAAAGAGCCACAGATCCTACAGAAACTAAAAGGAATATAATGGAATGTTATGAATTTAGATCTACAAATTAGAGAAAATCGATGAAATGAACAAATTGTTTAAAAGACACATATTATAAAAAAGAAATAGAATAGACCTATAACAAGAAAACACAGTAAGTCAGTAAAATGGTAATTTCACACAAAAAAGCCAAAACCCACATGATTTTCTAGTGAATTATATAAAGTATTAAGAAGAAAATACACCCATGCTAGACAAAATCTTTTAGAAAACAGAGACGGAAACACTTCTTTAAGTCATCCTATGGCAAGTACAGTACTCTGAAGCCAAAGAATTGTATTACAATAAAAACAAAACTGTAGAAAAATAAACAGCTCTGGTAAACCTAAATGTAAAAATCCTTAACACAGCACTTACAGACCAAATCTAGTAACATAAAAAAGACTTAAACACTGTAACTAAGTGAGATTTGTCCTAGAAAGTCTAGGCTGGTTTAATGTCTAAATATATATTATTAAAATGAAGCACACAAATATAATTAAGGACGAAGACAACCTGATCATATCAATTGACACAGAAATAGCATTTGACAGAAAGCAAACACACGTTTATATAAAAAGACAGACATAAGGTAGGAATACAAGAAAAACAAGAAACATTTCTCAGCCTGTTACTGGTGAGTTACAAAACCCTCCAGCTCACATCTAACATCAATGCATGTGAAGTTGTCCATTGAACGAGGAAGATTGAAGAACGGGTGTGTTTGGATGCCGGTCCTGGGGAAGATGACTGAAAGTTACACGGACTGCCGAAAGCACACACCAACCCATCCTGGAATTGCTACAGGTGAAAGCTTAGGAGAGAGGTGAGAATGGTGAGACTGTTTCTCGTGTACTTTGGCATTTCATCAGGAGGGAACAGGCCCTGCGGAAAGGCACCCTGCTTGGTAAAGTAAAAGGGCAGCAAAAAAACGAGGAAGAGCGCCCATCAAGGAGATGATTGACACAGTGGCAGCAACCACGGGCTCCAATACAACAGCGATTGTAACTACGGCCAGGGAGGGTTTCACACTGTTGTACGCAGGGTCGCTGTGAGTCCGGACTGACTCGATGGCACCTCATAGCAGCATCATGCTAATGGTGACAATCTGGATGCTTCCCCCACGAAGATGAAAACGGCGGGAGGAATGATGCCATTCTCACGACTTCTATTCAACAATGTGCTGGAATCCTAAGGAATCTACCAAAGATTAGTACTTGAACTATTACTGGAATTCAGTAATGTTTCAGGATACAAGAGCGATATATAGAAATCAATTGTATTTGTATGTAGTAACAAGAAATGACCAAAAATAAAGAAAAAACATCAGATTGGCATCAGAAAGAGAAAATATTTATAAATTTAGTGAAAGAATTACAAAACTTATATACTGAAAACTACAAAATACTGAGTGATATTAAAGACCAACTCAAGCCCATGATAATAGAATCAATTCCAATTCATGGTGATCCTATAAGATAGAGTAGAACTGCCCCACAGGGTTTCTCAAGGCTGTAAACATTGATGGAAGCACACTGCCACATCTTCCCCCATAGAGTAGCTAGTGAACCGCTGACCTTATGATAAGTGACCAAGTGACCAAGTTCTTAATCAGTGCGCTACCAGGGCTCCTTGAAATTAAAAATAATTTAAAGCAATGGATTAGAAGATTCAATGTCATTAAGATATCGAGATGATTTGGAAGCTTTATTAGCCAGAAAGCAGACTGGGAGCTGGAGGTTATATGAGGGGGCTTCAAAATGTCCAGGGCAAAATGGAGTGAAAAGATCATGGATTTTTCCATGAACTCTTTGAAGTCTTTTTGTCGAACTTCTTTGATGATGGTGAGTGTTGATGGAGTTGCCTCTTAGAGCATCATGTCCAGTGCAGTCTTGACTGCAGACTGGAATCACCTGGGGAGCTTTAAAAACTCCGTTTTCTGGCGGCACCCAGAGTATCCGAAGTCTTTTAAAACTGCTCAGGTGGTTCCCATGTGCAGCCAGTCTGAGAATTGTTACTCTGATAGAAGAGGTAAAGGCTTACGTACCTTTGCCCACCCAACTGCTGGAATGCAGCTTGAGGGACACTGCAGCATCTAGCGCTGTGCTGTCCAATATAGTAGCCAGCAGGCAGGTGTAACTACTGAGCGCCTGAACTAGGGCTAGTCAAAACTGAGAAATGTTCTGCATGTAAAATACACTGTCTGAAAGCCGATGTGAGAAAAAGAGAACATCAGATAGCTTAGTGAAAATAGAGTTTAAATCTACTGGGCTAAAGAAAACATATCCTAAAATTAATTTCACCTATTTCTTCTTTTCTTCTTCTTCTCCTTCTCTCCTCCTCCTTCTTTTTGAATGTACCCATTACAAAATGTAAAGTTCCATATGTGGCTGCCACTGCATTTCTAATTGACATGGCTGATCTTCAGTCTACAAACACTCATAAAATCTCTGAGCTGAAACTGACCTTTGGGTCATTTCATTCAATCTCCTGGTGTTACAGATAAGGAAACTGAGGTCCACAGAGAGAACGTGACTTGCCCTACAAAGCACAGCAAGAAGTAACACAGTCACGTGCCCTGGCTCTTGCTGTCTGCGGCTGTTTCCATCACACTTCCTCAAGGGTAGTTAGTACTCAACCTCCCTTCCCAAACTGGAACGTTACCTCAACCAACTAGTAATGACAGATGTACCTCCGATAGAGAGCATTTTTGTACCACCCCCCCACCCCCCGTAGGCTGTCATATGTAAGCTTCCTGGCTACCGCTCTTCCTGCATTTTGGCCAAGGAACTACTACTGGTGTCAAAAAACAAAGCAAGAAAAATATTTTATTTTTAACAGGCCAAATCGTGTCTACCGCTTTGGACTAGGAAGGGTATATGCCAAAGGAGACTTGAAAAAATACCACAAAAATAAAAGGAAGAGATATTGGTGGAGGAGTGAAGGGGTAGGGTGCTGATGGGGTGTTCCAAAACACAATGAAAATAATACTTGTGTTCCTATTTTAAGTGCCTTCCTCAATGCTATATGCATAGCAGCTAGAGGCAAGCTGGAAAGCCGCCAGGTTCTGGCTGCCAGCAAAAATTTTGTCACCTCCTTTGAACATCTGAAGTATGTTTACCCAATAGATTTCATTAAATTACACTTCCATTAGGAAGCATGCAATGTTGATACTCATCTCAAAGATCAAAGGGATCGCTAAGAGGCATGTCATCCTGCTCCCCAGCTGATTGCTATTTCTAGGCCAATCAAGGAAAGAAGCCAGAACAATACTTAGTTTAGAAAAAATGGTAGCATCTCCCCAAGGAGCACAGACTAAGAGTCTGCAGCCCCATTATCAAAATGAGCATATCATTAATGACAATGCACAGACCTCAAGTTATTTTAATACAACTCCTACACAACAAACAAGCTGGACTGGGGTCATTAGCTGAATTTGTACAACAGCATTTCTGAGGGTTGAGAAACTCACTCCTCCACAAAAATATAAAGTTTCAAAGCTACAAGAGTCCCATTTACCAAGACAGGGAAACCATCGAGTTCTTTAAAAATTCACTTCATGGTGATATTAAATAATCCAACAGGTGCATCAGACAGGAGATGGCTAATTTAATCACCGGCTGATTACAAGGATTGTTTTCCTCCTGTGCATCATTTTTTGGGTATGATGATTTAAGGAAACCAACACCCCCCAAAAAAGACATTTTACAAGAGACAAAAACAATTTCACCTTACAATACAATGACTTAAGATGAAAACATTGAATTGCCATGAACCAAACCCAAAATCAAACCCATTGCCTTCTAGCAGATGCCAATTTATAGAGCTCCCCGGCCCCTAGAATGGAGTGAAGCAGTCCATAGGTGTGCAGGCTGTGACCGGTACAGAAGCTGACGGGCCCATCTTTCTCGGAGGAGCGGCTGGTGGGCTCCATCAATTGGCCCTACCAGTTTGTAGCCCAAAGTGTAACCCCACACAGCAAGCGCTTCAACCACGTTACCATGAGGGGCCCTTTTCTAGGAACAAGGGATCCTTATTTCAAAGGAAAGTTGTGAAGAAAAAAAATATTTGGCCCTTGAAAATTAAACAGTAAACAAACACCTCTCTGCCATCCAGTGATTCCAACTCATAGCAACCCTACAGGCCAGAGTAGAACTGCCCCTGTGGGTTTCCAAGACTGTCAATCTCTTTGGGACTAGTAAACCTCATTGCTCTCCTGCAAAGCAGCTGGGGGCTTTGCTGGCCTACAGGTTTGCAGTGCAACGTGTAACCCAGTATCCAACCACAGTTGCTTCGTGGGACATTGGGAAATTAAAACCAGTCATCTGAACTGATGAAAGAAACGCTTGAAGTCAGCTTCAATATGTATTTGAAGTAGCCCTTTGTATCAGTCTAGGTACTTTGGAGAAACAAATCCACGGCGACTCACGTATAAGAGAGAGTTTTATGTAAAGAAAAGGTGCATCACGAAAACATCCCAACCCAATGTTGCCCAAGCCCACAAGTCCAACATTAACCCATTAACCCAACACCAGTCCACAAAGTCCTCCACCTCACAAAACAGAGGCAATGATGCCGACTGCAGGAGGAAAGCTGAGTCCGTGAACATGTAAGCATCTCAGCACTGGCAAGGGTCTCCACACGGCTGCTCCAGCACCCAGGGCTGCATCGGGATAGATCCATGCGGCTTCTCCTTGGGGATGTCTTGGAGGAAGTCAATCTTGCAAGCTGAAGCAGGAAACTGCTAAGGCAGCTGCACCCGATACAACCATCATAAAACAAGAGACCTGAGAACTCGAAAGGCGAGGCTTCACCACCCATTTATCCCTCCGCCTTTCAACCAGCACCACATGTGATTATCAGCCAGGCTGGCACAATTAACTAACTCACCCTTCCTTGCCCACAGTGGTTGCAAAGAGGTAGTTTAACAGCAGTCGGACTTTCTAAGTATGATGTCAGGTAGTGAGGATTCTTCTAGTCATTTTCCTAGGGAGGAATTTGCCCAGTGAGGGATGAGAAAGGCAGCGTTAAGGCAAAAGTTCCCTGCACCTAACTTTCTCCTAGCTCCGGGGGGTAAAAGTAGTGGATTCACTACAGGCGCCACAACCTTTAGTGTCCATTTGCAGCTGCTCCCGCTTATCCAGATTTGACACATCCTATCAACTCCAACTCTCTATCTTCTGCCATTAGTCATCTAACAATTCCATTTCCTGCGCTTATAAGCATCCAGCTGGGAACTGAGTTTTATTCTAGGAGAGGGAAAAAGAGGATTCAGGTCTCTAACAAATTACTTCTAATTAGCCAGAACCTTTTTTCAGTCATCCCAATGTACAGAAGCCTACAGCTAATCAAAGAACTTATTGTTTGCATTCTTAATGATGTTTTTACCATTTCATTCGAACTTCCCCAAAGAGCCGTTCTGGAAATGTACTACACTAACATTACTTAAACATACATTCTGTTTGGCAGTCCACAAACGATGATTGGGGGGTGGGGAGGAAGTAGTTGCTAGGGGAAAGAACTTCCAAGATGATTTGAAAGAATGCCACACAAAATTACATAAAGCCAAGATTCAAGGACTACATCTTCAAACTGGTTTGAAGAAAATATCTCCCAATAAATTCAGAAAATGAATAGAGCTGAGTCATGAAAGTTTTAGCGCCAGACAGGAACAGAAGGATCATCTGGTCCAGGAGGTCTCCCCGCTTCTTCACAGTGCCTTTTCCCAGCCCTTCTGGATGAGAAACTCTAGGCCCAGAGGTGTGTGGTATTTTAACAAACCCTCTGAATAATGATGGTGGCCATGAAGGTTTAAGAACCACTAGCCTGGTCGAGGAGCCCCGCTAGCACAGTGGCTTCGGTGTTGGGCCGCTAACCACAGGTCTGTAGTTTAAACCCATCAGTCACTCCTTGGGAGAAAGGTGAAGCTCTCTGCTCCCTTAAAGAGTTACAGCCTCAGAAGCCCAAAGGGGCAAGTCTAACCTACTCTATCGGGACACTATGAGTCAGAATCGACTCGATGGCGGTTGGTTTGGTTTGGGGTTTGCTCTAGTCTGACCACTTCCTTGCTCAGATGAAGACAGTGAGAGCTATGGAAGAGAAACATTAAATAACAAAGTGATGTTAAGAAACTTATTATTGTCTTTTCCCCTTTTTATTTAAAAAATCTGTTGAGATGTAAGACATATATACCTTCTGTGGATAAACATCAGACACCTTTGGGTCAGTCTACAGTGACTTGGGTTCCCAACAGATTACTTCCCTTCCAAAGTAATCTTACATTTTGAGCTCCTGGGACGTAAACTACATCCCTAGAATATTGGTGTAAGGTTACAGATTATAATTATAAGGGTCTGTAAATAAAATTCCACAAATAAAATTCCACCATAAAATTCCACAAACATGGAAACAAGAAGTGAGGGGCAGGGAAGTGCGAGGAAGCCAGGGCCCCTACCTGAATTTTCCAAAGTCAGATTTGCAGGAAGTATACTTCTTTGGACAGCAATGTGGTGCGCTGGGAAGAACAGTGTGTAGAGAATCAGAGATTCTTGGCTTCGAATTCCTGCTCTGTCACTGACCAGCTCAATGATCTCTCTGATGGACAGCATGCCTCCCTGTTTCCATAATGGCCTTAAAGAGTCTACCTTTGCAGACCACAGTGTGTTGAACTATGGGTAAAGTGACCAGATTTTAACACTGGTAAAGCAGGACACCATTGGTAAAACTCATATCCTGGCAAAATAGCCACATGGCAGCCGGAAACCGTATGCCCTAGCTTGTCGTGCATTCTTTCCAAAAATTGGGATTTTTTTAAATGCTGCGGGATGCGGGAAAAATTGTTAAAAACTGGGACTGTCCCACAAAAAGCGGGACGTCTGGTCACCTTAACCAGTGACGCTGGAAGCTATGCCCCCAATACAAGCAGGATCACCCATGGTGGACAAGTTTCAGTGGAACTTCCAGACCAAGAAAGGTAGAGGGAGGAGGAGAGACTCGGAAGAAAAGTCTGGCAAACTGCTGTAATTTTTACACAGATAATGCATGCCTTCTCTTTGTCAACTGCAAACTCCCCGTATTTTTGTAAGCACCACAATGGCAATTGTTGTTCACATAGTGCAGTTAAAAAAAAGCACCAGGTGTTCACAAAATATTGGGGGTGAAGTGTGTGTGTGTGTGTGTGTGGGCAAACCTCATTTGTATTAAAATATAATACTTCTGAAAATTAGCCAATGATTCAACAGAACACTGTCCAAGCCATCACTCTTGGACATGTCAGCATGAGGGATCCAGCACTAGAGAAGGACATCACGTTTGGTAGAGCAGAGGGTCAAAGAGGGTGAGACAGACCCACAGTGAGATGGATTAGCACAAGGACTTGAATAGGCCAGTGACGGAGGCTGATGCAGGACCACGCAGCACTTTGCCGTGCGGTATGTGAGGCCGCCACGGAGTCACAGAAAACTCAATGGCCGCTAACAATAACTTTGTAGAGCCCTTGCAAACATAAAATGCAAACTGTCCTTATTACAGCTTTGAGGACATCATGGGCACTCAGTAAACATAAGCTTCCTTCTTCCCATTCAATTTACAGAGCTTGCAGATAGGCTGTCTCCATTTGTGGTCTGAGGGGCTCCCGGGCTCCCGGGCTCCACTCTTGAAGCTTGTGGCTTAGCCTTCCCTTGAACACACTCCCCACCCATGCCGCTTCTCTCCACTTTCTCTGCCATGCACCGGTTTTTCTACCAGGGAAGGCCCAGGAGTCTAATGCTTCAGAAGAAGGCATGGCGATCACACCCTTCGCCAGTACAGGCCCGCACAGGCTAATTAAAATATCAAGATTGTCCTACCTTTTTATTTTTGCTTTGGGCTGCAATTTCGTGAACTCAGTTCTCTCACACCGATTTAAAACTAATGAGTACATAAAAATGGACCTCTCTCATGCACTTTAGATTGTTGATGAAACATCACAGTGGAAAGCAATGTTTCTTCAAGAAACGTCTCGATGTGGTTTCTTTGGTGGTGGAGATGGGGATGCACTGATCGCTTTATAGATCCTCTGAGCATCGCTTGGGACCTGACCCACGTCTCTCAGACCAGTCTTCCCAAGGGATATTCTTGACTCTGTTTTTTGTTTCTTTTTTCCAATGCCACAAACAATCCCAGGGAACTCCCTGGTTTTCTTAAGGTCCCTCGGTGATACAAACGGTACTAGCCCACAGGCTGACGCTTGAACTCACCAAGCAGCACCACAGAAGAAATGTCTGGGGACCTGTTTCCATAAAGATTACTGAAACCCCGGGCAGGCCAATTTATAGAAACAGCCAGTGGATTCATAGTCTCCTAGGGGCATGGCAGGGGAGGCCAGGGAGCAAACGGGGAGCTAACAACCATGAGCACAAGAAAGAGGAAAATGTTCTAAACCTCTTTTTAACATGATCGCTACTGAATTGTATGAAATATGAATTCTCACTATCGAGTTGAATCTGACTCCCAGTGACCCTATACGACAGGGTAGAACTGCCCCTGTGGGTTGAGTGGACGGTAACTCTTGACGGGAGTGGGAAGCTAGCTTCATCTTTCTCCCTCGGAGAGGCTGGTTAGTTCAAAGCGCTGACCTTGCAGTTAGCAGCCCAACATCTCACCACTACGCCACCAGGGCGAGCCCTCCTCCGATATGTGAAGTATATGTCAAAAGAACCGTTGAAGAAAAAGAAAAAATTAGAGCCCAGAAAACAGTGAGTTCTCGGCAACACCGTGGGTCACCCTGAGGCAGTCGCCCCATGACGACGACAGGTTTGGTTTCTTTTCTCCTGGCTTCTGAACTGCTGCTCATCTGCTCTCTCTCTCTGACATTGGTAAAGGAGGGGTCAAAATGCGGACCTCTGACTGACCATCGGCTGAAGTCCAAGCTGCTTTTGCCTTCACTGTCCTCGAGGAGGGCAGCTGGCAAGCACAGGCACTTTAAAATCACAGACGCCGCCGTGTGCGGAAGGCTACGATGGCAGCGAACACTGAAATCCAGCTGCAGAGTCCCCATCTGGGTTCGGCCTCCACTGAATTCCTCCAGAACAGTGCTGAGACTACTAGCCTTGCTCACAGAAAGAGGGCATTCGAAAGCGAATTCAGGGCGGGTGTAGTTAGGTTAAATTTTAATATCATCATTTGTTTGCTCTTTTGACCCATTTTAAATTTGTTCTAGTTTTTATTATTTTCTGCTTTCTTTTGAATTGAGAGGTTTTCCTGTTTTTGTTATTGTTGTTGGGTTTGTTTTTATTGGTTTGTTTGTTGTTTTGTATGATTTTCTTTATAAAAATCCTGGACAGGCAAATCTATAGAGACAGTAACTAGTTAAATAGTTTCTTAGGGTTATGGCAGGAGAGGTTGGTGGGGGGTATGGATGGGGGTGGGGAAAGGAGTAGGGGGGTGAAGCGGGGACTGCGAGCTAATAAAAATGAAGAAAATATTCTAAAATTAATAGTGGTGGTGATTGCACAATTAAAAAAAAATTCAAAGCACTGAATTGTTTGGCAGGTGAATAACATGTCAATAAAACTTTGCAAATTAACAGAAAAGAAATCCTGGCTGCCAGTCTGTGAATGGAAAGGCCCTTCTGTGGGCAGCAATGAGAAAATGGTGATACAGTTTCAAAAACAAAGGAAACGCTTAGAAAATGTCTACATGACTTCAGGAAGATGGGGGGAGGGGAACCCACAAGATACTTTAAAATAAACTTAGCTCCTCAGTTTATGAAACTAGTTTCCATTGTGGTTACTTTGTTCTGTGTCTTAAATGTATTTGACTGCTTTCACTACTTGGGTAGCGAACTACAATTAATGAAATATAATTAATCCATTTTAGAAACACTCTCTTTAACTAGTGTCATGGTCCATGCTGGTTGACAGGGCATAGCAAACAACTATGCTTTATTTGATTTTATGGTTTAAAAAAAATTTTTTTTACAACTATGTTTTAATAGGCATCTTTCTCAGACTTAGCTCTGCATTAACACAGTCCAACACGATTCTCTTCATTTACCATGGAGATTAGCTAACTGGACAACTATTTCAAATTTTTTTAGAATGCCGTATTTGATAGCCCTACTAGGCATGTACTCATTCACAAATATTTGCAATTTCTATGTTCCCACACTGCATGATAAATCACACTGAAGCAAAAGTCAAAGTTCCTGCTCTAGAGTAGCACGTGACATTGTTACAATAAGACTAACTATGCCTGGAAACAATGTAAACTATCGGACAGCACAAAGGTCAGGGCCTAATAATACGGACGGTGGGAGAAAAGAGGTGGAAACCTCCAGACACAGGCTGAAGTGAGGCTGAATGTGGGTGTTCAGGCATTATCCTCATTGGTTGTCATAGCATAACATGTCACCCAGTGAAGCAAATTACAGCCAAACAGTTCTTCCAATCCTTCTTTATGCCCGATCTCTCTGTCTTCCTACCCAATCTGCACAGGCAGGCAATATAAGGACAAGATGCGTACCTATGAGTCACTGTCCAGGGAGTTGCATAAGCTTAACGCAGAGGTGAGGAGGGAAGGAGCACTAGAACTGATTATGAAGATGTATATACAACACGTTTTAAGAGCGACTTAACTATGGAAGTGGGTGACATGTGAATATTATATCAAGAAAACTACTAAAAAGAAATCACATCTGATGAATGGTTACCATAAATAAAGGAGAAAGAGTTTTTGCTTTGGGGACATTGAGTTTATGTTAATGGTGGTGGAATAATTTGGAAAAGGATATCAATAATGGTTGTACAATGTGAAGCGTCTAATCAATGGCACTGAATTATACATGTAGAAGTTGTTGAATTGGATAATTTTTTTATGTGTCTATATTTGCCACGATTAAAAAAATTACTTGAATAACCATGAATACAAGGAGGAAGAAAATGTGCTAAAATGTGGTAATGATTGTACAACTCTTCGTGATATGATTGGACTATTGAATTGTCTGATATGTAGATGAAGTACCAATAAAAATGTTTTTAAAAAAAGATTTTGAGATGACAAGGGCTTTTTAAGTAGTTAAACTACTTGGTCAAAGCACCTTCTTCCTTCTAGGTAAATACATCATGAAGCATATAGGTAGTAGGGAAGATGGAATCCTGCCAGAAAAACTATTTAGAGTAATGGCTTTTGAAAAGCACAGGGAGGGCCAGGAGGCTACAAGCAGGAGGAAAGAAGAACTATCCAGATGGTGCAGCATGTACAGAGCAAATGCTATTAGGTGTCATCAACTCTGTTAGGTGCCTTCAAGTCAGCTCCAACTCATAGTGACCTGAAGCACAAGAGAATGAAACAAAGCAGCTAGGTGAGACTAAGTGAATCAACTATATACAATAACAGCACATCGGTTTGATTGCAGGAAGAGAGTGAGACCCATTTAGAATTATTAAATGATGGGCTGGGGAGAATCCAGAGTGAACTGAATGCTAGAATGTGCCCTTTGAATGTGATCTAGTGTCAGTGGTAAACTTGACAGCACTTCGGGCAATCAACATTGTAGGGAAGCACCCCAGCCCACCCCTTTTTTGTTTGTTAATTTTACACTGGTGCTGCTCAATTGTGGTAGTCACACAGTTTCACGTCAACTTGATAAACTGAATGTAGAGGCTGTTGGGAGACTGACGGGGAATAAAAGGAACCCTTTGGCATTTTGAATTTTGAACTACTGCTTTGTGCCTGAAGCTGGAAAAATCTGGAGCAGGGAAGAAACTCTCCTCTGTAGGACTGAAAGTTAAAGGGAGCCTGCGGACAGCCTGAAATGCTTGCTAGGTGACCACCTGGATCCACTTGTTGAGTGGAAGTGGGAGAAAAGCAACAATAGAGACGGGTTGAGTCTGGCCACTGACACCCGGACCTGGTTCACGGGGATTAGAGGAAAAAACAAGAGCAGGTTGGCTGGTCTGAAGTTCATGACCTAGCCCAAAGGTGCTAGGGTTGTTGAGAATGTGTGATGGGGTCATGGTCGAAAGGCAAGGTGGCCAATGAGCACCCTGGTGAGGCTAAGCGAAGCGGCCCACATTGAGTTGACCAGAACCTGACCAGATGAAGCTATGATTTTTGAGCCTGTGAATTGGTGCATACTGCTGCTGACTTTATGGACATCCTGTCCTGATTTGACTTTGCTTATGAATGTGGACTCACAAGGTCACACCCACCAGGAGGATTCTGGAAACTTCCTCTCTTCCACCCTTGAGGTGGGACTTACTCTGGCACTGCTTGACACTCCTGTCGACAAGTGACAAGGAACCACGCTGACAGCACCTGGAGCCTTGAAGATGCATACACTGCCATTGGATCCACAGGACCCACCGGCCGGTGATCTTCCTGCATTTGGCATCATTACATGCTGTGTGAGTCTAAAGAGAAATTTATGGACTAATATTGGACATATGGGCTAATGTCAGACTTATGGACTTGATCTGGACTGGATTAGAATGTTTTCGGATATAAAGCTCTTTCCTATACATACATGAGTATCCCTGGATTTGTTTCTCTAGTCACCCGGACTAACACATCAATCAAGGTCTAGAGGTCTTATAAATTATATATGCCTACAGTCCCTTTTACTTGCAATCCCTCTTCCCTTTAAAAAGCAATAGTACCTCTAGCTAGAATATTACTACTTTAGAATAACTGTAGATGACATACTGATTATATCCATCTGTAATACAAAGAGATTAAATGTGGTAAAATTGTATCTTGGCTGCAGATGAAGAATGTGGTTGTGGGCATTCAGAAATGATAGGGTCTGATTTGAGGACTGAACATGGAGTTAAAAAAAAAAAAAAAGAAAAGACCTACATGTAAGTACAGAAACTATTGCATCTAAATCTTTAATCTAGTATGCTATGCATTTTATAAGAAGTGTCATAGATTATCCTTTGAACCTGTGATTGTGAACAATGGCTATAAAAATCTTACTATCTTGCACTGAAAAGTGCCCAAGACTCCGATGTCTTCTAAGTTTTGAAGAACATTAAATAGGAGACTACTGTCAGGGGACAAAACGAGGGAAGAAGATGCTATCAAGGGTACTCCAGATCCAAAAAGCCAAATCCACTGCCATCTAGACACCGACTCACAGCCAGCCACGCGACAGGACTGAGTGGAGCAGCTCCGTGGGGTTTCCCAGGCTGCAAATCTGTAGAGAGCAGACAGTCTTCCTCTCCCTCAGAATGGCTCTCACGCCCCACCATGGAGTCAGTGCCAATACACAGCTATTCTAGGACAAGGTCCTTGTGAGTTTTCCAGATTGCAATGCTGCACGGGAGCAGAGGGCCCCAATGACCTTGTGGTTAGCAGCCCCATGTTTAACCCCCAGCACCAATGGGACTCCTAGAGTCCAAGCCTTATGCTAACAGCACACACGATCAGGAAATTTCTTTCACGTTTTCCATTTTCCAAAAGCTTCTGTGAGACGTTCTCTTCCGGTTCTCGCAACAGTCCTGCGAAGCCCTCGGAGCGGGCGGGGTTGCTGGCCTTGCACAGATGAGTGAGGGAGGCGGACGAGGCCTCAAAGGTGGTTGGTGGTCACAGGATGTACATCCAGCGCTAGCAGTTCAGGGGTCTTTAAAAGGCCACCCCACTGCTGCTCCACAGGGGCCTCTACAGGCCCAAAAGCTACCTGGCACCTATAACCCTGTGATCCTGGCATGGCCCATCAATGTCAAAGTGTTCTAAGGTGAGTTTAAGCAAACAAGTGTGGGAGGTGAGGAGGGGGCACTTGTCAAATTGGCCTCTGGCTCTCTTCACCACACCAGATGCACTGTAAACTCACAGAAGGATGCCACGCGCAGATTCCAGAGACAGGACATGGGCCAGGGTAAACCACAAGAACGAATTAGCAGAGTAGCTAAATCTACCAGCGGCGACCATTGGAGCAGGCACACCACAGAGAAAAATCCCTCAGTGAAAGCCTTTGAGCCACGGCTTCGGCTTTCCGCGGCTCATGCAACAGCCACGATTTCCGGCCAGGAAATAATAAAAACGTTGAAAGAAAGTGAAAAAGCCGCACGCATGTACCTTAAAACACGAACCTCTTCTTTCTACACAGAAAGGTTCCGGCTTGGGGTTGACATTTGCATTGGTTACAATGGCAACGCTTTCTGTCTATCAGCATGTGTACAAATAGTATCTAAAGATGCCATCTGCATATTTACACCACCGGAGCTTAGGCACAGGGCCTGTCAGCGGATTTTAACACCCATTCCACACGTCAGCTTTCATCAGACATAAACGCAGCATGTTTAATTTATTAGTGTGCTCTTAATAGAAAAAGTTGACAATCATCTGTCACTATAACTATTGATAAGGTAAATAAGGACCAGAGGGAAATGTCAGGAAGTTATTGCCATGTTTGCTAAAAATACTGCCTCAAATTGTAGTTACCAGCTCTTCTCTGACAATGAACAGAGCCTATTTTCCTGCAGATGGCTATTTCCAAACAGATGTACTCAACGGAGCATTTCGGACACTTCATTGCGGAAGCATCTTAATTCCCAGGTATGAGGCATGTTAGAGGAACTGGAACAGAGTGATCACATGGTGTGACACGCGACAGTATTCATTTTGTTCCATGTGGAATGAAACAGAAACGGTGCTCAAAGAAGACTTCATGTCAAACACAACTTTCTGATGGAAAACATCTGCCTGGCGTGCCCATCTCTGCTTCTGGGGCCCACATATGTCGCTTCTGAGGAAGTCAGCTTTTTAAAATCACTAATTTGGGGTCTCACGATTTGGGGTCTCATGATTCAAATTAACTTAGTTGGCACTTATTAAAAACCTACTACATGGATTCAGGAAATACGAAATGAACATACCCTTTTACCTTGAAGTTCTTATCATTCATTAGAATAAAACCTAAATCCATGGAAACCAACCCATCATTTTGGCTCCACCAGGAAACAAGTGTGCATGCCAAGGCAGGTGATTTATGTCAGGGGCCAGAGCACAAGGGACATAAAGGATACATATCATGACAGGAATGATCATTGCAGAAATGGGAGATGGATCACTATGAGACCAATAGAACCTGCTGAGCCCAAAGATCCCAAGTACACAAAAGCCAAACCAAATTCACTGCAACCGAGTCAATGCCGACGCTTGCGACACTATAGGACAGGGTAGAATGGCCCCTGTGCCTTTCTGAGACTGGGATTCTTTACAGGAATAGAAAACCCCATCCTTCTTCCATAAAGCAGCAGGTGGTTTTGAACTGCCCCCCTTGCAGTTAACAGCCCAGTGCGTACCTACGATGCCACCAGGGGGTCCTTGTTCCAAAGCACACCAGACTGCGCTGAATTGCAGAAAGCCTTAAAGCCATGTGAAAACTCTCACCAGTCTCAAATTGCTAAGCATCACACTTTGCAATGCCATTAAAAACAGGGTTCACAGACTCTACAATGCAGACAGGGAGTTCTCTGCACCTGACGGTTGAGTTACTGACACACAATGACTTGCCCAATGGCACTCAGATACTGCGTGCCACAAGCTCACATCCAAAGCCAGAGCCCTTACCCCTTAATCTAGTGCCCACTCAACTGCATCACTCACTGCCACTCTTGATTTGCTATTTGAAATAAATGTGGGTTGTAGAGAGCCAAGGGGTGTCCTAGTGGCTCAATGGTTAAGCAGTCCGAAGCCACAGGGCAGGGTCGGCAGTTTGCAGTCTTGAGACCAAGACATAGTAGTCTGAGTCCTTGGAAACCCGTGGGGAAGTTCTGAGCTGTCCTACAAGGTGGCCATGGTTAAGAACCGCTGGACAGCAATAGGATGAATATCAAACCAAGTCTTCTTTAAATTCTGGGTATGGGAATTGGCAGAGACCACAGGGACTCTTGGAAGACAAACGCTGTAGAGCCATATGCTTTGGTAGTTTGCGAGAGTGACCTAGCTTTCAATGGCACATGACTGTGAAGACAACGATGCACACTCACTACCTCCTTCTACAATCCCCTCCGTGGGTCATTCTTGATGGGTTCTCAATCGGGGACATTTTGCAAAGGCAGGAAACCTTGTTTAGCTGTCACCACTTGGAGTGGACAGTGAGGTAAGAGGCTCTATGAGTATCTAGCTGATAGGAGCCAGATATGTCGTTAAATATCCTAAAGAGCATGGGGCAGCCCCCCTCCCTGGAACAAAGACTTATCCTGCCCCAAATGCCTTGCTGTGATTGAGAACCCCTGCACCAGCCCAAAGAGAAAGACTGCACATACCACCCAAACGCACTGCCAGCGAGTCTGGTCCGACGCACGGTGACCCTAGAAGGCAGAGTTGAACTGCCTGTTGGCGCTTCCGAGACTTCACATTTTTACAGGAGTAGACAGCCGCATCTTTCTCCCTGAGTAGCTGGTAGGTTCGAACCACTGACCTTGTGGTTAGCAATTTAATGCGTCACCCAGAAGAGCTCTTTTCCATAAACACTAGTGTTCTGTGAAAAGTGAAACCTCATTCTACCCGCTGTCTTCCCCCCACCCCCCACACGCACACAAACCATATTTCCAGCCACAAAAAGCAAGCACCATGCCTTTAACCAAGTCTCAATACGGAGGGGGAAAGCAGGCATCAGTTCCCAGAGCGCATGGCTCGGCAAACAGAAATATAACTGAGTTAACGCCGGTGCCTTTGCCAAGTCAGCCCTGCTGACGATTGCATGCGACAGAAAGGGTATGCAGAGTGGATCTTGTGGACTTTGGTTTCCCCTTCTTCTTCCCTCCTTTCTTCTTTAGAAGGACTGGTGAAATTCTTTAGGCAAATTTGCATCTGATGACAGCATCCGTCGTCTGTACTTTGAGATCGCCTCCGTACCACCTAGGTCTCCCCAAAGACATGAGTCGTCTCTCAGTAGAGCAGCAACCAGCAGATCACGGAGAGTCCCAACAAACTGGCACCTGAGGCAGTTGCTGCTGGCAGCCTCACCCTCCTGGTAGAAGCCTGGTATTTTCCCTCCCTTTCCCTTAGACTTTTATTTTCCATGACTCCGACTTCCTTTCCTTTTTCTTTTCCCTGCTGTCTGTGCCTCTTGTCACTTGCCAGTGGCAGTTGCTCAGCCCCAGTCATGGCAGAACTGGAAAGATGAGAAGGCCTTGCGTTAGTGGCAGGGCTTCGAGGATGCATTCTGGGAGCGAAGACTGAGCGCCATGGCGTCCTTGTCCTTGTCACTTCCGAGGCGTTATCCTTATGCAAGAAGTTTGCAGCCTGGATATTCCAAGAGACCCAACGTTGGAAAACATTAGCAAGGGCCCTGAAAAACAGTGGCTCATCATCTACTGCAACGCAGGTATAATGTTAAAGAACACCGCAAAAGTTTCTGATTTTGCTAAATAATTTGCCCTCCGAAGTGAAGAATTGCCCTTTAGTTCAAAGGAACTAAGTAGTTTCAAAGGGGTTGGTCTTGGACGTTGCTCCAACACGGCATCTTGTAAACACTGCTGTGAGTCACAGTGCCGGCTCTGGCTACTTCCCACTTGAGTTTGAAAAGCAGAATTCCCCCGTTGACAGTCGGCGAACAGGGAAGGGAAACAGAAGTCCTCTCAAACAGAAAACACACTGACAAAAACCTCACCCCAAATCTTCATCTTCAGACACACACAAAATTGATTATGTTCTTAGAATCCACCTTGGGGTAGAACAATTCACTTGAACGGTAACACTGGCAAATCGTATGATACAAGTGTCTTGAAACAGCACACTTCCATGAGGGCACTCTGACTCCAAAATCTATAGCAATGTATCCATGAATCCAAACTCAATAAAAAGAACTCTTTAATTTGTTTTCAACCTGAGAAAATAACAATGATCGGGTCTTACGAAACAGATTTTTAACATAGCAACTGTTTAAGACACAACACAGTATCATGTGCTCATGGAAGTCCTCTTTTTTGTTGTTTAACTGAAGTTCATAAGCCCTTTCAAAGGTATCCATAACTGAAATTGCCATGCATCACTTGATAAGGTGCCCTGCTGGCAATGTGGGTTAACGGGGGCTGCTACCCTCAAAGTCAGTAGTTCAAACCCCATCAGCTGCCCTGAGGGAGAAAGATGCATTGTCTGCTCTCATAAAGAGATACAGGCTTGGGAGCCCACAGACACAAGGAAGGCAAGGGACAATGCTGCTCGGATAAACTTTTAAATGGTGTCAACATTATTTAAAATAATGGCACTGAAGACTTGAGAAAGATCATGAAAATAAAATTAAATGACATTGCAACTCATCTGGAAGACAGGGCTTCACATTTGCAAGTGCTTCATTAAAGTTCAGCAAAGGGAGGTGAATTTAGGGACGACATTGGCACTAACATCGTGGGGAAGAAAAAAAGAGACCAGTCATATTTCTCATATTTTTATTTGGTCTAGGTACTTCTGATTATTTCTGAGAAGTGTTAGTTATTAGAAATTATGGAAGACTAAGTCAGGAAATCAAAAGTAAACAATTCCATTTGCATTTTGCACGCTAGATAAAAACCCAGCACAAATATAACCCTAACTGGGCACACACAGTGGATATAACAAAGTGACACCAGTAAAAATCATGTAATTCTTCCACTTTTCATTCTAACTCCACCCTTTCAAAGGTCAAGGAGAAACTTTGTTTGCTGTTACCACGGATGAATTTCTGAGAAGTCTTTCATGAAAGAAAAATGTGCTGGAATAGAAAAAGCAATCTGACACGGAGGGTCAGGTCTGCGAATAAGATTGAAGATTTCATATTTCAGTCCTTTGTGTACGCTCCAGCAACCAGGGCCATTGAAGCTCAGAGGAAAGGGGGTTACAGTTTTAAAGATACTTAGGGTGTCTTCTCAACTTGAGATACTTTTTAACCTCTAAACTGGCTGAATGTAGGATGGTGGCTTGTTCACTGGAAACCAGTGTTGCTCTCCAGGTATCCACACAGCTAGTATCTTATCTAATGCCAAGAAGTCACCATTTGGTAGGCCGTGGATGGGAAGATTCAAAGAAACAGATGTGCGGAAGGAAGATGCCATTGGGCTTTTCTGACTGTGTCAACATTTACGCTTGGCAGCGGGGTCGATGACCCACTAAGGCTTGCACACCCAAACCGAAACTCACTGCCACCAAGTCAATTCCAACGCGTGACTGGACAGGACAGGGGAGAGCTGCCCCCATGGGTTTCCGAGACTATACATGTTTACTGGAGTAGAAGGCCTCCTCTGTCTCCTGTGGAGCAGCTGGTGGTTTGGAACAGCTGACCATGTGTTTAGCAGGCCCCAAGCCCAAACCACTACACCACTGGGGCTCCACGGATTCCCCACAGTATCAGCAAAATAGGGAACCAACCTTTTCTCACCACCGCCTAAGAATCTTTACATGATATTTCTGAAGTGTAAACAGAGCTTTCAAATAGCAGCCCTGGATTAGACAGGATTTGAAATGGATAGCCCTGAACTACGTTCTTTCAAAAAAAGTAGAAAAGAGAGCGTGTCAAACTTTATTGAGAATAAAAGGAACAGAAATCTGCAGGATTCATGCCGGGCGGATCGCAGGCTTCTCCTGCTTTCATGTCAGACGTGTCCAAAAACAAATCCAAATCTTGCCTCGGCTGAAATTGATTTGTAGACTAGATTTAGATGAAAAGATCAATAAGAAAACTGTGAGGCAAAAAAGTTGGCAACTCGATATCCCAAGATGCAACGTTCTACCACCAAAGTCGAAGGTGAGTGTCGGCTGAAAGGGTCAGAGGCGTCTGAGCAAGGACACCCTATTTAAAGGACAGGCTACGGTTTGGAGAAACACATTTCCTTTCTATAATCGGACACTTCAGACCGAGACCAATATCATGCAGTGTGACTCTCCAAAGCATGACAACGGACACATCCTCTTCGTTTATAAGAATGCCACGATGGGTCAAATCCTTCCTTCCCCATAATCATCTCTCTCTAGTTTTTTTTTCACTCTCCTTTTCACAGACGGTTTCCACGTGTACGATGGTGGTGCTAACTTGAAATCTTGTCTCAAACAAGATTTTAGAGACCCGAACTCAGAATAGAAGCATTTGAACATTTCCTTATAGACTCTTCGTGGATGGGACTTCACCCATGGCCATTTTTGTGGATTACCGAAGAGCTAGGAAGCCGCATGAAGTACAGTAAATGAATAGTTCTGGAAGGTTCTTGATATGACTGACACCAAGTATTTCAAGGCCTGTCAAGCCAAAGCCTTTCTGAGATATGATGAACGGTTTTTTTTCACACCCTCCCAAAACGGAAAAAAGCTCTGCTGGGCAGAGGTTTCAGGGTCGCATTTTCCCCGGGTGGGCGAGCATCGTAGGCGAGCATCAGGAGTTCCTGCGCCCCGTGGTGTCACCTGAGAAGGCTCTCTCTGCTCAGAGTGACATTTTTCTAGAAAGCAGTTGTACACAAACCTCTTTTTTTGTGATGACCGATTTAAGAGAACAGCGTGCAGCTGTGAAATTTTGTTTCCTGCTCAGGAAAGATGCCGCAGAACTGTTGTGATGGGGAAAACTCAAGTGTACAAGTGGTTTTTCTCGTTTTAAATAAGGTGAAATGTCGATTGGTGACAAACCTCATTCTGGATGTCCATCAGCTTCCAGAACAGACAGAAATGTAGACACAATGTGTGCATTTGTGCTCCGAGACCAACAACGACGGACCATTGAAGAGGTGGGGACGTTATCTGGACCATCTTGGAGCTCGGTTCAGCAAACTTTAACAGAATATTTGGGAACAAGAGGGGTCCTGCGAAATGTGTGCCTCGGGTTCTGACTGCCAGGGGAAAAAGAGCATCGAGTGGAAACATGCTGAGCTTTGAAAGAACAGCTCCAAAGTGAGCCAGACTTTTCCCCCAAGGTTATTACTGGTGACATGGTGACCCCGAAAGCAAAAACCTATCAAACCAATGGAAGACAACATCATCACTATCCCCCCAAAAAGCTCATCAAGTGAAGTCAAAGATCAAGATGATGCTCATTTGTTTTTTGATGTGAGGGGGGATGGTGCATTTGGAGTTCGCTCCACCAGGTCAGACTATTAATCAAGCTTTCTATTCAGTGGTTTGAAAAGATTGGGTAAATGCTTGTGACAAAAAAGGCCTGATTTGTGGCAGATGGAGGACTGGTTTTGCCACCATGACAATGCACCTGCTCATACAGCCATCTCAGTGAGCCATTTTGGGCAAAAAAACCGCATGCCTCTCTTGCCCCATGCACCTGACTCACCTGACCTCACTCTATGCAGCTTCTTTTTGTTACTGTGAATGCAGAGGAACATGAAAGGACAGCCATTTGACAACATAGAAGAAATGAAGAAAAAAAACGAGGGAGGTGCTGTTAGCCATCCAAACAGATGAGTTTGAAAATTGTTTCCAAAAGTGGAATCGCAGATTTGACAAATGTATTAAGTGTAATGGAAAGTACTTTGGAGGTGATAAGGTTGTTTTGGAAAAAAAATTAAAATACTTAACTTTGGAGGGGGTGGATTCCAGGTTTTTTTTGGGTACCCCCGCATATATCATATTATTCTATATTTCAATCACATCAATTAGAGTTGTACAATTGCTACCACAATCAGTTTCTAAAGAAGAAGCCAAAAGTGAAATTTCACCGACACATTTCTCATGGCAATCTCCTTAACTATGATTTTTTCATTTGGGGGTACTACAAACAAATTACAACCCAACATGAAGTTAAAGAACCCAAGACAAAGCAAAAGCACCAGCAAGAAGTGATCAGACTATCCTGCAAGGGTCGCAAGGACTTGAAATCAACAGAGGAGTCTTCTGGCAAATCTCCCCTTGGCTCTTTTTAATCTTGGACAGGAAACAAAATTTTAACAGAAAGGTTGATAATGGCAAGTCTTCAACTACATCTATACAGTTTAAAATTCTTCACTCTACAGATGAGACCTGGCTGAGTCTTCATTACTACACCTGAGCAGCTACAGGCGACATACCTGCTCAGTTTTCCGTTTCCCTCTGTACCTCACCAAGATGGGCGTGGTAAAAGACAAGAGCCGCATACAAAGCAACTGAAGAGTTATGTGAAAGGAAGGGGCCGCAGGACTCGAACCATGAGGTGCTATTGCCAGTTAACAACTAGAAACGTTAGCAAAGGGCACAAGACTGACACACAGCATCCAAATGTTTTTGTAGGGCTGGTGGCATAGTGGGGGTTACAAAGTTGGCAGTTCGAGTCCACCAGCAGGCTGCAGGAGAAAGGAAAGGCTGTCTGTTCTTGTAAAGATTTACAGCCTTAAACCTGAAGGGGGGGGGACCAATCACAATAATCAACATATAACCCCCTCCCAGGGGGACGAACAGAAGAAAAGTAGATGAAGGGAGACAGCAGTTGGTGTAAGACATGATAAAAATAAAATTTATAAATTATCAAGGATTCATGAGGGAGGGAGGGAGTGGGATAAGCTGATACCAAGGGCTCAAGTAGAAAGAAAATATGTTGAAAATGATAATGGCAACATATGTACAAATGTGCTTGACACAATGGATGGATACAATGGATTGTGATAAGAACTGTTAAGAGCCCCCAACAAATGATTTGAAAAAGAAAGAAACCTGAAGAGGAAGTTCTACTCTGTCGTGGAGGGCGGCTGGGAGTCAGAACCGATTCCATGGCCATGGCGGAGTTTCCGTGCTCAGAGAGGCAGGCCTGGGTCAGTCAGCCCGTGCTATTACAGGTAGCCCCTGTGCACGACGAGCTGCCTAGAACATCAGCTTCAGGAGGGCAAAGGACACGTGCCAATCAGGATCGTAATGAGACGCCACCTCGAGGTCTTTGGTGGCAACACCACTACCATTGATTAGTAGGAGAATGAGGCCAAGGAGTTGGATAAAAGGCACTTCATTTAAAAACTAATCCGTTTTCTGTCCCCCAGAGAGGAGGTCTCATGCAGATCCTTGTAATCGGTTCCCCCTTTCCAACCCACTTTCCCTCTACACTCCCAGTATCACCACTCACACCACTGGTCCTGAAGGGATCATCCACCCTGAATTCCCTATGTTCCTAGTTCCTATCTGTACCAGTGTACACCCTCTGGCCTACCAGACTTGCAAGGTAGAATTCAGATCATGATAGTGGGAGGGGCGGGGGTGGGGGAGCATTTAGGAACTAGAGAAATGTTGTAGTTTTCTTTGTTGCTACATCGCACCCTGCCTGGCTTGTCTCCTCCAGAGACCCCTCTGCAAGGGGATCTCCTGTGGCCTACAAATAGGCTTTGGGTCTCCATTCTGCACTCCCCACCTCATTCACTATGGTAAGATTTTTTTGTTCTGATGACAACAGAAAAGCGGGTGAAGGGAGACATCGGATAGGGCAAGATATGTCAAAATAATAATTTATAAATTATCAAGGGTTCATGAGGGAGAGGGGAGCGGGGAGGAGGGGGAAAAATGAGGACCTAATACCGGGGGCTTAAGTGGAGAGCAAATGTTTTGAGAATGATGAGGGCAGTGGATGTACAAATGTGCTTTACACAATTGAGGTGTGTATGGATTGTGATAAGAGTTGTATGAGCCCCTAATAAAATGATTTTAAAATAAATAAATAAAAACCAATCCCTTCCTTTTCTTTCCAAGGACGTGGATCCGGGACGTGAGCAAGTTAACAAGATGCAAAGGCACTAACAGGTGAGCGTTCGGAGTCGGAAGGACTTGATGAGCTTTCTTTCGCTCTTTCAGATGCGACAGTTCTTTTCCCAGGGATATTAAACAGGAGCTCTACGAACCTTAATAAGAGGGCCTTTGACCATATATTTTCCAGAAGATCGTACTATTTTTGACCATGGGACAGTTTATAAGCAGCTAGTAAAAAGTTTAGTGTTTGTTAGCAAACAATTTAACATGAAAACAGAGCTGGCTTTTTTGACGATGGCAATTAGCTTCTTCGTGTTCCAAACACCAAATAACGTTTTCCCATTAATTTTTAAACTAATGTGGCTCTAACTTAAAATAAACTGTACATCAAAAGAATGGAAAATAAACAGCCAGGAACGCAATTTGACGAATTGGATTTATTTAATTTATTTATCTAAACAGGGACCATTGGATCTCTTTAATAGGCTGACAGTTGCACTGGGCTGGTTAATAAAACATTCAACACAGTATCTTCAGCCAATATAGAAATGCAAATCCCACCAGGAATATTTTATTCATGAGGCGGTAATTTCTGTTACTACCATAGTTTGCTTTATCCAAAAAAAAAAAAAAAAAGGGGGGGGGGGAGGCTTATTGCAAACAAACAGCGCCACCTAGTGACAGCCCTGAAACCCAATTGGCCACAGGTTTGTCATTAAGCTTTCAAAAATCTTAGCAGTTTTTCTTTCCCTTTTACTTCCTAGGTAGGATCAAAGTGGCTAAGCAAAACAGAGAGACAAGTGACAACAAAAAATCCAACCAAAATGCCCACAGTATTTTGTTAAGCCATTTAAGAAGGATTACAAGTGGAGAGGGCTACATATTAAAACTATGAAACTATAGAATCTCTCTTTTTAAGTAATGTAATTCTCCAAAATAGATCGACTTTATCTTCTTAGAAAGCCCACCAAAGTTTAAACATAGTAAAAAATGTGCTCCTTCTCCCATAAGATGGCACAGGAACTTGAACTCCACTCCGACCCCCCAAATATTAGTGGGAGTAGCGGGTGGGAGGGTGGACCTATCAATTAAATTACAAAACCATGGTGCCGACACAGATTTAATACATATGTGTGTGTATAAATACAGATCCACGCATTTACATGTACACGTGTGGATGCGAACAGTATGGGGAACCGCTTTAAGAGACTAGCTGCAGACAGGAAACCACACGCACGCATGCAAACACGTCTATTAGTAATACTTTCACTCTGGAGGCCACAGTTCTACCCAAAGCAGCTCAGGGGAATGCTCTCCACTTTCGGGTTGAGAAATATTGAGATGTGTTGAGAATGTAAAATCTGTCCAGTAATAGACCAGTGATTGAGAACCATGCATACCTGCTCAACTCTCCAATCTGGATCTCACTTCCAGGGGGAAGCGCACCATAGAAGAAGAAATCTCACTTGTGTCTAATTCTCATCCATAAAATCCCCAGAATAACAAATGGCAGTGTCTTTCTCATAGCGTTGGTAGAGAGTCTATGTAAGTCATGCATATAAAGTGCCGGGCCTGGCCTACCTATGTTTTCTATTACTTGAATCACATTCTAACAGAGAAGAGATGCAGACACAGTAACAATGAACAACAGAATTATTTGATGAGTTACATTATAAAACAAGCCCCGGCATAGTAGGGGGTTCTGTGATAACTGTCTGGTACCTTTGGCTTTTCTGGAGGGAGAAACAAAAAGATCCAGATGAAATAATCCCGTTCAAATATGTTCAGGACAACACAATAAATTATGGAGGGAATAAATGGAGATGGACTTGGATTCAGCCAAAAGAAAATGAATGTCACTCAGGGAGACACTCCCACTTCCAGCTACAGACTTAAGAATTTATAGGCATACCCGCCAGGGGGATGACTGACAATGATTGTGGGGTTTTTGTTTCCCTGCCTTTAGTTTGCTTGCGTTTGTTTGTTTGTCTCTTGTCTGCAAGTTGGTTTGTTGCTGTTGTTGGGGAGTTGGTCTTGTGGGTTGTGGATTTGTCATCATACAACCGCCAAAATAAACCGGAGTCGTGCAGATGGATTATGGTCCCCACTGAACTCTAGCCTCAATCCAAGAAGTTAGTCCTGATCACATGGTCCTGCTCGAGACTCACCTTCATGAACTGATCACTGAAGATAAGGGTGCTACAGCAAAACATGGTGGACAATGCAGATGGTGCCCGGCTATCAATCTGAATAGTGTCTGGGGTCTAAAAGGCTTGTATTCAAACAAGCAGCCATCTAAGCAAGGAGTTAACTAAACCCACATGGAAGAAGCACGCCAGCTTGTGCAATCCAAAGACAATGATAACAAAATTCAAATATGACAAAGGGAAAAGTATGAGACCCTAAATTGTGAACACCCAATTTGTAGAAGGTGAGGGAGGACAGTAGGAGCCCAAAACCCATCTGCAGGGTATCTAGCCTGATTAAACAACTGGCAGATCTCCACGCGATTCTTCTAGGTGCAAGTATTTCTTGCTTGTTCCATGAAAACATTTCTTCCCTGGTCTTTTAAATATTCATGGTGGTCATTTTTTTATTACCCACTATTTGTATGTTTATATCTGTATTATTATTATTTTATCCTTACCCCTTCATTTTTTCCCCGTTTCTCTTGGGTTTTCCAGTTTGCAAAGCACAGAAGGCATAAAGGCACAAAGAACTGATGCAAGGGCTTACAGGGGAGGTAGGAGTGAGGGGGTGGAAGACAGGGATGGTGAGGTTGTTGGGGGAGCAAACCGTGTATGTGGGAGGGGAGAGGGAGCACTCTCTAGAACTGATGGTGATTACACACTTATTTTAAAACTGATTAACCATGGGGATTGTGAGAGAATGTTCTAAAATTGATCGTGGTAATGACTGCACAACTCTTCTTGATATGATTGAACCATTGCATTGTGTGATATGTGGATTAAGTGCCAATAAAACTGTTTAAAAGAAGAAGAAGAAGAAGAAGAAGAATTTCTAGGCATGGAAAACACCCAGATGTTAATCTTGTGTTGAGACAGAAAAAGACATGGAAAAGGAAAAAAAGTGGATGGATGGAGAAGGATCACTATGATGTAAAATAAAACAGTAAGTTATGCAAGAAAGAGGGAAAGGGAAGACCGGAAGGAATAAACCAAATGTAGAAATGGTTGTGGGTGTACATTTTCAGAGGAGTCTGTAACAGGCAGGGATTGTTTCTACCCAGAATTAACAATGAACGTCACTGGTTTTTCTTAATGGCAGGCGCTTATCGTGGTCATGCACTCGTTTCCGGGGTGCCTCTGTCCAGCCTGGCTTCTCCCTTCTGTTTGGGAGGCACTAACCATATATTCTCGAGTACAAGCCGACCCGAATATCTGCTGAGGCACCTAATTCTACCACAAATGCTGCATTAAAAATGTGCTGAAAAAACTGGCTTACACGCGAGTGTATACGGTATGTCCCTGCAACCAGGAAACAATGAGAGCATTTCTGTGGAGAGGAGCCAAGCCTCTCAAACCCACTTTCATCATTCTTGATGGCTTCCGTAGAGATAGAAGTAAAATACCCCAGGAAGGCATAGAAGTCCAGAAAAGATCAAATGTAAACAGAAGCATCAAGTTCTTGCCTTTTCAAAGGAACTCAAAATGGAAAAGGTGTGTGTCTCTCCTTTCACTTCTCTGGGCCACCTCCGCCCGTTACCGAAGGAGACCGGGGGACTGGGAGCCTGAAGGTGCCCATTCCCCTAGTGAAAAAGGGCGGCAGCAAAAGCGTCCAGCTTCTGAACCCTGACTTAAGGGTCCAACTCAGGTAGTGTGCAGGGAGTAGGGCTTCCAGCCTCACTGCTGAGACTGTCAATAGAAGTGCCAGTCTCTGATGTAGGCGCGCTGTTCCAGGAGCTAACAATCACATCACATAGCCTGCCACACAGCCAAAGGACAGCGAGGTGAACTCCAGGCGGGGGCTAAACCGCTCTACGTCTGACTGTCCTTACACGGGGATCCCCTATCCCAAAGCCTTTGCTCGGTGTGTCTGCAACTTAGCAAGTTCACCATGGTTGCTGAGAAAGACAATAAAAAAAAGAAAGAATTGTGCAGTGGTATAATTCCACCACAAGGTGGTGCTACCACCATAGTACAACATCAGTCGGATGTTAAAAAGGATTCCGCACACCAGGGACCGGGAACTTGGTAACCTCCTTGCCCCGTCCTTTGACTTGCTTACCCAGTCTTCGTCAAAACACTTTATAAACGTTTGGAGGGTTTGTTTGTCGCTGGTTGGTATTCTCTAGAAGTAAACCATAATCTTAAACTTGAAAAACAAAACCTTCATTAATTACATGCCCCACCCCCTGTCCTAGGGCAATGATTCTCAACCTTCCTAATGCCGTCACCCTTTAATGTGGTGGTCACCCCCCACTATAAAATTATTTTCCTTGCTGCTTCATAACTGCAATTATGCTACTGTTATGAATCGTAATGTAAATGTCTCATATGCAGGATGTATTTTCATTGTTAAAAATTTAATATTTTAAATATAAAGCATAGTGATTAATCACAAAACATATGTAATTATATACTGTGAAATATTTACGTGTTTTCCGATGGTCTTCAGCGACACCTGTGAAAGGATCATTAGACCCCCAAAGGGGTCGCACGACTCACAGGTTGAGTGGGAACTGCTGTCCTAGAGCATTCGCATTCTGACAGGCCCACACATCACCTACCTAACATCCCACCAATACTGAAGGAGGAAACGACATCCATCTCTACTGTTATCACTCAGGGAGAAACAGCCACCCCACCCTGACTGTGGCTCTCCAGGGACTTAGCACTATTGGAAAACAAACGAGGTCACGTCAAAAGGACTAAGGTTCCCCTACCTACATGAACTGTGTATTTCAAAGTGTCTCCAACACTAGTGGGCGACAGCAGACAAGCTCTGTCAGCAATACACTGGTTTAGTCTTGTTAGGGTGTCTTCTTCATTTAGGGGAGAGAAAAACAAGCCCAATCTAAACAGTGGCTCCCGAGATGAGGTGCTGGACCAGTGACATTCAAGGCAGAGAGGTCAGCTCAGAAGGTATGGCAGCTGACTTTTGGGGTAACTTTGATCGGTTTTCTTGAAGGACACAGGGCAATCACTGGCTTACTAAGAAGAACATTTAAGAACATGGAAAACCGCACTGGCGAGGGAAAGGCAAGAGAAGGTGGGCCAAGGCATTTTTCCATCAGCACAATGTGCCTGCCTATTCTCCCAGGGTACAGAGCTGTCCTACAAGCCTTCCGTTGGGAAACCCATTCTCCATCCAAACTGCACCCCTGCTCTGCCCCTTCAGATGTCTTTTTGTTCCCAAAATTAAATATATATAAATGGGACAGGCTATTTTTTTGAATGAAGTATCAATCGAAGCACTGAATTCTTTAGGGAAGGGTTAGAGAGATGGAAACATTGCCTTCAGAAACAAAGGCCTTGGGTCAGCATATGTTGAGAAATAAAAGCTTCACATTTTGATATTTTTGTTTGAAGCAGGTTCCTTTGACTCTATAGCAATACTTTTTTATGTCCCTCATAGTTGAGGAGCATGTGTGTGTCTGTGGTCATGTCAAACGTCTTGTGTGCTTGCAATCACTGGAAAATGAAAAAGGTAGACAGAAGAATTGGTGCATTCAAATTGTGGTATGAATGCAGAACACTGGGTATTCTATGGACTACCGGACAAAAACCCCAAACCAAACTCGCTGCCATCGAGTTGAAGCCGACTCGGAGTGACCCTCCTGTGGGAGTTTGAGACGGGAACTGTTCCCGGGACCAGAGAGCCCCATCTTTCTCCCAAGGAGCGGCTGGCGGTCGAGACCTGCTGACCATGCAGATCGCAGCCCCACACAGAACCACTACACCATCAGGGTTCCAGAAGAACAACCACATTAATCTTAGAAGAGATGCAACCAGAGGTTCCTTAGAAGGGAGGATGGCGAGACTTAGAGTCAGCTTCTTGGACACATCATAGGGAAAAGCTTCCCGAGGAAAGGCCCGTGTGTTTGGTAAAGAAGAGGATCCCCAGAAACAAGGGAGACCTCAATGAGAGGACCAACACAATTGCTGTGCAGGAGAGGCTAAAATCAGAGGCACTGCTGTGTCGGAAGCAAGCATTCTGAAAGCAGGCCCTTAACTCCCTTTTAGAGTCTTCACATCAGTCTAGATCCCCTGGTGAATTTTCAAAGTTGCCTTTTCTCACAACAGTTCCTGTAGTCTTGATGCTGACCTCACCATGTAAGCCAAACAAACCCACTCAGAGCGCCCCTACAGGACAATGGCAGAATCGCTCCAGGGCGGTTTCGAGGCTTTAAACCTTTTTTTTTTAAATGGTTTTATTAGGGGCTCATACAACTCTTATCACAATCCACACATACATCAATTGTGTAAAGCACATTTGTACATTCATTGCCCTCATCATTCTCAAAACACTTCCTCTCCACTTA
>NW_022103968.1:17095296-17151073 GCF_000313985.2 Echinops telfairi
TGATATGCTGTTCCATGTGGGCTTTGTTGCTTCTGAGCTAGATGGCCGCTTGTTTACCTTCAAGCTTTTAAGACCGCAGATGTTGTATCTTTTGATAGCCGGGCACCATCAGCTTTCTTCACCACATTTGCTTATTCACCCACCTTGTCCTCAGTGTTTGTTTCGGGAAGGTGAGCATCATAGAATGCCAATTTAATAGAAGAAAGTATTCTTGCTTTGAGGGAGTACTTGAGTGGAGGCCCAATGTCCTTCTGCTACCTTAACGCTAAACCTATAAATATAGGCATATAGATCTATTTCCCCATCCTCATATATAAGTATATTGCATATGTACATGTCTTTATCTAGACCTCTGTAAATTCCCTTTGCCTCCCAGCTCTTTCCTCTATTTCCCTTGGCTTTCCTCATGTCCCACGATCATGCTCAGTCCCCACCAGGGTTTCAGCAATTCCTCTTTGTTACATTACCCTTGATCATGCCCTACCAGGCCTCCCACACCCACCTCTCCACCAATTTGGATCACTTTTTGTTCCCTTGTCCCTTGCACACAGCCTCATCTTTCTCCCTCAGAGCTCCTGCTGGGTTCAAACTGCTAACCATGTGATCAACAGCCCGATGCATATCCCATTACATCACGAGGGCTCCTAACCATATACACTGCCTACAGAAAGGCATTCTTTTTCTCTGAGGGTTGGTGGGTGCAGGACATCACACTATACTCCCAGAGGGTGTTGATTCTATAGTCAAACAGATGCAAGATGCAATTGCTCACCTCCAAAGGATTTTTTTTTTAAACCAAACATTTTATTGGGGGCTCTTACAGCTCTTGTAATAATCCATCAATTTTATCAAGCACAGCTGTACATATGTTGCCATCATTATTTCCTAGACATTTATTTTCTATTGAGCACTTCCTGTCAGGCCCTCTTCCTCCCTTCCACCCTCATGAACCCTTGATACATTATAAATTCTTATTATTTTCATATCTTATACTGACCACTGTCTCCCTTCCCCCACAGTTTCTGTTGTCCAACCCCCTACGGTGGTAGGCTGTAGTTATGTGTCTCATAATCAGTTCCCCCTTCTTCCCCTCCTTTCCTGGTCTTCCCCCTGCCCTCCAAATGATATTTATACATAGCATTATTGATAAACCTTCACAATGAGCCTCTAGGAAGGGCATGATTGAGAAAATCATTTTTAGAGCAGATTACCAGAAAACCCTGCCCTGCCATTGCCATTGCCATTGCCATTGCCATGGGCCTGCGTGCACTGAACTACAGAGCATGAAGAACACGTGCACCTAGGTACCCTGACCGCTCAGGTCATTCGTCACAGGTGCCCCCGTCCCTGCGAAGTCCCCACTCGTAGATACACCCTGCTTTGGACTCTCCTGATCGTTTCTTGCCCAATTATGATTTCATATCTTTTAGTTCCTGCTCCAACTGTCCAAAAAAGTCCTGCGCCCTCGTTGTTTGGCGGCGTGACCATCGCTCAGTGAACCTGGATGTCTTCAAGGTTCGGACTGTATCCGTCCAGTCTCTGCTTATTAGCCTATTGTTGCAGCTGGAGAGCAGCCGCCTGGTGTCGGTTGCTCTGTGGTGACCTCAATAATAGACTCAGGCATGGACATGGCACACGGGCAGGCCGTGCACTCTGCTGTCACCTGTAGATCGCCATGAGTTGGAACCAGCAACTCTCAATATGCGCACGATAAACTACAGACTCTGCTTATCGTTTAGTGTGTTTAGGTGCTTGTTGCCTTCCCTGCTGGAATTTAAATTCGGTAGGAGCAAGAGCATTATCTGCCTTGTTCACAGCTCTATTCCAGCACCTAGACCTGCGCCTCGTGAGAAAGACCACTCAAGAAAGTATGCTGAATAAAATCTGCATGCCGCCGAGCCCCTTGGCTCTTGTGAGTGCAGTGGGGATACTAATCCCCTTCTGCTTTGCCCATTCTGGACACAGCGAGATAAAGTCACGTCTGCTCCAGTACTCTGAACACTGCAAATCATTAGGCAATAGGAATTGGTGGTGCTGAGGAAAGATGTTTCTTGACATAATAGGGCTTTGGTTTTCGGGTGGTCTTCAAAAAGTTCATGGGAAAAACTCCATAGTCTTTTCATACCATTTTTCTCACAATTTTGAAGTCCTCTTGTGCATGAAAACACATTGATTTTTAATTGCATCCCAGAGGACAAATATTTAGCTCATAATTGCTCGTTCCATTTCTCTTTCGGATAAAATCTACACTCTGGAAAGAAATACTTATCTACGCACACAATCAACAAGTAACTAAAGAACTCTACCCAAGATTGGACTCTTCAGGAAATAAAAATAAAACCAAACAAAGACTGAAGACTGCATGCAATATTTAACTTCTAGTAAACCACAGAAGAAATTTAAATTCTGAAAAAAATTTAAGAAGAACATACTCAAACTAGTCTTTTTCCTAGGACCCGAGAGAAAAGTCTTTGGAAAAGAATTTCTAAATTGAGGTGAGCAAATTAATCTTTATAAGTCTTTATGTGTGAGGAACAGAGGCCATATCACACAGGTCAGTCGTCTGTATTTCTAAACCTAAGGTTCAGCTTCACATGGAAAGTTAAAAAAAAAAACCACAATCAAACTAAGCCCTAAACCCCACTGCCCTTGACTCGATCCCGAATCATAGAGACCCTGTAGAACAGAGTTGAACTGTAAAAAACGTCATTTTACTGGCACAGAATTTAGGCGGTTCAACTTATTTTCCAAATGTTGGCCCCTTATGGATTCTAGCTTTCCCTGTCGTTGTTCTTTGTAGTAAAACAGAGTTTAAAATGTCAGTTGTATACAAGTTGCTGAAACTACCCACCTCGACATCTCCGAAAAGATCCCGGAAGATATAAAATAAGTACACATAACTGAAAATCAACCGACTTCCAAACTCGGGGAGAAACATCCGCTCTCAATCCGGTGCTGCTGAGCTCAGAATAAATAAAAAGGCAGCCTGCTCTCTACGAGTTGGCATCGACTGGATGGCAGTGAGAAAAAGAGCAAGAAAGTCCACAATGTGCAGCCTCCCCACGCAAAATACCGACGGGAGAAGGGAGATCGTAGACCCTGATTCCCACCCCGCAGCCGGTTCTCCGGAGGAAGATGAGACTTCCGGCTCCCATAAAGACTTCCGGCCTCGGGAGTCAGCAGAGACGGTTCTCCTCTGTCCTACCCGGCGGTCCTGATGGGGAATCAAGTCAATGGCATGACTTGGGACTTTTTTTGAGCTTTCCTTATGAACTTGCAGCCCAGGTTTCGTAACACAAACGGATGGCATGCCACTCATGACCTGTGTCCCTCGCACACATAAAGCTCGGTGCTTCCCTTGGCTCTATCTTCTCTGTTCCTGTGGCTTCGAATTGCTTCACAGCATGACACTTTTCAAAGTAGAGAATCTTCTTGCTGTAAGTGGGTAAGGTGGAAAGCTGGAGCAAAGGGAAGGGAAAGCTAAACGTACTCTTGTGGGGGAATCCATATACCTGGTCATTTGTATAAAGTACGGTTTTTAATTGGTTTGTGTGTGGTGGAGGTGTGCGTAGTTAGGGTTCTAATGAAGCCTATAACCCTGGCTTCAGGGGAGTTGGGGGTGGAATGCACGGAGGCACATAGACCCCAAAGGCTAGTGCATTTTCAAGAGGGTCAGGAGCCCCTCAAGTCCACGCATGAACAGTGGGGCTTCTTGACGGCTGCAAGTTTTGTAGGCCAGGGGTTGCGTTTCAAAATTCTCGATCGATGCTAAATACCACCAACCAGCCAGACTATGCGACTGGGATGCATTTGAGCCTTGACTCCAACATGCCTGAAATTCCATCATGAGCCAGTTCTATCATCTGGCTCGAGAGCTCTAGCTTATAAGCAGTGACAGCTGCTGCTTGTCTCGTGAACACAGCCCTCGAGACTCAGCACTTAATGCTGATTGAAGAAACAATAAAAAGCATAAATGAAAAGTCAGTTTGAAAGCCAGTCTGTAAGACAAAGAATGAAATTTGACTCACAAAATCTGTTTCAAGTTTTCCCATTTCTTGCTTATAGCTTCTCATTCTGTTGCTGTACGTTCCGCGACTTTGGGGTGGTATCTCCCGGACTTCCAAATCCATCTGCTCCAGCTGGAAAGAGGGAGAGGGAGACATGATCAAAACCACATGCTTACTCTTTACCAGACCAGGCATTCAGACTGGACCTGATCTCATTCTACGCTTTATTTGAGCAGCCACGCCGAGGGACTTAAGTGGTCATGGCCAAAGAGCTCTAGATGACTTTGGCGGTTGATTTTTAATTAGGTCAACAGTGACTGGTCCCCTGAAGAATGACAACTGGCCAGGAATGTCTTGGAAGCACATGTATGATATGTAGCCCTCTGAGAAACTCCATGAAGAAGAATGTGGCATCAGGGTTGGAGCAAGCCTCGATAAGAACCTGTATCACTCAGATGACACACCGTGGCTTTGCTTGTATTAGCCAAGCTCACAGACTGCAGCCTTCAGCAGCGATTCCACTTCGGCGCAAAGACAACAGAAATCTTCCTGAGGGCACCAATAAGCAGTATCATGATAAATGAGGAAAACAGTAAAAGTAGTAAGGCTTTCGGTTGACTTGGGATGCGCAATCAAGGCCCATGAAAACAGCTGATGAGAAATCAAACAGCACCGCAAGGAGCAAACCAATGGCAAAAGACCTCCTTAAACTCTTTAACAGGCAAAGATGTCACGCTGGTGACTAAGAGGTGCCTGCCCCAGGCCACCCATTGTTAAGAACTTGTGCACGTGTAAAAGCCGGACAGTGAACAATGGAGACGGAAGAACGGACGCGTCTGTACTCTGGTGTGGGTGCAGATCACTGAATATATGATGAGCCGTCAAGAGAACGAACAAACCTGTCTGAGAGGAAGCACAGTCAAACGCTCCTGAGAAGCAAGGTAGCAAGACCTCATCTTGCTCTCTTCAGACATGAGATCTGATGAAGGCCAACAGGCTTGGAAGAGTACAGGGTTAGCCAAGAGAGGCAGACCCTTGCAATGGTGAAGGTTATTTGTCAACTTGACTCAGCTGTGGTTCTCGGCTGTCTGGCGGTTACGTAACAATGAGATTTGGAATGGTGTACTGATATAATTATCCTCTATTTTGTGGTATGATATAATCACTCTTATTGTGTGGCTGGATATAATCAGCCAAGCAGCTGTAAGGGCAGTTTCCTTAAGGCTTTGGCCTGCATCCTCAGTAATTGGGTTTAGTAGCCCTGACTCAAACAAGGCAACAATGGTCAGGATGGTGTGGGACTGGGTCATGGTTTGTTCTATTGTATGCGGTATTAGATTTGACTCCATGGCACCTATCTGTGTAACAACAGCACCCGTGGGATAATCGATTACTCTGGTCTGGGCTTCTGAGCACGAACCACCCAAACGATGGGAAGATAAAACAACCAAACGGTGATTTCCCAGGAAATGTCAGCCCAGCTTTGGTGATTTAGTCAAATCTCTGATTAGGAATATCATATAGATATGAGCAACGTGCGCTCTCATCCCCCTAGCCTACCATCTTATCCTTCATTACCATGTTGACATACAGTCTCGGAAACCCACAGGAGGTCGCTATGAGTCAGGACTGACTGGATGGCGGTGAGCTTGGTTTGATATGGAGTCAAATGGATACTGAGCTATCATGCTCAATCACACAAAGTTCCCTGAAGCCCCAGCAGTGCGCTTCTTAACAACCTGTAATCAAACAACACTGATGCAATTATATTACATAATCGGCTACTGTGAGGCGACAAAGAATTAGCATACTGATTCATAGCAACAGCTCTGGAGTCAGATTCCTGTGTTCGCAAAGTAAGCTCTACTACTTATTAGTCATATCATCTTGGACAGGTTTATCTTCTTTGTTTTGCCTAATTTTCCTAGCATTACTAAAAGTAGTGTCTGTTCCCGGGATGGCTATAAAGATTAAATGTGATAATTCCTAGAATGTGCTTAGAACAGTTTCTCTTTCTTGGTAAGCACTAAGCTAATGTTCACTAGAGGTAACATTATTCACTACTGGTGACACTGGAAGGTTAAGCACCGGCTGCTACCCACGAGGCTGTTGGTTCAAACCCACCAGCCACTCCATGTGTGAAAAATGAGGCTATCTACTCCTGGAAAGATTTATAGCCTCAGAAATCCAAAGGGCAGTTCTAGTTTGTCCACAAGACCACTGAAAGTTGGAATCAACTGAATGATAGTGATTAGGCTTTTCCAGCAGTGATGGTTACTGATGATGATGACGACGAACAATGCAGTTAAAAACAAACAACAACAAAAGCAAAAAATTATCTGAGGACAAGCCTGAAAAATCCATACACAAAAATATCGCCATATATTTTATATGTTAGAGCATTCTAAAATGTTTTTATCATGAACATTATAAGCTTATCATCAATAAAAGCTTTACTTACCCACTGTTAGAGCCCAAGTAACAATAATAAGATGCATATAAACCAGACAGCATTCTACAATGAAGAAGCATCAATTTTTATTAAAAACAAAAGCTAAAAATTAGATGGTTACTTAGCAAAGCAATTACTTTTAAGCATTTCTCTGAAATCATCAGCAAGTCCCATTTAGAGAAATAATTGCAAAAGTGCATGCAAGGGAAAAAAACCACTCGAATGAATTTTTGTTTAAGGGATTTTACTAGGAAGCTTACAACTAAATCAAAGGTCAGTAAGAGAGACAAAACAAGCAACCTGCTCTAACACTGGGGCCAGCAGCCAGGCTAACAGCCACACGCTCGATGCTGTCACACCACTCACCTAGCCATGATAAAATAGAATTATATGATCACTACAGATGTATAGTGTCCCTGAGTTCAACACAAACCAGTTTGTTCAGCAAAATAATAACTAATCCTAACAGTCAAAGAAAAAAAATTCTCCCAGGTTTCATCAAAAGGAAAGTAAACTAAATTAATAACACTATCAGTAGAATTGCTGTGTGCCCCAGGAAAAGGATTGATAATGTTCTCTAGCATAGAAGTCTGCTGATGTCTCTAAAATAAATAAATCATAGATATATGAAAGGACAGGAGCCCAGGTGGCATAGTGGTTACACACTGGACTGAGATCAGAAAGAGTCAACAGTTCAAAAGCACCAGCAGCCCAGAATAAAACCCAAACAACAACAACAAACAATGGGAAGGAGGGTTCTACCCCCATAAATAGCTACAGTCTTGGAAACTCACAGGCTAGGTTTACGCTGTGCTAATAGGGTCGCATCTACTAGTGGCAGTGATTTTGAAATGAAAGGACTGGGGCTTACACTGAATTCTAGCCCCTATCTAAGAACATTTGGTTCGTATGACAAGACCCTGCTTGATGCTTGCCCTCATGAAGAAAGCACTGAACATATGGGTGTTATAGCAAAGTGTGGTGAAGAAACTAGGCGGTGTTCAGCTATCAGAAAGAATAGCATCTGGCACCTTGAAGACTTATCTTTTAACAAGCAGCAATCTAAGTGAGGTGTCGGCTAAGACCACATGGAAGAAGCATGCTACCTATAAGATCCAAGGACTGTAATAAAACTCAAACCCAAAGGAGGGAATGGTATCAGAGTCTAAGTTGTGAACACCTGGCTAACAGAAGGCTATGGATGATAGTGGAAGTCCAAAATCCATGTGCAGGGTCCCCACATGCATTAGGCCTTTGGTGAACCCCCTCTGACCATAGTCCAGGGGTGTGAGTAGCCTGCTGTCAGGCAGAGACCGCTGTATAGTTGATTATGTAGTGAGGTTAAATTGTAATACCTTAATCATCATTTGATCTTCCTTTTGACCCATTTTAAAGTTGTTTAAGTTTTTAACATTCTCTGCTGTCTTTCCTATTGACGTTTTTCTGTTTTAGGCAAACAGGGGAAATTGGCAAGGGAACTTGGGTGTGTTGGGGGGGGGGGGATATGGAGAGCTAACTACAATGAGACTAGAAAGAAAAAGATGTCCTGAGATTGATTGAAGAAAATGTGGTCATGATTGCACGAATTTTCTTAATAGGATTGAATAATTAAATTGTATGACACGTGAAATCTGTGCCAATAAAACTTATTTCAAACCTAGAGAAGTGATGTTGGCATCACCTTGTTAAAAAGGGGCCGCAGTGATCTCTGCACTAGAATAATCAGTGATTTGAGAAACAAAGGGCAGTGTTTCCCCAGGGACAGAGGGCTGGGAAGGGACACAGGAACGACTGGGAGGCACAGGGATAAGCTGGCACATCGAGGGGAGTGAAATGGATGTGTTGGAACAAAACATGCACAAACCGTGGAATGTACAGCACATGATGTACTCTGTAAATCAGCTACATCACAGCAGAAAGTAAAAACTAAAAACATGGCGTCTGTTCATATAATGTAGCGATGTCATCAGCAATTAGCAAATTCATGTTCTGATCTCTTTCAACAAACAGAAACATATCTCATGTCACAATAACTAAAGATGAAGAGACGACTACAGCTTCCCTGCCTTTCCATTTCTTGTTACTACGAGTAGCAAGCATGAAACACCAAACTGGGTGAGCAGAACACCAGCGTGTCGAAATCATTCGGTCAACAGACTGTCTCTGGAAGAAGGCCAGCAAATAAACCCCAACCCAGACACAGACTTTGGAAGCTTGGGTCTGCCGCCAGGAGCCCAAGAACTGAAGAGTCCATGAGAGAGAGGTGCAGAGGTAAGCCTGCCAACCTGAAGAGCCACTCGGGTATGCAAAAGGTCAGTCTTTTTACAGGCAAGCCAAGAAGCAGGAGAGAAGCGAAGGAGAAGGCCAGGGAACATGAAAGGCAAGGGAACTTTCAAAAGAGGGGCAAACATGAGAAGCGGTGAAGAGGAGAAGCCCAGGCCACCCCTGTGACAGTGGCCGGCAGGAAGGAGGGCAGCAGACGTTCCAGCAGCTGCGCACCAGCGATGGCAACACGGGATAGATGGGTGATGTGACGCCATGCCTGCGCCCCTGATCGCACAGGGGAAAGTCTGCTGTGTGGCGGGGAACAACTGCCATCGATCCCTTAAGCAAGTCATCACCATTGAGTTGATTCCAACTGACAGTGACCCTGTGAAGACAAAGAACTGCCCCACAGGATTTCCAAAGCCATACACTTTATGGAAGGAGCCCTGGCGGTGCACGGTGGTTACACATGGGGCTGCTGACAACTCCGGTTACCCACTGGGCTGCCAAGTACAAGGTCAGCAGCTTGAAACTACTAGCCCCTTCGCGGGTGAAAGATAAGACTTTCTACTCCTGTCTTGGAAACTCCCAATTATTCCTATGTTTGAGCCCAGTGATGCAGCCACTGTGTCAATCCATCTTGTCAAAGTCTTCCTCTTGCCCCTGCCTGATACTTTACCAAGCATGATGTCCTTCTCCAGGGAATGGTCTCTCCTGACAACCTCCCCAATGTACTTTGGGCTTGCTTGGCAATATCTTGGCGCAGTGCCTTACACCCCCACTTATGGGGTGTGGACCCTCAGACAAGTTCACGTTTGCAAGCCTCAGAATCCCCTTCTACACAGTGGGGTTCTGGCATCCCTCTCCCCAGCCCGTCAGGCTCCTGCTCATCTGACTGGGTGAACCAGCGACACAGGGTGTTGGTGGCTATGTACCCAGGCCACATTGCAGGGCACTGTGTGTTCAGGGAGCAGCCTCCAGGGGTGCATCAAGTCTCCCTCTGGGACAAGGAGTAGGCTTGCTCCCAGGCTGCCATCCAGCGATGAGGCCCCCAGGCTCTGCGTCCCTCTCCTGTTAATGTACTGCAGACACATCTCCCCTGTGAGATGAGACTGACACAGCCATGCGGGCAGGCAACACACAGCTTTGGCTGCGAGTAATACAACTGTTCATCTCTGACCCAGGAGCCTCCTGTCAGCTTGCCAAAAAACTATGTCAACCTACCTTATTGCTTTGCAATAGGATAGCATCGCGGATGCTTCACAGCTCTTAACAACTAGGACTTGTCTCACAGGACTTTTTGGGAAAAATTAGTATTATAAAGCAAGCAAGATGTCTGGCTCCATGTGTGGCACCCAGAAAGCATTTAATCATCATCAGTGATCCATAGATATGGTGAAAAGTGCTAAAAAGAAATAAAAATTAGAAGTGGACAAGGGGGAAGGGGGGAGGGAGGGGAAAAATGAGCACCTGATGCTGGAGGGCTTAAGTGGAGAGCAAATGTTTTGAGAATGACGAGGGCAATGAATGTACAAATGTGCTTACACAATTGATGTATGTATGGATTGTGATAAGGGTCGTATGAGCCCCTAATAAAACGATTTTTTAAAAAGGAAAAAAATAATAAATAAAAAAGTTTAAAAAAACAAAAATTCCTGAGAAGCTGTTAAGTTTTCCTCAATGTAAGAACAGATGGAGTGGAAATGGCCCTGGCTGAGCGCAAAGACACATGACCAAGCCTGTACATACCAATTCTTTTGCTTCTTCAAGCTGCTTCTCCACGTTGGCAACCATCTGTTTCTTCTCATCTGAAACAACAATATCAAGGGCATTGCTAAGAATGTGGTTAAATGGAATATTTCAAAAATTTTCCACCAAACACCTGGAAGGAATGAGGCAGTGGGCCTGGGGGCTTAGGACCAAGTCTCTTGGGGGACATCAAAGTCAACTGTTGGAGCACAGTCCACAAAGACGAAGTCTACACCCCACTTAGGTGACTAGCAATTGGGGTTTTAACAGCTTGTGAGTGACCACCTAAGGGATAACCATTTGTATCTGCCCCCCGCCCCCCGCCACACACAAAAAGAATGAAGAAAATCAAAGATGCAGGAAAACATTTAGCTCAAAGGCCTAGATGGGCCCTGAGACCAGACTCAATGGTGCCCAAATACCACTACCAATACTGCCAACTGCTCAGCAGGGGGTCATCATAGCGGTCCTGAAGAGAGTAAGAGAAAATGTGGAACACACTTCAAAAGCATGAAAAAGGCCACACTTACTGGTCTGATAGAGACTCGTGGGGCCTAAAAAGCCTGTTCCCTTTCATTCCTCTGCAGCCTGGAGCGGAACTCACCCCGGGGACCAACTCTCAGCCAACTGAGAGTCAAGTTTGGTGAGCAGCAGCATCAGCAAGGTCAGCACTCTGGAACAATCGGCCCCAGGAGATCAAAGGGGCAGCAGTTGTCCAGGGATCAGGCTCAAAGGGCCTGACAGGCCTGGCCGGGGAGGATGGACAGAAATGGAAACACCCAGAGGAGAGTGCTGTGCCACTGGGAGGACTGTGCCCCTGGGAGGACTGTGCCCCTGGAAGGGCTGTGCCCCTGGGAGGGCTGTGCCGCTGGGAGGACTGTGCCCCTGGAAGGGCTGTGCCCCTGGGAGGGCTGTGCCGCTGGGAGGACTGTGCCCCTGGAAGGGCTGTGCCCCTGGAAGGGCTGTGCCGCTGGGAGGACTGTGCCCCTGGAAGGGCTGTGCCCCTGGAAGGGCTGTGCCGCTGGGAGGACTGTGCCCCTGGGAGGACTGCGATCACCATCACGCAAAACCGCGTGTAGGAGTGGTTAAGTGGAAAGCCAATCTGTCTGTCAACTTGCAACCAAATCACAACTGAACTAAAATAAATAAAACCATTCCCCTATTAATCATATAATTGTTTCCCTTGTCAATCAGATTGGAGAATTATCCAATCAGGCAAATTCTGATGGGATCATTCTCTGGTGGGTTAGGAACCTCTTTGAGCCCCGGGTTCTGGGCTATCTGGCAAGGTGTGATTCTCCTGAGGAGAAGCTGAATTATTAAGAGATGTCACAACATTTCAAAGCGAATCCCAGCGCTTTCTTCTCTAAAAGAGACTATGTTAAAGTAGTGGTGGCCTGCGGAACATACAGCTTTAATTTTCTTACACGGGAATAAATCCGCTTAAGCATACTCAAACTCGCTGTCATCGAGTCAGTCCTTACCCGGAGTGACCCCCCCGTGGGTTTCCGAAACTGCAACTGTTGGGAAGTAGGAAGCCCCGTCTTTCTCTTGAGGAGCTGCTGATGGTTTTGAACTGCCGACCGCAGCCCAACGCCTAACCACTACATGACCAGGGCTCTAAAGTCACATACAAAAATGCTTCTTAAAACCAGGTTTTTACAATGCTTTTATAATGCCCAATGGATAATGATCCTGGTCAAGAAAGAATTTTTATTTTTAGACTTGGTATCTCTTCTCTAAAACGGAAGGGCGTGGATCTATTGGATTATCTTTAACTCAAATAAACAGATCCAAGTGAAATTAACTTTAAAGTGGGAAGGGCTAAGTATAGGTGTGGGTTGTTTATTCACACTTGATCACAATTACGTTACAGCATCTAGCATGATGCTCCTTTCTAGGAGAAGCAATCCTAGTAACTGGCTTCAGAAAGCTTCCCGGAAACTCCATTCCAAACCAACCAGTCCATCTGTTCACAGACCCAGCCTCGTTGTTCCGCTAATCAAACTCATTGATTAGTGTAGTTTTCCCGCCTAGCACCCTTCTCTCCTCAGGCAACAGTCCCCAGTCTTTGGGAAAATATCCCTCTCATTCAGCAAACAGATGAATGGAAGGTGTTAACTCCTTAGATGGCCATGCCGATCTGGTCAGCAGCTGGCATGAGATGGCCATCTCATCCTAGCTAAGCCAATCCTAGCAGCTCAATCTTTCTGGTCACATGGTTCTGAAAGTTGGGGTGGACACATAACCCCACGTTCTGGAGCAAGGGGAAACGTTTTGCCTCTCTCCTGATAGTTAAAGGAACATGAGTCGAGAGCAGCGGTTCTCAACCTGTGGGTCGCGACCCCTTTGGGGGTTGAAGGACCCTTTCCCAGGGGTCGTCTGATTCATAACAACAGCAAAATTACAATTATGGAGTAGCAACGAAAATAATTTTATGGTCGGGGGGTCGCAACAACATGAGGAACAGTATTAAAGGGTCACGGCATGAGGAGGGTTGAGAACCACTGGTCTAGAAGCTGTTGGCTTTCGATGCTCAAACCCCAAGGAGAAAGGTCGTCGGCACGGGCTGCGAATGGACTGGGCAATTGGAAAGGAACAAGCTGAGAAATGCAGATTGAATGTTTCACATTGTAGATAACTCGGAAACCGATTCTGTTTGACTCTATCGTGACTTGGTTTCTTGAAAGAGTACAATTCTTTTTCTTTACTTGGTTTCTAAAGTTTCTGTCCTGTTGATCCTAATGAACACTGATGCATACACAACAGGCTAAAATATCCTGAAGCTTGAAACAGGCACAACAACTACCACCTCACTGTCCCCCAGTGGCTGCGCAGTGCCCTAGAAGGGTGAGCCACACTCCGCGTAGAAGCTTCAGCACACACACTCTTTCCCTCGGACAATCAGACTGTGCTTGTTCCCTTTGTTCCTCCCAAACGAGGAGGGCGGCGGGAAGAGTAGCTGTTCAATAGGGCTCTTGTGTGCCCTCAAGATAGTTTTCCCTGGAAAAAAGACAGAAACCAGGATTCAGGTTCATTTTCTACTCTTGAAAAGAATGGCACATTCTCAGATCTACATATGGCCTGATTAGAAAGCTAATAAATGACCCCAAACGTATTTGCTTCTGGCAATTTTCAATCCTTCAAACCTCTCCACACAGGCGTTGGAAAGTATAGCTCGGTATTTTTGTGATAGAGCAGAATCTCATCTTAGATCGAGAATGAGACTGTATATTTTTCATATCAGAAAGAACTTGTTTTCTTTAAGGCACTGAAGGTGCTTAAGATCATGCTGTGACCCCTGGACCCATATGAACCATTGTTTGTCATTAACAAAGCAAGGAGCTTTGGGTGTTCTTTGTCTCTCATTAATAGGAACAACCTCTCCTTGGCAAAAACTAGTAAGTACTTTTGGGGCCTACTTGGTTCTTATTTGATCTTAGGGCATCTGACACCCTGTTCTGACCACCCTGTAACTTTCTCCTCTCCTGGGAAGTAGTTTCCCAATGGAAAATGGAAGTGTGGTTACCAGACAGGGTAGAAAATACTGGGCAGTCAGAAGCAACTGGGTGCCTACTGTACTCCTGTATCACAACCTCATAATAATCTGCCCTTATTTCTATCTGTCCAACCTCTACTCTGAATTCCTGCAGCTCTCTGTTCCACTAGAATGGCCCAGTGGGAACGAGAAACTCACTCCTGTATTTTTCTCTTCTGCCTCATATCCAACTCCGTGAGGGAAGGGGCCACTCTTGACATACCTTTGCCTCACTTCCATATTCAGTAGAGAGAACTATACTTGGTACATGTTAGATAAGTGCTTATTGAATGAATGAATGAGTCTCAACATTCAGCAACATATTTGCTACTCACAAGGAAATTGAAGAAAAAAATGTCCCAATAAGGATGGGGGAAATGTGTTCACTTGAAATGGCAAGTTTCCTTTTATATATATAAAAACATATATAAATATGTATGTGGATATATATATATGTTTATAGAAACCTTTTATAAAAGGTTAAAAAAAAAACTAAGCTTAAACTCAGTGCTATTGAGTTGATGCTGATGCATCGACAGGGTACCAGGAGAGGGTAGAACTGGCCCTGTGGGTTTCCAAGATGGTGACTCTTTACTGGTAGAAAGCCTAGTCTTTCTCCCACGGAGCAGCTTTCTCCTGTGGTTAGCAGCTCAACACATAACCATCCGTTTAGGACAGAAGCTGTTAAAATTGGATAGGGTGGGAGGTGTAATCTAAGCGTACTGCTCTCTTGTAAAAGTCACCTCATGGTAGCACTGTCATAAATAAATACAAAACAGTCCATTTTTGGCCCTCAAAAGTGCATATTCTTGAAAACAGAAGAATTTAAAAAGTAACAATTTGAGGGCAAAGAGTATGAGGAGGAACATAAGGGTGGAATTACATGACCTTGGTATCTACCATACTTTCTGATGGTCCTTACATGTAATTCCCAAGAAAGCATCTCTTTGTCATAGCCCCACAACATCCTCTTCACCAATGGCACCTTCTTGGGATTTAGAACTTGGTAAATAACAGCCATGTGTGTAACTATCTATCAGCCCTGAGGAGGGACCCACATTACCCTGTTTTCTCTCTAGCACACCCACTCAGAGAGTCACTCATTTTCCCACAGTTAGACAGCTAACTAATGGCAGAGGGCTGATGTCCAAAGCTGAGCTCTTTACCATTTATGCTCCCTATAAATAAACTTCCCCACTCCTCCCCCCATAGAAGCCTGATAAATACCAAGAGAGACCTAAGTCTCTGCAGAGTGTATTTGCACAGAGCCTACTCAACATGAACAGAAATGCTTAAGATTGAGTTACACATGCACATTTGCATAGTCTGATGTGCAGGTTGCCTTCTCAATGTTATCTGAAGTGCTCAATCTTGAAGACTCCCATGATTGGACAAAGTCTCAGGCATCCCTGAATCTAGTTCCTGGTATTGTCATTGCACAGTGGAAATGTTTTTAAATAAAATTACCAGCAGAAACCACATACTGGGAACTAGAATTAAGCCTGCTAATAGGGGAACTTTTGATGTTAGAAAATGTCATGGTAGCATTACTGATTCTGCATGAAGTAAAATGTTCAGGCTCAACATGAAGGCCACAAAAAACTCACTACCATCAAGTCGGTTGTGACTCGTAGAGACCACCTAGGAAAAGGGAGATCTGCCAACGTGGGTTTCTGAGACTGTAACTCTTTGCAGGAGTAGAAAGCCTCATCTTTCTCCGAAGGAGCAGCTAGTGGTTTTGAACTGCTGACCTTGCAATTAGCAGCCCAACTTGTAACCACTGTACTAACAGGGCTCCTCCCAGAAAAATCCATGTGAGAACACATTAAGTAGGGCTGGAAACATCATTATGAGCTCATTTAGTTTACCATAGATTTAAAAAGTTTGGATGTGCTTATGTATATATATATGTGCAGACACACCGGTTAGTTTATACACATCATTGCCTTGTACTGTCAGTGAAGAGCACCTAGACACAGTAACACCCCAGTAATGTACAAGCACACCTCATGTCCAGATCTTGGTTTCTAATACCATTCCCTCCCCACCAAAAAAGGGCACAGGGCTCTTTGGAGAGATGGACGGTTGTAGCGCTGAGGCAGATGATATATACAAATGGAGGCTGGGGAATGCTTTACGGTGGAGAAAGGTGGCAAACAGTACCACGTCAGCCAGGTGATCAAAGTTATTCTCAACAAACATAAGTCCTGTTGGAACCACGCCCACAGAAGTGGACAGCCTGTTCCTTTTACAAGGTCTGCTCTTAGCCTGTGAGCTCAGCTGAAACCTGTTCACCTTGGATGCTCTGCTGGTATCTGAAATTCCAATGACATCATCGTTTCCAGCATCACAGCAACACACAAGGCACCACAGTCTGACAAACTGACAGGCAGGCAGTGTCACAGTGCACAGACCCTCGATGTGAAGAAATGGGATTTTACCTCTGTGGTCTTCAACCCAAAAACACATCCCACTCATGAGGGAGAAAAACATCTGACCAATCCCCATAGAGGGACATTCTGCAGTCCCCCTGGCCCGGTCCTCCTCACGATGGTCACAGTGATGAAACCCCAGGGACATCTGAGGGGCTGTCACAGCCTAGAGATGACCAAATGTAATGTGGGGTCTTAGATGGGACTCTGGGCTAGAGTGGGGACAGTAGACAAAAACAAAGGCGATCTGAATGAGGGATGGGTTTTTAGTTAATAATAATAAATCATTGTGGATTCATTACTATAAGAAATACACCGTGTTAATAAGAGAACACTGGACGGGAGTATATGAAGAGTCTGAATCATCTTCCTAATTTTTCAGGAAATTTAAAGCCATTCTAAAATAGTTTATTTAAAATATCAATGACTAAACTTTTCAACGAGTTCCTCTTGGTATATGTGTATGTATGAACATGTACATGTGAAGATACAGATATGCGGATAAATCAAAAAGTATTGTAACAAAATCTTAACTAAACAAAAATATCAAAATGTGACGCAGTTTCTCACCATAGCCTCTGTCTAGGTCTATAGACCTCTGAAGGCCGCGTTTCCCCCTCTCTAGCGCTTCCCCCAAGAATGCTGCCCTCTAGATCAAAACAAAAGTTTTGGTATCCCTGCTGGACTAAAATTGTGTTGTTTTGAAATATTCTTTGAGTTTGGGGAACAAACAGAAATCTCACGGGGCAAGGCCAGGACTGAAGGGTGGTGGGGTAAAATTTCCCAGTGAAATTCTCACAGAACCGCCCTGGCTGCCCTGCAGGAATGAGCAGGTACATTATCACTGCGGTAGTTAGTTTATTGTGCCAATCTGGTCGATAAACACAAGTGGGGTTATTTGAAGGATGGAGGGATAAATGGCTCAGTGAGCCTCGCCTTTCGAGTTCTCGGGTCTCTTGCCTTCTGATGGTGGAACTAGGGTCAGCTGCCTTAGCCAGTTCCCTGCTTCAGCTGACAAGGCTCACTTCCTGCAAGACATCCCTGAGGAGAAGCCACATGGACCTACCCCAATGCAGCCCTGGGTGCTGGAGCACCTGTGTGGAGACACCTGCTAGCGCTGAGATGTCTACATATTCACTGACTCAGCTTTCCTCCTGCAGTCGGCATCATTGCATCTGTTTTGTGAGATGGAGGAGGACTTTGTGGATTGGTGTTAGACGTTTCGGTTAATGGGTTAATGTTGGACTTGTGGGCTTGCGCAGCACTGGGTTTGGATGTTTTCTTAATGTGTACTTAACCTTTATATAAACCTTTCTCTTATACATGAGTTTCTGTGGATTTGTTTCGCTAAAGTGCCCAGACTAACACAATCACGATGGGAAAATTGTCTTGGTGCAACTTTCCTGGTCTTTTTCTCACCAATGCACTCTTTAGATTTTCTTACAACCTCGTCATAAAAAGCCCTTATGACTTTTGTCTTTCGAGAAAATCTGCCTGTGTCTTTTGAGAAAATCTACTAGACTCACCCTGTGGAGTTCCCCAAAAAACCCTACAACAAACAAACAGTGGGCAACCTTCAGAGTTGACCTCTCTGCCTTGAATCTAACTGGCCCAGCAGATCCCATTGGACGCCACTGTTCTCATGGGACCTTGCTCTCTGGAGCATATCAGCAAATTCAAAACCCATGAGATCAACTCCGTTCATTTTGATCTTAGTTAAAAGACTGCTGGGAAGACCAGCTCTTTGAGCTGACTGACCTCTTGTACAATGCTTTGAGCACCCATAAAACCTAAGGATTGTTGAGGCCAAAGTGGTTACTTAAAATTGAAAGTACCGACCCACGTGAGAGTCTGGCATCAGTGCCATTTCCCCAGTCTCTGCCCACCAGTTTCTGGACTGCAGTCAGTTTCTTCTTTGGGGGACGTAAATGGCCTCCCCTCTTGTGGCTCATCTGTGAAGCCTTCCTTACATTCCTCAAAATGCTTGGTTGGCCTAAAACCTCATTTTCTGATTCTGTAAGCTCCTGTTCCAAGAGGCAGAATTCCCGTAAACTTGTTGCAAAGCTTCAGTGATTTGGGGAGATGACCATTTGGGTTTTGGTACAATGCTGATATTAGCCTTGACTTCAACATTTTTTTCCCCATGACAGAAAAAAAATTGTTTTTAAGGTAAAGTTGAGGGGCAGTGAAAGAAAAGAGGGCCCTCAAAGAGTTGGATGGACACAGTGGCTCCAACATTGGGCCCAAGCACAGGAACAATTGTGAGGATGGCCCAGGCCCAGGCAGCGTTTCATTCTGTTGTGCAGAGGGTCACCATGGGTCAGAATTGACTCGATGGCATTTAACACCCCCCCCCACCCCCCCCAAAGGAGTGGCGCAGTGAGTTGCACTCTGGGCTGCTAATGGCAAGATCAGCACTTCAAAACCACCAGCCACTCACAGGGAGAAAAATGAGGCTTTCTACTCCTTTCAAGATCTACAGTCTCAAAAACCCAGTCTACTGTCTGCAGTTATCCGCTGTTTGCAGTCTAACCATGTTTTATTTAGAATAAGCCTGTACATCGTATGAACCAAAGCCCTAGTAGCAATACTTTCACTTACTTTAGTATATGTATGCATGTACACACACAAACCTAGATTTGTCCATGGGAGAACATTCCATTATTTTAAATTCTTCTCCACCATCTTTTTGAAACACTCTCTTATGTGTATGTATAAATGAACAAGCACTTAGAAATGCTTTAAGTGTGTGGTGAGCCAAAGCTGGGCCACCTGTAACTGTGGAAGGCCATTTCCCTGTATGCTCAACTCAAGTTGGACCCTGGCCAGCAGCTCAGAGGCAACTGTGAGGCAGTCTGACTCCTAACAAGAGGCAAATGATCTACCTTGGCAATGAGTTTCTGAATCAGGTATGGAACCACCCCTTTAACTCCTAACTCTCTAGGGCAAAGGAAATACAAGGCAAGACCCATGCATCATTTTTCTAATTAGCGCCATTGAAAAAAAGTAATTAAAAAAAAACAAGTGAAATCACTTTTAATAGAATGTACTTAATTTGAGGATTTAACCCGATACACCCAAAATATTATCATCTCACTAGGGAGCACAAGGCATGTTTCAAGCACCCAACGGCTACTTCAGACCAGGCTCCCGAGACACATGACTTTTGAGCAAACCACTGGCCACAGGGTAGATTTGACTACACCCACTGTGTAAAGGGAAGAGAGAAGCCCAGAACAATGTTAAAGGCTTCTTCCCACGTGGCTTCTTCCCATGTCTAAATAGTGTCCTAGACCGTCCAGGGCTGGGGGCAGACAATCAGCTGTACTGGATCACTCCCTTCAAGAAAGGCCTCTGCCTTGTCCCACCACTTCCACTTTTGCCCCCTTAACACTGTCCTCCATCTTCTGAGCCAAAAGCCCAATTCCGATTTAGTATCGGAAACTCTCCTCCCTGGAAATGCAGGTGGGCATCAAGAGCAATTCACAGTGAAGAGGTAAGACAGGAGCTCACCGTGTTCCCTTCAGTAAAAGATCTGAGCAGCATCTGGGTCCTGGATAACACCGGAAGCTACTTTCAACAGTGCCGCCACTAATGGCTAATTTATCCTGCACTTTCTCTGTGCAAGGAATGCACCAATGCTTTACTTGATCGATGTCGTTTGAATCTTATAAAAGCATACGGTTGTGACTAGGAGCTCCTCAACCCTGCCCATCTCATTATACAGACTGAAGTGGCAAGGCTTCAGGAGACCAAGCAACCTGCCCAAGGATTGCACGTGGAGCAGGTGGCAGACCCGGGGTTCTAAACAGACCTGAAGCCAGGCCAGAGTCTTCACTCCTTCACAACACTACCTTCTTGATACATTTCCAACTGCAGCTACACAGTAACCCACTTCTCTGTTTGCAGTGTAGCGAACCAGTAACCACAGGCGCACCCTCTAAGATCCTTTACGAAGTTTGCCAGAGGCAGTGAAACCTCCGTCCTTGTGGAAGGATCCCTCCCGCCTCCCTGGGATCTCACTCCCATTCAGCAATGAAATATTAGCTGAGGTTTCTGCTCATTGACTTCTTCAGACTCCCAACGGCAGTCATCGTATCCATTTTTAGATACAATGTCACAAAAGGATAAATTACCAAAAAGAGACTTCTCATTCACCTTGTTAGTCTAAATTACTCAAACACTTTAAAAGCAGTCTGTTTTAATGTTTGACCCTAATAAAATGATTAAAGCAAAAAATGTTTAAAATGTATGCTACAGTATTAAAATTTCTAACATAAATCTTGGAAAAGGTCAATCTTTTCTATTTTCCTTGGAATTAACACTTGAATATATTACACATAGGAAATAGGCAGTGTCATTAATTTCAATCAATCCTAACTACCATTCTACTTCAAATCCTTTAAAGTTCAGGAATGTATTGCTTTGTCTACAAATTTGCTCTGATATTTAACCGTAGTATTACAGCTCATCTCTACTGAGCCCATTTCAATTGAGCAGCACAACCAGTGGGTGCCTTGGTGGCACAGTGGGTTACACCGGGGCTGCCAACCACAAGGTCAGCAGTTTGATCCCCACCAGCCACTCAAAAGGAGAAAGATATGGCTTTCTGCCTCATAAAGATTTGCAGCCCAGGAAGGGGTCAGTATGAGTCAGAATTGACCCCACGGCAGTGAATGGAGAGAATTACCACACTGAGGTGTCAGGAGCCTGGTCATAATCATGTAAAATTACAAGTAAATAAAATTACAGGTATTCTCTCCCCTTCTGAAAGTTCTTTTTGCCACTTAATTTTACAAAAGACCTACATCAGTACATGTTTTCCATAAATGGAAGCGAGAAGCTGGAAGATTTTTGGTTTTACAGAAAATAAAAGTGGAAAGCAATACTAGCATTTGTTTTGTAGTGAGCTGCTAGAAAGATAACGGATGGTGAATGGAAGTTGCTACACTTCCTGGGGGACTACTCTAAGCATCGAGCCATCATAGCTTTGAGCTGTATCTAAGAATACCCTATGCTGGTTTTATTTTAGGTTTTATATGCTATTTGGTTTGATTTGGTAGGGTACTTGACGGGTGTTGGAAATATTTTTGTTCATTTCCCCAGATGAATAAATGGTCATTGCATCTTCACTTTCCACCACTTTGGCTTACGAAAGGTTTCACAGGAATACTTGACTTTTCAGTGGTGAGAAACACTTGTACTTTTAGTGAAACATATACTTTTCATCATGGTCCCACATTTTAATATCTGCTAGTCTAGACACATATGAAATGCATAACTACATGATGTCCTAATCTTTTTTTTCTAATTACCAATTAGAAACAAATTAGAAAGAGAACACATGAAAACAAAAAAATGACTCACTGCCATCAAGTTAATTCTGACTCCGGGTAACCCTACTGGACCCAGCAGAACTACCTCTGTGGGTGTCTGAGGCTGTAACTCTTTGAGAGCAGAGAGCCTCATCTTTCTCCCTTGGAGCCCCTGGTGGGTTGAACTGTTGACCTATGGTTAGCAGAATCATTATTAAAAAGAAAATGGCTGTACTTTTAAGAATCATAATTATCCATTTGTTCAATTCAGCAAGCATTTTCCCGTGCTAGCAAGGTATTCTCCTTTCAATCCTGAAATGTCAGCGGGGGTGGGCCTTATATTTATAGCACAGATAGAGAGAGACATGGCTTTATTTGTAAAGTACTTAATTTGAAGGTTTCTCTGTATTTTGCCAGTTTGTTACTGAGTTAAGCTTATTGTGCCAACCTGGCCGATAAACACACGTGGGGTTAATTGAAGGGCAGAGAGATAAATGGCTCGGTGAGCCTCGCCTTTCGAGTTCTCGGGTCTCTTGCCTTCTGATGGTCGGACCAGGGTGCAGCTGCCATGGCCAGTTCCCTGCTTTAGCTAGCAAGGCTCACTTCTTGCAAGACATCCCTGAGGAGAAACCACATTGACCTACTCCAGTGCAGCTCTGGGTGCTGGGGCAGCCATGTGGAGACTCCTGCCAGCGCTGAGATGCTTACACATTCATTGACTCAGCTTTCCTCCTGCAGTTGGCATCTTTGGGTCTGTTTTGTGAGATGGAGGAGGGCTTTGTAGATTGATGTTAGACATATGGGTTATGAATGTTGGACTTGTGGGCTTGGGAAGCACTGGGTTGGGATGTTTTGTTTTGGGATTTTTGGGGGGTTTTTTGATGCACACTTAACCTTTATATAAAACTCTCTTATACATGAGTTTCTGTAGATTTGTTTATCTAATGTACCCAGACTAACACAGTTACCTTGAAACATAAAGACAAGAATAAACCCAACTATAACAAAATATGTTTCTTGGAAACCATCTGTACAGCTTGGTGAATTACAAATGAGCAAAACTTCAACTGAAATCACCAGTCCTGAACTTCTGAGGCTCCAGAACACAAGTCAAAAGGAACTACCCTCCAACAACAGCTCAAGATGATCTTGGGCAGCGGAGAAGAGCGGCGAGGTGATGGCTCATGACGGGATGAGGTCATCAGCTACTTTCTGCACAAAAACCTTTGAGGCAGCAGAGCGCGGTGCTATGTGCTGCCTTGCTTCTGTCCTCTTGTTCCCTGACTTGCACTCATAAACCTCCTTAAGACATCATCCATCTCCTCCAGAACTAAACAGGGCTTCAGGAGATGAGTGGGGTGTAAATTCAGAGATTCTCGCTTCAAGAAATATCCCTATTAACAGAAAATAGGTGAGGGGAAGAAAAACAAGAGATAAAGGAAGAAAGTATAAACACTTGACCTTTAGGGAAGGGGGGCCGGGGGGGGGGCGGCGAGGAATAACAACTCAGATTGGGAGTCAAGGGCTTGACTAAAAAAGTGGGAAACTGAAATTTCCCACTGGCTGGGTCACAGATCAAGGTGGTTATGTGCCATCAAGTAGATTCCAACTCACAGCGACCATAAGTGACAGATCGACTGTCCCACGGGATTTTCTAGACTGCCATCTTACAGAAGTAGCTCACTAAGTTTTATCCCACAAGGAGAGGTGCCCAGTGGGTCTGAACCACCAGCTCTTTGGTTGGCAGCTGAGGACTTAAATATGGCATCGACAGGGCTCCCTTTCACAGACCCATGAGGTCCCCCTTTTCAACACTAGGCCCCAAGACTAGGGTGAGCCCAAATCTAGTACGAGTCTGGTGGTGGTTGATTTTTATAGCAAAAGGACGCCAAAAATGTAACAATCTCATCTGCAAGTAACTAAATGAAACAAGTCCTAAAGCAATGTCATATGATCACAAATCACAAAGGGCACAGTCATCCAGTTATGCATTTCCTGCAACCCTATTAAATGCCAGGGAAATCAGAGGTCCCACCACCACACAGTTGAAATGTGCTCAAAAGTAAAAGGAAAACCTTCCAGGTGGGAGGTGTAAATGGTTAAAGGTGACAAAAAAAAAAATTAACCCGTACCAAGTTTTACATAGAAACTGGGTTATAGGTGTCTTAAGAAGTGTAAGAAGAAATTGGGGTGGGGTATGAAAATGTCATACAAGTCATCATAATAGGGGGTAACCAAAAAGAAAGAGTTTTACGGATGTTAAACCAGTTCAACTTCACAACAATCCAATGTGGTAGGGTCGTTCTCCCCAAGAAGGAAACGAGGGAGAAACTCACCTAAAGCACTAGCCTAGGTGGCAGCCTTGGGCAGGCGACGCTACTCCAGCAGTTGCTTTGAATACACAACCGCGGCGGCAGACTGCAGACCCATGACCTGGCTACTTTCATTCATTTTCTGGAAGCTCACTCACATCACCAAGGAAACATCTACGGCCGCCCCCAAACGTTCCCAGGATTATACAAATTGCAAGGCGGCTGGATCGAGATTTGCGGACAGGTATCGGCGATGCTGGGTGCTCTTGGCACGGCCCGTCACGACCTGCCCCGGACACCCCCGGTACCCTCAACAGGTCGAGCCCCAGCCCTCCCCCGAGCCCCGCCACCAGCTCCTCGCGCCTCGCGCCGGACCTTCGGAGACACCCTTCCCCGGAGCGCGTTCCACGGCTCCCCGCCGCCCCCGCCCGCCCGGCCGGGGCAGGGTTCTCACCGGGAGGGAGCCGGGGGACCCTCGCGATCTTGCTGGTGATCTCCGCAGTAAGCACCGCGAAGTCCTGCTCGTAGCCTTCGAAATCAGACGACATGACGACTCGGGAGTGACGGGCCAGACGGGGGCAGGCGCCTGGCTGGGTGAGGAAGGGAGGCGTGAGACCCCGGGGATGCCCTCAAAAGAAGCCGAAACCCGGAGACAGCTGCCAGCCGGGCCGCTTCCTGGTTGTTCGTCGGGCAATCGGTCCTCCGGAAACTGCGCTGGGGACGCGTTTTCGTTTCCGCTCTGGCGTCAGGATTTAGAAATTCGCGAAGGAAGAACGCTCCGGTTAGTCTTTTTTCCTTAATGCCTCTGAAAAGATGCGTGTTTGGGGGCCATCAGGAAAGCATTCCACCTCACTCTGGGGTGCGGTTCCGGCGCCCCAAGCCACAGGTCACAGGAGCTTGCTTCCCGACGGAAGTTTGAAAGGACGAACCTCCCGGAAGTGGCTGCAAGGTGGCGCGCCGGGCCTTAGCCAGGGGGTCCCTTCGAGGGCGCTGGCCGAAGGACGAGCAGGATGTAGCGGATCCCCCGTCTCAGCCTCTGGCGACCGCGACTTGCTTTCTGCGTGCCCGGGATAGAGGACCCTCCGACGGAGTCACTCGAAGCGGAGAAAATCTGTTCCGGGTGAGCCCAGGACACCCCGGAAATGCGATGGCTGAGAAGCGGGCACCGGGGACGAAACGGAGGTGGGAGTCAAGGCAGGGCATGTAACCGCGAGTTGGGCGGTCGTCGTCCCATGCAACCGAGGTCATCAGTCTCCGGAAAGTTAAGGTCAACCTCGCCGGGACGGAAGTTCCTCTCCTGAGTGAGCCTTCCTAAACGCTCCGCTCCAGGACACGGGCGGGAAACAGAGGCATCCGAAAGAGACATCTGTTGTTTGGGAATCTCCACCGCCCCGCCTGGGCCCAAGATCTTTCTTCGACTCCCGCCTGCCCAGACAGAAGTAACCCTTTCGCAAATCTCTGCGCCCCTCGCTGCCTTCTCGCCTGCTTCCTCCATCCCTTCTGGCAGCTCTTCTCTCATTCACGTTTAGAATCTGACTCGATTTCACCTCCTGCACCCCCATCCCCATTTCCTTGGGTGCCAAGGACTCGTCGTCCTGCTAATAGCAGGCGAATGGCATGGGCCACAGACTGATGTCTGGCTTATGCTCGGACTTAACCCCAACACCCTGTAAGTGGCGGCTTAGAGTACTGGGATGACTCGCGCCCTATTCTGGGTTCAGCTGCTTGCTTCCTTGCTACCTCCATCTGATCACTTCGCTCTCTCTCTCTAAGCCCATTTCTCTTCTCTGTAAAGAAGGGAGCTAGATTCCATCCTCCTGACCACTTTCCTTCCCAGCTTGAAAACGCAGTCTCCTCTGGAGCCGTTCTCTGCACATGGGAATAAAGTTGGGAATTGACAAGTTGGGACGAAAGCCAACCATTTTAAGCTCATGTTAATTACCTACATCAATTTACAGTTCAGATTTGGTTGACTAGAAAGTAGCTCTCTTTTGGCTTCATACCAAAACGGTGTGCTTGGGAGTAGGCTTTTGTACAGATAATCACTGGCACGAACATCGGCCTAAAGACTTTCTGCTGAACTTTACCATTTTGTTTTCTTCAGGTTGAGTTCCCAAGCCAGCCCCTGGTTCCTCCTAGTTAAGTTAAGGAGCTCTGAGTGCTTCACGGTGAGAATGGCTTGACAAACCTTCACATCCCGCACCTGGAAGGCATGGCAGTGTGGGAAGACCTGTGGACTTGTGGCCCCTGGAAATGTACGCCCAGAAAGAGGAAATCCCTCGTTCTTTAAAAAGAGGAAGGAATCCTTCCGCCCCGCAATGGGTACATTCTGCTCAGTTATCAAGTTTGAAAATCTCCAAGAATTAAGGAGACTGTGCCACTGGGGGCCCATCATTGCCCTTGGTGTGATCGCAATGTGTTCCACAATGGCCATGATTGACTCGGTCTTGTGGTACTGGCCCTTACACACCACGGGAGGAAGCGTGAATTTCATCATGCTGATAAATTGGACAATCATGATTCTTTATAATTACTTCAACGCTATGTTCATGGGACCTGGCTTTGTCCCTTGGGGATGGAAACCGGTAAGACGAAAATTCTCTTCAAGATGATGAACTCTAATGATCATGTGTTTACTTGTTGCCTTATCGAATACCCGATAATATCAAACAACCTGGACTAATAAGAATACTACACTGGTGGTGGAGCAGTTACCCATTTGGGCCCCTAACTGCAAGGTCAGCAGTTCAAAACTACCATTTGCTCCAAGGGAGAAAGAAGAGGCTTCTGACTCCCGTAATGGGTTAGAGTCTGGGAAACCCACAGGGGCAGTTCTACCCTGCCCTATAGAGTCGCTACGAGTCAGAAGTGACTTGATGGCTGTGGGTTTGCTCTTTTTCCTTACTTAGCTACTATCTCAGCCAACATTTTGCTGAATTTTAAAACTTTAGTTTTTAAAATTTTAGTAATAATGAGGAATGCCAAAGTATAGGGTGAGCAGAACACTGGCTGTGGTAGTGAAGGCTGAGTGCCATCCTGACTGGGCTGTGACTTTCAATGGTTTAGCTGTTAGGTACCAAAGGGATTTGGCAATTACATAATGATGCGATTCGGCGGTTCCATAATGACAGAGCTTGGCGGTCATGCTCCATTCTTTGACCTAGTAACTAAAGTACAGGAGGATTTGCCATCCTCTGTTTGTAGATCATGCTAGTTTTCACACAGCTGCCTGGTCTTTGGGATGCAACAGGATGACAAGTGAGGAGTAAGTGTGTTTTGATCACTGATCATGTAAGCTCAGATAATTTATTTTATAGCCCTTCAAAAATATTAATCTAAATACTCATTTCCCCACATAATATGATTGAATTTTTTTTTTTTAATCAAAGCGAGTGCAGTCCATGGTCATATCAGCTTGGGAATTGCTGACTGGCCTACTCCCGTCTTGTGCATTGTAGCTCCCACAGTGCATTGTGGCTCTAGAAGAATGTTCTTCTTGTAAAATGTTAACATTCCTCAGAATGGAAAATCACACGTTAGAAACTGCTGGACTAACTCATTATAAAAGTTCTAAATCATTGCAATGAAATCAGAAACTTGAGAAATAGACACCAAAAGGCTTTTGGCTTCTTAAAAATTGTTCCTGGAAATTGAGTGTGGTGAAGATTGCCCAGGTTTTGATCGGACTGAACTATTGAGCTGTCTATGTGAGTTTTGTCATTGCTGCCAAGTGAATGCTCGTGAATTTCCATCGTTCTTGCTGAGGCTCATCACTGGGGGCATCTGACAATTGCAGAAGCTTGGGCCCCTGTCCAGACCTCCTGGCCAGAATCCAGATTCTATCAAAATCCCCAACTGACGCATTTTAAAAAATTACCAAATGTCTTGCCATTGAGTCGTTGCTGACTCATAGTGATCCTATAGGTCAGGGTCGACCTGTCCTGTGGGTTTCCAGGACTGTAACTCTTCATAGGCGGAGAAAACTCCCAACATTCTCACAAGGAGCTGCTGGTGGTTTCCAACTGCTGACCTTGCAGGTAGCTGAACTCGTAACCAGTATGCCACCAGGGCTCCTCTAAATCTCCGGTACATTAAAGTCTGAGAAGCATGGGAATGCAGAAAGAAAATGCTTTGAAAATAATAATGTGCTTGATACAATTGATGTATGGATTGTTAAAAGAGCTGTAAGAGCCCCCAGTAAAATAATTTACTAAATTTTTTTCAAAAGAAAGAGACACTGGAAAGTACTCTGCAGATGAGTAAGACTTCATTCATACTGACAGCTAACAGTAATCTAGGAAAACAACCAAGGCGCTTATGCAAATGACTAGCCTATAAGGTAGAACGTGATTGATGCTCTTGACATTAGAAGGAGGTGATCACTTTCGGCTGGGTGCCGAAGGGAGGCGCAGCAATTTCCGCGGGAGGTAAGGAAGAGAGAGCGCAGGTAGTGGAGCTGGTGTGACGGAGTAGCAGTACAGCTGGCCGTGAAGACTTCAAGTGCACGAGAAATTGTGGCACCAGAGTTACTGGAGGCTTTCGAGCAGAGCACTGACATCATCAGAGCATGTTACAGGGATATTCTTTGGGCGATAAATGGTTTGGATTATAAACCAAGCCATGTGAAACTAGTTCTGAAGGGATTCAAGTGGCCCGGGAGAAGGGAGGTGATCACGGGCAAGTTAAAGAGGGGGAAGGGGGAGGGGTGGGGGGGTGTCAGCTGTTTCTCAGATCCAGACCTGAAATCCATGCCAGGCTGTCCGCTAGCTTTGACTGAACTCCTGTTCTGCTGAGCTTTGGGGCCAGGAGAAGCAGCTAGGTCCGGTGGGCAGGGAAAATACTGATTTTGTAAGATCTGACATGTTGCTCTTTCTGCTCAGATATGTGATGTGCTTTTCCTTTGTATTTTACTGCCAAGGAAAATTCTCAGGATACCATTTATCTCCAGTATTGTAAAGTCTGCCGAGCGTACAAGGCGCCCAGGTCGCACCACTGCCGAAAATGTAACAGGTGCGTGTCTGCCAGGGATTTTCAGTGGAGCATTTTGCCTCTGGCTCTGAAGAGTAGGATTAAAAAAAGTTACATTGTCAGTTTTTCACCCCCATATACAGGGATTAATTATGGTGATTAGCTGCCATCCCAACAACAGAATCACTCGGTCTCAAACATAAAAGAGACCTGTTTCCCCATGATTTATCTGACAAGCCTGCACACTTATTGAAAGTAATGAAAGAACCCAAGTGCCTATTACCACAAGCATTGGTCTTTATGTGAAGAATCCTAATGGGAGCAAAGGGACTCACGATTTAGAAATTCATGTGAAATAATACAGACCCTTTATCGTTGAACAGCTGTAGCCACTGATTATTAAGTGATTCATGATGTTGATCATTAGATATAGGGGAACCACTGGAGGTGCCCCCCCCCCCCAAATAAAGATAATTTTTTTTTTTTAAGGAAAAGAAAAAGTTTGGGTGAGGCCCAAACAATATCTTCCAGTAACAATAAGGAAAGGGAACACAGCCCCACTGTTGGATCGTACCACATGCGGCTTTCAGGAGTTAATTTGCCACTCAGTCAGTCAGTCACTCACTCACTCACTCACTGACTCATTCACCCACTCACTCACTCATTCACCCACTCACTCAGTCACTCAGTCAGTCACTCACTCACTCAGTCACTGACTCATTCACTCAGTCAGTCACTCACTCACTCAGTCACTGACTCACTCACTCACTCACTCACACACTCACTCACTGACTCACTGACTCACTCATTCACCCACTCACTCACCCACTCAGTCAGTCACTCACTCACTCACTCACTCATTCACTGACTCATTCACCCACTCACTCAGTCACTCGCTCGCTCGCTCGCTCACCCAAAGAAAGAAAAAAAAAAAATTTGCCAAGCCCAGCGACACACCTGAAGGTGACTGTGAGAGCAGGTAGAAAGGAAGTTAGAAGCTTCTTCCTGCTTGGGCCTATCACCTGGAGTGAAGAGCTGTAAGTGATGCTGCTGCAGTTCTATTGAGCTCCAACTCAGTCGTTGGGTCACAGCGCTCACAAACCCAGGCGCCATGCTCCGGTCTTTATGCAGAGCCTCTGGTTGGGTCGCCCCTCTAAACAGACATGCCTGTACCAGAAGCTGTTTCCAGGCCTGCCCTTTCTGCAACTGCTCAGACTGTAAAGGAGCCACTGTTGGTAATTTTAGCGACTGCCCTGCCCCTGTGACTTGTGGGCAGTCTGATTCACCTTGGCATGATCCTTTGAAGACCAAGGTTATGTCACACAGACAGGATTTACCGCCTCACGATTTATACCTACTGCTCTTGCCAGATGTGTGATGAAGATGGACCATCACTGTCCTTGGATCAACAACTGCTGCGGCTACCAGAACCACGCCTCGTTCACACTCTTTCTCCTCTTAGCGCCGCTGGGCTGCCTCCATGCCGCATTCATCTTCCTGATGACCATGTACACACAGCTTCACCACCGGGTGAGTGAGGAGGCCCTTTATCGGTTACCCAGGCCCGTGGAAGGGTAGTCACCAAGATCATTAGTGAAGTCCCTTTGGAAATGTGCTTTCTATGATTTAGAAGGGGGCGGGGAGACTTTACCTCTGTCTGGGTTCCTTCGTAAGAAACGTTAAGACGTAGTCCCTAAGGGGAGGACAGGGCTTTTGTTCTGGACCATGCCCCTCAGGAGGGGGGGTCGGCAAACTGGGGCTCTCGTACTTGTGGCTCTGAAGTAAAGTTGAAAATGAAACTATTATAGATTATTTTGTTTCCCTTATTTATAAAAATATATTGATGGCTCTCGAATAATTTTTAAGTTGTCGTAACGGATGGGATTGGCTCTTAAGTCTCAAAAGTTCACCATCCTCATCCTCGCAGTGTGGTTTTTACTCTGACACCCAGGGCTTGCTGGGAGTCAGGATCTCCCCCTTGTATGCCATAGTTAAATTAGTGGATTATTTTAGTACTGTGTCAGTGTAGATAGAGATGTACGTGGTTATTATGTACATAATAAAGCGCATTCGATGTCAAATTCACCTATTATAAGAATAGTCAGGGGCACGATTGAAGATGACAGGGAGGGCACCACCAAGGCATTCTCCTCCCATCAGAGCCCTGTGGCCGCTCTTTTCGGACTCCGGGGTTGTGACTGTGGAGCAGGGGCTTGCCCTCGAGCATACACCGCAACAGATCAGGGTGACTTCAGGGTCAGGAGCTAAAGTTCACAGGTCACAAATTCATGTCCATAAAGAAGCCTCGTAGATAAATAAGGGACACGGGCACAGCAGGCCTGTGACAAGGCAGCCCACAGGTAGTGTCATAGCTGACGCCTTCAGCTTGACTTTGGTGGTTGCCATTCTTGCGAAGCACCCTGGGAGAACTAGGGTTTGGGGGTTGAAGTCGTCATGTCTTAAAGGCCACCCCAACTCAGGATTTTCAAACCTGGTCCTGACCGGACAGCACATCTCGGTCCACAGCTGGCCTTCCTTCCTTTGCCACTTCTTCCCTCTGGCTGTGGGGCGGAGGGAAGAGATGCCTGAGGCTGCTTGTTGCTGTGGGAAAATCTGGGTGTCCGAGGAGCGCTTGAGAATCACTCTGACCGGCGTGTGGCACTGCTGGTGAGTGCCAGTCACCGCATTAGCCAGGAACCGCTGGCTTGCCTGGACTGGCTTGGGCCAGTGTCAAGTGGGTGTGCTCTTTTGGGCACGGTCTGTTTTAATGCTCCAGAGAAGAGCCCGCCCGTTCACCTCAACCAGCTGTGACAGTTGTGTTGTCATTGTGTGTAGCTCTCCTTCGGGTGGAACACGGTAAAGATCGACATGAGCGCAGCCCGCAGGGACCCCCTCCCCATCATTCCTTTTGGATTAGCTGCATTTGCCGCCACCTTGTTTGCCTTGGGCTTAGCCATCGGGACAACTATCGCTGTGGGGATGCTCTTCTTTATCCAGGTGAGTGTTTCCATAACCTCTCACTAAGAGTTGCCCGTGAGAATTTCATGGGGGTGACGAGACTGCACTTGAGCCTTGAGTGTGAAACAGAAATCCCGTTTGCTTGTTCCCGCGACATAATTGACTCCTCTCTGCGCTCTTCTGAGGATTGAGGTCATTTGGAATGTCCAGAGAATGGACCCCTCGTTTCCTGGCTGAGGTCTGGAGTTCTGTGGAGCGCTGCCGTGGGGAGCACGCCCCAGGCCTTGCCAACTTCTCCCTGAAGAGGCTGGCAGAGCCCAGTGATTGTGTTTCCCTGCCCCGCGTTCGAGTAATTCATTCTCAGAAAGATTAGGTGACTCACCTAAGGTGACACCTTTACTACAGTTGACACTGTGTTTCCCCCAGTGGGTGATCCTTGGCCCCTACAGACTGAGCTCGACCAAGCCAGGAGGGCTGTGGAAGCAGATGCCCACACTATCCTGGAGCACAAAAGCGTTTCAGTGCCAGAGGGGCACTCAGCCATTTTTTGGGTCTGAAAAGGGAGCAGTCGGCCAAATCCAAATTAGTATTTGAGTCCCTAAGTGCCAGCCTGTGTGTGCTCACTTCCTCTCCCTACACACTCCCATAGGTGCTAGAATCACTCTGTGCTTTCCTGAGGCTACAATGACAGGAATGAAGAGCCCCTTGTCCTCAGAGAACTCATAGTGATTAGCATCTGGAAAGAGTTAACAAATACCAGATAGCCTAATCCACCGCTTGAAGCCAAATTCTCTGATTGTGACCGAATAGGACAGAGATGAGCGGCCCATGGGGTTTCCAAGGCAGCACTAATCTTTTTGTTATTGTTGTTTTAGAGATTGTAACTCTTTTTTTAAAATCATTTTATTAGGGGTACATACAACTCATCACAATCCATACATACATCAATTGTGTAAAGCACATTTGTACAGTCATTGCCCGCATCATTCTCAAAACATTTGCTCTCCACTTAAGCCCCTGGCATCAGCTCCTCATCTTCCCCCTCCCTCCTTGCTCCCCCTTCCCCCATGAACCCTTGATAATTATTTATAAATGATTATTTTGCCGTATCTTGCACTGTCCGATGCCTCCCTTCACCCACTTTTCTGTTGTCCATCCCCCAGGGAGGAGGTTATATGTAGATACTTGTAATCGGTTCCCCCTCTCGACCCCACCTTCCCAGCATCGCCACCCTCACCACTGGTCCTGGATTCCCTGTGTTTCCAGTTCCTATCTGCACCAGTACATCCCCTGGTCTAGCCAGATTTGTAAGGTACAATTGGGATCATGATAGTAATCCCAAAAGTTGTATGTTTCATCAATGCTACACTGCACCCTGACTGGCTCGTCTCCTCCCGGCGACCCTTCCATAAGGGGATGTCCAATTGCCTACAGATGGGCTCTGGGTCCCCACTCCATACTCCCCATCATTCACAATGATATGATTTTTTGTTCTGATGATGCCTGATACCTGATCCCCTCGACAGCTCGTGATCACACAGGCTGGTGTGCTTTTTCCATGTGGGCTTTGTTGCTTCTGCGCTAGATGGCCACTTGTTTACCTTCAAGCTGTTAAGACCCCAGACGCTATATCTTTTGATAGCCAGGCACCATCAGCTTTCTTCGCCACATTTGCTTATGCACCCATTATTTGTCTTCAGCGATCATGTCAGGGAGGTGAGCACACAATGATATGATTTTTTGTTCTTTGATGCCTGATAACTGATCCCTTCGGCACCTCATGATCACGCAAGGGCAGCACTAATCTTAATGGAGCCAGGAGCCCGAGTGGCACTGACTCTGGGAGAAAGATGAGGCTGTCTGCCCCTCTAAAGAGTTACGGCCTCGGAACCATCTCCAGGAGCTCAATGAGTTACAATTGACTAAGTGTCGGTGGGTTTGGTTTTGGTAGCATCTTTATGGAAGCAGACTGCCACCTCTTTCTCTGAAAAAGATGCTGGTGTGTTCAAACTGCCCGCCTTTGGACCACCAGGCTGCTCCTGTATTCTGGAGATGCTTATAAAGTGCTATGAGAACCCGAGGGGGAGCACAGAACTGTGAAGGGATGTCTTGCCAAAACATATGTTTAGGCTGTTTCTCCTACTCTATTAACGTGTCCTTCAGGAAGACCCCCTGACGGCTGGGCCGGGGATTAGGTCTTTGGAACCCCTGCAGTGAGACGGTGGAACTCCTAACTAGGAGTGCTGGGCTTTCGGGCCCTGGAGCTTCACCCAACCCTTGTGAACTCTTTGCTTTTAAGCTGAACACGTTTGTATTTGGCTGTATATTTTCTATCAGTCCAGGGACAATGTCTTTCAAGTCTTCCCCCTCCCCACCCTCACCCTGTGCTTGTGATTAAGAATTATCATAGAGTAAAAAATATTATATTAGAAATAAGCTAAAATCCTGTGGGATAAGAGCTTGCATACAAGGAATTACTTATGCAGTCAAATAATCAAAAGCACGTGCGTTTAACTTTTTAAGGCAAACAGGAAATTCCTTAATACTGTATATCACTGCTACTTCTCATAAACTGAAGGTAAATTAAAAATAGAAGAGATTTTAACAGCAAGACACACAGGAGCAGTAATTAGATTATATCCCTGTTTTTATTACTGCTCTCATAACCTGGTTCAGCAGCATGGATTCTGATTAAAATAATATATTCGGCTTGGACGATGGATGGATGGTGTAATCCCCGTTCTGGAGGGACTCCAGATTGTGGTGGTAAAGAATAAAGTCGTAGGGAAGGGATGTGCAGGGGGCGGGGGCTGTCTTGGGATCCCAACATCACAGTTGACAAGCTGTGGTACTTAGCCGCCTCTGGTGTGTCTTCGTTGTGAAAGGGAGCCACGGAAGCTACCTCCCAGGGCTCGTATGAAGATGATTACCTTAACTGGTCGGAAGCCACATTATTCAATGGTGCTATCATTTTGTTTCCAGATGAAAATAATTCTCAGAAACAAAACTTCTATTGAATCATGGATTGAAGAGAAGGTACATTTTTATAATTTGTTCCTCACTGTTAATCAAGTACCAGATAATCAATAGACCGAGTTAGCTAACAAATGTCCCAAATGGAAACTTGACCGTCAAGGGACTCGTGAAGTTGATGGCTCGCTGCATTTGGCTTCATTTCGGCTGTAATCTCCCTGCTGCAGAAAGACGCTTTTCACCTAGCCCGAGGGGCTGGAGGGGTCCAAGCCCAGCCACTCATCCCAAAGCCTAGAGGAGAAGGTGGCACGTTTGAAAGGAATTTCCATCCCACCCAACCTCTAGCAAGTCTTTCTTAGTATTTGAGATGTCAGGTAAGGCCTGTAGGATTTAGCCTGTCAGCAGGCCTCACAGCCTCCACACGATACCATGTGTGTTAGGCCCAGTTGTCTAAAGAAACAAATCATGTGACACTCATGTATAAGAAAGAGCTTTATATCAAGAAGTAATGATAAGCCATGAAGGCATCTCAGCCCAGTCCACCCTAAGTGCGATGCTAGTTCCTAAGTCCTCTTCAGACTCACGTAGCTTCATGCTACTGACACAGAAGGGTCAGCACTGGAAAGCAGGAAGGTCACAAGCTGGTGGTGGATGCAGAGTCCTGTGCATCCCAGGCTGGTGGGGCAGGGCAGGGCAGTGGCCGCTCTCAGGTGGCCCACATGGGCCTATGGAGGCAGTCAGAGAGGCCAAGAAGCACTTCCCAGCTTATACGAAGGCCACGCCCCCAAGGAAGCATCATCAGGCCTGATTGACAGTTTGGATTCCACCCCTACACTTTCATGAGAACGCAAGTGGCTGTAAGATCCCGCTGCCACACCAAGTCATCCCAAATTGCCCAGAGTTCATACTTTTTATGCTTCTAGATTGCTGCACTTGTGTTATGTTCTCTGCCTCGGAGGCTTGTCCTCATTCTGCGTGCTTTCTTATCCCGCAAGTCTTCATGTACATGCCATTTCCTCTTCAGGATCCCTCCTGAACCTTCGCTAGATACAGTCAGTATTTCTGTCCCCTTTCTCCCATAGCAACCACAATCCATATAGGTCTCACATCATATATATCTCATATCATATAGCATTGGTAACATTCCCCCAACCTCACTGAGTGCTCATCTTGGGCTAAGATCTTGTTGCGGTCATTTTTGTAAACTACTCTCACCCTTACCTAGTTTTCATGTCAGTAGTCTAGATCTCTGTTCCCTGAGACCCTTACTCCATTTGGAAGTCTCCAGCGCTTTGTTTTATGAGCAGGGAAAGAAAGCAGCCTTTGCTATGTGGGCATGGGTAAAAACCCACTGCCGGTGAGTTGTTTCCCACTCACAACGGTCTTACCTGGGGCGCCAGAGAGCGGTCTTACCTGGGGCGCTAGAGGCTGTCGCTGTGCTGTAGCAGACTGCCTCTCTTCCTCAGAATGGCTGGTGGGTTTGAACACCAGCCTTCTCATTAGCAATCAGCGCTTACCCAGCCACCCACCTGGCCTTCTGATGGGTGTGGGTGGAGTTATGTATTTTAATAGACATATACATGTTAGCCACTTGACAGTTCTCTCTATGAATAGTTAATATAACTTGATAAATAATTGCAGTAAACTTTTTCCAAAAACATTGTTCCCTGATAATGAAATGTTTCAGTAGCCTAAAATGTTGACATTAAATTAACACACACATGCACACACACCCATGAACAAGACGTTATGAAATGCTGATTGATATTTTGTTTAAATGGGCATTCTGGTCCTAAGCTTAAATTTTAAAAATGTGATTGCATGTGTCAAAATTATTAGCCCTCTGAAGATTTAAACAACAAATCCTCGTAGGTGTGTAGATGTTTGGGAGGAATAAATAATGTGTCTCTGCACCATTAGGTGTCAGTGGAACTTAAGCAATTTGAAACCAGTTTATTTCTTTAGTGAAAGTACGGAAGAATTTTGATACCTAGAATATAATTTTATGCCATCTGAACATTTCTTTATGTATATGCATAGTATGTATATATAAATGAGCACGCATGCAAGTGTGATGATTATTTTAATTTAATTAAAAGCAGATCTGAACATGCCTGCTAGACTTTTACAAAACCCTTCCCAACAAACAAGGCCTCCACTGCTGCCATGCACACCTCCCCCCCTACCACCTCCCCCACCACCTCTGCTGTTCCCACAAGTCACCAGGCACTGCCCAGCCAGGTCCCTGCATGTGCAGTACCCCGAGAAGCAGCAAACCCTTAAATCAGCCTGTTCTCATCATCCCTTCTTTGATCCTAGAGCCCTTTTACGCTGCCTAGCAACCAGGAGCGTGAAGGCTTTGTAAGGCTGTCGTGTGAATAAGAGTGTTTGACTGTTTATTCCTAATTGGGCCCTGCCCGGTGTTTTCTGGGTAGCCACATCCACAGTGGGCATTCTTCCTGTGTCACGGTACGGGTGAGGGTGACGTGGTGGCCAGGAGGGAGTATTTCTGTAACGAAATGCTGACATGATGGAAGCCATCCGAGACGGAGACATTGAAGCATCGGCCCTCTCCTTTCTCTCTCCCCACAGGCCAAAGACCGCATCCAGTATTACCAGCTCAATGAAGTCTTTGTGTTTCCTTATGATTTGGGAAGTAGGTGGAGGAACTTTAAACAGGTCTTCACGTGGTCAGGGGCCCCTGAAGGAGATGGGCTGGAGTGGCCGCTGCGAGAAGGTTGTCACCAGTACAGCTTGACAGTGAGTATCGGGTTTGTCACTAGACCAGTGTCCTCAGCCTTCCTCAGGCCGCGGCCCTTTCATGCAGTCCCTCATGTTGTCGTGCTCCCCAACCATAAAACTTATTTTCGTTGCTACTTCATCACTGTCATTTTGCTACTGTGATGAATCGGGCGACCCCTGTGAAAGGGTCGTTTGACCCCCAAAGGGGTCACAACCCACACACCGGTCAAGAACCGCTGCACTAGACCTTCCATTTTGCCTCCCCTGCTGCCCCATCCTTCCTAGCGTGTGCAGGTGACGTTCTGGAGTAAAATGAGTGATGAAGAAATGTTCAAGAGGGAAGTCTAACCCTGAGTGAGTCACAATCGTGAGGTTGGCACAGGACCAGGCAGTGTTTCGCTCTGGGGCTCATAGCAGTGCTCTGAGTCAGAAGCAACACCTGACAACAAACAACCACAAGTGAATGACCTAAACCAGGGGCCGGCAAACGGTCAAGTTGGAAGAGCCAGTCCTGTCCCTCACAACAACTTAAAAAAAAGTATTCGAGAACCATAAATGTATATTTTTACAGGCAGATGAAATCACCATTATCCAAATAACATCCTTTAAACGCATCAGTTTAACTTCGGAGCCGCATGTGGGAGCTGAAAGAGCCACATGGGGCCCACGAGCCGCAGTGTGCAGACCCCTGACCGAAGGGTTCCTCGGGGCTCATCTCTCCTTTTACTGAACCCCCGCTTTGAGCGAAACGCTTGATTCCTTAACTCTGTTTTTTAACACAGTGGCCTCCCCTCTGTTCCGTTTTGCTTTCCAAGAGGCATCACCCTTTCCAATCAGCTGAGTCTGGCCCCGCTCAGTGTGAACACCTCATGTGTCCTCTACCTCATTGTCTGACCTCTGTGCTCTCTGAATTCATGACCCCCCCCCCCCTTCCCGTGACAGTCTGCCCTCCACTTTGCACTGGGCACTTGACCGCATCACTTGTCTGTCATTCTTGTAGCATGTCTTTCCTGACAAGAATCTCAAGCAGGGGCCCTGGGCTTTCCTTACTCTCCCTCCTGTTTCTCATTCCATGCTGCTGTGAATCACTGCATTGCTGACCCACTGGCCAGTGAAGTGTAGCCTTCGTTCAGATTCTTGTTTTCCGAGCTTGTGGTTGGTCTGCCCTGTCTAAGGAATCGCTCCAAACCCCAGCGTCTTCCCCCACGGGCCGAGCCTCTCTCCCTGGCCCAGCCCACAGGGCTGCACTCTGAAAAGACCCAGGTGACGTTGCAGAGTGGATGCTGAGGAGAGAGTGCCCCTCAGCCTCTGCTGCTGAGGCTGGAGCCCTTCCTGTGCTAAGAGGCATGTGCCCTGTAAGGTACCAGTGGTTTGAAACACTGGGAAGTTGGAAGTTTGTCTGGTCCTTTAATAGTAGGTGAGGAGAGGCTTTTTTTTTTCCCCAAACCCTGAAATACTTCACTTAATTTTCTCTTATATCTTCCAACAGATAGAACAGTTGAAACAAAAAGCAGATAAGCGAGTCAGAAGTGTAAGTAACTCTTTTACAACAATACCAATTAATTTGTTTCTTACTCAACCCCATGTAGGATTTTTATTGCCTTTGGATAGACACAGTCGGTGGCTCTTATTAACTAATGCCATAATACGCATTTATGAACATGGGCTGCAGTTCGCTTCCCTTTGGCCTTTGTTTAAATAGCTTGGCCTGGAGGTTCAGCAGGACTTTCGTCAGTAAGAATTTAATCAGCAGTACTGTTGCTGAAACAGAAACGTCATGTCCTCCAGACAGCTCATGCAGTGTGAATCCCGTCTTCCCTGACCCTGTGGTCTAGGACACTGGCCTGTAGCCGTGTGTGGCTCGTGGGATGTGAATTCTTTACAAATGGAATAGAATGGCAGCACGCGCCACTTTGTGTCTAGTGGTCCCCACGCTGGGGAGTGCAGATGTGCAGTCCGGCTACCTCTGTAACCTCATTCTTAGCCACGTGCTTGGAATGAAGACTGAAAGGCCTGGAGAACAGGAAGTGTCCCGGCCTCTCGTGAGGGCCCTGGGGTGTGGGGGGGATTGGAAAGGAAGATGGCTCGTCGCTGGATGCTGGAGGCCCCCCTTTCACACTGTGCTCAGCCATTTGGAGCGCAGCCCCTTGTACGTAAACACTCCCATCGTTCTTCTGGCCCCTGACGGCAGGTGCGCTATAAAGTCATAGAAGACTATAGTGGGACCTGCTGTCCTTTGAACAAAGGGATCAGGACCTTCTTCACAAGTCCCTGCACGGAAGAGCCTCGGATGCGGCTGCAGAAGGGGGAGTTCGTCTTAGCCACCAGAGGCTTAAGGTAAGTGGCGCCCCGTGAAGGGCAGGCATTCTGCAGTGACAGGATTGACTTGTCGCCTGAAGAAGTTCACTGTCGATCTTTTCAATGTTTCAGATACTGGTTGTATGGAGACAAAATTCCCGAGGATGCCTTCGTAGAAGGTACGGAATTGGATGTTGACAGGGCAAGGTGGCTAACAGGGTTCTGAATTCTGCCTCACTGACTGGTGGAGAGCCACATGGCGAGCACAGTAGGGGGCTTCATAGGAGGACAAGTGACTAAGAGACCAGAAGGGACTCCTTGGTCTTTCTCCATAGACGTATGTGCCAGACTTCATTTGTGTGTAAATGCTGCCCTGTGACAGGGAAGCCCCAGCAGCCCTCCGAGGTGGGCACTGTTCTTTTTGCTGGGCTGACCGGGGAGGCAGCCAAAGCAGAGAGGCCCAAAGCCCCTCAAGATAGGTAGAGCCCGGACATCAGCCAAGCAGCTTGACCCCCAGGCCTGTGTACTAACCCCCTGTCACTCCCCTCACTGGAATGTTCTTTGTGAGTTAGCATGAAGCCTAATGGCTTGAAACTTGGCCTTTGATTTTTTTTTTTCTTTTTTTAATTTGTAGAATTCTTCCTTTCTTAAAGTACAGATTAACCTGGGGCACTCTTTACAAACCACCCTAGGTTAATCTTGAGCTGACCTCAAATGGGAGTGAGGGGGCCTGGTTCTAGAAAATGCCGTGGTAGAAAAAGCCGCAAAGGGACCTTGACCAAAGCGAGAGGAACAGCAGAAGCTCGGTGGACACCGACACCCCCCACCCCAACCCCTTTCGCTAGGTGGCACGAGTGAGCGCTCCGGCGAAGTCCCCGAGTGGAAACTTAGAGACTGGCCTCGATCACAGTCGCCCCTTTCCCATCTGTTCCCCATGAGCCCCCTTTTAACCAGTTAGGCACACTCAGAAGTCCTGTTTCTTACTGCCCCCACCCCTGACCCCCCACCCCCGTGCTGAGCAGAGAAAGGAAAGGGGTGAAGAAAGAAAGTGAAACCCTAGTCATGTGTGGAGCATCTGCCTGTGCTACCGCTGTCCCGTTTCCTCCCACAGGTGTGTCGAGACTCAGGGGGTGGTTCCCCAGGAAGTGTGTGGAGAAGTGCCCCTGCGACGCTGAGGCCGACTGGCCTCCCGAGGGCGAGAAGAAAACCAGATAGCCCCTGCTCAAGTGCATCCGCCTCCAGGGCCTCCATTACTTGAACACTGTGCATAGCCGACCGCAGTATGCACCGAGCGGCTCTGCTGGCAATGCCCTTCTCCAAGGTGCCCCAGTGCCACGACTCCAATGTTCTTATTGCCATGTGGACGTGGAGAAGCCATTCCGCACCTGCCTTTGAATTCCTGCTGCCCCCTCCCCACTCCCGCCCCATCAAGGGGAGGACACTTGGTTCAAGTAAGCTGACGGGGTTGGGGTTTCTTGGATGCACTGCACACTCGACCTCCGCTGCAGACAGTGCCCGGGTCCAGGAGCGTCTGCATGCGATGATGCTATCCCTCCGTGGTGTCTCCCTCCGTGGTGTCTCCTAAGTGGTATTCTAGACGCTAGAGAACCTAAGCTGTCAGACTCACCGTCAGCTCCAGTTTGATCAGTGTCTTTTACTAATGCCGACTTTGATCAATTAAAAGATCAGTGGCCATTCTGTATAAGTCACCGTTGTTTTGTTTTGTTTTCATCAAGCTGTCTTCGCTTTCTTTTCTGCTGGTGAAACAAGCTTTGTCTTAGTTCTTTCTAGAGAAGCTGCTGCTCTACAGCCCCTGGTCGTACAGTGGCCCCTGGAGACATGAGCTTTGAGGTACACATGTTAACCCAGTATGCAAACCCCTGGGTCAGTGGTTGGGACCTGCAGCGGCTCAGAGAGGGAGAGAGGCTGTGTGCTCAGGGGAAGCTGTCAGCCTTGGAAACCCTCTGGGGCAGCTCTGCCGTGTCACATGGGCTTTAGGTGAGTGGGAATCACAGCAAGGGGGATCAATGGTGTACCGAGGTTGTAGCCGCTTAAGACCTTTCATCTGGTGACCAGGTTGCTCGTGTCAAGTTGACTATGTCCAAAACCAAAGTAAGTGATAGGATCCACACTGGTGCACACTGGATACTTAGGAAAGATTATCTAACCAGGTGCAGAGTGCACTCACTCCTCTGGACTCGGTAACCTGTTCCAGTATTCCTTCTGCCTAAGGCAGGGGCCCTGGCATCTCAGGGGCTAGATGTACAGTAGTTATGAATGAGGAAAGGGCACTGAGAAATTCAACAGTGAAGGAAGCAGGACTCTGCTCCGGTCGTGGGGTGGACAGAAGGGTGTGGGAGGACCAGTGAATAAGTTCAGGTGCAGGAATGTAAGAGAGGGTGGGGGTAGGGGCTCTTAATGTAGGTGAGACTGAAGCAAATAGGGGAGCAGGTCACGTTCTGGGGTGGGGTGGGGGGAGCACAATGAAACACCACTACGATATGTGCAGCACGGTGGGAGAAAGCAAGTTGGAATGAGTAAGAGGAAATGAGCAAAGAGGATCCCCGGCGTTCAGTCCTGAAGGGTTTACTTGGGTCATCACGCTGGCTTACACATCAGACTCGCCTGGGGAATGAGCCCAAGGGCCAAGCTGGACCCCAGACCAATCATTCAGAACCTCTGCGGGTGGGGTCCCAGCAGCAGCATGGTTTTTTGTAAACTTCCAGCTAACTCCCGAGCACAACCAAGTCGAGATCCACTAGTTTACTCGATTGTTCAGTAGCCTTTGTGTCCGTCGTCGTCCTCCTCCTCACAGAAGTAAGCACAGCAGTGTGTTTCTCTTAATTTAAAGACATTTATTATTTAAAGACAAGCAGAAGCCATCCGTTTGAATTGGGGGTAGGGTACAACGAGGACTGACGTTCAGAGGATAAAAACCAACGAGCCACCTGCTCCCTTCCCAGAAGATAAAGGCTGTTGTGACAACACCCTGCTCGCCCAGAGGTCTTCCTTCCACTTCCGCAAGTCTGGACTCCTCGTGTCTCCGTTGACTGAAACAGTGCTCTTTGGCCTGCATTTCAGCTCTGTCCCCATCATCCAGCTCCGCAGCCAACTGTAAGGAACAGAGGGAGTCGCCGGCTAACGCTGTAGGGAACATGGAAACAACACTGTTTTGAAGTGTGAACATTCTTTGGTGACCGAGCTGAAGGCCTGAAGCTCAGGTAGAGAGGCGATGCTCAGCATGCTACAAACATTCCCTCTGCAGACTTCACACAGACGTACACAGAAGACATTTGCCATAGACAGTCATTAAGATCCGCAATGTGTGTGGTTTTGTCGAGTAGCAAGAAAGCCCCTGAATGATTCACAGCGTTTAAAGGTCTCATAATTTGAACATTGGGAGGCCGACATGTTGGGGCCTTCAGCAAGTTTTGACTGCAAAATACAAGGAAGGATTGCAAAGGGTCACTGGCCCTTGGATTCATGGTCACTTAGAAGCTGAATTGGAGATGGTGAAGATAGGCCATGGAATATAAAAAAGGATGCCCACAGGGGGGCATCTCATAGCAACACCCTAAGACAGGGAAGAGCTCCCCCTGTGCGTTTGCGAGACAGTCTTTATGAGAACAGAAAGCCTCGTCTTCCTCCCATGGAGTGGCTGGTGGCTTCAAACTGCTGACCTTGCAATTAACAGTCCAGCATGTAACCACTATACCACCAGCGATGGATTCAACTCGATGGCAGTGAGTTCAAAGGAGTTTATTGATTCAAACAAAAGCCACTGCCGTTGAATCAATTCCAACGCAGTGTGATCCTGTGTGACAGAGTAGAACTCCTTACAGTTTCTGAGACTCTACATCTTTTTGAAAGCAGACACCTTTATTTTTCTCTCACAGAGCAGATGAGGGCTTTGAACTGCCAACTTCATGGTTAGCAGCCCAATGCTTAGTCCACAGTGCCACTAGGGCTCCTATGTTGATAGAAGTAACCCTAAAATCTTAAGAGTAGCCAAATGTAAAGGAGGAGGGACAGGACTTATGTATGTAGTCAGGCTCAGTTTCCATAAGACTCAACATTAAAAAGGGAAAGCATCAGCTATGGCTTTAGAACATATTACATCAGGTAGAAAGGACCAAGACCTGGTCCGTGTCTCCCACCAGCAGCAGCAAGCAAGCAGGCGGGCGGCCTCCAAGCCCCTTCCAACCACAAGTACCTTGATCTACTCCTTGATCGATTGATACAGGCTATCGATCTGCACCCGGAAGTATCTGGAAAGGTCTGAGCGCTTGGCTTTCAGTGTTGGTGTCAAGAGTCCATTTTCAATGGAGAATGGTTCTGGGTGAAGATAGATTGTTTTGACCTGGAAGAGAAGATGAAACACACACACGTGATTAGTGTTGATTTGGATTCCCCTGCAGCGTGCTTATGAAGAACCCAGATTAAAGAGTATTTGACACTATACACATGGAGCTGAGCAATCAGGATAGCGATGGGCACGGGGACAGAATGCCCAAAGAAAGCGGGGCGGAGGGGGGTGGGGGAAGTGACAGGTCCAACAGATCATGAAGAGCACAGAGAAATATGAAGAACAGTAAAGCGGAGCAATGTCACGGCCATTGTCCCATCGCTCAGTGGTTCAAAGCCCAAAATCTCTGAGAAGCACAGACTTAGACGCCCTGACAAAGGATGACATTAAACAGCTTCTCGTTTGACTTGACAGACCAAGACAACATCAGTACATACTTGTTCAAAGGATTTGAGGCCACTCTCTTTGCCAAGTTTCTGCAAGTCTTCCAGAATGGCTTCCTGCACTGCCTGAGAGGATAAATGAGGGGGAACGTGCCTGAATGAACAGCCAATGGGACCCAACCCAAAATGCCCAGAAAAGTCTGTCACATTAGAAATCGGAGAAACGCCAACTCAACGTGCTGTAGGGGGAGGTTCTTTCTATAAAGCATTATGTATTTTAGATTTAATGCCCACTTGCACCTGTGCAGGGGTAGAGTTCAACTTGTCAGATCACAGCCTGATAAGGCCTCCTGGGAGGTATGGCCTTTTCACGGGACTCCTCTCTCTCTCTCTGCCCTTCCTCTTACTGCTTGCTGGGACTCTGTGATTGCCTCCAACTGTGGTTCCATGGGGGCCGCCCCCCACCCTGAGATCTGTCAACCCGTGCCGTATTTCCACTGACCTTGAAGCCATATGACTCCGTACCCACCGGCCTGTGGTTGCCCCGCTTCCCGCTAGCATTGAACCTATGGACTACTGGAGGTGGACTGGACCGGGATGACTTCTCAATATGAAATTACTTCTTGATGCAAAGTGCTTTCTTACATATATGAGTGTCCCTGGTTTGGTTTCCCCAGCTGATCCCCAGCACAACTCAAATTAGTTGGTTTTGTTTTTTCACCCATATCCTGTTGACCATCTAATTGAACCAGTGAATCCATACGGGTTGCAGCCACCTGCCCCGGACAAAGGAAGGACCCAGTCCAGCAGAAAGTGCCTTGGCCCAGGAGTGCCCAGCTGGCTGCAGCCTCCCCTCCCCCACAACAGGCCAGGTGGGAGAGTACATCAAGCTTTCCTTTGCCAGACTTACTTGGTTTTTGCATAGTTCTTCGAAGGAGCCTTGAACTCCAAATTTGGCTGCAAATGAAGGAAGTGCATCTGAGTCTGGAACCACGATGCCTACTAAGGATGACTGTGGAAAGGAAGCAGAAGGCACAAGGACACATGAGAGCCAACCTAGGGATGGCCTTGGGTGGAGAAAGCAGGAGGAGCCTCTGGAAAAGAAAGTTCCCCGGTACTAGCAGGTCAAATCCACTACTGGTGCCCTAGTCCCTTCGCCTCCTACTTAAACACCCCCTGGGAATGCTATCCATCTCCATGCTGATCCCCCATTACAAACATGCTCTATCAGACTGTGGTCCCAAAGAGATGATGCTCAACACCAAGCGTAAAGCATCTCTGTCCTGCCTATTCCCCACCTGCCCCCCAAAAAGGTGAAATTTAAAAGTTCACTATACAAAATGCCATATAATGTTCCACATGTAATATGATCCGCATAGATTATAATATAAACATGGCGGGTACAAGTGGAGGGTCACTGATGAGGAGGGGAACCTTCAATGAACTGGATTAACACATGGCCAGAAGTAGACTGAAACATACCAACCATGATGACAATGGCTCAGGACTGGATAACATAGGGGCGCCATGGAGGGGGCGGATCGCAACTCAATAGACTAGAAAACACTGCTCTGTTAGCATGGAAGCTCACCGTAACATAGGGTTCTGTAGAAAGAACGACCACCTTTGGTTATTTTTCTGCCCACTTCTTTGCCGGCTATGATAGTTTGGAGGGGCTGATTGGGGTTCTGCATTTATAGTGCCCAACAACAGGTTTGGAATGCCACTTTGCCTCTTGAATTTTGCCCAGTTAAGTTCTTCTCCTCCTAAACCCGCTATAAACAAGCTGTTGTGGCAACAGTTAAAACTCCATCTTACCCGTAAGCTGTCCCCATGGACAAACATCTGTGCCACTGCTCTGCTCCTGATATAGACATTTTCTATCTTCTCTGGAGCGATGTATTCTCCTTGGGCCAGCTTAAAAATGTTCTTTTTCCGATCGATGATCTTCAGAGTCCCATTCTGTATAATGCAAACAGAAGCGTCAAGTGTTTTTAAGACCTGGGGGCAGGTGGCGGGGGGTGTGTGGGGGGCGTGTCAGTGTTGGAGGGGGCGAAGTCAAGTCTTCCGTCTTTGGATTTCACTTCTCTAGAGACTTGACTTCTGTGAGACTTTCCCGGATTTGGGGACCCGCTGGGCTTCTGTACATGGTTGCCTCATCCAAGCCAGAAGTTTTACAACTCTCAATTCCCAGAAACTTCCTTTTCAATGACTCCATTTGCAGGACTCTCGGGAAAGAAAGACTGGCTACCTTTTGTGGAGACCTTGGAATTAGTTAGACCTCCTTTCCTCCGCTTCCTTGGTCCACGTATTCCTCCGGTTTAGATCAGGGAGTAGGCAAAAAGGCTGACTGTTTTAGCCAATCAGGCAAGTCAACAACTGTGCTTGTTAGGACAGAAGCCAGTCTGGCACAGGCTCCCTGACCAGTCAGCACTGGTCATTCGCAGCTTCATTTCTTTAAGCTAATTAGCCTGAGAAGCCCCTAGGAGGCTCCTTTGGATTTGGATAGTGGAGTTAGGACAGGGTGCAAATGCAGTACACATGGTCACAAGCTAAGTAGGACAATGGGAGCCATCAACAAGGCTGACTCAAGACCTGAGTTCTCAAGAAGCGGAAAACAGCCCAAATGCCCATGAGTAGAAGAGTGGGTATAGGAATTCTGGAATATGCGCACAATGGAGTACAATGCGTCCCTCAAAAACAATGATGAAACTGAAACACCTCATGACATATGGAGGGAGCTGGAAACCGTTATGCTGAGTGCAGTTCTCTCTCTCTCTCTCTCTCTCTCTCTCTCTCTCTCTCTCTCTCTCTCTCTCTCTCTCACACACACACACACACACACTGCCAAAGGGTCAATTCCAACTCACAGTGAGCCTATAAAACAGAACTGCCCTTGAGTGTTTCCAAGACTGTAATTGTTTCTAGGAGTAGAAAGACCCGTCTTCCTCCCAAAGAGTGGCTGATGATTTTGATCTGCTGACCTTGCAAATCACAGCCCAACATGTAACCACCACTCCACCAGGGCTCTTTGAGTGAAGGACTCTCAAAGAGCAACGATCCCATGAGTTCACTCCTACTATACAGATGCACACAGGCTTCTGCTCTCAGGTCATATAATCTTCTACCCCAGTCTCCCAAGCAATGAGGGAGAGAGCCTGCCTGTCCCCCATGACCCATAAATCACCCCCTCTACATGTACATCTTGCAAATCACTCCAACAGAGGAGATCTCACCTCAGCTTGGGTCAGCTCATCAAGATGAGAGGAGAGGAAGAAGGCCATTCAACTGCTACCATACAACATTATGCTAAGGTAAGGTGACCAGATTTTAACATTGGTAAAGTGGGACACCATTGATAAAACTCATATCCTGGCGAAATAGCCACATGGCAGTCGAAAACCATATACCCTAGCTTGTCGTACATTCTTTCCAAAAATCAGGACTTTTAAAAAAATGCCACGGACGCGGGAAAAATTGTTAAAAATCGAGACGTCTGGTCACCTTATGCTAAGGACACCCCAAATCAATAGTCACTTCTCCAGTGGTGATAAGCAAACCTTTCTGAAAACCCAAGTCCAACTTGGGGAAGGGCGTATGTATATCTAGGTGTGGTAGTTATAGAATCTGTTTTCAATTTGAGAGGATTAAGAGTGAAGGGGTGGAGTTTAGCCTGTCAACCAGGTCGAAGCTTGATGACCTCATTTGGAGGCATGAAGGAGATAAATAGCTCGTTGGAGGCGGAACACAAGCTCATACCCTCAGAGCTATTGCATCTGACAAGACACGTGGAACTATGCTAGTTCCCTGAGCTGGAGGAGCCATATGGAGTCCCCTGCCAGTGCTGAGATGCTTACAGTGCCACTGAATCCACAAGACTTCCCATCCACTGGTCTGTGATCTTCCTGCATTCGGCGTCATTGCATGAGTCTGAAGAGGACTTTATAGATTGGTATCAGACATATGGGTTAATATTGGACTTGATCTGGACTGGGCTGGGATGTTTCCTTAATGTACAATTACTCTTTATATAAAGCTCTTTCTTATACACATATGTCTCCCTGGGTTTGTTTCTCTAGTCTATTCAAACTAACATCCTCAAGAAAGGTGATTGCATTTCTGTTGGCGGGTAAACTGGGAGAAGCACTCTCATCAGGAAATACTTAACAATACTTGTATAGAACCCAAGGGGGAGAATATGCCCTGTACTCTGTTCCTAATTGGACATTTTTAAAAACAGTTTTGTTGGCATACAACTCACATATCATACAATTCAATAGTTCAGACACATCAAAAAGAGTTGTACAATAAGTGGGCACTTTGGATCTTGTTTCTAACCAGCCCTTGGTGACCCAGGCCATGTGCTATAGACTACTGGGACTTTAGACTCTGTTCTTTTGAGCTGTACAGCATACTTCATAGGCCGCATCAGAAGGATTCAGTGCGGAAGCTCCACTAAGTGAACTGGGCTTTCCTCAAACTCACCTGTAGACGATTGAAGGAACTGAGATCCTTCCTTGGACTTAATGCTGAAGCACCCTAGTGACCAGCAGATGACTGCTTGCCCAAAGTGCTAGAATTGGCAGTCATTAGACATTGGTTCTGATCTCTTGCTTTAAGGCCACCCAATAAATGGTGGCCTGGGACTACCATATACTCACGAGTTTAATGCCCTCCTGGCTTTCTTATGACATGTATTAATCTGGTAGGCATGATTCTGCCTTTGTGACTGAGTGCTATTGAAAGTTTTGTCTTCATCTTTGTCTAAGTACAGATTCTGCAGGAGCACAATGAATTGTTTTGGAATTCCCATTTGTCTAAATGGTATACATATTTTGTTATGATCTACACAGTCATCTGCCTTTATGTCATCAATAAAATACAAGTACACATTTAAAAAAAAGAAAGTTTTGACCTATCGCCAACCCTCAGCAGTCATGTATATAGTATCCAGTCACTTGAGTTTAATCTGTACAAGTCAACAATTCATGTATTATGATCTGAAGTCTATAGATGTATAATTTCCTTTTCCCAACAATGTTTTAAATTCTATACCATTGGCAAGTTGATGACACTCTCAATAGAATTATCTTATGGCCCAGGGAATGATTTATAATAGTTCCTACCGTAAAATAATAATGATGTCTCCAAAGTGAACCAGAGACACATATAAACCATAGATGCATGCATGGATTTTGAGATCCCACTTAATTCTTGTACCAATCTAGGAACAATTCCTTCTTATAACATGGCCCTGCTTGATACTTATCTTCATGAAGATTTGGGAGCTATAGCAAAGTGTGGTGAAGAAACCAGTTGATGCCCAGCTATCAGAAAAAATAACATCTGAATCCGACTTCTTAAAGACTTATCTTAAAGCAGGCAGCTATCTAAGTGAGACATCAACTAAGTCCACATGGAGGAAGCACATCAGCCTGTGTGATCCAAGGATTGTAAATAATAAAATCCAAATCTAAAGGAGGACATGATATCAGAGCTGAAATTGTGAACACCTGGTTTACAGAAGGCTACGAGTGACAGTAGAAGCCCAAAATCCATTTGCAGGGTCCCCACATGCATTAAACCTCTGATGAATCCCTTCTAACCATAGTCTAGGGCGTGAGTAGCCTTGCTATCAGACACAGATCATTGTAAAGTTGGTTATGGCAGTTGTAGCTAGGTTAAGGTATATCAGTTGATCTCCCTTTTGACCCATTTTAAAGCTTTTCCAGTTTTTTATATTTTCTGCTTACTTTTTGATAGAACATTTCCAGTGTTGTGTCTAAATAGGGTTGTGGGTGTTGTTTGGTTGCTTGCTTCCTGTTTGTTCTGTATGATTTTCTGTCTATGGAATCAGGGTAGGGAGATCTATCAAGACAGCACGGAACTGATGCAGTGATAATTGGATTGACAATTGCCTGAGGGCATGGCAAAGGAGGACAGGGAGACATGGGAAGCTAACGACAGTGAGTATGAGAATAAGATGTCCTGACATTGATTGCACAAATCTTAATGTGATTGTGTAATATGTAAAGTATCTGCCAATAAAACTTTTTTTTTAATCTAAAGACCTGAGCTCTCAACTTGAGCCTAACAGACATTCCCTGAAGGTGCTTTATAAGGTTCATGTGACTTGGGGTGAGGACATGCCTATCGCCTACACTATAGGCCTGTTTAAGCAGGAAACGTACCAGATGCCATTAGACCCAAATCTAGGAAGTAGATCACTAAGACCAGTGCTCCTGAAAAGTTTGCAATTGAAAAACAAAACAAACCCTCCTTGGATTCACTTAAACTTGGTAATGTTGCACAAGAAAGGAGTCTGAAGGGCTAGTTTATATTCCTGTACCCTAGTATGTAGTGGCAGGAGCCCTGGTGCCTTCTTGGTTAAGTGTTGAACTGATAAAAGCAAGATCAGCAGTTGGAAACTACCAGCTGCTCCACGAGAGAAAGACGAGGCTTTCTCCCCCGGTAAAGAGTCCCAGTCTCAGAAACCCACAGGGGCAGTGCCACTCTGTCCTAGAGGGTGGCTATGACATGACCCCTCTTGGACATCGCAGGTTATGTCACCAACTTGATGGCAATAAGGTTTTTTTGTTGTTAGCGTGTAGTGGACAAAGAAAACTTTTTCAGAAGGGAGACGCCTGAAAAGTCCCCTCAGGGATTCCAAGATTCCATGACTACCATGAATTAATTCTCTCTTCATAGAAAAAAGAGGTGGGACTGCTGCTAGCAGTTTATCAGCACACTAGGCTGGAGCAGTCTCCCTCTGTCTGCCACAGAGGAGGCTGTGAGCAAACACCTCACAAGTCCCACTGCTTTTGTTTGGCTGCATCTCTGTAGACGGAGTGAAGAAAAACACAGTGGGCTCATGGAGTTTGGGAATCACAGCATCTGCCTCAAGAAACATAGAACAGAATGCTACACCCCTCACCCTGTACATTCTCTCGATCCAAATATGAGGCACTCCCTGCTGTTGAGTTGATCCCAACACACACCTACCTTAAGAGGGTACAGTCATGCCCCACCCCCGCCCCATAGGGTTTCTATGGCCATCAACCTTCTACAGAAGCAGGCTGCCACATCGTTCTCCCACGGAACAGTTGATGGATTCGAATTGCCCACCTTGGGGTTAGCAGCTGAGCGCTTTAGCCACTGCACCACCAGGGCTCCTCTCCCTAGAACAGTCACCGCCCGTTTGACTCGGCTCTGAGCATATCCATTGCATTGTCAAGGGTACCAGGCCAACTCGGAACTCCAGGCAGTGACGGATTACCCAGTACGCAAGGGAAGCAGAGGCATACTTATGCTTACTTACGAATCTGTAGTGAACCGTGTCCTGAGTTTCCACCACATTCAAGATTCTGTCTCCCAGTGTGGCAGGCTGTGTCTCTCCCAACCCCACAGTACCTTCTGACAGGATCCAGGTCCTTCTCAATGTTTCCATCCCCCACAGGGACAGAGTATCCAACAAAGAAGAAAAGCACAGGCTCGCTGGTGCTTAACACAATCATGGGTTTTCACCACATTCCTGCAATTCTTCACTACCGATTATTCAGTAAGCATAAGTAAGCCCATGCTTACCTTTCTTCTATGGGGCCATCTGGCCCTGGCTTCAGGACTTTCTGGCCTAATCTGAATCCCACCTTGAGCTTGGCTCTGGGGACAGTGTCAGCAACATTGACAACTGCTGGGATCGTTCCTTTCTAGGGAATAAGACATGAAGAAAAGCCTTCGGGGGGGATCTGTGTCTTGCAGTCTTCTATAGCACTGTGACCAAAAATAACCAAAGAACTCTGCCCAAAGGCAGGGGGCGATGTAGCAACGATGAAAAACACAACTTTCCTCTGGTTCCTAAATGCTTCCTCCCCGCCCCCACTATCATGATCTGAATTTTACCTTGCAAGTCTGGCTAGACCAGAGGATGTACGCTGGTACAGATAGGGACTGGACACACAGGGAATCCAGGGGGGATGATCCCTTCAGGACCAGTGGTGTGAGTGGTGATACTGGGAGGGTAGAGGGAGAGTGGGTTGGAAAGAGGGAACCGATTACAAGGAACTATATGCGACTTCCTCCCTGGGGGACGGACAACTGAAAAGTGGGTGAAGGGAGACGTCGGACAGGGCAAGATATGACAAAATAATAATTTATAAATTATCAAGGGCTCGTGAGGGAGGGAGGAGTGGGGAGGGAGGGGGAAAATGAGGACCTGATGCCGGGGGCTTAAGTGGAGAGGAAATGTTCTGAGAATGATGAGGGCAATGAATGTACAAAAGCGCTTTACACAACTGATGTATGTATGGATTGTGATGAGTTGTATGAGCCCCTAATAAAATGATTTAAAAAAAGAACTCTGGCCTAGAGATCATCATCACACCTGATCTCAGGATTAAATTACCAGTCCATGGAGGCACTAAGGTGAAAAATACATCTCCTAACTCCCAGCCCCAGTTCTTCAACAGCATGTTCTTCTCGCTGTAGCTTGAGAAAGCCAAACCAGGTGTGACCCAGGTCCCACCAACTACCTTAACTGATTAGCCTATCCACGCATCTGCCCTTCTTTCTATAGACAGAGGGTTCTCCCAGTTGAACAGCTTAGAGTTCCAGAAGTTAAGTACCCACCTGGAGCCAACGGCCAATGTCTCCTGTGTGAAGCCAGCCATCCTTGTCCAGGGCTTCTTCCGTCTTCTCGGGATCTTTCAGGTATCCTTTGAACACGTTGGTGCCTCGGATACAGATCTGCGTACCAGACAGTGCAAAGTGGTGACTATAGCAAAGATCACTGCTCCCAGCAGGTGCTTCCCAAGGCGCCTGCTCTCCCTGAAGCCATGTCTTGGTCTTCACTACAGTGTGAGGAGCATCCGATTTTAGTCCCCATGTGAGTGGAGAAGAAAGCGAGGCTTAGATCAGTTTAATTTCCTTGCTCAAGATCTCAAGGGAGCCAAACCCAAGTCTTCCCCCCAAGTATGTGCTCTTTCTGTTATCGACATTCCCACCATGCTTGTCTGGACAGGACAGTGGCGAATGGCCTACCCACCTCTCCTTCATTGTTTGCTGAAAAGTAGTTCATTTCAACGACGTCTTCCAGCTTCACATGATTGCAAGAGAGGGGAATTCCGACATGGCCTAGAACACACCACAATGAACCAACTGGGGGGGTCATAAAATAGCGATATTCCCAAGCACGTTTCTGAGACATTGATGGATTGACGCCAAGCAGATAAGACTGAAAAGTCACCTGGCACCAGTCTTGGGATTGTCAAGATAGGTAAGCCTGGACCAAAAATATGAATTTAGTCTTTGACATACTAATCCAGAGCTTTAGGGTTGTTTAGGTTCATACGTTCACATTCAGGTAGAACCTTTTCCCAACCACTACACCTCCTGCCCAGGTGATGCGAGACCTACCTGATGTATAATCCCTAGGTGCTGTGAATGTGCAACCAGCTGTGCATTCGGTCTGACCATAAGCTTCAAACACCTGGGGAAACCAAAAAAGGGTTTTGAGGTGTGCTCAAGATGAAGCATGCCTTCTGGCTAAGACACAAGAAAAGCAGGTTTCTTCAGGTGGGGATGTTGGAAGGCACTTCATGTCCTAATACTTTGAATTCACATCCAGGTGGTAAGTCTTTACAACTGGGCAGCTCTTCAAAATCCAAAAGTGTCCAAAAACACCACACCATGGGAACTTACATAGGAATGTAGCACTTGAAGGTCAGTGGGGAAAAGGGAATTATTCATAAAGGCTGTGAACCCTAGTGGGCAATGGAGAAATTTAAGGAAAGAGAGCGGTTATGGATCTTTTTGTTTTGCAGGGGAAGTCTGTGTCTCTGGCACAGAGCAGGGAGCGGCAGCACCGCTTCTCATCTAAGACCATCTTGGAAACCTTTTTCAGTGTGGTGACCCACCTGGCTTCTGCTTCACTACTTCACTCTGTCATTTTAGCAGGAAAGCGGCCACGAACAGGTCTGGGTGTATTCCAGTAAAATTCCATTTATTAAAACACGTGGCAGGCTAGGATTTGACCTGGGCCAAAGTTTGCCAACAGCTCTTATAGAAGATTTGTTTTGGCTGGATAGGGACTGGTGGCAGGAAACAAGCTCATAGGTTATTGTAGCAGTGGGTGTGGCCTATGGGAGAGACGAAAGCTTAGAGAAGACAGTCCTGGGATAAGGGGTGTCAAGAGAACCTCCAAGTCTGCTGGATGAACGTGAAGGGAAGGGAAACTGCTTCCAACAGCCATGACGATCTCAGTTTGCACGATGGGAGGCTCTGGACAGACTCCTTTGGGGTTTGATCATAGAATGGGGACATTTTCAGTGAGGGCAAGCCTGATTCTGTTTTGGTCACACTGGGTGGGTATAGATGGAAGCCCTGGTGGCATAGTGGTTATGCACTGGGCTGCGAATCATAAGGTCAACAGTTAGAAACCACCAGCCACTCTGCAGGAGAACAATGAGGCTTTCTGCTCCCATAGATACTTACAGTATCACTAGTCCACGGGGGCCATGCTACCCTGTCCTGTAGGGTCACTAGGAGTTGGAAGTGACACGATGGCACTGAGTTTGGTGTTGTTTAGTTTTGTTTGTTTGTTTGGTCTGGATCATCTAATAACAAACTAATTAGCCACTTAGAAAAATAAATGAGTGGGTAGACTCTATGATCAAATCCCAAATTCTGGATGGAGCAGAGACTCATATGGGAAAGAAAGAAAAAGAAAAAAAGTAAAGCCACAAGCATACCAGAAAAATTGGGCAAAATACATGGGTGAAATATTGGTAGTTAGGAAGTCCTGTATAAGCGATTAAGAAGCCATAAATAGAAAGAATAAATCAACTAGACTACACAGAAATTTGAAGCTTTTTGTTGTTGTTGTTAATTAAAAAATCCTTTTATTGGGGACTCTCACAGCTCTAGATTTGAAGCTGTTATATAACAATAAGGCCAAAAGGTAGGACTATCAAGGAAAGATATTTCTTTTCTTTTTTTTTTTAACATTTTATTAGGGGCTCATACAACTGTTATCCCAATCCATACACACATCAATTGTGTAAAGCGTATTTGTACATCGTTTCT
>NW_022103968.1:17151558-17152675 GCF_000313985.2 Echinops telfairi
CTCCCCGAGACCCCTCTGCAAGGGGATCTCCAGTGGCCTACTAATGGGCTTTGGATCTCCACTCCGCACTCCCCCCATCATTCACTATGGTAATATTTTTTGTTCTGATGATGTAAGGAAAGATATTTCTAACATGAAAAAGAATATTGTTGACCAGACTTAAACTTGGTGCTCCAAGACGTGAATACAACATACCGACATGAAGCAGGGAACCAATAGAGAAGTCTGAGGGGCTGGCCCCAAGCCAACTAAGTGGACAGTCCCCCACCCCCCCAGAAGAATTTACTTCAGAGGACAGCATTGAAGTTACAGCTCAGGGAGAGGGACATATTACATGGGAACAAATGAAGGGGGAGGAAGAGAGAGTGGAGCATATCCTGGCCCACCAAGCCTTGAGGACGATATCCCCACTCTGAGCAGCCAATGCACAGAGAGGACCATAGGGTCAGTCCTACCAAAAGACACGATGTCCCTCACTGACCCATAGCACTATCCCCATACAATACAATAACCTATGAACAACACTGGAGACACAGTGTGGGAATTGCTCCTGAGATGAAACACTAAGGGTGTGCAACAAACAGCAAGAGGAGTAGAGCAAGGAAATTCCCGGGGATGAACAAAAACAGACTGTGGGGCCAGGGCATGGCGCCCCATCAGACTCATTGGAAAACACTCCTAAAGGTCAACAAACAGACCGTGAACTATTTACAGGCTTTTCTTCTTTTTGTCATTGGTTTTGCTGTTGTTTTCTTTTCTTTTGTTACTTTGTTTTGCTCTATCTTGTTTTTGTGCATATTGTCTCTGCATGTATATCTAGATAAGATAGGTGGGACAAACTATCCAGAGGAGAAAACAACAGGACCGATGGTTCTGGGGGGGACACAGGAGAGGGAGAGGCAGGGGAAAGGAAGTGGGTGTTAACAAATCCAAGGACAAGGGAAAAACAGGTGATCTAAAATCAATGGCAAGGAGGGTGTAGGATGTCTGGTAGGGCTTGATCAATGGCAATGTAACCGAGAGGAATTACTGAAACTCAAATGAAGGCTGAACATGAATCTGGGACAAGAGGAAAGTAAAAGGAAATAGAGGAAAGAACTAGGAGGCAAAGGGCATT
>NW_022103968.1:17154318-17192318 GCF_000313985.2 Echinops telfairi
TAAGAGTCCCCAGTAGAATGATCTTTTAATTTAAAAAAATTTTTCAGTGTTTGGCAAGATTTAAATAACAAAATTCACCACAGAGGCCTTTTTTCACAAGAATGTTTAAAAAACAAAACAAAACGGGGGGCGGGGGTTGTTTTTGGATATAAACTTGACAATATGCATTAGATTGTAAATAAAACAAATAAGCAAACCCGTCTACTTTGACCCAGAGGTGCTTGCAGGGATTGATCATGAGCTGGTCATTGCATAATTGTAAAACATATACAAGTAACTGAGTTTTCCGTGAGAAAACAGGGGGCGACTCAAGCATCCCCCCAGATGGGTTATCCCCCCAGACTCTTGCTTATTGGCACTTACTGAAGTCCTGATGGCAGAGTGGGTAATGTCCTGTGACTGTCCTTAGCTACCCTTGGGTCACTTCTATGTGTGCCCAGCAGGACGGACGGCTCTATGGGGTTTTTGGAACCTTCTGGTTAGTAATCATATGCTTAACCATTTGGCCCACCCTTTGAAGGCTAGATGTTCTGAATCCGGAAACATTCAATAAATGATTAGGGAATCGTTAGCATAATTTAGATCGTTCATTTGTCAAGGAGTTGGGTTCTGATTTTTATTTAAATAGCACGCTTTGCTTGCACCAAAGAGAAATGAGCAACATTCAAAGGAGGTGGAGGTTTGGCTTACCTGGCATCCCAAGGCTGCTCGTAGGAAGGTCAAGACAGGAGACGAGATGGGGGCAGCTCCAGTGACCATGAGTTCGACCTTCCCGCCCAGACCTTCCTGTCCAGTAGAGACAAATGACTCACTCAAACCCATCTCTGAACATGGTAGCTGAGCCTAACATTGCTCTAAGCATTTGTTTAATTTATGGGGCATCTAGGAAAGAGACTGACACCCTAAACGAGCACTTAAAATAATAGCTCTTATGGTCACCACCATATCTGGGGCCAGAACCTGCATTATTTGGTTAAAAAAACACACACAAAAAACAAATTCCTCAGATGATTTCTATTCCTGGGTGCCTCAAATTCTTTATAGTCACCACAGGAAACCTTTTGAAACCAACCAGGTAAGCAAATAAAAAAAAAGTGCTGGAACCTAAGGAAAATAGACTAAGTTTTCCCGCTGGTGGCAACACTGTCTGAATGGTAGCTTGTAAGCTTGAGTAGACACAGAACGTCTAAAAGGATCTCCAGGCAGAGAGATAGTCAGTCAGCAGGGGAAAAGCAAGGTGTGAGTAGGCAGTGTTACCTGGACACTTGCGCTTCCCTTTCCAGGACCCACCCAACCTACCTGAATCTTTTTAAAGATGAGCTTGTCCCACAGGCTGTCCTTTCTGATGATGCCCCTTTTCACTTCACTGAACTTGTGGGCAAGCGCCAGGTCCAACAGGAGCTTCTTCAAGGGTGTCTTGGCTTCATTTTGTACCTGTAGAATGAGACCACCTCTTGGTTTGAGAACCGATTGGAAATACTCTGTAGGGTCACCTAGTCCATGCGAGAGAGAGAGAACGCAATGTTGGCTCCTTCCTAAGGAAGTAGGGTGTAGAATAATAATGAGCCCAGCAAGCTCACACTCACTGAGAAGAAGGAGGCTTTGTACATAGTACACAGACCACCAACCCCTTGGGGATCCTGGTCTTTGACAGCTGATCTTTGACAATAGCTCTGACAACTGAGAAAAGGTCATTGCCTTCTACAAAGCCATCTGGTGGTACTTGATGAAAAATCACAAAGACAGAAAGGACAATAGGGAAGGGAACTTCTCCACAAGAGCAGAACTAGAAGCTTAGAATGCTGTGCCCACTCCCATCCCCTCAGTGAATAAGTGCCCCTGATGTACTGGCAATTGTGTTTGATTCTGATTACCAAGGGAAAATTGAACTGATATTACATAATAAAGGTGAAGAAGGAAAAAAATTAACCCCCACAGCTCAAAAAGTAGCCAACACTACGTCAACTAAGTCCACGTGGAAGAAGCACACCAGTCTGTACGATCCAAGGATTGTAAATAATAAAATCCAAATCGGAAGGAGGGAATGACATCAGAGCTTAAATTGTGGACACCTGGTTTGCAGAAGGATATGGATGACTCAAGTACTCCCTCCGTGCAAGAATACTTTCTTCTATTAAATTGGCATTCTATGATGCTCACCTTCCTGACAAAACCACTGAAGACAAAGCGGGTGAACAAGCAAATGTGGTGAAGAAAGCTGATGGTGCCCAGCTATCAAAAGATATAGTGTCTGGGGTCTTAAAGGTTTGAAGGTAAACAAGCGGCCATCTAGCTCAGAAGCAACAAAACCCCCATGGAAGAAGCACACCAGGCTTTGTGATCACGAGTTGCCGAAGGGATCAGTTATCAGGCATCAAAGAAGAAAAAATCATATTGTGTGCTCACCTCCATGATGTGATCACTGAAGACAAATGGGTGATGGTGCCAGGCTATCAAAAAATAGTGTCTGGGGTCTTAAAGGCTTGAAGATAAACAAGTGGCCATCTAGCTCAGAAGCAACAAAGCCCACATGGAAGAAGCACACCAGCCTGTGCGATCATGAGGTGTCAAAGGGATCAGGTATCAGGCATCATCAGAACAAAAAATCTTACCATAGTGAATGATGGGGGAAGTGCAGAGTGGAGACCCAAAGCCCATTTGTAGGCCACTGGAGATCCCCTTACAGAAGGGTCTCGGGGAGGAGACGAGCCAGTCAGGGTTTGATGTAGCAACAATGAAACACACAACTTCCCTCTAGTTCCTAAATGCTTCCTCCTCTCCCACTATCATGAGCCCAATTCTACCTTACAAATCTGGCTAGACCAGAGTATGTACACTGGTACAGATAGGAACTGGAAACACAGGGAATCCAGGGCAGATGAGCCCTTCAGGACCAGTGGTGTGAGTGGTGATACTTGGAGGGTTGAGGGAGGGTGGGTTGGAAAGGGGGAATCAATTACAAGGATATACATGTGATCTCCTCCCTAGAGGACGGACAACCAAAAAGTGGGTGAAGGGAGACATCAGACAGGGCAAGATATGACAAAATAATAATTTATAAATTATCAAGGGTTCATGAGGGAGAGGGGAGAGGGGAAAAAATGAGGAGCTGATGCCAGGGGCTTAGGTGGAGAGCAAATGTTTTGAGAATGATGAGGGCAATGAATGTGCAAATGTGCTTTACACAATTGATGTATGTGTGGATTATGATAAGAAAAAAAAGGGGGGGGGGAGATACGGATGACAGTAGAAGCCCAGAATCCCCTCGCAGGGCCCACATGGGGTGAAGCCTCTAGTCAATCCTCTGGGCCATAAACCAGGGAGGGATGTGAATGGCCTTGTATCATACAGCGTGCATTGGAAATCGGATTACTGCAGATGTCACTAAGTTAAAATTTAACACCTTATCATTTGATCTCCCTTTTGACCCATTTTTCATTTGTTCAAGTTTTAGTATTTTCAACTTTCTTTTCAATTGAGGTTTTTCTCTGTTTTACTTTGTTGTTGTGGGAGTTTGGGGGGTTATGGTATTTCTGTATATGAAATCCAGGATAGGTAAATCCATAGGGACAGTAACTGGATTAATGGTATTTGGGGGCTATGGCAAGCAAACGTTGGGCGAAAAATGTTCTGCAATTGATTGTGGTGATGATCGGATAACTCTTTAGTCTGATTGAACTATTAGATTGTATGATATGTGAATTATATGCCAATAAAATTGTGTTGTTGTTGATTTTTAAAGCACACCGAGGGTTTGGGATTTGGTAGATTAAAGATGGGTCAACCAATCTGACTTTTTAATCAAGTAAAGCTTCTCGCCTCCCAGGGTGATGCTCATACAAGCATCGTATATACTAAACTTGGGAAATCTCCGCCTTTGTCTGTAGCTAAAGTGCCTCTCCAAGACTCCACATTCCCTGCCAGCAAGTCCATTCTGACTCAGAGCAGCCCTGTGGAACCAAATAAAACTGCCCATGTGGGCTTACCTTCTGAGAGGGTAAATCTTTTTTTAAGAAATTATTTTATTGGAGGCTCGTACGATTCTTATCACAATCCATACATCCATCCATTGTGTCAAGCACATATGAACCTTTGTTGCCCTCATCATTCTCAAAACATTTGCCTTCTACTTTAGCCCTTATTATCAGTTGCTCATTTTCCCCCTCCCTCATGAACCCTTCATAATTCATTAATTATTATAGTTTGTCATAAGTTACATGGTCCAACGTCTCCCTCCGCCTGAGAGGGTAAATCTTAATGGGAGTAGAAAGCCTCATCTTTGTCCAACGGCACGTTGGTGGTTTCCAATTGCTGACCTTGTCGTTAGCAGCCCACTGCATAACCCGCTGTGCCAGGCATCTATAAAGTAACTCTGGCCTGACACAATTTTGTATTACGATCATCTCTCCCCTCTAGGCTTAATTCTCTCATTGATTTCTTACCTCACAGACCTCACCTGGTTTCCTTAACTCTGGCCACTTCCTGACTACGATCCACCAACCAGACTCCCACCACATGAGCATTTCCCCATGCACAGCTCAAAGAAAGCCCCTTACTCCCCAAATGCAATCCCAAACTCTATCTTTGCCCTCCAAGGTGCTAATCTACTGGTAGGCAGATTCAACGAAACCAAAGTTATTATCTCATTCTAAAATTGAAGAATGCCTTTCAAGCCACCTCCCATGTTGATGATTCTATTACGGAGCCTTCTGTCCAATGGGACTCAGCCTCACCTCCTGAAACTAACTGCCTTCTTGGCACTGGGCACCAACTCATGACCTCAGCATGATCCCGTTGCCAATAGCCCACCATCTCACTCCAGCAGCTGGCCTTGTGTCGTTCCTGAGACCTCTCTCCGCCATAGAGACTTGTCTGCTTTTGTTTTTAACCTTCTCCGGGTGCACCCTCTCCCTGGAAAGGGACAGCCCAGGAGTCGGCGTTAGAAACCCATGTAAAGAAAGGCTTCTGTTCTCAAAGGAAGTTCCAGAAGTGGACTTGCCCTCCTCACTATTACTGTACAATAAAATAAGCCTCTCTCAAAAGTAGAAAAACCTCAACAACACAAACAAAAACTACAAGCACCAAGTGGGATACTGCTCTATCATGGGCTCTATTTCAGAAGGCAGGCTTTTCAATGTCCATGAGTCTGTGTTCTAGAACAGGGGTCAGCAAAGTTTTGAGATGAAAGAGCCAATCCTATCCCTCATAGCAATTTTAGAATTCTGCTGAAGCTAGCCAGCTCTCACTAATGCCCCAGGGTGAAGTGGGGTGTGAGGGAAGAATGACCACACGTCATTTCCTCAGGGCACCAGGGCTGTGCATTGAGCCTCAGCTCTGTTATTATATTGCCTGAGGTCAAGTTCTAGCCTCAAGCCACGCCAGCATTGGGACAAGAAACACTTAAAATGAACGTGACACATTGGGTTGCGCTATAACTCAAGGAGCCTCCAGAGGCTATTGGGGTCGTGTCAAAAGGGACAGATGGCCCGTTCAATGGAGCTCCCAACTATCAAATGGGGAGCACCTGGACAGCAAGAAAAATAACAGAAAGGGATTAGATGCAGAAATGTGAAATTTATGAGACGGTTATGTTACAAATAAAACCAGCTCATCTCATTGGTCGTGCTTTAAGATCGCTGGGATACAAATGCATTAGGCTGGAGCCAAATAGAGGGAAACAATTAACGAATTGTCATTGGAAGCATCTCAGCTCATAAATGCCAGACGAATGATGGAATTGGGGGTGGTGGGGGAATAAAGGAACTCTTCATCTTATACCACCTGATGGAAAACAGAGCAGCGAGGACCCAGGGCTAACCAACGCTGTGGTGTGATCATTTCATTCTACCCACCTCCGGAGACTCCGCCTTCACGTTGGCGGTCAGGTAGAGATAACAGGCGCTGACCTGGCGCCCTGCACTTTTGTGAGTGTGACTGCAAGAAGGCCCCTGCAGTGTGTGCGTGGTGCCTGGCACCTCAACAGCAGGCTCAATAACCAGTAAGTGTTATGAAATCAGGGCAGCGACTTCCCGTTAAGGCCACTGACCTCTGAGGGCCTCCCCTAGGCCCTGAGTTGAATGATTTCCTCGTAGGAGGTCCGAGCACGCTTCTCCAGAGGAAAGAGGCTTTCATTTGTTAGGGTTTCATAGCTATATGAGTATTTGTGAATGGGACGTTAAGCAGATGCCTGTAGGAGTCGGGGTGGAGCGGAGCAAACTTTTTAGCAGCACAAATGCCCTGAGAACCTTTGGGCAAAGTTCCTCACCCAACAAACTCGAAAGGAGCAAGGTTAGTACCTTATCATAGAGTCGGTTAAGGAGCCGAGGCACCGTGGGGAAGATGGTGGGCTTCAGAGTCTTCATGTCATCCGGTAGCAACCGGATGTCTCCCTGGAAGAACCCGACTTTGGCTCCAGAGCAGAACACGATAGCCTGAAAACACAGCCCAGAGGTGGGGCTTGGAGTCAAAGGGCTGCCTTCAGGTGAAGCCTGTCTTGACCAGGCTTGAGGGAGTCTGCCCAGGTCCTCCGGCACCTCTCCCTGCACGGCACATGCACCTGCCCCAGATACCAGGACTCAGACAGCTGAGCCCCGAGGGAGGATGATAACTCATTTCTGTTGTGACAAAAAAATCAGCCTGACTGTGAGACTGCGCACCCACCCCCAAATGCCCCCGAAGTTCTGGGGCCATCCAAGCCAGGGCTTACCGGTACACTAGGTACACTATATGCAGAAGCAGGAGCCAGGATTAGCCCAGTTTAGCATATGCAGACAATCAAGAAAAGCTCAGCTGCGTGTTTGGGGGATGTCACCATAGGGCCAGCTCCCTGCCTGTGCCCTTGTTCTTATTAGAGCAAGGATCTGTAAGTGCTACATAACTGCTTCTGGAATAAACATAGGAATCGCAAGCCAGGACCTCCCTTTTTACATAGCTGCCAGGGACGACACGGATGGGATGCTGACCTGCACAATCCTCTCGAACATATGAGCCAAGGGGAGGTAGGATATGCTCACGTCTTCAGGTGAGGGGACAAAAGACTCCTGCACAAAGGACAAAGAGACCGCATCGACTGGATTAATGTCAACTTTCTCTTCCTAAGGGCATAGAGCCTCAACCCATTTTAGGCCTGCCATTTACAGTTGTGCAGGTACGTACATGGACAACTCTAATAAGGTGCCTTGAACTGCATGAAATGTAGACATTTTCAATGACCCTAAAAAGGCCAAGGCTGAAAAATGCACAGTTGTCCTTCCACCCTCCACCCCAACCAAGGCCATACTGCACCTGTCCACACTGCAGGTCGTTAACCTGCTGGTTTTAGATCTGCTTTCTCTGACTTAAAGAACAGACTGTTTCAGGGAGATTCGTATTATCTTTCCACTAACCTCTAAGTGATAAAGGAAAGAGGCAGAATTGGCAACTACATTTTGATGCGTCAGCATGGCTCCTTTGGGGTCACCTGTAGGAAACAGGAGGTGGAGAGGACAATCCTTACACGGCTGGTAGATAGATCTGGGCCTTGAATCAAGAAGCTAGATTCAATTCATTCTGTTACCGAGCCCAGAAGCCACTCTGCAGCAATGTATTTTTTGTGGATGGTATGTGGTGGATTTTCCATGATTGATAGCCCTCAGGGATTCTACTACTGAAAGCACTCTTGGCCTTCTACTCCTACCCCAGTGACAGGCAGGATCCCAGACAGCAACCCAGTCACAAAGAAAAATCCAAGTAACCCCCTTGTGTTATTTTCATTGGGGGCATGGAGGTGGGGAGAATTCCAATCCAGTAATCTTACCTATAGACTTACTTTACTTATAGACTGAGCATAATGGAATGAATATAACTGTAAGCCACCTATAGGTTACATTGAAATTAATTATATGTGCTAATAACTGGGTAACAGCAAGATAAGGGTTAGGGTAAGTCGTTGAGATGGAGCTACCCCATCTCTAGGTTCTCTTGACTAAAGGACACCCTCCCATGTGAGAACAATGGCTTGGAGAAGAAAGACTTTCAGAGGCCATCCCTGAGATGCCCGCAGCCCAGTGGTTATCGTTCCTCCCAGTGTGGTCAGTGAAGCCTCCTTACTTCCATTTATGACTGTCTATTTGGGCATCCCTATGCTAAAGCCTGAGAAGATAAGCCCTTAAGGACAGGGCTCCTGAGAAGATGTATTTACCAGTGCACCAGGCATTGGGAACTCAAAACAATCACTGACCAAGGGCCTCTGGAACAGCTTCATGGACACTGACCTGTGGTTCCACTAGTGAAGCAGATGATACTCAGGTCTTCTGGACTAGGAGGCTGGCAGGAGAAGGAAAAGACTTAGTCTCACATGACCTTGATAGCTGACTATGGCAGGGCTCAAGGTCAAGCAGAGAACACTTACCACGGGCTTTCTGAAGTTCTCTTTGCCTACAGTCTGCATGAACAGAAAGCGAAGAAAGAAGCACATGAGCTAGAATAGATGATGTAAAGCAGACACACACATGCACCCCTTTTCCTTGGGGGCACTTTGGGTATGAAGTTGGGATCTGCCTTTGTCAGGGTGAGATTCCTGGCTCCAGAACCCACATCCTTAATTCCTACTAAATTCTACTCTCTCCCACCAAACCAAATTCACTGCCATCAAGTGAATGCCAACTCATAGCAACTCTATAGGACAGGGTAAAACAGTCCCTGTGAGTTTCTAAGACAAACTCTTTACAGGAGAAAGCCCTGCCTTTCTCCCATGGAGCGCCCAGTGGGTTTGAAAAGCTGACCTGGGGGTGAGCAATCCAAAGTGATAGTATGTATAAATGATCTACTTATAAACCTATGCATGCCAGCCTCCCACATCCTTTTATGTCCAAGGGCCTCGAAGAAACTGCTCTCCAGGCCTCACAGCGGGCATCTGATTTACCTTCTCATGCCACCCCTGGGAACATCAGCCTGGTGCCTGTGGGGGAAAGGCTTGCAAATTGTCTGTGGTGTCAGATCCATACCTCTGCTTCAGACATGGGTAAGATCTCAACTCCACTCTTCTCCCCTCTTAGCTTGAGCTCATCCATTAAGGGGTCCATGAGGATGATTATCTTCAGGCTTGAGGTGAGGCCCTTCTCCACATTCCCTAACAGGACTGATGCCTTTTGGGGAGTGTCACAGATCACTGTGACAATATTCGCTGGAAGCAGAAGCAGAGCTGAGGTTACCTCTTACCCGCACCATCTGCTAAGTACCTGATTGCAGGGCAAGGAAGAAGAGCGTTTTAATTGCCCCCTCCCCCAGCCTTTTTTTAATATCAGGGTAATAGGTCACCAAAGGAGATGAGGTCTGCCGCTCAAGATTCTGAGTGCACCATCTAAAACCATCCACGGATAATAGACAGACTTCCTTGAAACCATAGCACACAGTTTCTTTCACGCTGGCAACACATTTTATAGTCTCTATGAGAGTCATCTAGACAATAGGTAAGGATCACTCAGCTGTGGTCTTGTTAGCAGGTTTTATTTCTGGAGGGGGAGTAGGGAATAGGAAAAACGGGATTCTAGAAGACAAGCTTTTTCTGATTCTGATTCAAAAAGTACCAGCATTTGCCTTGATACTTACTGGTACAAATAGAAAACTTCTGATTGCATTTATTGCTCAAATAGACCTACTACACCTTCTCCTCATTTGACGATTGTCTTGCTAGCTGATACTGTGTATTTATGACAACAGTGAAAAATCTGCTTTGGCCCTTTTGTCCATTGGCAACATGCATCTGGCAGTAAAAAAACACCAAGACGGAAGGTGCGAGTAACACTGTGATTGTTGAGAAGATGCACCAATTGGGTTGAGTCGTGGTCCTCAGTGGGTTGACAGGTATATAACGATGTGAAGATATACTTGGGCAGTTATGGATTGATATAATTTGGCAGTTATGTGATGCCGTGGTCATCTGCCATTTTATGATGTCATGTGGTTAACCACCATTTTCCCATACTGCCAAATTTTGCATAATGACCTGATCTTTGGAAATTAACCATATTTGAAAATGAAGACTAGGTGTAGTTCTATGAAAGAAAGTAATAGCTCAGATATGTGAAAGAGCTATTGCTTGTCCATTGAAATTGCACTTGTTTTATCTAACCATGTTAATAAAAAATGTCCTTAAGACTTACATGCATATATGTATATGCTGGTTAATTACACTGGCTTAGATCCATGGGGTAGGAAATTCTATGTGCAGCTTCACAGTGACTCCTTCAATTAAGTGCTCTAGCGTATATCCAGCATGGCCAAAGTTAAGTAGTATTGACTCTCAGACATACTGTTACACTTTGCCCCCTTGAAGCATTTTATTGAAACTTCTGTCTGTGCAAGTCTCCATCTTTGGGTTTTCAGTAACTTCCCTATAACAGAGGGCATACTCATTATTAAGAAAGAGAACCGCATGGAAAAGGGTGATATAGAACACAGAGTGGAGGGTTGATGAATGATTTGAACTACTGAATGCAGAGCTGATGGTCTGCAATGTAATGTCCTCACACACACCTAAAATCACAATAAAAAGTCCACTTATTGAAAAATAAATAAACAACTGTAATGTAAGTGCAAAGTTTACCCTTGTTGATGATGTATATGATGGCCTCTTCTCCCAAGGTGTCATACAGGGGAACAGCCACCATGGAGTATGTATAACAAGCAAACTCGGAGATGATCCACTGTATGGAGAGAAGATCGAATAAGGGCTGGAGGGCACTTTGAAAAAGAAGAGTATTAATCCAGTCATCCGGTCAGCAAAAGCCATAGTATTGGTTGTAGGGACTATCACAGACAATTTTAGAAAGTGATATAGAGTTAATAAGCAAGGTACAATAGGCACAGAGGGCTACCGTACTAAGGTAGAGTGTGCTAAGAGGTACAGAAAGCACCAGGAGTTTTCAGAAAACAGAGAGCACCTTCAAGGATAGGGTAGTCGTTATCCAGGACTGCTTTCAGGAAGAGATGTGGCAGGGCTTTGAAGGACCGATAGGATTTGGTTATGTAAACAGAGATTGAAAAAACAATACACCAGGAATCAGGAAGAGTGACAGGAACTCTCACTGAAAAGATGGGTCAGAATCTGCTGATGTTGAGCCATAAGGGTCAGTTGAAGTTTGGTATAAAGTTCCTAAACTAGAGTCAAATATAATTCTTCTTGTGGAGACTATTAACAGCAAAGACTCAAAACTCTCACTGCCATCTAGATGGTTCTGACTCATAGCAACCGTTTAGGACAGAGTTTTCAAGATTGTAACTCTTTATGGTTGTAGAAAGCCTCGTCTTTCTCCTGCAGAGTGACTGGTGATTTTGAACTGCTGACCTTACGGTTAGCCACCCAACTCATTACCACTGGAAAGAGCAGTCACTGACTTCAATTTGGGGCATTAAGCAACCTGACTCTGGTGGATATATGTCTTTCAACTACTCTGAACCATACAGGATAGTGGATAATGACTAGGAGATAAGTTTAATTCTCATTAGTTTAATGTCTTGAATATGCTTCTAGTTCATTGTGTAATGATGACGATAGCCACTATTGTCATCAGACATGAAATGGACCATTAGTGATGGGCTGGGCAATGATGTGAGTACAAATACCTAGGCTAGAAGACTGACATTCAATCAAGAATTAAGAAGGCTCTGATCTAGAATCCTTTCAAGCTGAAGACACCAGTTGTATGGGATTTTTAAGAAACTGTGGTAAGTCATCAACAAGTGTCAGCATGCTAGATTGTGAATGGGCTTACAAGCATTTTAGACTTAGCTCTGAGTAACTTCACTGCGCTAAATTGAAATGATTACCTCTGGCCTATTCTGAGCAAAGATGCCAACAAAATTGTTCGGTGTTGCCATATGTCCTTTATGCAGGAGATAGGAACCCAGGTACTCTGCTCGATCAGACACCTATAGAAGAGGGGGAAAAAAAAAAAGAGGCTGAAATCCAAAAGATATCACATTAGCGCAGGATAGCACATCAGCAAGTGAATCTTTCCTAAACCAATGACTTGACTTACCTGTTTGTAGGACAGCCATTTGTAGGGCTGGTTTGGTTTTCTGTATCCCAAGCAGGGTCCATTGTCTGCAAACATGACATTAAAATGTAAATAAACTAATAAGTTACAGTTGTAAATCCTTTGGATCTGCGAAAGCTGAAGATTAGAAGAAGCAAGATATGAAGAATGGTGCCAATAAAAATCTGAGCTGTATGTCCAATATAAGACTCCATTATGTGTCTGAGGAGTTTAAAGTGTAAGTATTCAGTTCTCAACAACAGAGAAAGTCTTTTAAAATACATGTGAAAATTTAGGGAATGCTACAAAACAGAGGTGTGGTACAGTCCTGGAATATGTGACCTGCTATGATAATGTTGACATTCAGAGAAAAATTTCAATATTGACTGACTCACCTAACATGACCAGGGAAAAACCCAGAAGTAAACAAGACATCCTGTATTAATGAACCTACATCGAATAGCCTTGTATTATACTTTTGTATAATAAAATATGTGTTCATAAAATGTAGAAACATTAAAATTTATGTGTCATTGATAATCTTGTCTCATAAACACCATTATTAACACTGATGTTTCCTTTCCTAGTTGTCCAGAATTGGAAGAAGATGCATTAATATACAGATGAAACAACCTGTGCTTGCTTAAATCGAAGGGGACTGGAAGTACTTACTGGAAAAGATCAAAGTTCAACCTTCAATATGGAGTAAGCCTCATAAAGACAATAAAAATCCTCCAAATGGGACCAATAAACATCATGAAAGACGGAGAAAATATTGAAGTTGTCAAGTATTTCATTGGGCAATCAACGTCCATGGAAGCAACAGTCAAGAAACCAAGCATGTATTGCATTGGACACACCTGCTACAAAAGATCTCTGGATTGAAAAGCAAAGATGTTATTTTGAGGACATCTTTGAGTGTGCCGAACTCAAGCCATGCTATTTCCAATCGCTCATATGGAAGGGAAAGTAGGACAGTGACTAGGACAACAGGAGAAGAAGTGATGCCTTTGAATTACAGTGTTGGGGAAGACTACTGAATATTTTATGGAAGAACAAACAAATGTGTCTAGGAAGAAACACGGCCAGAATGTTCCTTAGAGGATGATGAGCCTTCATAAGGACATGTTGTCAGGAGGGAACAGACCTTAGAGGAGAGATCGTTCTTGGTAAAGTAGAAGGCCAGGAAGAAAAGAAGGCTCTCAGCCAGATGGATGGACACTGTGGCTGGGAAAATGGACTGAAACACAGCAACACTTGTGAGGGTGGCGTAGGACCAGGTAGTATCTTGCTCTTCTGGAAAAGAGCTTCAAAGGGGTCATTGAAAATGGAAATGAAAAATTTCCAGGATGGAACGCTCTTGCACACCTGCCTTAATCTGCTAGAGAACATTGCCCCATCCCTGTAGAATGTTCCTGACTAGCTGCTGCTGCAAAGACCATTTCATTGTTCTATCAAGTCAGCTGGTTCTGGATGATGGGAAATTCAGTGGATGTTGTGAGCATGTGCCCATTGTCGTGGTTTACTTATTTGCTGTGATGTGAGTCCCTCGATCCAAGCAATGGTGTACGGAACACCACGGCAGTGGATAAGGCATTCTGTGAGTCCACGGACAGTAATTTTTGACAGAAGCCTTCCGTTGGCAAATCCAGTAATATGCCTTTAATATACTATACCTCAGCAGGAGATCAACCCTACGTCAAATTTCAGTCTGTAGGGACCGTGATTGCCTTTACCTTTCATAAGACATCATACTGGTCTATTACACTGATGTCATTTTGCTGACTGAACCTAGTTAGAAAGAAGAGTCAATAACTCTAGAAAGTGGGACATGAACCCCACTCCCAGTACCAAATGTCTTAGGCTGGTTCTCTAGAAAATCAAAACCAATGAAGTGTATTTGAACATACAGAAATCTATATCTATTTTTTTTTTAATCTCCAGGAAATGAGATCTAGTTGCAGAGGTTGGCAAATCCCAACTTTGTGAGTCAGGCTGTAGGCTTCTCTTGATTCACACATTAGCAAGGGTTGATGAATCCAAGATGAGGAGATCAGAGAGCAGACTGCTAGCTCATAGGAAGGAGAGGCTGACCAAGCTCAAAAATTGGAGGGCAGATGATGGTGCTGAACCAGCCCGTCAAGTTAATACCCTTTATAGTTCTTTGGCTGATCCCCTCATATCACATCACGGAGGATTATTGTATCATTTCTACAACTGCCAAATTATGTCATTGAATAACTTGACACCTTAAATAAATTGACCATGTCAAATTGATCACGTATTCTTAGAATAGAGTCTCTAATATCACATAACTGGTCAGGAAGGGGAGAGGGTCAGCATAGCTCAGGTCTCAATACTTAGCTCTTGGCTCTTCTAGAATAGCAGCAATCATGTGCTTTTCTCCCATCAGCAGCACATCAAGCTTCATCATACTCTCATCTTTGAGGCACAACTCGTGTCTTTTAGAAAGGTCTGCTGGTTTGATAGGTTTCAAAAGGTATTACTTGTCTACGTTTCTTTAATAGCTAGTAAAGTGGAATGTTTTCTCTTACTTGTGAAACTTTATTTATGGTCATAGATCACCTGTTTATGCACTTTGTCCATTTCTTGGACAGGGTCTGCTGTGATACAGAGGCTCATAAAAAGCTATAAGAGTGAAGAAAAACACACACACATTTGCTGTCAGTATTTTTCCAATTTGTGTCTTAGATTTTTCAATCAAAAAATTAAACTTCTGAACATCTAAATGATTGAGTCTTATTTAAGATTAAATTAAGTGTAGAGACAGCCATTTGCTAAAGTTCAATAGGTATCTCAGCTCTCAGGACCAGAAGTCATGACACTAGGCTAAGGAACAATCCTAACTTGGGGAGAAGCTGCCACACCTCAGTTGAATGAGGCTGAATTATAAATAGAAAAGTAGAAGGGGCAGAGCAACTGTGGGAGCAGAGCAGGGAGCACCCCACTCCCACCCCGCGAGGGAGTACAAAGGACAGACTCTGGGGCCAGAGCATGGTACCCCATCAGACCTGACTGAAGGACCTGCCTAGAGATAAAAAATCAGACCTTGATCTATTTACAGGTTTTTCTTTCTTTAAAATTTTTTTTCTTTTAATTAATTTATTCTTTATGGGTCATTGGTTTTCTTTTTTGTTGTCATCGCTGTGTTCTCATTAATCGCCTATCTTGCTATGGCTTGATTTTTGGTGCATATTATTATCTCTACAGATCTATCTAGATAAGATTGTCTGGATGAATAGTATGGAGGAGAAAACAACGGGACCAATGATCCTGGTGGGACACAAGAGAGGGGGAACTAGGGGTAAGGAGGTGGTGCTGACCAACCCAGAGACAGGGGAGCAACTAGTGACCCAAAATCAGTGGCAAGGAGGGTGTGAGAGGCCTGGTAGGGATTCAGCGAGGGCAATGTAACTGAGATAAATTACTGAAACCCAAATGAAGGCTAAGCATGATAGTGGGACAAGAGGAAAGTAAAAGGAAATAGAGGAAAGAACTAGGTGACAAAGGGTATTTATAGAGGTCTAAGTACTGGCATGTACATATGTAAGTATATTTATATAGGAGGGTGGGGAAATAGATCAGCATGCATATATTTATAAGTTTAGTATTAAGGCAGCAGATGGACATTGGGCCTCCACTCAAGTACTTACTCAATGCAAGAACACGTTGTTCTATTAAATTGGCATTCCATGATGCACACCTGCCCAACACGATTGCTGAAGAAAAATGGGTGCCTAAGCAAATGTGGGGAAGAAAACTGATGGTTCCCGGCTATCAAATGATATAGCATCTGGGGTCTCAAAGGCTTGAAGGTAAACAAGCGGCCATCTAGCTGAGAAGCATCAAAGCCCACATAGAAGAAGCACACCAGCCTGCCTGACCATGAGGTGTAGAAGGGACCAGTTATCAGACATCAAAGAACAAAAAATCACATCAGTGGGTCCCCACCTTCCCGATACAATCACCGAAGACAAATGTATGCATAAGCAAATGTGGTGAAGAAAGCTGATGGTGCCGGCAATCAAAAGATATAGCATATGGGGTCTTAAAGGCTTGAAGATAAACAAGCGGCCATCTAGCTCAGAAGCAGCAAAGCCCACATGGAAGAAGCACACCAACCTGTGTGACCATGAGCTGTTGAAGGGATCAGTTATCAAGCATCAATGAACAAAAAATCATATCATTGTAAATGAGGGTGAGTACAGCGTGGAGACTCAAAGGGTTGTGAGGAGGAGATGAGCCAGTCAGGGTGCAGGGTAGCAGCGATGCAACATATAACTTTCTTTAGTTCTTAAATGCTTCCTGCCCCCCACTATCATGATCCCAATTCTACCTTACAAATCTGGCTAGACCAGAGGGTGTACATTGGTACAGACAGCAACTAGAAACACAGGGAATCCAGGACCGATGACCCCTCCAGGACCAGTGGTGAGAGTGGCGATGCCTAGAGGATGGAGGGAATGTAGGGTGGAAAGGAGGAACCGATTACAAGAATCTACGTATAGCCTCCTCACTGGGGGATGGGCAGCAGAGAAGAGGGTGGAGAGAAACGTTGGACAATGTAACATATGACAAAATAATAATAATTTATGAATTATGAAGGGTTCATGAGGGAGTGGGGAGTGGAAAGGGAAGGGGAAAAATGAGGAGCTTATATTAAGGGCTCAAGTAGAAGGCAAGTGTTTTGAGAATGATGATGGCAACAAATGTACAAATGTGTTTGACACAATGGATGTACGTATGGATTGTGATAAGAATTGTATGAGCCCCCAATAAAATGATTTTAAAAAAAAGAAAAGTAAAAGGGAATTTTCCATAGAGTGTCTAGCCAAGCTGTTGAGTGGAGCTTGGGTCTTGCCAAATGGAAGTCTTCTGAGAGAAGGTTACTGGGGATTCAGGGGGACATGGGGAGCTCCCCTATGAAATGGCTGAGGAAAAGGAAGGAAAGGAATAGAGAGAGCGCTTTCTGACTAAAGAGAGAAAACATGAATAATGAGACAGTCTATAGCAGAGGTTCTCAACCTGTGGGTCTCGACCCCTTTGGGGATCCAACGACCCTGTCACAGGGATCACCCGATTCATAACAGTAGCAAAATGACAGTGGCGAAGTAGCAACGAAAATAATTTTATGGTTGGGGGTCACCACAACCTGAGGACCTGTATGATAGGGGGCGGGATGAGGAAGGTGGAGAACCACTGGTCTACAGGAAGGAAGAAAGCTTCATCCTGCTGAAACTCCTGCATAAAAGCTCCAGAAGTCAAGCATGTCAGGCCGGTTACACCCAATCACGCTCTCTTGGAAGGACAGAGCCACTGTTCCCGCCCCACACTTGTGCACTAACAACGGTCACTAGAGACAGCTACCTTTCACTGACTGCTGGTTGTGAGCTAAGGAGTCGTGGTGGTTTTGTGGTTAACACTTAGCTACTAACCCAAAGGTCCTTGGTTGAAACCTGCTCCGTGGGAGAAAGATGTGGCAGTAAAGATACACTGTGGAAAATCCTAGGCGGCAGTTCTAGTTCCTGCACGGTCCCTCAGAGTCAGAGTGGACCTGAGAGCAGCAGGTGTGGTTGAAGTTTGGCACTGGAAGCTAGGCACATCAACCCTCTTGGGTTGTCCCAGCTGTTGTTAGCTTTATGGTACCTAGGCTTATGAAGACTTGGGACAGCAAATGCTTCCTCAAGGTCATCCAGGAAGATGGGGATTTGGGGAAGGTGAAAGAAGCTATGTTGCATTGTCTTCCCAATTCCCTGTTGATGAAGATGCTAGCAGAGGCCAGTGGCCAGGGAAATAATTGGCCCAAAGGGGCATCAACAGTGGTCTCATTAAACTCTGTGCCCTAATCAGCTTTATTCTATTAGCTGAACTTCTGACCAGGCAACAGCCTAGCCTTTGATTAACTTGTTCAACTCAGACCTCACTCTTATAAGGTGTCAACCCCACCTATCAACCACTTCTCAGACAAATTTCTGCTCATAAACTAAGTGGAGTTCAAAAGCTGGCGTGCAGAGTCCGGGGAGGGGAAACTTTATGGCAAATGCAGATTCTTGGTTCTCATCACCTAGAATTCTGGCTCAGTGAAACGAAGATAGAGTTAGAGAATCGCTGTTTTAAATAATATCCTCAATGTATGATCCTCAGACCACCTGTCAGGTAGATGTCCAAAAGATATTTTTTTCAGGATGATGCATTATTCAATTCCAGTGGAAACCTGAAGTGTCTGTTTTTCCATGGCAGTACACAGGCCCGATGTCCCATGCTTGATCACAAGAGAAATGTTTTGTTTTCATTTAAAACTACTAACTTTGTTTTCTTTATAAATTATTTTCTGCACCATATATCACATGCTACATGACTCCTCTCTAGTTATAAAAGCAGTACATGCTCAATGGAGAAATGCTAAAATAGAAAACAACAAAACAAACAGGAAATTCTGCCATTTTTAGTTGCCAGATAAATAGGGAAACTAATGGTTGTTTTTTAAGAGGTGTTTACTGTTGGCATGGATCTAAAGAAAGGCTGATTTCAAGTAGAAATACCGACACCAGGCCCCTCAGCAGCCGTCGTCTAGAAGGCTTTTTAAAAATAACAAAAATCACCCATTGTCTGAAGGAGCAGCTAATTTTGTAAAACTCTTAGGAGTTGGCCGAATTAGAACAATGTAGTGAAATCAGGAGTCCTGGTGGTGAAGTGGATATGCGTTGGGCTCTAATCTGAAAGGTTAGCAATTGGAAACCTGGAGAAAAATGGAGTTTTCTACTCCCACCCAAAGTTCCAGTCTCAGAAACCCACAGGGGCAGTTCTATCCTGTCCAATAGCCTCACTATGAGCCAGCATCGACTGGATAGCAGTGTGTTTGTTTTGTAGTTTTGAGTCAAATCAGACAGACTTACATTGAAATATCACCTCCAACATGCTCTAGCTCTTTGACCTTCAGGGGCATGTTACTGAACCTTGGAGTCTCCATTTCTTTATCTTTGAAAATGACGGTGACCATAACAAGTCCCCAGGTGTGAGGAAAAGTAGGTAATATATGTGCTGTGGAGATACTGGCTCAACATACTAGGCAGCTAAGGTCGGTGGTTTGAGTTCACCCAGAGGGGCCTTGGAAGAAAAATTTTAGAATGTACCACCATGTTCCCAGGTTCTGGACACCGTAACAATTAGTTTAGATTATTCTTCAATATATCATTTATTCTAATTCAATAATGTTCCCATAGATGTTGTAATCTGAATGTTGTAGTCGATTTTGTCATGGTAACCAGGATGTTATAATCAATTTTGGTATTGTTTCTTTTATGATATGGAATGTACCTTGTAAGGTATGCTAACGCTTCTTGAAGTTACAATTAATCCATTAATTTTGCTTTCTGCTTCTGTTCATGCTTGCTTGAACCCTTGACAGGTGATAATGAGTTTTTCGGCCTTAAAATACGAACTGAAATTTGGACTCGGGACTGTGATCAAAGAATCGCTTTTAGATTCTAGCAGTCCAGTTATAACCGAATAAAGACTCTTCTAAATTATCAGACATTATAGTGGCTGTCATTTAGTTGAATCCGCCACAATTGCATAGTTAGCATTTGCCTGGAGGTGGTGATCATCACAAATCCACAGGCAGGGAGGACGAGAGTGGTACAAAGTCACATTGGCAAGCCTGGGTCTGGACCTAATGTCCTGTAAAAGGAAAGACAGTAGGAGGAGAGGTGTGAATTAGCTGAGTTTTGAAGAAGTGCTTGTGCCTAGTGTGCCCAGTGATACAAGATCTAAGTATTGAAGCCTGGAGCTATTCCAAAGGAACTTGTCAAAGTCCCTGTGGTGATGTTTTTAAGAAAGCATCTTTGATTCTAAGAACAGCAGTCTGGGCCTGTGCTAGGGTTTAGGGGTCAAAGATAAGAAAGCACCCAAGTCCCCCAACTATGACTTATTCTGACTCACAGAAACAGGATGCCTGTGTTGATAATCTTGGCTCCGAATTCTGCTTACGTAATGAAGTGAATCACGTTTATAAAAAGCCTGCTCCAAACCAATAGTCTACACTAGTGAGTTCATCAAAATATAATTCTCCATGTATTGTCACTCTTTCCTAACAACTTGTCTGGGAAATCTGCCTACTGCAAAGAAAGGAAGAGATTCAGAGAAGCGAAGTGGCTTGCACAAAGCCACCCCTCTGGGAGTGGAAGAATCAGGAACCAGACTGTCACTTTGGTATTTCCGGCACTGGATCCCAGCACTGGGCTAAGACCTCTTCTACTTCGTAGATCGCAGTTCCCCGGAGACCACCACCTCTAAACACCTGGGCTTCAGGCATGAATCGGAAGGGAAGAGATGTGGGCAAGACCCCCACGCTGGTCTTCTTACACACAAGGCCATGGCTTACCAGACACAATGAGTCCTCTCTGGAAAATTTCATACATAGTCCTGGCATCTGAGAAGTAGTACTGCACTGGTTCATTGCTCTTCTGAAGTGCACCTTTCCGGGCTCCTCCCTGAGACAGAAGACCAAGTTAAGGCTCAGCCTGAGTCTCTCCCGATACTTTCCAAACTCTTTATGAATTGAGCAGAAAGAGACAAGAATGCTGATGTCCACTGTCATTCCCTTTGAGACCACAGGGATTTTCTTCACTGTTTGATTCCTCCACGTCTTTCATCTCAAAATGGTAGTAGGTTTTGAAAATGTACAAGTACAAAAAGACTTAACCAAATCGGGTCTCACCAGCACCCACAGGTGATCACAGATTTGCTTTGCTGTAGCCACCCACCCTCTGCTATGCATCATTTATAGTTTCAAACATCTTTCAAGCCCCTACCAGGTGGCTGGCGCTATGCAAGTACTGCAGATGTAGTTAGACAAGAGCATTGCTTTTGAGTCTCTTATAAACTAGTGTTTGGGCCTGTGGCTAAAAAGGAAAGAATATGAAAATAGAAGCCTGTGAAAAAGCTAAGTACACATTTTGGCAAACAAATGAAGTGACAAGTTCTGTGTAAAGTAGAAAGCCTATGGAGATCAAGGCAGACCTCCATGGAGACTTGTGGGTAAGTAGGCACTTTCCAAAAAGACGTAGCATAGAGGGGGAGAGAAGGGAGAACAGGTCGAGAGTGAAGCAGCAGAACAAAGGCATGGCAGCAAGATAACGATGTGCAGAGTCTGGTGGGTGGCTGGAGAGAGTGGAGAAAGAGGTTGGAGCTGGGAATCGACCCGGGACTGTCAACCGAATCTGCAGGGTCCAGCCTGGGGGTGGATATAGGAATGACAACAGTGAACCAAACATAGGCATGAAAGTGAGTTAGAGAAATAGGCATCAATGAAATAAGTATTTATAAATGGAAATTACTAAGATAAAACTATAAATGTACAGGGTAAGACAGGAAGGGATACAAAGGACCCTAATAATCTAGGAGCCCTGGTGGTCTCGTGGTGACGCATTGGGCTGTGGTCCCCATGGTCGGGAGTTTGAAACCACCAGCATCTCTGTGGGAAAGACTGGGTTTTCCATCCCCGTCAATAGTTACAGTCTAGGAAACCCAGCAGGGCCACTGTGAGTCAGTATTGACTCAATGGCAGTGAAATTGGGGGTTTCTATTGGGACAATCTGGAGCAGGGTTGGTGAATGTTTGAGATGGACGAGCCAATCCTATCATCACTCGAGAGCCATACATATATTTTCACAAATTGCTCTGGTCTGCATCATATCCTTTGAAAATTTTTAATTTGACTTTAGAACTGCATGTACATACCAGAAGAGCTGCAGTTTTCCGACCCCTGATCTAGAACATCATAAAAGGAGGGTTCCATGAGATGCCGCATTTAGTCATCCTGTTATTGTGGATTGTAAAGGTGCTCTGGTGGCGTAGTGGTTACATGTTGGGCTGCTAATCGAAAGCTTAGCAGTTCGAAACCACCAGCTGTTCCTCAGGAGAAAGATGAGACTTTCTGCTCTGATAGGAGTTACAGTTGTGGAAACCCACATGGGCAGCCTTACGCCGTCCTCTAGGATCCTATGAGTTGCAGTGGACTTGCTGGCAATTCGTTTGACTTGGTTTTTGTTGATGTTAGGTATCATCGAGTCAGGTCCAATTAATAGAATGTGTCTTTCTCCTTCCTATCTGGAAAGGGTTCTGCTTCCAGCAGTATGGCAGACAATGCCTAGCTGTTGTTCTTAAGATTTTCAGTGGCTAGCCTTTTAGAAATGTTCTGCCTCTCCTACTCTGTCTTAGACTGGAAGGTCCAAAGAAACCTGTCCACTGTGGTTACCTGCTGGTATTTGAAGTACCAGTGGCATAGCTCCCAGCTGCCTTTCAGACTTACAGTGACAGGAACATTCCCTAGGCTGTTGTCTTCATGGGAGAAAACTGCCACGCCTTTCTTCCTCCGCACCAATGGTGTGTTCAAACCATGGACCTTTCCATTAGCAGCTGAGGGCTTAACCACTACACCCATGGTTCAAACCCATCAGTGCCTTGGTGGGAGAAAGATGTGGCCGTCTGCCTCCCTTAAGCTTCAATGTAGGAAACCCTATGGGGTAGGAGTTCTACTCTGTCCTGTGGGGCCACTAGGAATTGGATTCCATAGAACAGGCCTTTTGCATTGAGTCAAGCTGTCAAAAATAAAGCACTGCAGTGACGGAGTGCAGGGTCTTGCTGTCTGTCAGTTTAGATGCAGGGGGTAAGAAGAAAGGAAGAACAGAGATGATTCAATCTAAAGACAGACAACTGGATGAAAGAGATGCATTTGACTGATGGAGAGCAGGAATGGGCACACATGTTGTTGAATGAGGAGAAGATACAAGAAGAGGTGTACTGAGAGTGAGGCACTTCAGGGTCACGGCCATGGGCAGGCCCATGATCTGAGTCCCAAGGACTGGAACTAGGTGGCCAGGTGGACTCTGGAAAGCCCAGAGCGGCGTGGCACTGCCTTCGACCGCTTTTCAAGTCATAGGGAAGGAGGCTTTTTTTTTTCCCCAGCTGAGAGGCAGGCATAGGGATGGGCAGGCTACAGCTTGCAAGCCAAACCCAGCCTGCCACCTTCTTTAATAAATAAAGTTTGTTTGGAACACAGTCACAGGGTTTATTTACATCGGGTCTGGGGCTTTCACATGACTGTGGCAGAGCAGAGTGGTTACAACAGAGACTGCATGACCTGGAATTTGCAAATATTTACTTTATCAGACATTTCCGTGGCCTTAAAGGATGTAAGCAATGTTGACAATGAGGAAAGCAAAGGAAAGAGTGGAAGGGAAGCGAGAAGGCCGGCTGAGAATTAAGAAGCACCAACGTCTCACAAAAGGCGTCAGCGGTCAGTTGAGGGCAAGGCTGAAGGAAAAGTCACTGCATTTAGAAGAAAGGTTATGGGTGATCCCGAGGAGGGTGGCGGATACTGGAGTAGTGCAAGCTCCGGGCTCAGGGAGTTAAATCAACCAGGGGACTTACGCTGGAAGAACTCCCGTGGTGAATGAGGGGTTGTGAGAACATGAGGCTTGCATGAGTAGGGTCAACAAGCCAGGAAGACACCAAAGAGTGGAAGTAACTGGAAAAAGACTCCTCAGCAGGGAAAGGAGACAGTAGACGGATAGAGACCGGACAGGAATGCTTTTGTTCTGGAGGGGATGGAGGATGACTAGATCAAGGTATTCACAAAGATCAGGAGAGGATGGGGCTGCAAACCACACAGTCAGCAGTGTGAAACCAGCAGGCTCTCTACTCCCATGAAAAGTTACAGTCTTGGAAACACACAGCTCGCCTCTGTCTGATAGGGTTGCTATGAATTGGTGTTGGAATGTTCAGTTGGCCCAGTGAGATAGGAAGCGGGGCTATTAGCTGGCCGATGGGGCGGTGGAGGAGCGTTGAGCAGGAACGTTGAACTTGTGCCATGTTGTAAGAATGAACAAGAACTCAAAACTGGAGTTTAAGTGGAGGGAGGGACTTCTGCACCATTCTCAGACACTGGGTATCTCAGTGACAGTGTGATGCGGACTCAACCAGTTCGATGCGGGGCTAGCAAGCATATTCTGTAAAGGGCCAGGTAGTAAGTACATCCTTTAGGCCTTTTGCGGGACATGTCGATCACATTTTATTTAACATCTCTCTCTATGTCAAAACGTAGAGACCATCGGTAGCTTTCAAACACAAATAAGGAAACCCCAAAACCTTGCCGCTGCTGAGTAGATTCTGACTCCCAGCAGTGCCGTGTGTTTGGGGGTGGACCTCCACCATAGGGTCTTCTTGGCTGTAATCGACATGAAGGGGAGCTCTCGTGGAACAGGGGTTATTAGTGAGGGGCCACTAATTGCCAGGTCGGCAGCGTGTATGCGCTCCGATGGAAAACAAGGAGGCTTCCTACCACCATAAAGATTTAGTCTCAGAACCCCACATGGGCAGTTCTATTCTATTTTTATGTCTTAAGGTACAAAAGAGACCCCCAACCTCAAATATAATTTTAGGAGAACATTTATTAAGTCTTTCAAGAGACAAAGATAGCACAGTGACTCAGATACATCATCCGGATGAGGTAGGCCATGAACAGGAGGTCAACATGGCGTCTGAGACTCATCGTAGGTTAAATAAGGCATGTAACAAAGGGAACGGCCACAAGTTCATGGCTGGTGGCAGGTCAATACATTACAGTTACAGATGGAGCCACAGGCGAGGAGTGGAGTACTGTACACACATTGTTAGATAGAAAGGCTTACAAGATTGGTCCTGGGCCTACCAACCAGGGCAGTCAGGGAGAGAGGAATAGAGCATGACTCATGACCGCATCCCTTGTACTGTCCCCAGACTGTGACTTCCATTGAAGACACACCCAGGCAGGCCCCTGAGAGACTGCCCCTCCCTGGGCTGACGGGAGAGGAGTGGAGGTTCATCCACTTTCCCAGGCATTCTGCCTGAGGGCAAGATGACCTACAGCCTTGGTTAAGGAGCAGAAAGAATTCAATGGAGGCTCCATCTAGGTGGGGATAGATTTGGGGCTGTGACTGTCATCCACCGCTTCTGCAAACCAGGGCGCTCAGAATTTAAGCCCGAATACCCTTAGAGGGTCACTATGAGTCCCAGTAGACTCATGGCCGTGAGTTTGGATTTGAGAGTTTTGAATCCTTATGAAAGCAGATCAGACCTCTTCATGGATGCTGGGAGCTATGTGTGTGTGTGTGTGTGTGTGTGTGTGTGCGCTCTATAGTGTCACTAGGAGTTGATGACAATGAGTTAAGTGTGTGTTCTACTAAGGCTAATCTGTTAAGAAAAAATTAAAAAAAAACAAAAAACAAAAAACTGGTGTATTACCTCAATTCCTACGGACTGCTTGTTTAGGTTAATTAGAGGAAAGACAGGCTGAGGCCTATTGATCAGCCACCAGAAGACAGCCGCTCCAAAGGTCAGGAGGCAGATCAGGGCCGGGGTCGGAAGTGGGGAAAACAAAAAGTTGAAGATAAAAAGCATCTTTGTGAACCACGGCAGCAGGAAATTCAGACCTTTAAAAAAAAGGAAAGGAAAATTTAGAGGAAATATTTTTTTACTCAGTGTACTCAGTAGCGATAGGTTTATAAACACACACATACCACCTAGTCCTAATAAGCTGGGTTAGCACTCTCTAGTAGCAAAATGTCCCCGTTTGCTCACTTAGCAATATTGGAGAATCATAGACCATGTCTTCCTCCCCTGTTATTTGACTGCTGTGACCCAAAGATGCAAGTGGACCATCTCCCAGACTGTTGTCACAATGACTGCCCTTTTCCCTTCGGCCCAGGAACCCTAGCAGTCACGACCGACTCCATAAACGCTGGCAGTTGAGTATTCTCCTGAGAACAATCTCTGCCTCGGTCCGTGGAAGATGGAGCTGGGCTCTCCAGCTGTATTTCCCTGGTATAAACCACCCGGAAGTAGAGACTTTGCAAACAGTGTCTTCAAAGCAAGTGACTCTACCTTGATGTTACTGTTAGGCATGTTCTAGTTGATTCTGATACATCGCAACTCTGTGTATAACAAGATGAAGCTCCGTCCGGTCCTGTGCCATCCTCACAATTGTTGTGTTTGAGCTCATTGTTGCAGCCACTGTGTCAATCCAGCTCCTTGGAAGTCTTCACCTTCTTTGTTTTTTGTTTTTTTTGCTGGCGCTTTACTTTTCCAAGCATGACTTTATTTTTTTTCAGGGAATGGTCCATCCTGATTACATGTGCTAAGTACATGAGATCAAGTCTCACCATCATTGTATTTAAGGAGCATTCTGATTTGGCTCGGAAGAAGAACGGCCAGAGAGCTCCTTGGCGACAAGGCTGGTGAGACTTTGTCTTACGTACTTTGGACATGCTGACAGGAGAGACCACTCCTGGAGAAAGACATCATGTTTGAAGCAGAGGGGCAGCAAAAAAGAGGATGACCTTCAACAAGATGGATTGACATGGTGGCTGCAAGCATCGGCTCAAGCCTAGGGACATCTGTGGGCAGGACCAGGCAGTGCTTCCTTCTGCTGTGCATAAGATCACTGGGTTGGAATTGACTCATAGACACCACCAACAACTGTATGTACTTCTTCTGAGCCCAAACCAAAGAAAAACAGACACAAAACAAACTCACTGCTATTGAGTTGATTCTGACTCACAGTGACCCTCTACGACAGGGTAGGCCTGCCCATGTGGATTTTGGTGATTGTGACTCTTAATAGGAGTACAAAGCCTTATCTTTCTCCTGGGGAGCGACTGGTGGTTTCAAACTGCTGACCTTGTGGTTAGCAGCCCAATGTGTAACCACGATGCCACTCACCAGGGCTCTTTCTTCCAAGACAGATTTGCTCATTCTTCTGGCAGTCCACAGTACTGTCAATATTCTTCGCCAACTCGCATGGATTAAAAATCAAACGTTCTGCCCCAAGGACATGTCCTGATGGCCAACCTTGCTTCTTTATCAAGCACCAGGAGGGGTCCAGAGACTAACAGCTTTCCAACTTGCCATGCCCAGAGTCCTCTCCTCCAGGGGGCAGGGGGAACCATTTCAACTTGAAGTCAACCTTAATCAAGTACACAGAATGGGCATGCTAAGAGGTGAGCATTGAAGATCAAGGCCAGGGTAAGATCTCAATGAACAGAAAACAATCAAAGCTACTACCCACCTCCCTATCCCCCAGGTTTTCTTATCGTTGCCAGCCAAGTTCAGCTTCAACCCACTCTAAACCATTAGGCTTGATGAAGGAGAGGGTTACAAACGAGAAGAGGACCCTCCAGGAGAGAGAATCGCACTGTGACTGCAGCAATGGGCTGAGACGTAGCGGGCACTGAGAGGCTGGCATAACACCAGGCAGTGCTGCACAGGGTCAGTCTCAGTCAGAAAGCACTCAACAGCACCGAGCAGCAACAGCAACCTCTGGACGGGCCCTAGAAGCCATCTAGATTAACTCTTGCTTCAACACTTTCAGATGGCTAAGAATGGCCATGGTGGTGTAGTGGTTATGCAATGGGTCACCATAAAGTCAACAGTTTGAAACCGCCAGCCATTCCTGGGGAGACAATTAGGGCTTTCTACTCCCCTAAATAATTCATCTCGGAAACCTACAGGGGTAGTTCTGTCTAGTCCTATGGGGCTGCTATGAGTCAGCATCAACTTGATGGCAGAGCGTTTTAATGACGTCAGTTCATGATCACAGCCAATGCGTGAGCCATGGTGGCACAAGGCGAGCTGTGCTCCTTGGATGCACTCGCCGGCTCCTTCAATGAAAATTGAAGCTATCTGCTGTCATGATACTTTACCACCTCAGAAACACTATAAAGGGTCATTATACCTCAGAATCCACTTGATCGGCGGTGGATTAGCTGGTTGGTTTGCCTGTGTGCCAGGCCCTCAGCTACGTTGTTTCCAGGGGTCATCTCACTTAATGCAAGCAGTGTCGTCAAACTATGTGTCGCAGAGGAGAGAGTGGAAGTCCCAAGGCCTAAAGCGACCTGCCCAAGTGCACATACCATTGCCCATCTTTGCTTCCCTCCTGAAAGCTGGAAAGCGGTTCTTTATGTAGAACCTGGCATAGTGGGAAAGGGTACAAGGGAAGGAGTTTCTAGACAGGTGAAGGCATATGCTTCCCCACAAAGGAACGTGAAGGGCAGCCAGGACACATTTCCTTATCAATGGAAGAGACAGGTGGTGAAGGAAGTGGGTGGAGAAAGGTGGAAGGTTCCCTCTACCCTACAAAGGTTGAATTGCCTAGTGGTTGCACCAGAATCCTGGGGTGCACCTAGACACGTTGGGCCAGGGAAAGGGGCGGGGCTCTACAGAAAGGCAGTCCACAGCAGAAGACTGACCAGAAAGTCAGCCAATGGCGGAGGGACCACCAATGAGTGGGATTGAAAACTTGATTAAGGGCGCCGCCCTCACATTTAGCGGGAGGCATTTAGTGTTGCACACCAAAGCACCTTCTTAATAAACTCATTAGCTCTGTTCAAACCATTTTTTCCTCTGTCTCTGATCCGAAGGCTGTCCCTTGATGGCATACGTTCTTGTGAGTGGACCAAGAGCCAAGAGAGGAGAGGCTTGAAACCTGGAGCTTCCTCCATGTAACCAAACACACTTGTTTGTAGTGTGCTAAATTCTAGTCACAGCATTCAAGGGTCTGGCCCAACACAGGTTCCAGCAAACCAGGTTCAGATTGTCAATCCTCGATGCTTTCTGTAATGCCCAGCAGAGCCACTCAGAGAGATAGGGATCGCCCCACTCAAAATTCAAAGAAGAAAGCAAGCCAAGAAACGGGGTGATCAAATCAAGATGGTGATCTCCCTCCGAGTTCGGGGTAGCAGTCAGGTCCCATTATTTGGAGTCTTCTCCATGAAAATCAACCTTTCACCTCAGTCACATGATGTTGTTTTTTAAAGGCGGCGTTGGTGGGCAGGTTCAGAAACAATGGCAAGAACGTCTGAGACAGCTTTCCACATGTTCTGCCCATGCATGGATTTTGGATTGGTGACTTCCTGTTTTGGGGAAGAGACTCCCAGAGACTGACATGAAAGGCTGACTCCTTGTTTTCTCCCACATTGTATTTAGGGTCAGACGAAAAAGAATAAAAAAGGGCAAGACAAGGCAAAAATGAAAGCAAGGTGCCACAGGAAGGAGATGATGCCAGACCCAGGGTTGATGGTGACTGCCTGGCAGGATCAGAGAGACCTGGAAGCTAGCCTTACCTGGACTTGTGGAATGGCCTGGGAGGAGCGATGAATGTCCAAGAGTCAGCAGGACACGCTTCTCAGGCCAGCCACTCTAGCCCAGGCAGGGGAGGGAATCTGCCCATGGAAAGTTAAGCGTTTCAGGGAGCAGGGAGCAGTGGCAATGGGGAAGAGAGGCTTGCTTGGAATTCACCCATCATGACCTCCCCTCCGGGTGGGATCCTGCCACCAGTCTGGCAGGATTTTATGCTCTGAGCTGCTCTTCTCTGCCTGCCTCCCCCTCGCACTGTACCAGAGATTCCTCCTGCCACACCCCTCACCTGGCCGCCCTGGCCTTTGTTCCTTTTTACTGCTAAATGAGCAAATCATTTCACTGAGGACTTTGCCTGTGTCCAGATGGCTGACTCACAATGGTGGGAGACTTTGTAAATAACATCTTCGAAACAGGGTCTGAAGGTGAAATGCGTGTGTCGGCTAAGTTGGGATGGAGGAAGCAGTGTGGCGGAGAGGGGATGGAGCCAATTCGCTGGCAGATAAGACCAGGGGAGGAGGATACCCCAAAACTCATGCCCATCGAGTCGATTCCAACTCCCAATGACCCTACAGGGCAGAGGGGAATGGCCTTTGGGTTTCCGAGACTGTACATCATCTCAGAGGTAGCAAACCTTGTCTTTCTCGAGAGGAGCTGGTGGTTTAAAACGGCTGACTTTGCTATTCGTAGTCCAATGCAGATTACCCACAATGCTAATGGAAGACTCACACCACTTCCTCTTCTCTTGAAGTCTCTTCTGGTTGCGGAAGCCGGGGCCTGGGGGGCTGTGCAATCGAGGTAAAGAAGAGAGGAGAGCGAGCTCTGTCATCCGGGGTCTGGGGGTTCCCTTTCCAGATCGCCAACAAGCTGCGGAGCTAGCTCCAACACAGGCGGTGGCCCCAGGTGGGACTCCTCCTCTGCTTTCCTGCCTCTGTCTCTGTGTTCAGCTTGTCCTTTCTTCCTCAGCCCCTTCCCTTGTTGCCACCCAGGAACATCCCTTCCTCTGTGGTCAGGATAGCCAGGGCTGGAGCCGGTCCTCTTTTGGTTTCCTGAGGAGAACCAAAGGTAGCTGCTGGGACACCCTCTGTCTTCATACTTCCTTGAGCACTCCCAGGACCGGTCCTGACATCTAGGCTGTCTCCAGCCCATATTTAGCTTTGCATTCAACCCTTTGTGGATCTGGGCAACTGCTCTTCTTGAGTTTTCTTTTCTTTGGACAAAGTCCTCCCATGGTCCCTTCTCAAACATGAAGGATCTCCCATGGCATAGTGATTAAGTGCTTGGCTGCTAACTGAAAGGTTGGTGGTTTGAAGCCACCAATCGCAGCAGGAAAGACACATGGCAGTCGGACTCTGTAAAGATTCAGAGCCTTGGACCCCTTGCAGATCAATGTTTCTCTATTCTGTGAGGTTGAATCAAGTTGAAGGCAATGAGTGCTCTTACTAGTCTAGTTTTCAGTCAACTGTTGACTGCTAGCCATCCTTCAGGCTGTCTCCGCAGGCTACAGATCACTCTTCTTTGGACAGTCTCCATCCACCAAAAGATGAGCACTTCCCTTCATGGATTCTGCCCTTTAAACCATCCATTCCCACCCCAGAGCTTCGGGTGCCACTGTTTCCTCTCTCTGAAACACTCTTCCCTAGATCTGCAATGGTTATGACTCATTAATAAGTTGGTTTCCAATGTTAATGGCACTTCCTCAGAGGCTGTCTCTCTCTGACAACTCTACTATGAGACTCTTAAAAGTTTGTGGAAAGGAGACTCCGCCAGGCCCCATTCTCTTCGGTCTTGGGCGCCGACATGCCAACCAGCTTGAGGAAGACCCGGAAACTTAGGGGCCATGTGAACCACATGCCCCGACGCCATTGGCAAGCACTGGAAGCACCCAGGCAGCCAGGGGAATGCTGGTAGCTTGCTGATCACAGGATCAACTTTGACAAACACCATCCCGGGGACTTTGGAAAAGTCAGTATGAGGCATTCCCACTTGAAGGGACACCGGAGCTGCTTCTGCCCAACTGTCAACCTCAAGACACCGTGAACCTTGGTCAGTGAGCCGACCAGGGTAAATGCTGCCCCACCTGAGACGGGAGCTGCTCCCATCATTGAGGTGGTGACTTCCCACGCAACTTGTCATTGTGAAGGCCAAATTCTTCAGCAGAGGAGTTGAGAAGATAAAGGGTGTTGGGGATGGGGATGGTGGGGGTGGAAGCTGTGTCCTGGTGGCTTGAAGCTACGTAGAGGTTTAGTTAAATGTTAAACATGGATTTTCCCTTTGACCATTCCTTAGAGATATAGTTCAGAATTGTCTGTTTTAAACATTCTCAGTTAACCCATTTCCCCCTTCAGTAAAAACTCCCCCACCCCCAAATTCCAAGATCTTACATTCCTCAAAGTCACTGAGGTCAATCTTACATGGTTACTCTCAGACCACGGTTTTGGTAAGATATTGGGTAAGGGGTGGCAGTTGGTACAGAGGGTGTGTTTCTAACACATCAAGAGTCCCTTGGATGGATCAGGTATCAGGCATCAAAGAATAAAAAATCATATCATGGCGAATGAGGGGGAGTGCAGACTGGGGACCCGAAGCCCATCTTTAGGCAACTGGGCATCCCCTTACAGAAGGGTCGAGGGGAGGAGACCAGCCAGTCAGTGTTCAGGGTAGCAACCATGAAACATACAACTTTCCTCTAGTTCTTTAATGCTTCCTCTCCCCATCTCCACTATCATGATCCCAGTTCTATATTACAAATCTGGCTAGACCAGAGGATGTTCACTGGTACAGGTAGGAACTGGAAACACAGGGAATCCAGGGCGGATGATCCGTTCAGGACCAGTGGTGAGAGTGGCGATACTGGGAGGGTGGAGCGAAGGTGGGGTAGAAAGGGGGAGCCAACTACAAGGATCTACATATAAACTCCTCCCTGGGGGATGGACAACAGAAAAGTGGGTGAAGGGAGATGTTGGACAGTGTAAGACATGACAAAATAATGATAATTTATAAATTATCAAGGGTTCATGAGGGAGGGGGTGTTGGGGAGGGAGAAGAAAAAATGAGGAGCTGATACCAAGGCAAGTAGAAAGCAAATGTTTTGAGAATGATGATGGCAACAAATGTACAAATGTGCTTGACATAATGGATGGATGTATGGATTGTGATAAGAGTTGCATGAGCCCCCAATAAAATGATTTTAAAAAGAGAGAGAGAGCCCCTTGGATGAATCTATTTCTCTGACCTGGAGGAGTCTTGGTCAGATGGATCTTCCTAAGTGAAGTCAGAAATGATGTAAATGAGCTGGAAAGTGCAGCTTGGAAATAAACAATTCTGTTACTGTGGGCTTCTGGAGAAAGAAGGCAAAATTCTCTTTGCTGTGAGGCCCAAAGAAGCGATGATTTCTAGGCGGTCATTAGGTGCAGGTCGCAATGATGAACTTCACTTTGAACAGCTGCCCTCTAGATTTAATTGGCTTCCTCTTGCATGCAGGGGCTCATCCTTCGGTGATAGGAACCTCATTAAAAAGGAAAGGAGTCTCCAGGTTCTGATGTTCAATTAGCAAACACATTCTTCCATGCTACGAGTCACTTGCTGTCTCCTGGAGACAATGCCACACCCTGTCCAACTCACAATGGCTCAAATGAGGATGGTGTGTTGCTTTTGTTGTTGTGAGCTGCCGACCATTGACTTGGAGGACAACAGAACAAACACTGCCTAAGGCTGCCACCCTGTCACAGTGGTTGGTGTGTCCAAGTCCTTTGTTGGGGCCATTTGTATTTCAAGGGTCTTCCCAACTAGCAGGCACATCCTCCAGCACTATGCCAGGCAATCATCTGCGGCGACTTCTAGGGTTTTCATTGGCCAGTTTTTGGAAGCAGATTGCCCAGTCCTGCTTCCTACTCTTTCTTATTCAGAAAGACCTGTTGAAATCTGATGACCATGGGCTAGCCTCCTGGTAATTGACCTACCCACTGGTGACATCGCTTTCAGCATCTTAGCAACACACAAGCCACCACAGTCCCACAAAGTGATAGGTAGGTAGGTAGTGGGTATGTGATTTAAACCAAAATCAGACTCACTGCCATTGAGTTGATGCCAACTCATAGGGACTCTATTATAGGACAGGGTAAAACTGCCCCTCTGGGTTTTTGAGACTGCAGCTCTTTATAGGAGTAGAAAGCCCCGTCTTCCTCCCAAGGAGCGGTTGGTGGTTTCGAACTGCTGACCTTGCAGTTAGCAGCCCAGCATGAAACCACTGCACCATCAGGACTCCTGGATATGTGATTTAGGAGGTCATGCATGAAAGTTTTGCTTTCCAGGCTGGGCTTTACATTGTTAATCCAGACTTCATTGTCATTTTCCCTAAACACCTGCCACCTTCAAAGGCTCGGGCTCCATCTGCAACCAGATAGTGAAGATTTCTAGACACACTCCAAAGAAATGAAAACAAAGTGTTAACAGGCTGCAACAGAGCAATGTGCCTCCCAAGTGTATCCGGAAGGAGCCGATAGGTGACCTGTTCTCAGCCTGGAATGTCATGGGCTAGATATGGGGTCTCTTATAAGATCCTTTGCCCACTTTCCTCCAAGTCTTGGGGTTAAGGGGAGCTCAGCTTTTCCTAGCCAGCATCCCTTTTGGCACATTTAGTTTTCTTCTGCTAAGTCAAGGAAAGGGAACTTGATTTGAGACCACAACCCCCTTACATACGATGCGGAGAAAAGTCCGATATAGGAAAGCATGGATTTCCCAAGGTGCAGTGCATCTCAGCTAGCCAAGCCATGTAAAATGAGTGACCGATCACAACGGCCGGGATCCATATGGATCCCAGCTAGCCTTTTGTGATCAGATTTCCCATTTAAAAATAAATTCAGCTCAGAGGGAAATTCTCACAATTTCTCTAAGACATATAGAGGCAATTAGACACCATAAGGAAATTCGGTACAGTGAATAGTTATTGAAACCAGTAGCCAGAAAGCCAACAACTTTGCTATCTTTCATACAAATAGCTAATTAAGAAAATAACAGAAGATATTCACAATTATATAGAGAAAAAAATTAATGTGTAACACATGAAAAATTTAAGATTCATAGGCCATCAGCCAAAACAAAACAAAACAAAACAAAATCCAAACCAAATTCTAATTCATAGCAACCCTATAGGACAGGGTGGAACTGCCCCACATGGCTTTCTGAGACTGTGACTCTTTAGTAGAAAGACTCCTCTTTCTCCCCTGGGATGGCTGGTGGTTTCCAACAGTTGACTTTGGGGTTAGCAGTGCAACTTGTAAGCACGATACCACAGGCCTCCATCTATGGGCCATAAGGAAATTCGATAGATAGAAAGATGCACCTTGAAACAATCAGGGAGTCTGATTCCCCTCAATATATGAGGGGACTTCCAAACATTTACGGAAGAATAGACTTAAAAGAAAATGGAATTTTCCACAAATGTTTTGAAGTCACCCCATATCGCTTCATTTAATGTAGCCCAAACAAAGACCAATAGGGTTTTCTTGAGAACTGAACAGCTCTTTCTATGGTTCACCCAGAAAAATGTCCCCCCAACTCTCTGATGTCTAGTTGATTTTGACTCCTAGCAATCTTAAAGGACCCTGCAGGACCAAACAGAGCTTCTCTGGGTGTTTCTAAGACTGCAAATCTTATGGGAGTAGAAAGCCTCATCTTTCTTCCTCAGAGCAGTCCTGAATTGCTGACCCTACAGTTAGTAGCCCAGAGCATAACTCATTATGCCACCAGGGGTCCTAGAACAATACAGTGTACAGAAAGAATCAGAGAAATGTTAAATAAAAGATACCAGGAATTGGGTGGAGGGTAGAATGGTACATGTTACCAATCTGAGTACTTCACATAGAGTTGCAGCAAATTTCTTTGAACATGAATAGAGACATGACCTTAAGATAAGATTCTAAAATAAACCCAGTGGCTGCCTTGATCTCTGTGATAGTCTGGGTATTTTAGAGAAATAAATCCACAAAAACTCATGTATAAAAGAGAGGTTTATATAAAGGTTAACTGCACATCAAGAGAACATCCCAACCCAGTGCTGCCCAAGCCCACAAGTCCAACATTAACCCATTAACCTATATGTCCAACACCAATCCACAAAGTCCTCCTCCATCTCACAAAACAGATGCAATGATGCCGACTGCAGGAGGAAAGCCGAGTCAGTGAACATGTAAACATCTCAGTGCTGGCAGGGGTCTCTACACGGCTGCTCCAGCACCCAGGGCTGCATTGGGGTAGGTCCGTGTAGCTTCTCCTCAGGGATGTCTTGCAGGAAGTGAGCTTTGCCAGCTTAAAGCAGGGAGCTGGCTAAGGCAGCTGCACCCTGCTCTGACTATCACAAAACAAGAGACCTGAGAACTAGAAAGGTGAGACTCACCAAGCCATTTATCCCTCAGCCCTTCAATTAACCCCACTTGTGTTTATCAGCCAGGTTGGCACAATAAACTACCTACCTCAATCTCAATTAAATTGCATCTCAAATCAGGGAAGACAGAAGAATTTTATCGACCATAAGTGTGTTGAGAATCACAGGGGCAGTTCTACCTTGTCCTATAGGGCAGAACTGGATAGCCATTCAGAGAAAATAACATAATTACTGTGTTACTGTCTTCCCCCTTATACAAAGATACATTGGAAATAGACCCAAGGTATACATTCAGGGCAAACGCAGCTCTGGGAGTATTTTGAGGGAAAATGTATGAGATCATTTTTATCGTTGTTCATAATGTTATCATAGGAAGTCCCAAGACAGACACAAATTCTAGAAGATATAAACAAAAATATTGATAATCTATGTGAAATTAAAAAAAAAGTTTGCCCTTCAGGAAAAATAACAAGAACAAAGTCAAAAAAATAAACTGGGAAATATCAAAACACCTAGTGAGGCCCAGAGCTAATTTCTTTAATAAGAAATCCTCATGAGCCAATTAAAAGCAAACCACAACCCAGGAAAACAAATGGAAGAAAGTATGATCCAAATGACCACAGAAAAATTAATTACTTAAAATTAGAGGACGGCATCAAGCTTGGTTCACAGCTTTAAAAAAAGTGCCCATTTTTCTGTGATGCACCTTCCCAACACAATCGCTAAAGTCAAAATGGATGCAGAAGCAAATGTGGTGAAGAAAGACGATGGTGCCTGACAATTAGAAGATATAACATCTGGGGTCTTAAAGACTTGAAGTTAAACAAGCGTCCATCTAGCTGGGAAGCAACAAAGTCCACATGGAAGAAGCACACAAGACTGAGTGATCAAGAGATGTCCACTGGATCAGGTATCAGGCATCAGAAGACCCAAAACAAACTATCGCATCAATGTGAACGAGGGGGTGGGGGCTCAGAGTGGAGACCCAAAGCCCACCATAACCCATTCATAGACAATTCATCATCCCTTCACAGAAGGGTCACAAGGAAGGGACAAGCTAGTCAGGGTGCAGTATAGCATCAATGAAACACATAACATTCCTCTAGTGATTTAATGCTTCCTCACCCTGCACAATCATTACCCCAGTTCTACCTTACAAATCCAGTTAGACTAGAGCATGCACACTTGTACAGATAAGAGCTCTTGGCACATGGAATCCAAGACAGATAACCCCTCTGGAACAATAATGGGAGTAGCAATACCATGAGGGTAGGGGAAAGGAAGAGGGAGAAGGGGGCTAAACGGGGAACTAATAGCAATGATCACCTTCCCCTGCCAGCCCCTCCACCAGGGAGACAAACAACAGAAACATGGGTGAAGGGAGACAGCAGATGGTGCACAATATGAAAATAATAATAATTTATAATTTATCAAGGATTCTTGAGGGTGGGAGGGTGGGGCAGGGAGGGAAAAAAGAGGAGCTGTATACCAAGGGCTCACGTAGAAAGAAAATGTTTTGAAAATGATGATGGCAACATATGTACAAAGTGCTTTATACAATTGATATGTGGATTGTTATAAGAGCTAGCTGTAAGAGCCCCTAATCAAATGATTTATTAAAAATAAAGGAAATGCCTTTCCCCTGCTCATTCGATCAGTCATGGCCAACTTCACACTGTCTATTGTACCAATAGATTTATTACCACCTCCGTAGAGGTGTTTTCAATGCCCTCTTTCATAATGTAAAATGTAAGCTCTTTGACCTCGATTCTCCCAGCAGCCTATTCTAGAGAAAGGCATGCGCTCAACGGAGTGCCTTGCAGAAGACAGTAGACAGTACTGGTTAAAAGTGTGAACTCTTAGGTCAGCCTCTTAGGTCCATTACTTTGGAGTGGATTCTGACTCCTGATGGCCTGTTGGGTTTTGGGAGTAGAACTGTGCTCCTTAGAGTTCTCAAGGCTGTGACTTTGGGGAAGAAGATCGTCAGGACTCTCTTTGGAGGAACCTCGGGGGGATTTGAACCGCCAACCTTTCAGCTGGTAGTCAAGTGTTTATTCATTTGTGCCACCCAAGGATGCCTTGAGTCAGGCTCCCTGAACTCAAGCCTTGCTTGGCCATCTGCTCTGTAAGCTGGGGCATCTGTAAAGAGACTATAAAGATCTGTGAGATGGTGTCTCATGTGTGAAATGAGAAGATCTCCCTCACCAGGCTGTCACCATGAGCAAAGGAGAGTAAAGTGCTGGGAACGTGACTTGGCCTGGAGGTTCAGGTGTTGTCAGTGATGGCAACTTCCAGGAAAGGTTGCAGGACTGTGTCTACTGCAAGAGATCAAGAAGCTTCCTTTGATAAGAGAGAAACTAACTAAGTTACAACACTTCCAGTAGATGGAATTCTAAAAAAGTCAT